>NC_090449.1:563767784-564391451 GCF_031143425.1 Pleurodeles waltl
AGATAGGGTGACTTGTGGGGCTCGGACCAGGTTCTGTTACCCAGAATCCTTTGCAAACCTCAAAATTTGGCTAAAAAAACACATGTTCCTCACATTTCTGTGGCAGAAAGTTCTGGAATCTGAGAGGAGCCACAAATTTCCTTCCACCCAGCGTTCCCCCAAGTCTCCCGATAAAAATGATACCTCACTTGTGTGGGTAGGCCTAGCGCCCGCGACAGGAAACGCCCCAAAGCGCAACGTGGACACATCCAATTTTTTTAAAGAAAACAGAGGTGTTTTTTGCGAAGTGCCTACCTGTAGATTTTGGCCTCTAGCTCAGCCGGCACCTAGGGAAACCTACCAAACCTGTGCATTTCTGAAAACTAGAGACCTAGGGGAATCCAAGATGGGGTGACTTGTGGGGCTCGGACCAGGTTCTGTTACCCAGAATCCTTTGCAAACCTCATAATTTGGCTAAAAAAACACATGTTCCTCACATTTCTGTGGCAGAATTTTCTGGAATCTGAGAGGAGCCACAAATTTCCTTCCACCCAGCGTTCCCCCAAGTCTCCCGATAAAAATGATACCTCACTTGTGTGGGTAGGCCTACCGCCCGCGACAGGAAACGCCCCAAAGCGCAACGTGGACACATCCAAATTTTTTAAAGAAAACAGAGGTGTTTTTTGCAAAGTGCCTACCTGTAGATTTTGGCCTCTAGCTCAGCCGGCACCTAGGGACACCTACCAAACCTGTGCATTTCTGAAAACTAGAGACCTAGGGGAATCCAAGATAGGGTGACTTGTGGGGCTCGGACCAGGTTCTGTTACCCAGAATCCTTTGCAAACCTCAAAATTTGGCTAAAAAAACACATGTTCTTCACATTTCTGTGGCAGAAAGTTCTGGAATCTGAGAGGAGCCACAAATTTCCTTCCACCCAGCTTTCCCCCAAGTCTCCCGATAAAAATGATACCTCACTTGTGTGGGTAGGCCTAGCGCCCGCGACAGGAAACGCCCCAAAGCGCAACGTGGACACATCCAATTTTTTGAAAGAAAACAGAGGTGATTTTTGCAAAGTGCCTACCTGTAGATTTTGGCCTCTAGCTCAGCCGGCACCTAGGGAAACTTACAGAACCTGTGCATTTCTGAAAGCTAGAGACCTAGGGGAATCCAAGATGGGGTGACTTGTGGGGCTCGGACCAGGTTCTGTTACCCAGAATCCTTTGCAAACCTCAAAATTTGGCTAAAAAAACACATGTTCCTCACATTTCTGTGGCAGAAAGTTCTGGAATCTGAGAGGAGCCACAAATTTCCTTCCACCCAGCGTTCCTCCAAGTCTCCGGATAAAAATGATACCTCCCTTGTGTGGGTAGGCCGACCGCCCGCGACAGGAAACGCCCCAAAGCGCAACGTGGACACATCCAAATTTTTGAAAGAAAACAAAGGTGTTTTTTGCGAAGTGCCTACCTGTAGATTTTGGCCTCTAGCTCAGCCGGCACCTAGGGAAACCTACCAAACCTGTGCATTTCTGAAAACTAGAGACCTAGGGGAATCCAAGATGGGGTGACTTGTGGGGCTCGGACCAGGTTCTGTTACCCAGAATCCTTTGCAAACCTCAAAATTTGGCTAAAAAAACACATGTTCCTCCCATTTCTGTGGCAGAAAGTTCTGGAATCTGAGAGGAGCCACAAATTTCCTTCCACCCAGCTTTCCCCCAAGTCTCCCGATAAAAATGATACCTCACTTGTGTGGGTAGGCCTAGCGCCCGCGACAGGAAACGCCCCAAAGCGCAACGTGGACTCATCCAATTTTTTGAAAGAAAACAGAGGTGATTTTTGCAAAGTGCCTACCTGTAGATTTTGGCCTCTAGCTCAGCCGGCACCTAGGGAAACCTACCAAACCTGTGCATTTCTGAAAGCTAGAAACCTAGGGGAACCCAAGATGGGGTGACTTGTGGGGCTCGGACCAGGTTCTGTTACCCAGAATCCTTTGCAAACCTCAAAATTTGGCTAAAAAAACACATGTTCCTCACATTTCTGTGGCAGAAAGTTATGGAATCTGAGAGGAGCCACAAATTTCCTTCCACCCAGCATTCCCCCAAGTCTCCCGATAAAAATGATACCTCACTTGTGTGGGTAGGCCTAGCGCCCGCAACAGGAAACGCCCCAAAGCGCAACGTGGACACATCCAAATTTTTGAAAGAAAACAGAGGTGTTTTTTGCGAAGTGCCTACCTGTAGATTTTGGCCTCTAGCTCAGCCGGCACCTAGGGAAACCTACCAAACCTGTGCATTTCTGAAAACTAGAGGCCTAGGAGAATCCAAGATGGGGTGACTTGTGGGGCTCGGACCAGGTTCTGTTACCCAGAATCCTTTGCAAACCTCAAAATTTGGCTAAAAAAACACATGTTCCTCACATTTCTATGGCAGAAAGTTCTGGAATCTGAGAGGAGCCACAAATTTCCTTCCACCCAGCGTTCCCCCAAGTCTCCCGATAAAAATGATACCTCACTTGTGAGGGTAGGCCTAGCGCCCGCGACAGGAAACGCCCTAAAGCGTAACGTGGACACATCCAATTTTTTAAAGAAAACAGAGGTGATTTTTGCGAAGTGCCTACCTGTAGATTTTGGCCTCTAGCTCACCCGGCACCTATGGAAACCTTCCAAACCTGTGCATTTCTGAAAACTAGAGACCTAGGGGAATCCAAGATGGGGTGACTTGTGGGGCTCGGACTAGGTTCTGTTACCCAGAATCCTTTGCAAACCTCAAAATTTGTCTAAAAAAACACATGTTCCTCACATTTCTGTGGCAGAAAGTTCTGGAATCTGAGAGGAGCCACAAATTTCCTTCCACCCAGCGTTCCCCCAAGTCTCCCGATAAAAATGATACCTCACTTGTGCTGGTAGGCCTAGCGCCCGCGACAGGAAACGCCCCAAAGCGCAACGTGGATACATCCAAATTTTTGAAAGAAAACAGAGGTTTTTTTTGCGAAGTGCCTACCTGTAGATTTTGGCCTCTAGCTCAGCCGGCACCTAGGGAAACCTACCAAACCTGTGCATTTCTGAAAACTAGAGACCTAGGGGAATCCAAGATGGGGTGACTTGTGGGGCTCGGACCAGGTTCTGTTACCCAGAATCCTTTGCAAACCTCAAAATTTGGCTAAAAAAACACATGTTCTTCAAATTTCTGTGGCAGAAAGTTCTGGAATCTGAGAGGAGCCACAAATTTCCTTCCACCCAGCTTTCCCCCAAGTCTCCCGATAAAAATGATACCTCACTTGTGTGGGTAGGCCTAGCGCCCGCGACAGGAAACGCCCCAAAGCGCAACGTGGACACATCTAATTTTTTTAAAGAAAACAGAGGTGATTTTTGCAAAGTGCCTACCTGTAGATTTTGGCCTCTAGCTCAGCCGGCACCTAGGGAAACTTACAGAACCTGTGCATTTCTGAAAGCTAGAGACCTAGGGGAATCCAAGATGGGGTGACTTGTGGGGCTCGGACCAGGTTCTGTTACCCAGAATCCTTTGCAAACCTCAAAATTTGGCTAAAAAAACACATGTTCCTCACATTTCTGTGGCAGAAAGTTCTGGAATCTGAGAGGAGCCACAAATTTCCTTCCACCCAGCGTTCCCCCGAGTCTCCGGATAAAAATGATACCTCCCTTGTGTGGGTAGGCCGACCGCCTGCGACAGGAAACACCCCAAAGCGCAACGTGGACACATCCAAATTTTTGAAAGAAAACAAAGGTGTTTTTTGCGAAGTGCCTACCTGTAGATTTTGGCCTCTAGCTCAGCCGGCACCTAGGGAAACCTACCAAACCTGTGCATTTCTGAAAACTAGAGACCTAGGGGAATCCAAGATGGGGTGACTTGTGGGGCTCGGACCAGGTTCTGTTACCCAGAATCCTTTGCAAACCTCAAAATTTGGCTAAAAAAACACATGTTCCTCACATTTCTGTGGCAGAAAGTTCTGGAATCTGAGAGGAGCCACAAATTTCCTTCCACCCAGCGTTCCCCCAAGTCTCCCGATAAAAATGATACCTCACTTGTGTGGGTAGGCCTAGCGCCCGCGACAGGAAATGCCCCAAAGCGCAACGTGGACGCATCCAAATTTTTGAAAGAAAACAGAGGTGTTTTTTGCGAAGTGCCTACCTGTAGATTTTGGCCTCTAGCTCAGCCAGCACCTAGGGAAACCTACCAAACCTGTGCATTTCTGAAAACTAGAGACCTAGGGGAATCCAATATGGGGTGACTTATGGGGTGACTTGTGGGGCTCGGACCAGGTTCTGTTACCCAGAATCCTTTGCAAACCTCAAAATTTGGCTAAAAAAACACATGTTCCTCACATTTCTGTGGTAGAAAGTTCTGGAATCTGAGAGGAGCGACAAATTTCCTTCCACCCAGCATTCCCCCAAGTCTCCCGATAAAAATTATACCTCACTTGTGTGGGTAGGCCTAGCGCCCGCGACAGGAAACGCCCCAAAGCGCAACGTGGACACATCCTAATTTTTGAAAGAAAACAGAGGTGTTTTTTGCGAAGTGCCTACCTGTAGATTTTGGCCTCTAGCTCAGCCGGCACCTAGGGAAACCTACCAAACCTGTGCATTTCTGAAAACTAGAGACCTAGGAGAATTCAAGCTAGGGTGACTTGTGGGGCTCCGACCAGGTTCTGTTACCCAGAATCCTTTGCAAACCTCAAAATTTGTCTAAAAAAACACATGTTCCTCCCATTTCTGTGGCAGAAAGTTCTGGAATCTGAGAGGAGCCACAAATTTCCTTCCACCCAGCGTTCCCCCAAGTCTCCCGATAAAAATTGATACCTCACTTGTGTGGGTAGGCCTAGCGCCCGCGACAGGAAACGCCCCAAAGCGCAACGTGGACACATCCAATTTTTTGAAAGAAAACAGAGGTGATTTTTGCAAAGTGCCTACCTGTAGATTTTGGCCTCTAGCTCAGCCGGCACCTAGGGAAACCTACCAAACCTGTGCATTTCTGAAAGCTAGAGACCTAGGGGAACCCAAGATGGGGTGACTTGTGGGGCTCGGACCAGGTTCTGTTACCCAGAATACTTTGCAAACCTAAAAATTTGGCTACAAAAACACATGTTCCTCATATTTCTGTGGCAGAAAGTTATGGAATCTGAGAGGAGCCACAAATTTCCTTCCACCCAGCATTCCCCAAAGTCTCCCGATAAAAATGATACCTCACTTGTGTGGGTAGGCCTAGCGCCCGCAACAGGAAACGCCCCAAAGCGCAACGTGGACACATCCAAATTTTTGAAAGAAAACAGAGGTGTTTTTTGCGAAGTGCCTACCTGTAGATTTTGGCCTCTAGCTCAGCTGGCACATAGGGAAACCTACCAAACCTGTGCATTTCTGAAAACTAGAGGCCTAGGGGAATGCAAGATGGGGTGACTTGTGGGGCTCGGACCAGGTTCTGTTACCCAGAATCCTTTGCAAACCTCAAAATTTGGCTAAAAAAACACATGTTCCTCACATTTCTATGGCAGAAAGTTCTGGAATCTGAGAGGAGCCACAAATTTCCTTCCACCCAGCGTTCCCCCAAGTCTCCCGATAAAAATGATACCTCACTTGTGAGGGTAGGCCTAGCGCCCGCGACAGGAAACGCCCCAAAGCGTAACGTGGACACATCCAATTTTTGAAAGAAAACAGAGGTGATTTTTGCGAAGTGCCTACCTGTAGATTTTGGCCTCTAGCTCACCCGGCACCTAGGGAAACCTTCCAAACCTGTGCATTTCTGAGAACTAGAGACCTAGGGGAATCCAAGATGGGGTGACTTGTGGGGCTCGGACTAGGTTCTGTTACCCAGAATACTTTGCAAACCTCAAAATTTGGCTAAGAAAACACATGTTCCTCACATTTCTGTGGCAGAAAGTTCTGGAATCTGAGAGGAGCCACACATTTCCTTCCACCCAGCATTCCCCCAAGTCTCCCGATAAAAATGATACCTCACTTGTGCTGGTAGGCCTAGCGCCCGCGACAGGAAACGCCCCAAAGCGCAACGTGGATACATCCAAATTTTTGAAAGAAAACAGAGGTGTTTTTTGCGAAGTGCCTACCTATAGATTTTGGCCTCTAGCTCAGCCGGCACCTAGGGAAACCTACCAAACCTGTGCATTTCTGAAAACTAGAGACCTAGGGGAATCCAAGATGGGGTTACTTGTGGGGCTCGGACCAGGTTCTGTTACCCAGAATCCTTTGCAAACCTCAAAATTTGGCTAAAAAAACACATGTTCCTCACATTTCTGTGGCAGAAAGTTCTGGAATCTGAGAGGAGCCACAAATTTTCTTCCACCCAGCGTTCCCCCAAGTCTCCCGATAAAAATGATACCTCACTTGTGTGGGTAGGCCTAGCGCCCGCGACAGGAAATGCCCCAAAGCGCAACGTGGACACATTCAAATTTTTGAAAGAAAACAGAGGTGTTTTTTGCGAAGTGCCTACCTGTAGATTTTGGCCTCTAGCTCAGCCGGCACCTAGGGAAACCTACCATACCTGTGCATTTCTGAAAACTAGAGACCTAGGGGAATCCAATATGGGGTGACTTATGGGGTGACTTGTGGGGCTCGGACCAGGTTCTGTTACCCAGAATCCTTTGCAAACCTCAAAATTTGGCTAAAAAAACACATGTTCCTCACATTTCTGTAGTAGAAAGTTCTGGAATCTGAGAGGAGCGACAAATTTCCTTCCACCCAGCATTCCCCCAAGTCTCCCGATAAAAATTATACCTCACTTGTGTGGGTAGGCCTAGCGCCCGCGACAGGAAACGCCCCAAAGCGCAACGTGGACACATCCTAATTTTTGAAAGAAAACAGAGGTGTTTTTTGCGTAGTGCCTACCTGTAGATTTTGGCCTCTAGCTCAGCCGGCACCTAGGGAAACCTACCAAACCTGTGCATTTCTGAAAACTAGAGACCTAGGAGAATTCAAGCTAGGGTGACTTGTGGGGCTCCGACCAGGTTCTGTTACCCAGAATCCTTTGCAAACCTCAAAATTTGGCTAAAAAAACACATGTTCCTCACATTTCTATGGCAGAAAGTTCTGGAATCTGAGAGGAGCCACAAATTTCCTTCCACCCAGCGTTCCCCCAAGTCTCCCGATAAAAATGATACCTCACTTGTGAGGGTAGGCCTAGCGCCCGCGACAGGAAACGCCCTAAAGCGTAACGTGGACACATCCAATTTTTTAAAGAAAACAGAGGTGATTTTTGCGAAGTGCCTACCTGTAGATTTTGGCCTCTAGCTCACCCGGCACCTATGGAAACCTTCCAAACCTGTGCATTTCTGAAAACTAGAGACCTAGGGGAATCCAAGATGGGGTGACTTGTGGGGCTCGGACTAGGTTCTGTTACCCAGAATCCTTTGCAAACCTCAAAATTTGTCTAAAAAAACACATGTTCCTCACATTTCTGTGGCAGAAAGTTCTGGAATCTGAGAGGAGCCACAAATTTCCTTCCACCCAGCGTTCCCCCAAGTCTCCCGATAAAAATGATACCTCACTTGTGCTGGTAGGCCTAGCGCCCGCGACAGGAAACGCCCCAAAGCGCAACGTGGATACATCCAAATTTTTGAAAGAAAACAGAGGTTTTTTTTGCGAAGTGCCTACCTGTACATTTTGGCCTCTAGCTCAGCCGGCACCTAGGGAAACCTACCGAACCTGTGCATTTCTGAAAACTAGAGACCTAGGGGAATCCAAGATGGGGTGACTTGTGGGGCTCGGACCAGGTTCTGTTACCCAGAATCCTTTGCAAACCTCAAAATTTGGCTAAAAAAACACATGTTCCTCACATTTCTGTGGCAGAAAGTTCTGGAATCTGAGAGGAGCCACAAATTTCCTTCCACCCAGCGTTCCCCCAAGTCTCCCGATAAAAATGATACCTCACTTGTGCTGGTAGGCCTAGTGCCCGCGACAGGAAACGCCCCAAAGCGCAACGTGGATACATCCAAATTTTTGAAAGAAAACAGAGGTTTTTTTTGCGAAGTGCCTACCTGTACATTTTGGCCTCTAGCTCAGCCGGCACCTAGGGAAACCTACCAAACCTGTGCATTTCTGAAAACTAGAGACCTAGGGGAATCCAAGATGGGGTGACTTGTGGGGCTCGGACCAGGTTCTGTTACCCAGAATCCTTTGCAAACCTCAAAATTTGGCTAAAAAAACACATGTTCCTCACATTTCTGTGGCAGAAAGTTCTGGAATCTGAGAGGAGCCACAAATTTCCTTCCACCCAGCGTTCCCCCAAGTCTCCCGATAAAAATGATACCTCACTTGTGTGGGTAGGCCTACGACCCGCGAGAGGAAACGCCCCAAAGCGCAACGTGGACACATCCAAATTTTTAGAAAACAGAGGTGTTTTTTGCAAAGTGCCTACCTGTAGATTTTGGCCTCTAGCTCAGCCGGCACCTAGGGAAACCTACCAAACCTGTGAATTTCTGAAAACTAGAGACCTAGGGGAATCCAAGATGGGGTGACTTGTGGGGCTTGGACCAGGTTCTGTTACCCAGAATCCTTTGCAAACCTCAAAATTTGGCTAAAAAAACACATGTTCCTCACATTTCTGTGGCAGAAAGTTCTGGAATCTGAGAGGAGCCACAAATTTCCTTCCACCCAGCTTTCTCCCAAGTCTCCCGATAAAAATGATACCTCACTTGTGTGGGTAGGCCTAGCGCCCGCGACAGGAAACGCCCCAAAGCGCAACGTGGACACATCCAATTTTTTTAAAGAAAACAGAGGTGTTTTTTGCGAAGTGCCTACCTGTAGATTTTGGCCTCTAGCTCAGCCGGCACCTAGGGAAACCTACCAAACCTGTGCATTTCTGAAAACTAGAGACCTAGGGGAATCCAAGATGGGGTGACTTGTGGGGCTCGGACCAGGTTCTGTTACCCAGAATCCTTTGCAAACCTCAAAATTTGGCTAAAAAAACACATGTTCCTCACATTTCTGTGGCAGAAAGTTCTGGAATCTGAGAGGAGCCACAAATTTCCTTCCACCCAGCGTTCCCCCAAGTCTCCCGATAAAAATGATACCTCACTTGTGTGGGTAGGCCTAGCACCCGCGACAGGAAACGCCCCAAAGCGCAACGTGGACACATCCAAATTTTTGAAAGAAAACAGAGGTGTTTTTTGCAAAGTGCCTACCTGTAGATTTTGGCCTCTAGCTCAGCCGGCACCTAGGGAAACCTACCAAACCTGTGCATTTCTGAAAACTAGAGACCTAGGGGAATCCAAGATAGGGTGACTTGTGGGGCTCGGACCAGGTTCTGTTACCCAGAATCCTTTGCAAACCTCAAAATTTGGCTAAAAAAACACATCTTCTTCACATTTCTGTGGCAGAAAGTTCTGGAATCTGAGAGGAGCCACAAATTTCCTTCCACCCAGCTTGCCCCCAAGTCTCCCGATAAAAATGATACCTCACTTGTGTGGGTAGGCCTAGCGCCCGCGAAAGGAAACGCCCCAAAGCGCAACGTGGACACATCCAATTTTTTTCAAGAAAACAGAGGTGATTTTTGCAAAGTGCCTACCTGTAGATTTTGGCCTCTAGCTCAGCCGGCACCTAGGGAAACCTACCAAACCTGTGCATTACTGAAAGCTAGAGACCTAGGGGAACCCAAGATGGGGTGACTTGTGGGGCTCGGACCAGGTTCTGTTACCCAGAATCCTTTGCAAACCTCAAAATTTGGCTAAAAAAACACATGTTCCTCAGATTTCTGTGGCAGAAAGTTATGGAATCTGAGAGGAGCCACAAATTTCCTTCCACCCAGCGTTCCCCCAAGTCTCCCGATAAAAATGATACCTCACTTGTGCTGGTAGGCCTAGCGCCCGCGACAGGAAACGCCCCAAAGCGCAACGTGGATACATCCAAATTTTTGAAAGAAAACAGAGGTGTTTTTTGCGAAGTGCCTACCTATAGATTTTGGCCTCTAGCTCAGCCGGCACCTAGGGAAACCTACCAAACCTGTGCATTTCTGAAAACTAGAGACCTAGGGGAATCCAAGATGGGGTGACTTGTGGGGCTCGGACCAGGTTCTGTTACCCAGAATCCTTTGCAAACCTCAAAATTTGGCTAAAAAAACACATGTTCCTCACATTTCTGTTTCAGAAAGTTCTGGAATCTGAGTGGAGCCACGAATTTCCTTCCACCCAGCGTTCCCGAAGTCTCCCGATAAAAATGATACCTCACTTGTGTGGGTAGGCCTAGCGCCCGCGACAGGAAATGCCCCAAAGCGCAAGGTGGACACATCGATATTTTTGAAAGAAAACAGAGGTGTTTTTTGCGAAGTGCCTACCTGTAGATTTTGGCCTCTAGCTCAGCCGGCACCTAGGGAAACCTAGCAAACCTGTGCATTTCTGAAAACTAGAGACCTAGGGGAATCCAATATGGGGTGACTTGTGGGGCTCGGACCAGGTTCTGTTACCCAGAATCCTTTGCAAACCTCAAAATTTGGCTAAAAAAACACATGTTCCTCACATTTCTGTGGTAGAAAGTTCTGGAATCTGAGAGGAGCGACAAATTTCCTTCCACCCAGCATTCCCCCCAGTCTCCCGATAAAAATGATACCTCACTTGTGTGGGTAGGCCTAGCACCCGCGACAGGAGACGCCCCAAAGCGCAACGTGGACACATCCAAATTTTTGAAAGAAAACAGAGGTGTTTTTTGCGAAGTGCCTACCTGTAGATTTTGGCCTCTAGCTCAGCCGGCACCTAGGGAAACCTACCAAACCTGTGCATTTCTGAAACCTAGAGACCTAGGGGAATCCAAGATGGGGTGACTTGTGGGGCTCGGACCAGGTTCTGTTACCCAGAATCCTTTGCAAACCTCAAAATTTGGCTAAAAAAACACATGTTCCTCACATTTCTGTGGCAGAAAGTTATGGAATCTGAGAGGAGCCACAAATTTCCTTCCACCCAGCGTTCCCCAAGTCTCCCGATAAAAATGATACCTCACTTGTGAGGGTAGGCCTAGCGCCCGCGACAGGAAACGCCCCAAAGCGTAACGTGGACACATCCAATTTTTGAAAGAAAACAGAGGTGATTTTTGCGAAGTGCCTACCTGTAGATTTTGGCCTCTAGCTCACCCGGCACCTGGGGAAACCTTCCAAACCTGTGCATTTCTGAAAACTAGAGACCTAGGGGAATCCAAGATGGGGTGACTTGTGGGGCTCGGACTAGGTTCTGTTACCCAGAATCCTTTGCAAACCTCAAAATTTGGCTAAAAAAACACATGTTCCTCACATTTCTGTGGCAGAAAGTTCTGGAATCTGAGAGGAGCCACAAATTTCCTTCCACCCAGCGTTCCCCCAAGTCTCCTGATAAACATGATACCTCACTTGTGCTGGTAGGCCTAGCGCCCGCGACAGGAAACGCCCCAAAGCGCAATGTGGATACATCCAAATTTTTGAAAGAAAACAGAGGTGTTTTTTGCGAAGTGCCTACCTATAGATTTTGGCCTCTAGCTCAGCCGGCACCTAGGGAAACCTACCAAACCTGTGCATTTCTGAAAACTAGAGACCTTGGGGAATCCAAGATGGGGTGACTTGTGGGGCTCGGACCAGGTTCTGTTACCCAGAATCCTTTGCAAACCTCAAAATTTGGCTAAAAAAACACATGTTCCTCATATTTCTGTGGCAGAAGGTTCTGGAATCTGAGAGGAGCCATAAATTTCCTTCCACCCAGCGTTCCCCCAAGTCTCCCGATAAAAATGATACCTCACTTGTGTGGGTAGGCCTACCGCCCGCGACAGGAAACGCCCCAAAGCGCAACGTGGACACATCCAAATTTTTTAAAGAAAACAGAGGTGTTTTTTGCAAAGTGCCTACCTGTAGATTTTGGCCTCTAGCTCAGCCGGCACCTAGGGACACCTACCAAACCTGTGCATTTCTGAAAACTAGAGACCTAGGGGAATCCAAGATAGGGTGACTTGTGGGGCTCGGACCAGGTTCTGTTACCCAGAATCCTTTGCAAACCTCAAAATTTGGCTAAAAAAACACATGTTCTTCACATTTCTGTGGCAGAAAGTTCTGGAATCTGAGAGGAGCCACAAATTTCCTTCCACCCAGCTTTCCCCCAAGTCTCCCGATAAAAATGATACCTCACTTGTGTGGGTAGGCCTAGCGCCCGCGACAGGAAACGCCCCAAAGCGCAACGTGGACACATCCAATTTTTTGAAAGAAAACAGAGGTGATTTTTGCAAAGTGCCTACCTGTAGATTTTGGCCTCTAGCTCAGCCGGCACCTAGGGAAACTTACAGAACCTGTGCATTTCTGAAAGCTAGAGACCTAGGGGAATCCAAGATGGGGTGACTTGTGGGGCTCGGACCAGGTTCTGTTACCCAGAATCCTTTGCAAACCTCAAAATTTGGCTAAAAAAACACATGTTCCTCACATTTCTGTGGCAGAAAGTTCTGGAATCTGAGAGGAGCCACAAATTTCCTTCCACCCAGCGTTCCTCCAAGTCTCCGGATAAAAATGATACCTCCCTTGTGTGGGTAGGCCGACCGCCCGCGACAGGAAACGCCCCAAAGCGCAACGTGGACACATCCAAATTTTTGAAAGAAAACAAAGGTGTTTTTTGCGAAGTGCCTACCTGTAGATTTTGGCCTCTAGCTCAGCCGGCACCTAGGGAAACCTACCAAACCTGTGCATTTCTGAAAACTAGAGACCTAGGGGAATCCAAGATGGGGTGACTTGTGGGGCTCGGACCAGGTTCTGTTACCCAGAATCCTTTGCAAACCTCAAAATTTGGCTAAAAAAACACATGTTCCTCCCATTTCTGTGGCAGAAAGTTCTGGAATCTGAGAGGAGCCACAAATTTCCTTCCACCCAGCTTTCCCCCAAGTCTCCCGATAAAAATGATACCTCACTTGTGTGGGTAGGCCTAGCGCCCGCGACAGGAAACGCCCCAAAGCGCAACGTGGACTCATCCAATTTTTTGAAAGAAAACAGAGGTGATTTTTGCAAAGTGCCTACCTGTAGATTTTGGCCTCTAGCTCAGCCGGCACCTAGGGAAACCTACCAAACCTGTGCATTTCTGAAAGCTAGAAACCTAGGGGAACCCAAGATGGGGTGACTTGTGGGGCTCGGACCAGGTTCTGTTACCCAGAATCCTTTGCAAACCTCAAAATTTGGCTAAAAAAACACATGTTCCTCACATTTCTGTGGCAGAAAGTTATGGAATCTGAGAGGAGCCACAAATTTCCTTCCACCCAGCATTCCCCCAAGTCTCCCGATAAAAATGATACCTCACTTGTGTGGGTAGGCCTAGCGCCCGCAACAGGAAACGCCCCAAAGCGCAACGTGGACACATCCAAATTTTTGAAAGAAAACAGAGGTGTTTTTTGCGAAGTGCCTACCTGTAGATTTTGGCCTCTAGCTCAGCCGGCACCTAGGGAAACCTACCAAACCTGTGCATTTCTGAAAACTAGAGGCCTAGGAGAATCCAAGATGGGGTGACTTGTGGGGCTCGGACCAGGTTCTGTTACCCAGAATCCTTTGCAAACCTCAAAATTTGGCTAAAAAAACACATGTTCCTCACATTTCTATGGCAGAAAGTTCTGGAATCTGAGAGGAGCCACAAATTTCCTTCCACCCAGCGTTCCCCCAAGTCTCCCGATAAAAATGATACCTCACTTGTGAGGGTAGGCCTAGCGCCCGCGACAGGAAACGCCCTAAAGCGTAACGTGGACACATCCAATTTTTTAAAGAAAACAGAGGTGATTTTTGCGAAGTGCCTACCTGTAGATTTTGGCCTCTAGCTCACCCGGCACCTAGGGAAACCTTCCAAACCTGTGCATTTCTGAAAACTAGAGACCTAGGGGAATCCAAGATGGGGTGACTTGTGGGGCTCGGACTAGGTTCTGTTACCCAGAATCCTTTGCAAACCTCAAAATTTGTCTAAAAAAACACATGTTCCTCACATTTCTGTGGCAGAAAGTTCTGGAATCTGAGAGGAGCCACAAATTTCCTTCCACCCAGCGTTCCCCCAAGTCTCCCGATAAAAATGATACCTCACTTGTGCTGGTAGGCCTAGCGCCCGCGACAGGAAACGCCCCAAAGCGCAACGTGGATACATCCAAATTTTTGAAAGAAAACAGAGGTTTTTTTTGCGAAGTGCCTACCTGTACATTTTGGCCTCTAGCTCAGCCGGCACCTAGGGAAACCTACCAAACCTGTGCATTTCTGAAAACTAGAGACCTAGGGGAATCCAAGATGGGGTGACTTGTGGGGCTCGGACCAGGTTCTGTTACCCAGAATCCTTTGCAAACCTCAAAATTTGGCTCAAAAAACACATGTTCCTCACATTTCTGTGGCAGAAAGTTCTGGAATCTGAGAGGAGCCACAAATTTCCTTCCACCCAGCGTTCCCCCAAGTCTCCCGATAAAAATGATACCTCACTTGTGCTGGTAGGCCTAGCGCCCGCGACAGGAAACGCCCCAAAGCGCAACGTGGATACATCCAAATTTTTGAAAGAAAACACAGGTTTTTTTTGCGAAGTGCCTACCTGTACATTTTGGCCTCTAGCTCAGCCGGCACCTAGGGAAACCTACCAAACCTGTGCATTTCTGAAAACTAGAGACCTAGGGGAATCCAAGATGGGGTGACTTGTGGGGCTCGGACCAGGTTCTGTTACCCAGAATCCTTTGCAAACCTCAAAATTTGGCTAAAAAAACACATGTTCCTCACATTTCTGTGGCAGAAAGTTCTGGAATCTGAGAGGAGCCACAAATTTCCTTCCACCCAGCGTTCCCCCAAGTCTCCTGATAAAAATGATACCTCACTTGTGTGGGTAGGCCTACGACCCGCGAGAGGAAACGCCCCAAAGCGCAACGTGGACACATCCAAATTTTTAGAAAACAGAGGTGTTTTTTGCAAAGTGCCTACCTGTAGATTTTGGCCTCTAGCTCAGCCGGCACCTAGGGAAACCTACCAAACCTGTGAATTTCTGAAAACTAGAGACCTAGGGGAATCCAAGATGGGGTGACTTGTGGGGCTTGGACCAGGTTCTGTTACCCAGAATCCTTTGCAAACCTCAAAATTTGGCTAAAAAAACACATGTTCCTCACATTTCTGTGGCAGAAAGTTCTGGAATCTGAGAGGAGCCACAAATTTCCTTCCACCCAGCTTTCTCCCAAGTCTCCCGATAAAAATGATACCTCACTTCTGTGGGTAGGCCTAGCGCCCGCGACAGGAAACGCCCCAAAGCGCAACGTGGACACATCCAATTTTTTGAAAGAAAACAGAGGTGTTTTTTGCGAAGTGCCTACCTGTAGATTTTGGCCTCTAGCTCAGCCGGCACCTAGGGAAACCTACCAAACCTGTGCATTTCTGAAAACTAGAGACCTAGGGGAATCCAAGATGGGGTGACTTGTGGGGCTCGGACCAGGTTCTGTTACCCAGAATCCTTTGCAAACCTCAAAATTTGGCTAAAAAAACACATGTTCCTCACATTTCTGTGGCAGAAAGTTCTGGAATCTGAGAGGAGCCACAAATTTCCTTCCACCCAGCGTTCCCCCAAGTCTCCCGATAAAAATGATACCTCACTTGTGTGGGTAGGCCTAGCACCCGCGACAGGAAACGCCCCAAAGCGCAACGTGGACACATCCAAATTTTTGAAAGAAAACAGAGGTGTTTTTTGCAAAGTGCCTACCTGTAGATTTTGGCCTCTAGCTCAGCCGGCACCTAGGGAAACCTACCAAACCTGTGCATTTCTGAAAACTAGAGACCTAGGGGAATCCAAGATAGGGTGACTTGTGGGGCTCGGACCAGGTTCTGTTACCCAGAATCCTTTGCAAACCTCAAAATTTGGCTAAAAAAACACATCTTCTTCACATTTCTGTGGCAGAAAGTTCTGGAATCTGAGAGGAGCCACAAATTTCCTTCCACCCAGCTTGCCCCCAAGTCTCCCGATAAAAATGATACCTCACTTGTGTGGGTAGGCCTAGCGCCCGCGACAGGAAACGCCCCAAAGCGCAACGTGGACACATCCAATTTTTTTCAAGAAAACAGAGGTGATTTTTGCAAAGTGCCTACCTGTAGATTTTGGCCTCTAGCTCAGCCGGCACCTAGGGAAACTTACCAAACCTGTGCATTACTGAAAGCTAGAGACCTAGGGGAACCCAAGATGGGGTGACTTGTGGGGCTCGGACCAGGTTCTGTTACCCAGAATCCTTTGCAAACCTCAAAATTTGGCTAAAAAAACACATGTTCCTCAGATTTCTGTGGCAGAAAGTTATGGAATCTGAGAGGAGCCACAAATTTCCTTCCACCCAGCGTTCCCCCAAGTCTCCCGATAAAAATGATACCTCACTTGTGCTGGTAGGCCTAGCGCCCGCGACAGGAAACGCCCCAAAGCGCAACGTGGATACATCCAAATTTTTGAAAGAAAACAGAGGTGTTTTTTGCGAAGTGCCTACCTATAGATTTTGGCCTCTAGCTCAGCCGGCACCTAGGGAAACCTACCAAACCTGTGCATTTCTGAAAACTAGAGACCTAGGGGAATCCAAGATGGGGTGACTTGTGGGGCTCGGACCAGGTTCTGTTACCCAGAATCCTTTGCAAACCTCAAAATTTGGCTAAAAAAACACATGTTCCTCACATTTCTGTTTCAGAAAGTTCTGGAATCTGAGAGGAGCCACGAATTTCCTTCCACCCAGCGTTCCCGAAGTCTCCCGATAAAAATGATACCTCACTTGTGTGGGTAGGCCTAGCGCCCGCGACAGGAAACGCCCCAAAGCGCAACGTGGACTCATCCAATTTTTTGAAAGAAAACAGAGGTGATTTTTGCAAAGTGCCTACCTGTAGATTTTGGCCTCTAGCTCAGCCGGCACCTAGGGAAACCTACCAAACCTGTGCATTTCTGAAAGCTAGAAACCTAGGGGAACCCAAGATGGGGTGACTTGTGGGGCTCGGACCAGGTTCTGTTACCCAGAATCCTTTGCAAACCTCAAAATTTGGCTAAAAAAACACATGTTCCTCACATTTCTGTGGCAGAAAGTTATGGAATCTGAGAGGAGCCACAAATTTCCTTCCACCCAGCATTCCCCCAAGTCTCCCGATAAAAATGATACCTCACTTGTGTGGGTAGGCCTAGCGCCCGCAACAGGAAACGCCCCAAAGCGCAACGTGGACACATCCAAATTTTTGAAAGAAAACAGAGGTGTTTTTTGCGAAGTGCCTACCTGTAGATTTTGGCCTCTAGCTCAGCCGGCACCTAGGGAAACCTACCAAACCTGTGCATTTCTGAAAACTAGAGGCCTAGGAGAATCCAAGATGGGGTGACTTGTGGGGCTCGGACCAGGTTCTGTTACCCAGAATCCTTTGCAAACCTCAAAATTTGGCTAAAAAAACACATGTTCCTCACATTTCTATGGCAGAAAGTTCTGGAATCTGAGAGGAGCCACAAATTTCCTTCCACCCAGCGTTCCCCCAAGTCTCCCGATAAAAATGATACCTCACTTGTGAGGGTAGGCCTAGCGCCCGCGACAGGAAACGCCCTAAAGCGTAACGTGGACACATCCAATTTTTGAAAGAAAACAGAGGTGATTTTTGCGAAGTGCCTACCTGTACATTTTGGCCTCTAGCTCAGCCGGCACCTAGGGAAACCTACCAAACCTGTGCATTTCTGAAAACTAGAGACCTAGGGGAATCCAAGATGGGGTGACTTGTGGGGCTCGGACCAGGTTCTGTTACCCAGAATCCTTTGCAAACCTCAAAATTTGGCTAAAAAAACACATGTTCCTCACATTTCTGTGGCAGAAAGTTCTGGAATCTGAGAGGAGCCACAAATTTCCTTCCACCCAGCGTTCCCCCAAGTCTCCCGATAAAAATGATACCTCACTTGTGCTGGTAGGCCTAGCGCCCGCGACAGGAAACGCCCCAAAGCGCAACGTGGATACATCCAAATTTTTGAAAGAAAACAGAGGTTTTTTTTGCGAAGTGCCTACCTGTACATTTTGGCCTCTAGCTCAGCCGGCACCTAGGGAAACCTACCAAACCTGTGCATTTCTGAAAACTAGAGACCTAGGGGAATCCAAGATGGGGTGACTTGTGGGGCTCGGACCAGGTTCTGTTACCCAGAATCCTTTGCAAACCTCAAAATTTGGCTAAAAAAACACATGTTCCTCACATTTCTGTGGCAGAATTTTCTGGAATCTGAGAGGAGCCACAAATTTCCCTCCACCCAGCGTTCCCCCAAGTCTCCCGATAAAAATGATACCTCACTTGTGTGGGTAGGCCTACCGCCCGCGACAGGAAACGCCCCAAAGCGCAACGTGGACACATCCAAATTTTTTAAAGAAAACAGAGGTGTTTTTTGCAAAGTGCCTACCTGTAGATTTTGGCCTCTAGCTCAGCCGGCACCTAGGGAAACCTACCAAACCTGTGCATTTCTGAAAACTAGAGACCTAGGGGAATCCAAGATAGGGTGACTTGTGGGGCTCGGACCAGGTTCTGTTACCCAGAATCCTTTGCAAACCTCAAAATTTGGCTAAAAAAACATGTTCCTCACATTTCTGTGGCAGAAAGTTCTGGAATCTGAGAGGAGCCACAAATTTCCTTCCACCCAGCGTTCCCCCAAGTCTCCGGATAAAAATGATACCTCCCTTGTGTGGGTAGGCCGACCGCCCGCGACAGGAAACGCCCCAATGCGCAACGTGGACACATCCAAATTTTTGAAATAAAACAAAGGTGTTTTTTGCGAAGTGCCTACCTGTAGATTTTGGCCTCTAGCTCAGCCGGCACCTAGGGAAACCTACCAAACCTGTGCATTTCTGAAAACTAGAGACCTAGGGGAATCCAAGATGGGGTGACTTGTGGGGCTCGGACCAGGTTCTGTTACCCAGAATCCTTTGCAAACCTCAAAATTTGGCTAAAAAAACACATGTTCCTCACATTTCTGTTTCAGAAAGTTCTGGAATCTGAGAGGAGCCACGAATTTCCTTCCACCCAGCGTTCCCCAAGTCTCCCGATAAAAATGATACCTCACTTGTGTGGGTAGGCCTAGCGCCCGCGACAGGAAATGCCCCAAAGCGCAAGGTGGACACATCGATATTTTTGAAAGAAAACAGAGGTGTTTTTTGCGAAGTGCCTACCTGTAGATTTTGGCCTCTAGCTCAGCCGGCACCTAGGGAAACCTAGCAAACCTGTGCATTTCTGAAAACTAGAGACCTAGGGGAATCCAATATGGGGTGACTTGTGGGGCTCGGACCAGGTTCTGTTACCCAGAATCCTTTGCAAACCTCAAAATTTGGCAAAAAAAACACATGTTCCTCACATTTCTGTGGTAGAAAGTTCTGGAATCTGAGAGGAGCGACAAATTTCCTTCCACCCAGCATTCCCCCCAGTCTCCCGATAAAAATGATACCTCACTTGTGTGGGTAGGCCTAGCGCCCGCGACAGGAGACGCCCCAAAGCGCAACGTGGACACATCCAAATTTTTGAAAGAAAACAGAGGTGTTTTTTGCGAAGTGCCTACCTGTAGATTTTGGCCTCTAGCTCAGCCGGCACCTAGGGAAACCTACCAAACCTGTGCATTTCTGAAACCTAGAGACCTAGGGGAATCCAAGATGGGGTGACTTGTGGGGCTCGGACCAGGTTCTGTTACCCAGAATCCTTTGCAAACCTCAAAATTTGGCTAAAAAAACACATGTTCCTCACATTTCTGTGGCAGAAAGTTCTGGAATCTGAGAGGAGCCACAAATTTCCTTCCACCCAGCGTTCCCCAAGTCTCCCGATAAAAATGATACCTCACTTGTGAGGGTAGGCCTAGCGCCCGCGACAGGAAACGCCCCAAAGCGTAACGTGGACACATCCAATTTTTGAAAGAAAACAGAGGTGATTTTTGCGAAGTGCCTACCTGTAGATTTTGGCCTCTAGCTCACCCGGCACCTAGGGAAACCTTCCAAACCTGTGCATTTCTGAAAACTAGAGACCTAGGGGAATCCAAGATGGGGTGACTTGTGGGGCTCGGACTAGGTTCTGTTACCCAGAATCCTTTGCAAACCTCAAAATTTGGCTAAAAAAACACATGTTCCTCACATTTCTGTGGCAGAAAGTTCTGGAATCTGAGAGGAGCCACAAATTTCCTTCCACCCAGCGTTCCCCCAAGTCTCCTGATAAACATGATACCTCACTTGTGCTGGTAGGCCTAGCGCCCGCGACAGGAAACGCCCCAAAGCGCAACGTGGATACATCCAAATTTTTGAAAGAAAACAGAGGTGTTTTTTGCGAAGTGCCTACCTATAGATTTTGGCCTCTAGCTCAGCCGGCACCTAGGGAAACCTACCAAACCTGTGCATTTCTGAAAACTAGAGACCTAGGGGAATCCAAGATGGGGTGACTTGTGGGGCTCGGACCAGGTTCTGTTACCCAGAATCCTTTGCAAACCTCAAAATTTGGCTAAAAAAACACATGTTCCTCACATTTCTGTGGCAGAAAGTTCTGGAATCTGAGAGGAGCCACAAATTTCCTTCCACCCAGCGTTCCCCCAAGTCTCCCGATAAAAATGATACCTCACTTGTGTGGGTAGGCCTAGCGCCCGCGACAGGAAACGCCCCAAAGCGCAACGTGGACACATCCAATTTTTTTAAAGAAAACAGAGGTGTTTTTTGCGAAGTGCCTACCTGTAGATTTTGGCCTCTAGCTCAGCCGGCACCTAGGGAAACCTACCAAACCTGTGCATTTCTGAAAACAAGAGACCTAGGGGAATCCAAGATGGGGTGACTTGTGGGGCTCGGACCAGGTTCTGTTACCCAGAATCCTTTGCAAACCTCATAATTTGGCTAAAAAAACACATGTTCCTCACTTTTCTGTGGCAGAATTTTCTGGAATCTGAGAGGAGCCACAAATTTCCTTCCACCCAGCGTTCCCCCAAGTCTCCCGATAAAAATGATACCTCACTTGTGTGGGTAGGCCTACCGCCCGCGACAGGAAACGCCCCAAAGCGCAACGTGGACACATCCAAATTTTTTAAAGAAAACAGAGGTGTTTTTTGCAAAGTGCCTACCTGTAGATTTTGGCCTCTAGCTCAGCCGGCACCTAGGGACACCTACCAAACCTGTGCATTTCTGAAAACTAGAGACCTAGGGGAATCCAAGATAGGGTGACTTGTGGGGCTCGGACCAGGTTCTGTTACCCAGAATCCTTTGCAAACCTCAAAATTTGGCTAAAAAAACACATGTTCCTCACATTTCTATGGCAGAAAGTTCTGGAATCTGAGAGGAGCCACAAATTTCCTTCCACCCAGCGTTCCCCCAAGTCTCCCGATAAAAATGATACCTCACTTGTGAGGGTAGGCCTAGCGCCCGCGACAGGAAACGCCCTAAAGCGTAACGTGGACACATCCAATTTTTTAAAGAAAACAGAGGTGATTTTTGCGAAGTGCCTACCTGTACATTTTGGCCTCTAGCTCAGCCGGCACCTAGGGAAACCTACCAAACCTGTGCATTTCTGAAAACTAGAGACCTAGGGGAATCCAAGATGGGGTGACTTGTGGGGCTCGGACCAGGTTCTGTTACCCAGAATCCTTTGCAAACCTCAAAATTTGGCTAAAAAAACACATGTTCCTCACATTTCTGTGGCAGAAAGTTCTGGAATCTGAGAGGAGCCACAAATTTCCTTCCACCCAGCGTTCCCCCAAGTCTCCCGATAAAAATGATACCTCACTTGTGCTGGTAGGCCTAGCGCCCGCGACAGGAAACGCCCCAAAGCGCAACGTGGATACATCCAAATTTTTGAAAGAAAACAGAGGTTTTTTTTGCGAAGTGCCTACCTGTACATTTTGGCCTCTAGCTCAGCCGGCACCTAGGGAAACCTACCAAACCTGTGCATTTCTGAAAACTAGAGACCTAGGGGAATCCAAGATGGGGTGACTTGTGGGGCTCGGACCAGGTTCTGTTACCCAGAATCCTTTGCAAACCTCAAAATTTGGCTAAAAAAACACATGTTCCTCACATTTCTGTGGCAGAAAGTTCTGGAATCTGAGAGGAGCCACAAATTTCCTTCCACCCAGCGTTCCCCCAAGTCTCCCGATAAAAATGATACCTCACTTGTGTGGGTAGGCCTAGCGCCCGCGACAGGAAACGCCCCAAAGCGCAACGTGGACACATCCAATTTTTTTAAAGAAAACAGAGGTGTTTTTTGCGAAGTGCCTACCTGTAGATTTTGGCCTCTAGCTCAGCCGGCACCTAGGGAAACCTACCAAACCTGTGCATTTCTGAAAACAAGAGACCTAGGGGAATCCAAGATGGGGTGACTTGTGGGGCTCGGACCAGGTTCTGTTACCCAGAATCCTTTGCAAACCTCATAATTTGGCTAAAAAAACACATGTTCCTCACTTTTCTGTGGCAGAATTTTCTGGAATCTGAGAGGAGCCACAAATTTCCTTCCACCCAGCGTTCCCCCAAGTCTCCCGATAAAAATGATACCTCACTTGTGTGGGTAGGCCTACCGCCCGCGACAGGAAACGCCCCAAAGCGCAACGTGGACACATCCAAATTTTTTAAAGAAAACAGAGGTGTTTTTTGCAAAGTGCCTACCTGTAGATTTTGGCCTCTAGCTCAGCCGGCACCTAGGGACACCTACCAAACCTGTGCATTTCTGAAAACTAGAGACCTAGGGGAATCCAAGATAGGGTGACTTGTGGGGCTCGGACCAGGTTCTGTTACCCAGAATCCTTTGCAAACCTCAAAATTTGGCTAAAAAAACACATGTTCCTCACATTTCTATGGCAGAAAGTTCTGGAATCTGAGAGGAGCCACAAATTTCCTTCCACCCAGCGTTCCCCCAAGTCTCCCGATAAAAATGATACCTCACTTGTGAGGGTAGGCCTAGCGCCCGCGACAGGAAACGCCCTAAAGCGTAACGTGGACACATCCAATTTTTTAAAGAAAACAGAGGTGATTTTTGCGAAGTGCCTACCTGTACATTTTGGCCTCTAGCTCAGCCGGCACCTAGGGAAACCTACCAAACCTGTGCATTTCTGAAAACTAGAGACCTAGGGGAATCCAAGATGGGGTGACTTGTGGGGCTCGGACCAGGTTCTGTTACCCAGAATCCTTTGCAAACCTCAAAATTTGGCTAAAAAAACACATGTTCCTCACATTTCTGTGGCAGAAAGTTCTGGAATCTGAGAGGAGCCACAAATTTCCTTCCACCCAGCGTTCCCCCAAGTCTCCCGATAAAAATGATACCTCACTTGTGCTGGTAGGCCTAGCGCCCGCGACAGGAAACGCCCCAAAGCGCAACGTGGATACATCCAAATTTTTGAAAGAAAACAGAGGTTTTTTTTGCGAAGTGCCTACCTGTACATTTTGGCCTCTAGCTCAGCCGGCACCTAGGGAAACCTACCAAACCTGTGCATTTCTGAAAACTAGAGACCTAGGGGAATCCAAGATGGGGTGACTTGTGGGGCTCGGACCAGGTTCTGTTACCCAGAATCCTTTGCAAACCTCAAAATTTGGCTAAAAAAACACATGTTCCTCACATTTCTGTGGCAGAAAGTTCTGGAATCTGAGAGGAGCCACAAATTTCCTTCCACCCAGCGTTCCCCCAAGTCTCCCGATAAAAATGATACCTCACTTGTGTGGGTAGGCCTACGACCCGCGAGAGGAAACGCCCCAAAGCGCAACGTGGACACATCCAAATTTTTAGAAAACAGAGGTGTTTTTTGCAAAGTGCCTACCTGTAGATTTTGGCCTCTAGCTCAGCCGGCACCTAGGGAAACCTACCACACCTGTGAATTTCTGAAAACTAGAGACCTAGGGGAATCCAAGATGGGGTGACTTGTGGGGCTTGGACCAGGTTCTGTTACCCAGAATCCTTTGCAAACCTCAAAATTTGGCTAAAAAAACACATGTTCCTCACATTTCTGTGGCAGAAAGTTCTGGAATCTGAGAGGAGCCACAAATTTCCTTCCACCCAGCTTTCTCCCAAGTCTCCTGATAAAAATGATACCTCACTTGTGTGGGTAGGCCTAGCGCCCGCGACAGGAAACGCCCCAAAGCGCAACGTGGACACATCCAATTTTTTGAAAGAAAACAGAGGTGTTTTGTGCGAAGTGCCTACCTGTAGATTTTGGCCTCTAGCTCAGCCGGCACCTAGGGAAACCTACCAAACCTGTGCATTTCTGAAAACTAGAGACCTAGGGGAATCCAAGATGGGGTGACTTGTGGGGCTCGGACCAGGTTCTGTTACCCAGAATCCTTTGCAAACCTCAAAATTTGGCTAAAAAAACACATGTTCCTCACATTTCTGTGGCAGAATTTTCTGGAATCTGAGAGGAGCCACAAATTTCCCTCCACCCAGCGTTCCCCCAAGTCTCCCGATAAAAATGATACCTCACTTGTGTGGGTAGGCCTACCGCCCGCGACAGGAAACGCCCCAAAGCGCAACGTGGACACATCCAAATTTTTTAAAGAAAACAGAGGTGTTTTTTGCAAAGTGCCTACCTGTAGATTTTGGCCTCTAGCTCAGCCGGCACCTAGGGAAACCTACCAAACCTGTGCATTTCTGAAAACTAGAGACCTAGGGGAATCCAAGATAGGGTGACTTGTGGGGCTCGGACCAGGTTCTGTTACCCAGAATCCTTTGCAAACCTCAAAATTTGGCTAAAAAAACATGTTCCTCACATTTCTGTGGCAGAAAGTTCTGGAATCTGAGAGGAGCCACAAATTTCCTTCCACCCAGCGTTCCCCCAAGTCTCCGGATAAAAATGATACCTCCCTTGTGTGGGTAGGCCGACCGCCCGCGACAGGAAACGCCCCAATGCGCAACGTGGACACATCCAAATTTTTGAAATAAAACAAAGGTGTTTTTTGCGAAGTGCCTACCTGTAGATTTTGGCCTCTAGCTCAGCCGGCACCTAGGGAAACCTACCAAACCTGTGCATTTCTGAAAACTAGAGACCTAGGGGAATCCAAGATGGGGTGACTTGTGGGGCTCGGACCAGGTTCTGTTACCCAGAATCCTTTGCAAACCTCAAAATTTGGCTAAAAAAACACATGTTCCTCACATTTCTGTTTCAGAAAGTTCTGGAATCTGAGAGGAGCCACGAATTTCCTTCCACCCAGCGTTCCCCAAGTCTCCCGATAAAAATGATACCTCACTTGTGTGGGTAGGCCTAGCGCCCGCGACAGGAAATGCCCCAAAGCGCAAGGTGGACACATCGATATTTTTGAAAGAAAACAGAGGTGTTTTTTGCGAAGTGCCTACCTGTAGATTTTGGCCTCTAGCTCAGCCGGCACCTAGGGAAACCTAGCAAACCTGTGCATTTCTGAAAACTAGAGACCTAGGGGAATCCAATATGGGGTGACTTGTGGGGCTCGGACCAGGTTCTGTTACCCAGAATCCTTTGCAAACCTCAAAATTTGGCAAAAAAAACACATGTTCCTCACATTTCTGTGGTAGAAAGTTCTGGAATCTGAGAGGAGCGACAAATTTCCTTCCACCCAGCATTCCCCCCAGTCTCCCGATAAAAATGATACCTCACTTGTGTGGGTAGGCCTAGCGCCCGCGACAGGAGACGCCCCAAAGCGCAACGTGGACACATCCAAATTTTTGAAAGAAAACAGAGGTGTTTTTTGCGAAGTGCCTACCTGTAGATTTTGGCCTCTAGCTCAGCCGGCACCTAGGGAAACCTACCAAACCTGTGCATTTCTGAAACCTAGAGACCTAGGGGAATCCAAGATGGGGTGACTTGTGGGGCTCGGACCAGGTTCTGTTACCCAGAATCCTTTGCAAACCTCAAAATTTGGCTAAAAAAACACATGTTCCTCACATTTCTGTGGCAGAAAGTTCTGGAATCTGAGAGGAGCCACAAATTTCCTTCCACCCAGCGTTCCCCAAGTCTCCCGATAAAAATGATACCTCACTTGTGAGGGTAGGCCTAGCGCCCGCGACAGGAAACGCCCCAAAGCGTAACGTGGACACATCCAATTTTTGAAAGAAAACAGAGGTGATTTTTGCGAAGTGCCTACCTGTAGATTTTGGCCTCTAGCTCACCCGGCACCTAGGGAAACCTTCCAAACCTGTGCATTTCTGAAAACTAGAGACCTAGGGGAATCCAAGATGGGGTGACTTGTGGGGCTCGGACTAGGTTCTGTTACCCAGAATCCTTTGCAAACCTCAAAATTTGGCTAAAAAAACACATGTTCCTCACATTTCTGTGGCAGAAAGTTCTGGAATCTGAGAGGAGCCACAAATTTCCTTCCACCCAGCGTTCCCCCAAGTCTCCTGATAAACATGATACCTCACTTGTGCTGGTAGGCCTAGCGCCCGCGACAGGAAACGCCCCAAAGCGCAACGTGGATACATCCAAATTTTTGAAAGAAAACAGAGGTGTTTTTTGCGAAGTGCCTACCTATAGATTTTGGCCTCTAGCTCAGCCGGCACCTAGGGAAACCTACCAAACCTGTGCATTTCTGAAAACTAGAGACCTAGGGGAATCCAAGATGGGGTGACTTGTGGGGCTCGGACCAGGTTCTGTTACCCAGAATCCTTTGCAAACCTCAAAATTTGGCTAAAAAAACACATGTTCCTCACATTTCTGTGGCAGAAAGTTCTGGAATCTGAGAGGAGCCACAAATTTCCTTCCACCCAGCGTTCCCCCAAGTCTCCCGATAAAAATGATACCTCACTTGTGTGGGTAGGCCTAGCGCCCGCGACAGGAAACGCCCCAAAGCGCAACGTGGACACATCCAATTTTTTTAAAGAAAACAGAGGTGTTTTTTGCGAAGTGCCTACCTGTAGATTTTGGCCTCTAGCTCAGCCGGCACCTAGGGAAACCTACCAAACCTGTGCATTTCTGAAAACAAGAGACCTAGGGGAATCCAAGATGGGGTGACTTGTGGGGCTCGGACCAGGTTCTGTTACCCAGAATCCTTTGCAAACCTCATAATTTGGCTAAAAAAACACATGTTCCTCACTTTTCTGTGGCAGAATTTTCTGGAATCTGAGAGGAGCCACAAATTTCCTTCCACCCAGCGTTCCCCCAAGTCTCCCGATAAAAATGATACCTCACTTGTGTGGGTAGGCCTACCGCCCGCGACAGGAAACGCCCCAAAGCGCAACGTGGACACATCCAAATTTTTTAAAGAAAACAGAGGTGTTTTTTGCAAAGTGCCTACCTGTAGATTTTGGCCTCTAGCTCAGCCGGCACCTAGGGACACCTACCAAACCTGTGCATTTCTGAAAACTAGAGACCTAGGGGAATCCAAGATAGGGTGACTTGTGGGGCTCGGACCAGGTTCTGTTACCCAGAATCCTTTGCAAACCTCAAAATTTGGCTAAAAAAACACATGTTCTTCACATTTCTGTGGCAGAAAGTTCTGGAATCTGAGAGGAGCCACAAATTTCCTTCCACCCAGCGTTCCCCCAAGTCTCCCGATAAAAATGATACCTCACTTGTGTGGGTAGGCCTAGCGCCCGCGACAGGAAACGCCCCAAAGCGCAACGTGGACACATCCAATTTTTTTAAAGAAAACAGAGGTGTTTTTTGCGAAGTGCCTACCTGTAGATTTTGGCCTCTAGCTCAGCCGGCACCTAGGGAAACCTACCAAACCTGTGCATTTCTGAAAACAAGAGACCTAGGGGAATCCAAGATGGGGTGACTTGTGGGGCTCGGACCAGGTTCTGTTACCCAGAATCCTTTGCAAACCTCATAATTTGGCTAAAAAAACACATGTTCCTCACTTTTCTGTGGCAGAATTTTCTGGAATCTGAGAGGAGCCACAAATTTCCTTCCACCCAGCGTTCCCCCAAGTCTCCCGATAAAAATGATACCTCACTTGTGTGGGTAGGCCTACCGCCCGCGACAGGAAACGCCCCAAAGCGCAACGTGGACACATCCAAATTTTTTAAAGAAAACAGAGGTGTTTTTTGCAAAGTGCCTACCTGTAGATTTTGGCCTCTAGCTCAGCCGGCACCTAGGGACACCTACCAAACCTGTGCATTTCTGAAAACTAGAGACCTAGGGGAATCCAAGATAGGGTGACTTGTGGGGCTCGGACCAGGTTCTGTTACCCAGAATCCTTTGCAAACCTCAAAATTTGGCTAAAAAAACACATGTTCTTCACATTTCTGTGGCAGAAAGTTCTGGAATCTGAGAGGAGCCACAAATTTCCTTCCACCCAGCTTTCCCCCAAGTCTCCCGATAAAAATGATACCTCACTTGTGCTGGTAGGCCTAGCGCCCGCGACAGGAAACGCCCCAAAGCGCAACGTGGATACATCCAAATTTTTGAAAGAAAACAGAGGTTTTTTTTGCGAAGTGCCTACCTGTACATTTTGGCCTCTAGGTCAGCCGGCACCTAGGGAAACCTACCAAACCTGTGCATTTCTGAAAACTAGAGACCTAGGGGAATCCAAGATGGGGTGACTTGTGGGGCTCGGACCAGGTTCTGTTACCCAGAATCCTTTGCAAACCTCAAAATTTGGCTAAAAAAACACATGTTCCTCACATTTCTGTGGCAGAAAGTTCTGGAATCTGAGAGGAGCCACAAATTTCCTTCCACCCAGCGTTCCCCCAAGTCTCCCGATAAAAATGATACCTCACTTGTGTGGGTAGGCCTACGACCCGCGAGAGGAAACGCCCCAAAGCGCAACGTGGACACATCCAAATTTTTAGAAAACAGAGGTGTTTTTTGCAAAGTGCCTACCTGTAGATTTTGGCCTCTAGCTCAGCCGGCACCTAGGGAAACCTACCAAACCTGTGAATTTCTGAAAACTAGAGACCTAGGGGAATCCAAGATGGGGTGACTTGTGGGGCTTGGACCAGGTTCTGTTACCCAGAATCCTTTGCAAACCTCAAAATTTGGCTAAAAAAACACATGTTCCTCACATTTCTGTGGCAGAAAGTTCTGGAATCTGAGAGGAGCCACAAATTTCCTTCCACCCAGCTTTCTCCCAAGTCTCCTGATAAAAATGATACCTCACTTGTGTGGGTAGGCCTAGCGCCCGCGACAGGAAACGCCCCAAAGCGCAACGTGGACACATCCAATTTTTTGAAAGAAAACAGAGGTGTTTTGTGCGAAGTGCCTACCTGTAGATTTTGGCCTCTAGCTCAGCCGGCACCTAGGGAAACCTACCAAACCTGTGCATTTCTGAAAACTAGAGACCTAGGGGAATCCAAGATGGGGTGACTTGTGGGGCTCGGACCAGGTTCTGTTACCCAGAATCCTTTGCAAACCTCAAAATTTGGCTAAAAAAACACATGTTCCTCACATTTCTGTGGCAGAATTTTCTGGAATCTGAGAGGAGCCACACATTTCCCTCCACCCAGCGTTCCCCCAAGTCTCCCGATAAAAATGATACCTCACTTGTGTGGGTAGGCCTACCGCCCGCGACAGGAAACGCCCCAAAGCGCAACGTGGACACATCCAAATTTTTTAAAGAAAACAGAGGTGTTTTTTGCAAAGTGCCTACCTGTAGATTTTGGCCTCTAGCTCAGCCGGCACCTAGGGAAACCTACCAAACCTGTGCATTTCTGAAAACTAGAGACCTAGGGGAATCCAAGATAGGGTGACTTGTGGGGCTCGGACCAGGTTCTGTTACCCAGAATCCTTTGCAAACCTCAAAATTTGGCTAAAAAAACATGTTCCTCACATTTCTGTGGCAGAAAGTTCTGGAATCTGAGAGGAGCCACAAATTTCCTTCCACCCAGCGTTCCCCCAAGTCTCCGGATAAAAATGATACCTCCCTTGTGTGGGTAGGCCGACCGCCCGCGACAGGAAACGCCCCAATGCGCAACGTGGACACATCCAAATTTTTGAAATAAAACAAAGGTGTTTTTTGCGAAGTGCCTACCTGTAGATTTTGGCCTCTAGCTCAGCCGGCACCTAGGGAAACCTACCAAACCTGTGCATTTCTGAAAACTAGAGACCTAGGGGAATCCAAGATGGGGTGACTTGTGGGGCTCGGACCAGGTTCTGTTACCCAGAATCCTTTGCAAACCTCAAAATTTGGCTAAAAAAACACATGTTCCTCACATTTCTGTTTCAGAAAGTTCTGGAATCTGAGAGGAGCCACGAATTTCCTTCCACCCAGCGTTCCCCAAGTCTCCCGATAAAAATGATACCTCACTTGTGTGGGTAGGCCTAGCGCCCGCGACAGGAAATGCCCCAAAGCGCAAGGTGGACACATCGATATTTTTGAAAGAAAACAGAGGTGTTTTTTGCGAAGTGCCTACCTGTAGATTTTGGCCTCTAGCTCAGCCGGCACCTAGGGAAACCTAGCAAACCTGTGCATTTCTGAAAACTAGAGACCTAGGGGAATCCAATATGGGGTGACTTGTGGGGCTCGGACCAGGTTCTGTTACCCAGAATCCTTTGCAAACCTCAAAATTTGGCAAAAAAAACACATGTTCCTCACATTTCTGTGGTAGAAAGTTCTGGAATCTGAGAGGAGCGACAAATTTCCTTCCACCCAGCATTCCCCCCAGTCTCCCGATAAAAATGATACCTCACTTGTGTGGGTAGGCCTAGCGCCCGCGACAGGAGACGCCCCAAAGCGCAACGTGGACACATCCAAATTTTTGAAAGAAAACAGAGGTGTTTTTTGCGAAGTGCCTACCTGTAGATTTTGGCCTCTAGCTCAGCCGGCACCTAGGGAAACCTACCAAACCTGTGCATTTCTGAAACCTAGAGACCTAGGGGAATCCAAGATGGGGTGACTTGTGGGGCTCGGACCAGGTTCTGTTACCCAGAATCCTTTGCAAACCTCAAAATTTGGCTAAAAAAACACATGTTCCTCACATTTCTGTGGCAGAAAGTTCTGGAATCTGAGAGGAGCCACAAATTTCCTTCCACCCAGCGTTCCCCAAGTCTCCCGATAAAAATGATACCTCACTTGTGAGGGTAGGCCTAGCGCCCGCGACAGGAAACGCCCCAAAGCGTAACGTGGACACATCCAATTTTTGAAAGAAAACAGAGGTGATTTTTGCGAAGTGCCTACCTGTAGATTTTGGCCTCTAGCTCACCCGGCACCTAGGGAAACCTTCCAAACCTGTGCATTTCTGAAAACTAGAGACCTAGGGGAATCCAAGATGGGGTGACTTGTGGGGCTCGGACTAGGTTCTGTTACCCAGAATCCTTTGCAAACCTCAAAATTTGGCTAAAAAAACACATGTTCCTCACATTTCTGTGGCAGAAAGTTCTGGAATCTGAGAGGAGCCACAAATTTCCTTCCACCCAGCGTTCCCCCAAGTCTCCTGATAAACATGATACCTCACTTGTGCTGGTAGGCCTAGCGCCCGCGACAGGAAACGCCCCAAAGCGCAACGTGGATACATCCAAATTTTTGAAAGAAAACAGAGGTGTTTTTTGCGAAGTGCCTACCTATAGATTTTGGCCTCTAGCTCAGCCGGCACCTAGGGAAACCTACCAAACCTGTGCATTTCTGAAAACTAGAGACCTAGGGGAATCCAAGATGGGGTGACTTGTGGGGCTCGGACCAGGTTCTGTTACCCAGAATCCTTTGCAAACCTCAAAATTTGGCTAAAAAAACACATGTTCCTCACATTTCTGTGGCAGAAAGTTCTGGAATCTGAGAGGAGCCACAAATTTCCTTCCACCCAGCGTTCCCCCAAGTCTCCCGATAAAAATGATACCTCACTTGTGTGGGTAGGCCTAGCGCCCGCGACAGGAAACGCCCCAAAGCGCAACGTGGACACATCCAATTTTTTTAAAGAAAACAGAGGTGTTTTTTGCGAAGTGCCTACCTGTAGATTTTGGCCTCTAGCTCAGCCGGCACCTAGGGAAACCTACCAAACCTGTGCATTTCTGAAAACAAGAGACCTAGGGGAATCCAAGATGGGGTGACTTGTGGGGCTCGGACCAGGTTCTGTTACCCAGAATCCTTTGCAAACCTCATAATTTGGCTAAAAAAACACATGTTCCTCACTTTTCTGTGGCAGAATTTTCTGGAATCTGAGAGGAGCCACAAATTTCCTTCCACCCAGCGTTCCCCCAAGTCTCCCGATAAAAATGATACCTCACTTGTGTGGGTAGGCCTACCGCCCGCGACAGGAAACGCCCCAAAGCGCAACGTGGACACATCCAAATTTTTTAAAGAAAACAGAGGTGTTTTTTGCAAAGTGCCTACCTGTAGATTTTGGCCTCTAGCTCAGCCGGCACCTAGGGACACCTACCAAACCTGTGCATTTCTGAAAACTAGAGACCTAGGGGAATCCAAGATAGGGTGACTTGTGGGGCTCGGACCAGGTTCTGTTACCCAGAATCCTTTGCAAACCTCAAAATTTGGCTAAAAAAACACATGTTCTTCACATTTCTGTGGCAGAAAGTTCTGGAATCTGAGAGGAGCCACAAATTTCCTTCCACCCAGCGTTCCCCCAAGTCTCCCGATAAAAATGATACCTCACTTGTGTGGGTAGGCCTAGCGCCCGCGACAGGAAACGCCCCAAAGCGCAACGTGGACACATCCAATTTTTTTAAAGAAAACAGAGGTGTTTTTTGCGAAGTGCCTACCTGTAGATTTTGGCCTCTAGCTCAGCCGGCACCTAGGGAAACCTACCAAACCTGTGCATTTCTGAAAACAAGAGACCTAGGGGAATCCAAGATGGGGTGACTTGTGGGGCTCGGACCAGGTTCTGTTACCCAGAATCCTTTGCAAACCTCATAATTTGGCTAAAAAAACACATGTTCCTCACTTTTCTGTGGCAGAATTTTCTGGAATCTGAGAGGAGCCACAAATTTCCTTCCACCCAGCGTTCCCCCAAGTCTCCCGATAAAAATGATACCTCACTTGTGTGGGTAGGCCTACCGCCCGCGACAGGAAACGCCCCAAAGCGCAACGTGGACACATCCAAATTTTTTAAAGAAAACAGAGGTGTTTTTTGCAAAGTGCCTACCTGTAGATTTTGGCCTCTAGCTCAGCCGGCACCTAGGGACACCTACCAAACCTGTGCATTTCTGAAAACTAGAGACCTAGGGGAATCCAAGATAGGGTGACTTGTGGGGCTCGGACCAGGTTCTGTTACCCAGAATCCTTTGCAAACCTCAAAATTTGGCTAAAAAAACACATGTTCTTCACATTTCTGTGGCAGAAAGTTCTGGAATCTGAGAGGAGCCACAAATTTCCTTCCACCCAGCTTTCCCCCAAGTCTCCCGATAAAAATGATACCTCACTTGTGTGGGTAGGCCTAGCGCCCGCGACAGGAAACGCCCCAAAGCGCAACGTGGACACATCCAATTTTTTGAAAGAAAACAGAGGTGATTTTTGCAAAGTGCCTACCTGTAGATTTTGGCCTCTAGCTCAGCCGGCACCTAGGGAAACTTACCAAACCTGTGCATTTCTGAAAGCTAGAGACCTAGGGGAATCCAAGATGGGGTGACTTGTGGGGCTCGGACCAGGTTCTGTTACCCAGAATCCTTTGCAAACCTCAAAATTTGGCTAAAAAAACACATGTTCCTCACATTTCTGTGGCAGAAAGTTCTGGAACCTGAGAGGAGCCACAAATTTCCTTCCACCCAGCGTTCCTCCAAGTCTCCGGATAAAAATGATACCTCCCTTGTGTGGGTAGGCCGACCGCCCGCGACAGGAAACGCCCCAAAGCGCAACGTGGACACATCCAAATTTTTGAAAGAAAACAAAGGTGTTTTTTGCGAAGTGCCTACCTGTAGATTTTGGCCTCTAGCTCAGCCGGCACCTAGGGAAACCTACCAAACCTGTGCATTTCTGAAAACTAGAGACCTAAGGGAATCCAAGATGGGGTGACTTGTGGGGCTCGGACCAGGTTCTGTTACCCAGAATCCTTTGCAAACCTCAAAATTTGGCTAAAAAAACACATGTTCCTCCCATTTCTGTGGCAGAAAGTTCGAGAATCTGAGAGGAGCCACACATTTCCTTCCACCCAGCTTTCCCCCAAGTCTCCCGATAAAAATGATACCTCACTTGTGTGGGTAGGCCTAGCGCCCGCGACAGGAAACGCCCCAAAGCGCAACGTGGACTCATCCAATTTTTTGAAAGAAAACAGAGGTGATTTTTGCAAAGTGCCTACCTGTAGATTTTGGCCTCTAGCTCAGCCGGCACCTAGGGAAACCTACCAAACCTGTGCATTTCTGAAAGCTAGAAACCTAGGGGAACCCAAGATGGGGTGACTTGTGGCGCTCGGACCAGGTTCTGTTACCCAGAATCCTTTGCAAACCTCAAAATTTGGCTAAAAAAACACATGTTCCTCAGATTTCTGTGGCAGAAAGTTATGGAATCTGAGAGGAGCCACAAATTTCCTTCCACCCAGCATTCCCCCAAGTCTCCCGATAAAAATGATACCTCACTTGTGTGGGTAGGCCTAGCGCCCACAACAGGAAACGCCCCAAAGCGCAACGTGGACACATCCAAATTTTTGAAAGAAAACAGAGGTGTTTTTTGCGAAGTGCCTACCTGTAGATTTTGGCCTCTAGCTCAGCCGGCACCTAGGGAAACCTACCAAACCTGTGCATTTCTGAAAACTAGAGGCCTAGGAGAATCCAAGATGGGGTGACTTGTGGGGCTCGGACCAGGTTCTGTTACCCAGAATCCTTTGCAAACCTCAAAATTTGGCTAAAAAAACACATGTTCCTCACATTTCTATGGCAGAAAGTTCTGCAATCTGAGAGGAGCCACAAATTTCCTTCCACCCAGCGTTCCCCCAAGTCTCCCGATAAAAGTGATACCTCACTTGTGAGGGTAGGTCTAGCGCCCGCGACAGGAAACGCCCTAAAGCGTAACGTGGACACATCCAATTTTTTAAAGAAAACAGAGGTGATTTTTGCGAAGTGCCTACCTGTAGATTTTGGCCTCTAGCTCACCCGCCACCTAGGGAAACCTTCCAAACCTGTGCATTTCTGAAAACTAGAGACCTAGGGGAATCCAAGATGGGGTGACTTGTGGGGCTCGGACTAGGTTCTGTTACCCAGAATCCTTTGCAAACCTCAACATTTGTCTAAAAAAACACATGTTCCTCACATTTCTGTGGCAGAAAGTTCTGGAATCTGAGAGGAGCCACAAATTTCCTTCCACCCAGCGTTCCCCCAAGTCTCCCGATAAAAATGATACCTCACTTGTGCTGGTAGGCCTAGCGCCCGTGACAGGAAACGCCCCAAAGCGCAACGTGGATACATCCAAATTTTTGAAAGAAAACAGAGGTTTTTTTTGCGAAGTGCCTACCTGTACATTTTGGCCTCTAGCTCAGCCGGCACCTAGGGAAACCTACCAAACCTGTGCATTTCTGAAAACTAGAGACCTAGGGGAATCCAAGATGGGGTGACTTGTGGGGCTTGGACCAGGTTCTGTTACCCAGAATCCTTTGCAAACCTCAAAATTTGGCTAAAAAAACACATGTTCCTCACATTTCTGTGGCAGAAAGTTCTGGAATCTGAGAGGAGCCACAAATTTCCTTCCACCCAGCTTTCTCCCAAGTCTCCCGATAAAAATGATACCTCACTTGTGTGGGTAGGCCTAGCGCCCGCGACAGGAAACGCCCCAAAGCGCAACGTGGACACATCCAATTTTTTTAAAGAAAACAGAGGTGTTTTTTGTGAAGTACCTACCTGTAGATTTTGGCCTCTAGCTCAGCCGGCACCTAGGGAAACCTACCAAACCTGTGCATTTCTGAAAACTAGAGACCTAGGGGAATCCAAGATGGGGTGACTTGTGGGGCTCGGACCAGGTTCTGTTACCCAGAATCCTTTGCAAACCTCAAAATTTGGCTAAAAAAACACATGTTCCTCACATTTCTGTGGCAGAATTTTCTGGAATCTGAGAGGAGCCACAAATTTCCCTCCACCCAGCGTTCCCCCAAGTCTCCCGATAAAAATTATACCTCACTTGTGTGGGTAGGCCTACCGCCCGCGACAGGAAACGCCCCAAAGCGCAACGTGGACACATCCAAATTTTTGAAAGAAAACAGAGGTGTTTTTTGCAAAGTGCCTACCTGTAGATTTTGGCCTCTAGCTCAGCCGGCACCTAGGGAAACCTACCAAACCTGTGCATTTCTGAAAACTAGAGACCTAGGGGAATCCAAGATAGGGTGACTTGTGGGGCTCGGACCAGGTTCTGTTACCCAGAATCCTTTGCAAACCTCAAAATTTGGCTAAAAAAACATGTTCCTCACATTTCTGTGGCAGAAAGTTCTGGAATCTGAGAGGAGCCACAAATTTCCTTCCACCCAGCGTTCCCCCAAGTCTCCGGATAAAAATGATACCTCCCTTGTGTGGGTAGGCCGACCGCCCGCGACAGGAAACGCCCCAAAGCGCAACGTGGACACATCCAAATTTTTGAAATAAAACAAAGGTGTTTTTTGCGAAGTGCCTACCTGTAGATTTTGGCCTCTAGCTCAGCCGGCACCTAGGGAAACCTACCAAACCTGTGCATTTCTGAAAACTAGAGACCTAGGGGAATCCAAGATGGGGTGACTTGTGGGGCTCGGACCAGGTTCTGTTACCCAGAATCCTTTGCAAACCTCAAAATTTGGCTAAAAAAACACATGTTCTTCCCATTTCTGTGGCAGAAAGTTCTGGAATCTGAGAGGAGCCACAAATTTCCTTCCACCCAGCTTGCCCCCAAGTCTCCCGATAAAAATGATACCTCACTTGTGTGGGTAGGCCTAGCGCCCGCGAAAGGAAACGCCCCAAAGCGCAACGTGGACACATCCAATTTTTTTCAAGAAAACAGAGGTGATTTTTGCAAAGTGCCTACCTGTAGATTTTGGCCTCTAGCTCAGCCGGCACCTAGGGAAACCTACCAAACCTGTGCATTACTGAAAGCTAGAGACCTAGGGGAACCCAAGATGGGGTGACTTGTGGGGCTCGGACCAGGTTCTGTTACCCAGAATCCTTTGCAAACCTCAAAATTTGGCTAAAAAAACACATGTTCCTCAGATTTCTGTGGCAGAAAGTTATGGAATCTGAGAGGAGCCACAAATTTCCTTCCACCCAGCATTCCCCCAAGTCTCCCGATAAAAATGATACCTCACTTGTGTGGGTAGGCCTAGCGCCCGCAACAGGAAACGCCCCAAAGAGCAACGTGGACATATCCAAATTTTTGAAAGAAAACAGAGGTGTTTTTTGCGAAGTGCCTACCTGTAGATTATGGCCTCTAGCTCAGCCGGCACCTAGGGAAACCTACCAAACCTGTGCATTTCTGAAAACTAGAGACCTAGGGGAATCCAAGATGGGGTGACTTGTGGGGCTCGGACCAGGTTCTGTTACCCAGAATCCTTTGCAAACCTCAAAATTTGGCTAAAAAAACACATGTTCCTCACATTTCTGTGGCAGAAAGTTCTGGAATCTGAGAGGAGCCACAAATCTCCTTCCACCCAGCGTTCCCCAAGTCTCCCGATAAAAATGATACCTCACTTGTGAGGGTAGGCCTAGCGCCCGCGACAGGAAACGCCCCAAAGCGTAACGTGGACACATCCAATTTTTGAAAGAAAACAGAGGTGATTTTTGCGAAGTGCCTACCTGTAGATTTTGGCCTCTAGCTCACCCGCCACCTAGGGAAACCTTCCAAACCTGTGCATTTCTGAAAACTAGAGACCTAGGGGAATCCAAGATGGGGTGACTTGTGGGGCTCGGACTAGGTTCTGTTACCCAGAATCCTTTGCAAACCTCAAAATTTGGCTAAAAAAACACATGTTCCTCACATTTCTGTGGCAGAAAGTTCTGGAATCTGAGAGGAGCCACAAATTTCCTTCCACCCAGCGTTCCCCCAAGTCTCCCGATAAACATGATACCTCACTTGTGCTGGTAGGCCTAGCGCCCGCAACAGGAAACGCCCCAAAGCGCAACGTGGATACATCCAAATTTTTGAAAGAAAACAGAGGTGTTTTTTGCGAAGTGCCTACCTATAGATTTTGGCCTCTAGCTCAGCCGGCACCTAGGGAAACCTACCAAACCTGTGCATTTCTGAAAACTAGAGACCTAGGGGAATCCAAGATGGGGTGACTTGTGGGGCTCGGACCAGGTTCTGTTACCCAGAATCCTTTGCAAACCTCAAAATTTGGCTAAAAAAACACATGTTCCTCACATTTCTGTGGCAGAAAGTTCTGGAATCTGAGAGGAGCCACAAATTTCCTTCCACCCAGCGTTCCCCCAAGTCTCCCGATAAAAATGATACCTCACTTGTGTGGGTAGGCCTAGCGCCCGCGACAGGAAACGCCCCAAAGCGCAACGTGGACACATCCAATTTTTTTAAAGAAAACAGAGGTGTTTTTTGTGAAGTGCCTACCTGTAGATTTTGGCCTCTAGCTCAGCCGGCACCTAGGGAAACCTACCAAACCTGTGCATTTCTGAAAACTAGAGACCTAGGGGAATCCAAGATGGGGTGACTTGTGGGGCTCGGACCAGGTTCTGTTACCCAGAATCCTTTGCAAACCTCAAAATTTGGCTAAAAAAACACATGTTCCTCACATTTCTGTGGCAGAATTTTCTGGAATCTGAGAGGAGCCACAAATTTCCCTCCACCCAGCGTTCCCCCAAGTCTCCCGATAAAAATTATACCTCACTTGTGTGGGTAGGCCTACCGCCTGCGACAGGAAACGCCCCAAAGCGCAACGTGGACACATCCAAATTTTTGAAAGAAAACAGAGGTGTTTTTTGCAAAGTGCCTACCTGTAGATTTTGGCCTCTAGCTCAGCCGGCACCTAGGGAAACCTACCAAACCTGTGCATTTCTGAAAACTAGAGACCTAGGGGAATCCAAGATAGGGTGACTTGTGGGGCTCGGACCAGGTTCTGTTACCCAGAATCCTTTGCAAACCTCAAAATTTGGCTAAAAAAACATGTTCCTCACATTTCTGTGGCAGAAAGTTCTGGAATCTGAGAGGAGCCACAAATTTCCTTCCACCCAGCGTTCCCCCAAGTCTCCGGATAAAAATGATACCTCCCTTGTGTGGGTAGGCCGACCGCCCGCGACAGGAAACGCCCCAAAGCGCAACGTGGACACATCCAAATTTTTGAAATAAAACAAAGGTGTTTTTTGCGAAGTGCCTACCTGTAGATTTTGGCCTCTAGCTCAGCCGGCACCTAGGGAAACCTACCAAACCTGTGCATTTCTGAAAACTAGAGACCTAGGGGAATCCAAGATGGGGTGACTTGTGGGGCTCGGACCAGGTTCTGTTACCCAGAATCCTTTGCAAACCTCAAAATTTGGCTAAAAAAACACATGTTCTTCCCATTTCTGTGGCAGAAAGTTCTGGAATCTGAGAGGAGCCACAAATTTCCTTCCACCCAGCTTGCCCCCAAGTCTCCCGATAAAAATGATACCTCACTTGTGTGGGTAGGCCTAGCGCCCGCGAAAGGAAACGCCCCAAAGCGCAACGTGGACACATCCAATTTTTTTCAAGAAAACAGAGGTGATTTTTGCAAAGTGCCTACCTGTAGATTTTGGCCTCTAGCTCAGCCGGCACCTAGGGAAACCTACCAAACCTGTGCATTACTGAAAGCTAGAGACCTAGGGGAACCCAAGATGGGGTGACTTGTGGGGCTCGGACCAGGTTCTGTTACCCAGAATCCTTTGCAAACCTCAAAATTTGGCTAAAAAAACACATGTTCCTCACATTTCTGTGGCAGAAAGTTCTGGAATCTGAGAGGAGCCACAAATCTCCTTCCACCCAGCGTTCCCCAAGTCTCCCGATAAAAATGATACCTCACTTGTGAGGGTAGGCCTAGCGCCCGCGACAGGAAACGCCCCAAAGCGTAACGTGGACACATCCAATTTTTGAAAGAAAACAGAGGTGATTTTTGCGAAGTGCCTACCTGTAGATTTTGGCCTCTAGCTCACCCGCCACCTAGGGAAACCTTCCAAACCTGTGCATTTCTGAAAACTAGAGACCTAGGGGAATCCAAGATGGGGTGACTTGTGGGGCTCGGACTAGGTTCTGTTACCCAGAATCCTTTGCAAACCTCAAAATTTGGCTAAAAAAACACATGTTCCTCACATTTCTGTGGCAGAAAGTTCTGGAATCTGAGAGGAGCCACAAATTTCCTTCCACCCAGCGTTCCCCCAAGTCTCCCGATAAACATGATACCTCACTTGTGCTGGTAGGCCTAGCGCCCGCGACAGGAAACGCCCCAAAGCGCAACGTGGATACATCCAAATTTTTGAAAGAAAACAGAGGTGTTTTTTGCGAAGTGCCTCCCTATAGATTTTGGCCTCTAGCTCAGCCGGCACCTAGGGAAACCTACCAAACCTGTGCATTTCTGAAAACTAGAGACCTAGGGGAATCCAAGATGGGGTGACTTGTGGGGCTCGGACCAGGTTCTGTTACCCAGAATCCTTTGCAAACCTCAAAATTTGGCTAAAAAAACACATGTTCCTCACATTTCTGTGGCAGAAAGTTCTGGAATCTGAGAGGAGCCACAAATTTCCTTCCACCCAGCGTTCCCCCAAGTCTCCCGATAAAAATGATACCTCACTTGTGTGGGTAGGCCTAGCGCCCGCGACAGGAAACGCCCCAAAGCGCAACGTGGACACATCCAATTTTTTTAAAGAAAACAGAGGTGTTTTTTGCGAAGTGCCTACCTGTAGATTTTGGCCTCTAGCTCAGCCGGCACCTAGGGAAACCTACCAAACCTGTGCATTTCTGAAAACTAGAGACCTAGGGGAATCCAAGATGGGGTGACTTGTGGGGCTCGGACCAGGTTCTGTTACCCAGAATCCTTTGCAAACCTCATAATTTGGCTAAAAAAACACATGTTCCTCACATTTCTGTGGCAGAATTTTCTGGAATCTGAGAGGAGCCACAAATTTCCTTCCACCCAGCGTTCCCCCAAGTCTCCCGATAAAAATGATACCTCACTTGTGTGGGTAGGCCTACCGCCCGCGACAGGAAACGCCCCAAAGCGCAACGTGGACACATCCAAATTTTTTAAAGAAAACAGAGGTGTTTTTTGCAAAGTGCCTACCTGTAGATTTTGGCCTCTAGCTCAGCCGGCACCTAGAGACACCAACCAAACCTGTGCATTTCTGAAAACTAGAGACCTAGGGGAATCCAAGATAGGGTGACTTGTGGGGCTCGGACCAGGTTCTGTTACCCAGAATCCTTTGCAAACCTCAAAATTTGTCTAAAAAAACACATGTTCCTCACATTTCTGTGGCAGAAAGTTCTGGAATCTGAGAGGAGCCACAAATTTCCTTCCACCCAGCGTTCCCCCAAGTCTCCCGATAAAAATGATACCTCACTTGTGCTGGTAGGCCTAGCGCCCGCGACAGGAAACGCCCCAAAGCGCAACGTGGATACATCCAAATTTTTGAAAGAAAACAGAGGTGATTTTTGCGAAGTGCCTACCTGTAGATTTTGGCCTCTAGCTCACCCGGCACCTAGGAAAACCTTCCAAACCTGTGCATTTCTGAAAACTAGAGACCTAGGGGAATCCAAGATGGGGTGACTTGTGGGGCTCGGACTAGGTTCTGTTACCCAGAATCCTTTGCAAACCTCAAAATTTGTCTAAAAAAACACATGTTCCTCACATTTCTGTGGCAGAAAGTTCTGGAATCTGAGAGGAGCCACAAATTTCCTTCCACCCAGCGTTCCCCCAAGTCTCCCGATAAAAATGATACCTCACTTGTGCTGGTAGGCCTAGCGCCCGCGACAGGAAACGCCCCAAAGCGCAACGTGGATACATCCAAATTTTTGAAAGAAAACAGAGGTTTTTTTTGCGAAGTGCCTACCTATACATTTTGGCCTCTAGCTCAGCCGGCACCTAGGGAAACCTACCAAACCTGTGCATTTCTGAAAACTAGAGACCTAGGGGAATCCAAGATGGGGTGACTTGTGGGGCTCGGACCAGGTTCTGTTACCCAGAATCCTTTGCAAACCTCAAAATTTGGCTAAAAAAACACATGTTCCTCACATTTCTGTGGCAGAAAGTTCTGGAATCTGAGAGGAGCCACAAATTTCCTTCCACCCAGCGTTCCCCCAAGTCTCCCGATAAAAATGATACCTCACTTGTGTGGGTAGGCCTACCACCCGCGACAGGAAACGCCCCAAAGCGCAACGTGGACACATCCAAATTTTTAGAAAACAGAGGTGTTTTTTGCAAAGTGCCTACCTGTAGATTTTGGCCTCTAGCTCAGCCGGCACCTAGGGAAACCTACCAAACCTGTGCATTTCTGAAAACTAGAGACCTAGGGGAATCCAAGATGGGGTGACTTGTGGGGCTTGGACCAGGTTCTGTTACCCAGAATCCTTTGCAAACCTCAAAATTTGGCTAAAAAAACACATGTTCCTCACATTTCTGTGGCAGAAAGTCCTGGAATCTGAGAGGAGCCACAAATTTCCTTCCACCCAGCTTTCCCCCAAGTCTCCCGATAAAAATGATACCTCACTTGTGTGGGTAGGCCTAGCGCCCGCGACAGGAAACGCCCCAAAGCGCAACGTGGACACATCCAATTTTTTGAAAGAAAACAGAGGTGTTTTTTGCGAAGTGCCTACCTGTAGATTTTGGCCTCTAGCTCAGCCGGCACATAGGGAAACCTACCAAACCTGTGCATTTCTGAAAACTAGAGACCTAGGGGAATCCAAGATGGGGTGACTTGTGGGGCTCGGACCAGGTTCTGTTACCCAGAATCCTTTGCAAACCTCAAAATTTGGCTAAAAAAACACATGTTCCTCACATTTCTGTGGCAGAATTTTCTGGAATCTGAGAGGAGCCACAAATTTCCTTCCACCCAGCGTTCCCCCAAGTCTCCCGATAAAAATGATACCTCACTTGTGTGGGTAGGCCTACCGCCCGCTACAGGAAACGCCCCAAAGCGCAACGTGGACACATCCAAATTTTTGAAAGAAAACAGAGGTGTTTTTTGCAAAGTGCCTACCTGTAGATTTTGGCCTCTAGCTCAGCCGGCACCTAGGGAAACCTACCAAACCTGTGCATTTCTGAAAACTAGAGACCTAGGGGAATCCAAGATAGGGTGACTTGTGGGGCTCGGACCAGGTTCTGTTACCCAGAATCCTTTGCAAACCTCAAAATTTGGCTAAAAAAACACATGTTCTTCCCATTTCTGTGGCAGAAAGTTCTGGAATCTGAGAGGAGCCACAAATTTCCTTCCACCCAGCTTTCCCCCAAGTCTCCCGATAAAAATGATACCTCACTTGTGTGGGTAGGCCTAGCGCCCGCAACAGGAAACGCCCCAAAGCGCAACGTGGACACATCCAATTTTTTGAAAGAAAACAGAGGTGATTTTTGCAAAGTGCCTACCTGTAGATTTTGGCCTCTAGCTCAGCCGGCACCTAGGGAAACTTACCAAACCTGTGCATTTCTGAAAGCTAGAGACCTAGGGGAATCCAAGATGGGGTGACTTGTGGGGCTCGGACCAGGTTCTGTTACCCAGAATCCTTTGCAAACCTCAAAATTTGGCTAAAAAAACACATGTTCCTCACATTTCTGTGGCAGAAAGTTCTGGAATCTGAGAGGAGCCACAAATTTCCTTCCACCCAGCGTTCCCCCAAGTCTCAGGATAAAAATGATACCTCCCTTGTGTGGGTAGGCTGACCGCCCGCGACAGGAAACGCCCCAAAGCGCAACATGGACACATCCAAATTTTTTAAAGAAAACAAAGGTGTTTTTTGAGAAGTGCCTACCTGTAGATGTTGGCCTCTAGCTCAGCCGGCACCTAGGGAAACCTACCAAACCTGTGCATTTCTTAAAACTAGAGACCTAGGGGAATCCAAGATGTGGTGACTTGTGGGGCTCGGACCAGGTTCTGTTACCCAGAATCCTTTGCAAACCTAAAAATTTGGCTAAAAAAACACATGTCCCTCCCATTTCTGTGGCAGAAAGTTCTGGAATCTGAGAGAAGCCACAAATTTCCTTCCACCCAGCTTTCCCCCAAGTCTCCCGATAAAAATGATACCTCACTTGTGTGGGTAGGCCTAGCGCCCGCGACAGGAAACGCCCCAAAGCTCAACGTGGACACATCCAATTTTTTGAAAGAAAACAGAGGTGATTTTTGCAAAGTGCCTACCTGTAGATTTTGGCCTCTAGCTCAGCCGGCACCTAGGGAAACCTACCAAACCTGTGCATTTCTGAAAGCTAGAGACCTAGGGGAACCCAAGATGGGGTGACTGGTGGGGCTCGGACCAGGTTCTGTTACCCAGAATCCTTTGCAAACCTCAAAATTTGGCTAAAAAAACACATGTTCCTCATATTTCTGTGGCAGAAAGTTCTGGAATCTGAGAGGAGCCACAAATTTCCTTCCACCCAGCTTTCCCCCAAGTCTCCCGATAAAAATGATACCTCACTTGTGTGGGTAGGCCTAGCGCCCGCGACAGGAAACGCCCCAAAGCGCAACGTGGACACATCCAATTTTTTGAAAGAAAACAGAGGTGTTTTTTGCGAAGTGCCTACCTGTAGATTTTGGCCTCTAGCTCAGCCGGCACCTAGGGAAACCTACCAAACCTGTGCATTTCTGAAAACTAGAGACCTAGGGGAATCCAAGATGGGGTGACTTGTGGGGCTCGGACCAGGTTCTGTTACCCAGAATCCTTTGCAAACCTCAAAATTTGGCTAAAAAAACACATGTTCCTCACATTTCTGTGGCAGAATTTTCTGGAATCTGAGAGGAGCCACAAATTTCCTTCCACCCAGCGTTCCCCCAAGTCTCCCGATAAAAATGATACCTCACTTGTGTGGGTAGGCCTACCGCCCGCGACAGGAAACGCCCCAAAGCGCAACGTGGACACATCCAAATTTTTAAAAGAAAACAGAGGTGTTTTTTGCAAAGTGCCTACCTGTAGATTTTGGCCTCTAGCTCAGCCGGCACCTAGGGAAACCTACCAAACCTGTGCATTTCTGAAAACTAGAGACCTAGGGGAATCCAAGATAGGGTGACTTGTGGGGCTCGGACCAGGTTCTGTTACCCAGAATCCTTTGCAAACCTCAAAATTTGGCTAAAAAAACACATGTTCTTCACATTTCTGTGGCAGAAAGTTCTGGAATCTGAGAGGAGCCACAAATTTCCTTCCACCCAGCTTTCCCCCAAGTCTCCCGATAAAAATGATACCTCACTTGTGTGGGTAGGCCTAGCGCCCGCGACAGGAAACGCCCCAAAGCGCAACGTGGACACATCCAATTTTTTTAAAGAAAACAGAGGTGATTTTTGCAAAGTGCCTACCTGTAGATTTTGGCCTCTAGCTCAGCCGGCACCTAGGGAAACCTACCAAACCTGTGCATTTCTGAAAACTAGAGACCTAGGGGAATCCAATATGGGGTGACTTGTGGGGCTCGGACCAGGTTCTGTTACCCAGAATCCTTTGCAAACCTCAAAATTTGGCTAAAAAAACACATGTTCCTCACATTTCTGTGGTAGAAAGTTCTGCAATCTGAGAGGAGCGACAAATTTCCTTCCACCCAGCATTCCCCCAAGTCTCCCGATAAAAATGATACCTCACTTGTGTGGGTAGGCCTAGCGCCCGTGACAGGAAACGCCCCAAAGCGCAACGTGGACACATCCAAATTTTTGAAAGAAAACAGAGGTGTTTTTTGCGAAGTGCCTACCTGTAGATTTTGGCCTCTAGCTCAGCCGGCACCTAGGGAAACCTATCAAACCTGTGCATTTCTGAAAACTAGAGACCTAGGGGAATCCAAGATGGTGTGACTTGTGGGGCTCAGACCAGGTTCTGTTACCCAGAATCCTTTGCAAACCACAAAATTTGGCTCAAAAAACACATGTTCCTCACATTTCTGTGGCAGAAAGTTCTGGAATCTGAGAGGAGACACAAATTTCCTTCCACCCAGCGTTCCCCCAAGTCTCCCGATAAAAATGATACCTCACTTGTGTGGGTAGGCCTAGCACCCGCGACAGGAAACGCCCCAAAGCGCAACGTGGACACATCCAAATTTTTGAAAGAAAACAGAGGTGTTTTTTGCAAAGTGCCTACCTGTAGGTTTTGGCCTCTAGCTCAGCCGGCACCTAGGGAAACCTACCAAACCTGTGCATTTCTGAAAACTAGAGACCTAGGGGAATCCAAGATAGGGTGACTTGTGGGGCTCGGACCAGGTTCTGTTACCCAGAATCCTTTGCAAACCTCAAAATTTGGCTAAAAAAACACATGTTCTTCACATTTCTGTGGCAGAAAGTTCTGGAATCTGAGAGGAGCCACAAATTTCCTTCCACCCAGCTTTCCCCCAAGTCTCCCGATAAAAATGATACCTCACTTGTGTGGGTAGGCCTAGCGCCCGCGACAGGAAACGCCCCAAAGCGCAACGTGGACACATCCAATTTTTTCAAAGAAAACAGAAGTGATTTTTGCAAAGTGCCTACCTGTAGATTTTGGCCTCTAGCTCAGCCGGCACCTAGGGAAACTTACCAAACCTGTGCATTTCTGAAAGCTAGAGACCTAGGGGAATCCAAGATGGGGTGACTTGTGGGGCTCGGACCAGGTTCTGTTACCCAGAATCCTTTGCAAACCTCAAAATTTGGCTAAAAAAACACATGTTCCTCACATTTCTGAGGCAGAAAGTTCTGGAATCTGAGAGGAGCCACAAATTTCCTTCCACCCAGCGTTCCCCCAAGTCTCCGGATAAAAATGATACCTCCCTTGTGTGGGTAGGCCGACCGCCCGCGACAGGAAACGCCCCAAAGCGCAACGTGGACACATCCAAATTTTTGAAAGAAAACAAAGGTGTTTTTTGCGAAGTGCCTACCTGTAGATTTTGGCCTCTAGCTCAGCCGGCACCTAGGGAAACCTACCAAACCTGTGCATTTCTGAAAACTAGAGACCTAGGGGAATCCAAGATGGGGTGATTTGTGGGGCTCGGACCAGGTTCTGTTACCCAGAATCCTTTGCAAACCTCAAAATTTGGCTAAAAAAACACATGTTCCTCCCATTTCTGTGGCAGAAAGTTCTGGAATCTGAGAGGAGCCACAAATTTCCTTCCATCCAGCTTTCCCCCAAGTCTCCCGATAAAAATGATACCTCACTTTCGTGGGTAGGCCTAGCACCCGCAACAGGAAACGCCCCAAAGCGCAACGTGGACACATCCAATTTTTTGAAAGAAAACAGAGGTGATTTTTGCAAAGTGCCTACCTGTAGATTTTGGCCTCTAGCTCAGCCAGCACCTAGGGAAACCTACCAAACCTGTGCATTTCTGAAAGCTAGAGACCTAGGGGAACCCAAGATGGGGTGACTTGTGGGGCTCGGACCAGGTTCTGTTACCCAGAATCCTTTGCAAACCTAAAAATTTGGCTAAAAAAACACATGTTCCTCACATTTCTGTGGCAGAAAGTTCTGGAATCTGAGAGGAGCCACAAATTTCCTTCCACCCAGCGTTCCCCCAAGTCTCCCGATAAACATGATACCTCACTTGTGCTGGTAGGCCTAGCGCCCGCGACAGGAAACGCCCCAAAGCGCAACGTGGATACATCCAAATTTTTGAAAGAAAACAGAGGTGTTTTTTGCGAAGTGCCTACCTATAGATTTTGGCCTCTAGCTCAGCCGGCACCTAGGGAAACCTACCAAACCTGTGCATTTCTGAAAACTAGAGACCTAGGGGAATCCAAGATGGGGTGACTTGTGGGGCTCGGACCAGGTTCTGTTACCCAGAATCCTTTGCAAACCTCAAAATTTGGCTAAAAAAACACATGTTCCTCACATTTCTGTGGCAGAAAGTTCTGGAATCTGAGAGGAGCCACAAATTTCCTTCCACCCAGCGTTCCCCCAAGTCTCCCGATAAAAATGATACCTCACTTGTGTGGGTAGGCCTAGCGCCCGCGACAGGAAACGCCCCAAAGCGCAACGTGGACACATCCAATTTTTTTAAAGAAAACAGAGGTGTTTTTTGCGAAGTGCCTACCTGTAGATTTTGGCCTCTAGCTCAGCCGGCACCTAGGGAAACCTACCAAACCTGTGCATTTCTGAAAACTAGAGACCTAGGGGAATCCAAGATGGGGTGACTTGTGGGGCTCGGACCAGGTTCTGTTACCCAGAATCCTTTGCAAACCTCATAATTTGGCTAAAAAAACACATGTTCCTCACATTTCTGTGGCAGAATTTTCTGGAATCTGAGAGGAGCCACAAATTTCCTTCCACCCAGCGTTCCCCCAAGTCTCCCGATAAAAATGATACCTCACTTGTGTGGGTAGGCCTACCGCCCGCGACAGGAAACGCCCCAAAGCGCAACGTGGACACATCCAAATTTTTTAAAGAAAACAGAGGTGTTTTTTGCAAAGTGCCTACCTGTAGATTTTGGCCTCTAGCTCAGCCGGCACCTAGAGACACCAACCAAACCTGTGCATTTCTGAAAACTAGAGACCTAGGGGAATCCAAGATAGGGTGACTTGTGGGGCTCGGACCAGGTTCTGTTACCCAGAATCCTTTGCAAACCTCAAAATTTGTCTAAAAAAACACATGTTCCTCACATTTCTGTGGCAGAAAGTTCTGGAATCTGAGAGGAGCCACAAATTTCCTTCCACCCAGCGTTCCCCCAAGTCTCCCGATAAAAATGATACCTCACTTGTGCTGGTAGGCCTAGCGCCCGCGACAGGAAACGCCCCAAAGCGCAACGTGGATACATCCAAATTTTTGAAAGAAAACAGAGGTGATTTTTGCGAAGTGCCTACCTGTAGATTTTGGCCTCTAGCTCACCCGGCACCTAGGAAAACCTTCCAAACCTGTGCATTTCTGAAAACTAGAGACCTAGGGGAATCCAAGATGGGGTGACTTGTGGGGCTCGGACTAGGTTCTGTTACCCAGAATCCTTTGCAAACCTCAAAATTTGTCTAAAAAAACACATGTTCCTCACATTTCTGTGGCAGAAAGTTCTGGAATCTGAGAGGAGCCACAAATTTCCTTCCACCCAGCGTTCCCCCAAGTCTCCCGATAAAAATGATACCTCACTTGTGCTGGTAGGCCTAGCGCCCGCGACAGGAAACGCCCCAAAGCGCAACGTGGATACATCCAAATTTTTGAAAGAAAACAGAGGTTTTTTTTTGCGAAGTGCCTACCTATACATTTTGGCCTCTAGCTCAGCCGGCACCTAGGGAAACCTACCAAACCTGTGCATTTCTGAAAACTAGAGACCTAGGGGAATCCAAGATGGGGTGACTTGTGGGGCTCGGACCAGGTTCTGTTACCCAGAATCCTTTGCAAACCTCAAAATTTGGCTAAAAAAACACATGTTCCTCACATTTCTGTGGCAGAAAGTTCTGGAATCTGAGAGGAGCCACAAATTTCCTTCCACCCAGCGTTCCCCCAAGTCTCCCGATAAAAATGATACCTCACTTGTGTGGGTAGGCCTACCACCCGCGACAGGAAACGCCCCAAAGCGCAACGTGGACACATCCAAATTTTTAGAAAACAGAGGTGTTTTTTGCAAAGTGCCTACCTGTAGATTTTGGCCTCTAGCTCAGCCGGCACATAGGGAAACCTACCAAACCTGTGCATTTCTGAAAACTAGAGACCTAGGGGAATCCAAGATGGGGTGACTTGTGGGGCTCGGACCAGGTTCTGTTACCCAGAATCCTTTGCAAACCTCAAAATTTGGCTAAAAAAACACATGTTCCTCACATTTCTGTGGCAGAATTTTCTGGAATCTGAGAGGAGCCACAAATTTCCTTCCACCCAGCGTTCCCCCAAGTCTCCCGATAAAAATGATACCTCACTTGTGTGGGTAGGCCTACCGCCCGCTACAGGAAACGCCCCAAAGCGCAACGTGGACACATCCAAATTTTTGAAAGAAAACAGAGGTGTTTTTTGCAAAGTGCCTACCTGTAGATTTTGGCCTCTAGCTCAGCCGGCACCTAGGGAAACCTACCAAACCTGTGCATTTCTGAAAACTAGAGACCTAGGGGAATCCAAGATAGGGTGACTTGTGGGGCTCGGACCAGGTTCTGTTACCCAGAATCCTTTGCAAACCTCAAAATTTGGCTAAAAAAACACATGTTCTTCCCATTTCTGTGGCAGAAAGTTCTGGAATCTGAGAGGAGCCACAAATTTCCTTCCACCCAGCTTTCCCCCAAGTCTCCCGATAAAAATGATACCTCACTTGTGTGGGTAGGCCTAGCGCCCGCAACAGGAAACGCCCCAAAGCGCAACGTGGACACATCCAATTTTTTGAAAGAAAACAGAGGTGATTTTTGCAAAGTGCCTACCTGTAGATTTTGGCCTCTAGCTCAGCCGGCACCTAGGGAAACTTACCAAACCTGTGCATTTCTGAAAGCTAGAGACCTAGGGGAATCCAAGATGGGGTGACTTGTGGGGCTCGGACCAGGTTCTGTTACCCAGAATCCTTTGCAAACCTCAAAATTTGGCTAAAAAAACACATGTTCCTCACATTTCTGTGGCAGAAAGTTCTGGAATCTGAGAGGAGCCACAAATTTCCTTCCACCCAGCGTTCCCCCAAGTCTCAGGATAAAAATGATACCTCCCTTGTGTGGGTAGGCTGACCGCCCGCGACAGGAAACGCCCCAAAGCGCAACATGGACACATCCAAATTTTTTAAAGAAAACAAAGGTGTTTTTTGAGAAGTGCCTACCTGTAGATGTTGGCCTCTAGCTCAGCCGGCACCTAGGGAAACCTACCAAACCTGTGCATTTCTTAAAACTAGAGACCTAGGGGAATCCAAGATGTGGTGACTTGTGGGGCTCGGACCAGGTTCTGTTACCCAGAATCCTTTGCAAACCTAAAAATTTGGCTAAAAAAACACATGTCCCTCCCATTTCTGTGGCAGAAAGTTCTGGAATCTGAGAGAAGCCACAAATTTCCTTCCACCCAGCTTTCCCCCAAGTCTCCCGATAAAAATGATACCTCACTTGTGTGGGTAGGCCTAGCGCCCGCGACAGGAAACGCCCCAAAGCTCAACGTGGACACATCCAATTTTTTGAAAGAAAACAGAGGTGATTTTTGCAAAGTGCCTACCTGTAGATTTTGGCCTCTAGCTCAGCCGGCACCTAGGGAAACCTACCAAACCTGTGCATTTCTGAAAGCTAGAGACCTAGGGGAACCCAAGATGGGGTGACTGGTGGGGCTCGGACCAGGTTCTGTTACCCAGAATCCTTTGCAAACCTCAAAATTTGGCTAAAAAAACACATGTTCCTCATATTTCTGTGGCAGAAAGTTCTGGAATCTGAGAGGAGCCACAAATTTCCTTCCACCCAGCTTTCCCCCAAGTCTCCCGATAAAAATGATACCTCACTTGTGTGGGTAGGCCTAGCGCCCGCGACAGGAAACGCCCCAAAGCGCAACGTGGACACATCCAATTTTTTGAAAGAAAACAGAGGTGTTTTTTGCGAAGTGCCTACCTGTAGATTTTGGCCTCTAGCTCAGCCGGCACCTAGGGAAACCTACCAAACCTGTGCATTTCTGAAAACTAGAGACCTAGGGGAATCCAAGATGGGGTGACTTGTGGGGCTCGGACCAGGTTCTGTTACCCAGAATCCTTTGCAAACCTCAAAATTTGGCTAAAAAAACACATGTTCCTCACATTTCTGTGGCAGAATTTTCTGGAATCTGAGAGGAGCCACAAATTTCCTTCCACCCAGCGTTCCCCCAAGTCTCCCGATAAAAATGATACCTCACTTGTGTGGGTAGGCCTACCGCCCGCGACAGGAAACGCCCCAAAGCGCAACGTGGACACATCCAAATTTTTAAAAGAAAACAGAGGTGTTTTTTGCAAAGTGCCTACCTGTAGATTTTGGCCTCTAGCTCAGCCGGCACCTAGGGAAACCTACCAAACCTGTGCATTTCTGAAAACTAGAGACCTAGGGGAATCCAAGATAGGGTGACTTGTGGGGCTCGGACCAGGTTCTGTTACCCAGAATCCTTTGCAAACCTCAAAATTTGGCTAAAAAAACACATGTTCTTCACATTTCTGTGGCAGAAAGTTCTGGAATCTGAGAGGAGCCACAAATTTCCTTCCACCCAGCTTTCCCCCAAGTCTCCCGATAAAAATGATACCTCACTTGTGTGGGTAGGCCTAGCGCCCGCGACAGGAAACGCCCCAAAGCGCAACGTGGACACATCCAATTTTTTTAAAGAAAACAGAGGTGATTTTTGCAAAGTGCCTACCTGTAGATTTTGGCCTCTAGCTCAGCCGGCACCTAGGGAAACCTACCAAACCTGTGCATTTCTGAAAACTAGAGACCTAGGGGAATCCAATATGGGGTGACTTGTGGGGCTCGGACCAGGTTCTGTTACCCAGAATCCTTTGCAAACCTCAAAATTTGGCTAAAAAAACACATGTTCCTCACATTTCTGTGGTAGAAAGTTCTGCAATCTGAGAGGAGCGACAAATTTCCTTCCACCCAGCATTCCCCCAAGTCTCCCGATAAAAATGATACCTCACTTGTGTGGGTAGGCCTAGCGCCCGTGACAGGAAACGCCCCAAAGCGCAACGTGGACACATCCAAATTTTTGAAAGAAAACAGAGGTGTTTTTTGCGAAGTGCCTACCTGTAGATTTTGGCCTCTAGCTCAGCCGGCACCTAGGGAAACCTATCAAACCTGTGCATTTCTGAAAACTAGAGACCTAGGGGAATCCAAGATGGTGTGACTTGTGGGGCTCAGACCAGGTTCTGTTACCCAGAATCCTTTGCAAACCACAAAATTTGGCTCAAAAAACACATGTTCCTCACATTTCTGTGGCAGAAAGTTCTGGAATCTGAGAGGAGCCACAAATTTCCTTCCACCCAGCGTTCCCCCAAGTCTCCCGATAAAAATGATACCTCACTTGTGTGGGTAGGCCTAGCACCCGCGACAGGAAACGCCCCAAAGCGCAACGTGGACACATCCAAATTTTTGAAAGAAAACAGAGGTGTTTTTTGCAAAGTGCCTACCTGTAGGTTTTGGCCTCTAGCTCAGCCGGCACCTAGGGAAACCTACCAAACCTGTGCATTTCTGAAAACTAGAGACCTAGGGGAATCCAAGATAGGGTGACTTGTGGGGCTCGGACCAGGTTCTGTTACCCAGAATCCTTTGCAAACCTCAAAATTTGGCTAAAAAAACACATGTTCTTCACATTTCTGTGGCAGAAAGTTCTGGAATCTGAGAGGAGCCACAAATTTCCTTCCACCCAGCTTTCCCCCAAGTCTCCCGATAAAAATGATACCTCACTTGTGTGGGTAGGCCTAGCGCCCGCGACAGGAAACGCCCCAAAGCGCAACGTGGACACATCCAATTTTTTCAAAGAAAACAGAAGTGATTTTTGCAAAGTGCCTACCTGTAGATTTTGGCCTCTAGCTCAGCCGGCACCTAGGGAAACTTACCAAACCTGTGCATTTCTGAAAGCTAGAGACCTAGGGGAATCCAAGATGGGGTGACTTGTGGGGCTCGGACCAGGTTCTGTTACCCAGAATCCTTTGCAAACCTCAAAATTTGGCTAAAAAAACACATGTTCCTCACATTTCTGAGGCAGAAAGTTCTGGAATCTGAGAGGAGCCACAAATTTCCTTCCACCCAGCGTTCCCCCAAGTCTCCGGATAAAAATGATACCTCCCTTGTGTGGGTAGGCCGACCGCCCGCGACAGGAAACGCCCCAAAGCGCAACGTGGACACATCCAAATTTTTGAAAGAAAACAAAGGTGTTTTTTGCGAAGTGCCTACCTGTAGATTTTGGCCTCTAGCTCAGCCGGCACCTAGGGAAACCTACCAAACCTGTGCATTTCTGAAAACTAGAGACCTAGGGGAATCCAAGATGGGGTGATTTGTGGGGCTCGGACCAGGTTCTGTTACCCAGAATCCTTTGCAAACCTCAAAATTTGGCTAAAAAAACACATGTTCCTCCCATTTCTGTGGCAGAAAGTTCTGGAATCTGAGAGGAGCCACAAATTTCCTTCCATCCAGCTTTCCCCCAAGTCTCCCGATAAAAATGATACCTCACTTTCGTGGGTAGGCCTAGCACCCGCAACAGGAAACGCCCCAAAGCGCAACGTGGACACATCCAATTTTTTGAAAGAAAACAGAGGTGATTTTTGCAAAGTGCCTACCTGTAGATTTTGGCCTCTAGCTCAGCCAGCACCTAGGGAAACCTACCAAACCTGTGCATTTCTGAAAGCTAGAGACCTAGGGGAACCCAAGATGGGGTGACTTGTGGGGCTCGGACCAGGTTCTGTTACCCAGAATCCTTTGCAAACCTAAAAATTTGGCTAAAAAAACACATGTTCCTCACATTTCTGTGGCAGAAAGTTCTGGAATCTGAGAGGAGCCACAAATTTCCTTCCACCCAGCGTTCCCCCAAGTCTCCCGATAAACATGATACCTCACTTGTGCTGGTAGGCCTAGCGCCCGCGACAGGAAACGCCCCAAAGCGCAACGTGGATACATCCAAATTTTTGAAAGAAAACAGAGGTGTTTTTTGCGAAGTGCCTACCTATAGATTTTGGCCTCTAGCTCAGCCGGCACCTAGGGAAACCTACCAAACCTGTGCATTTCTGAAAACTAGAGACCTAGGGGAATCCAAGATGGGGTGACTTGTGGGGCTCGGACCAGGTTCTGTTACCCAGAATCCTTTGCAAACCTCAAAATTTGGCTAAAAAAACACATGTTCCTCACATTTCTGTGGCAGAAAGTTCTGGAATCTGAGAGGAGCCACAAATTTCCTTCCACCCAGCGTTCCCCCAAGTCTCCCGATAAAAATGATACCTCACTTGTGTGGGTAGGCCTAGCGCCCGCGACAGGAAACGCCCCAAAGCGCAACGTGGACACATCCAATTTTTTTTAAGAAAACAGAGGTGTTTTTTGCGAAGTGCCTACCTGTAGATTTTGGCCTCTAGCTCAGCCGGCACCTAGGGAAACCTACCAAACCTGTGCATTTCTGAAAACTAGAGACCTAGGGGAATCCAAGATGGGGTGACTTGTGGGGCTCGGACCAGGTTCTGTTACCCAGAATCCTTTGCAAACCTCATAATTTGGCTAAAAAAACACATGTTCCTCACATTTCTGTGGCAGAATTTTCTGGAATCTGAGAGGAGCCACAAATTTCCTTCCACCCAGCGTTCCCCCAAGTCTCCCGATAAAAATGATACCTCACTTGTGTGGGTAGGCCTACCGCCCGCGACAGGAAACGCCCCAAAGCGCAACGTGGACACATCCAAATTTTTTAAAGAAAACAGAGGTGTTTTTTGCAAAGTGCCTACCTGTAGATTTTGGCCTCTAGCTCAGCCGGCACCTAGAGACACCAACCAAACCTGTGCATTTCTGAAAACTAGAGACCTAGGGGAATCCAAGATAGGGTGACTTGTGGGGCTCGGACCAGGTTCTGTTACCCAGAATCCTTTGCAAACCTCAAAATTTGTCTAAAAAAACACATGTTCCTCACATTTCTGTGGCAGAAAGTTCTGGAATCTGAGAGGAGCCACAAATTTCCTTCCACCCAGCGTTCCCCCAAGTCTCCCGATAAAAATGATACCTCACTTGTGCTGGTAGGCCTAGCGCCCGCGACAGGAAACGCCCCAAAGCGCAACGTGGATACATCCAAATTTTTGAAAGAAAACAGAGGTGATTTTTGCGAAGTGCCTACCTGTAGATTTTGGCCTCTAGCTCACCCGGCACCTAGGAAAACCTTCCAAACCTGTGCATTTCTGAAAACTAGAGACCTAGGGGAATCCAAGATGGGGTGACTTGTGGGGCTCGGACTAGGTTCTGTTACCCAGAATCCTTTGCAAACCTCAAAATTTGTCTAAAAAAACACATGTTCCTCACATTTCTGTGGCAGAAAGTTCTGGAATCTGAGAGGAGCCACAAATTTCCTTCCACCCAGCGTTCCCCCAAGTCTCCCGATAAAAATGATACCTCACTTGTGCTGGTAGGCCTAGCGCCCGCGACAGGAAACGCCCCAAAGCGCAACGTGGATACATCCAAATTTTTGAAAGAAAACAGAGGTTTTTTTTTGCGAAGTGCCTACCTATACATTTTGGCCTCTAGCTCAGCCGGCACCTAGGGAAACCTACCAAACCTGTGCATTTCTGAAAACTAGAGACCTAGGGGAATCCAAGATGGGGTGACTTGTGGGGCTCGGACCAGGTTCTGTTACCCAGAATCCTTTGCAAACCTCAAAATTTGGCTAAAAAAACACATGTTCCTCACATTTCTGTGGCAGAAAGTTCTGGAATCTGAGAGGAGCCACAAATTTCCTTCCACCCAGCGTTCCCCCAAGTCTCCCGATAAAAATGATACCTCACTTGTGTGGGTAGGCCTACCACCCGCGACAGGAAACGCCCCAAAGCGCAACGTGGACACATCCAAATTTTTAGAAAACAGAGGTGTTTTTTGCAAAGTGCCTACCTGTAGATTTTGGCCTCTAGCTCAGCCGGCACCTAGGGAAACCTACCAAACCTGTGCATTTCTGAAAACTAGAGACCTAGGGGAATCCAAGATGGGGTGACTTGTGGGGCTCGGACCAGGTTCTGTTACCCAGAATCCTTTGCAAACCTCAAAATTTGGCTAAAAAAACACATGTTCCTCACATTTCTGTGGCAGAATTTTCTGGAATCTGAGAGGAGCCACAAATTTCCTTCCACCCAGCGTTCCCCCAAGTCTCCCGATAAAAATGATACCTCACTTGTGTGGGTAGGCCTACCGCCCGCTACAGGAAACGCCCCAAAGCGCAACGTGGACACATCCAAATTTTTGAAAGAAAACAGAGGTGTTTTTTGCAAAGTGCCTACCTGTAGATTTTGGCCTCTAGCTCAGCCGGCACCTAGGGAAACCTACCAAACCTGTGCATTTCTGAAAACTAGAGACCTAGGGGAATCCAAGATAGGGTGACTTGTGGGGCTCGGACCAGGTTCTGTTACCCAGAATCCTTTGCAAACCTCAAAATTTGGCTAAAAAAACACATGTTCTTCCCATTTCTGTGGCAGAAAGTTCTGGAATCTGAGAGGAGCCACAAATTTCCTTCCACCCAGCTTTCCCCCAAGTCTCCAGATAAAAATGATACCTCACTTGTGTGGGTAGGCCTAGCGCCCGCAACAGGAAACGCCCCAAAGCGCAACGTGGACACATCCAATTTTTTGAAAGAAAACAGAGGTGATTTTTGCAAAGTGCCTACCTGTAGATTTTGGCCTCTAGCTCAGCCGGCACCTAGGGAAACTTACCAAACCTGTGCATTTCTGAAAGCTAGAGACCTAGGGGAATCCAAGATGGGGTGACTTGTGGGGCTCGGACCAGGTTCTGTTACCCAGAATCCTTTGCAAACCTCAAAATTTGGCTAAAAAAACACATGTTCCTCACATTTCTGTGGCAGAAAGTTCTGGAATCTGAGAGGAGCCACAAATTTCCTTCCACCCAGCGTTCCCCCAAGTCTCAGGATAAAAATGATACCTCCCTTGTGTGGGTAGGCTGACCGCCCGCGACAGGAAACGCCCCAAAGCGCAACATGGACACATCCAAATTTTTTAAAGAAAACAAAGGTGTTTTTTGAGAAGTGCCTACCTGTAGATTTTGGCCTCTAGCTCAGCCGGCACCTAGGGAAACCTACCAAACCTGTGCATTTCTTAAAACTAGAGACCTAGGGGAATCCAAGATGTGGTGACTTGTGGGGCTCGGACCAGGTTCTGTTACCCAGAATCCTTTGCAAACCTAAATATTTGGCTAAAAAAACACATGTCCCTCCCATTTCTGTGGCAGAAAGTTCTGGAATCTGAGAGGAGCCACAAATTTCCTTCCACCCAGCTTTCCCCCAAGTCTCCCGATAAAAATGATACCTCACTTGTGTGGGTAGGCCTAGCGCCCGCGACAGGAAACGCCCCAAAGCTCAACGTGGACACATCCAATTTTTTGAAAGAAAACAGAGGTGATTTTTGCAAAGTGCCTACCTGTAGATTTTGGCCTCTAGCTCAGCCGGCACCTAGGGAAACCTACCAAACCTGTGCATTTCTGAAAGCTAGAGACCTAGGGGAACCCAAGATGGGGTGACTGGTGGGGCTCGGACCAGGTTCTGTTACCCAGAATCCTTTGCAAACCTCAAAATTTGGCTAAAAAAACACATGTTCCTCATATTTCTGTGGCAGAAAGTTCTGGAATCTGAGAGGAGCCACAAATTTCCTTCCACCCAGCTTTCCCCCAAGTCTCCCGATAAAAATGATACCTCACTTGTGTGGGTAGGCCTAGCGCCCGCGACAGGAAACGCCCCAAAGCGCAACGTGGACACATCCAATTTTTTGAAAGAAAACAGAGGTGTTTTTTGCGAAGTGCCTACCTGTAGATTTTGGCCTCTAGCTCAGCCGGCACCTAGGGAAACCTACCAAACCTGTGCATTTCTGAAAACTAGAGACCTAGGGGAATCCAAGATGGGGTGACTTGTGGGGCTCGGACCAGGTTCTGTTACCCAGAATCCTTTGCAAACCTCAAAATTTGGCTAAAAAAACACATGTTCCTCACATTTCTGTGGCAGAATTTTCTGGAATCTGAGAGGAGCCACAAATTTCCTTCCACCCAGCGTTCCCCCAAGTCTCCCGATAAAAATGATACCTCACTTGTGTGGGTAGGCCTACCGCCCGCGACAGGAAACGCCCCAAAGCGCAACGTGGACACATCCAAATTTTTAAAAGAAAACAGAGGTGTTTTTTGCAAAGTGCCTACCTGTAGATTTTGGCCTCTAGCTCAGCCGGCACCTAGGGAAACCTACCAAACCTGTGCATTTCTGAAAACTAGAGACCTAGGGGAATCCAAGATAGGGTGACTTGTGGGGCTCGGACCAGGTTCTGTTACCCAGAATCCTTTGCAAACCTCAAAATTTGGCTAAAAAAACACATGTTCTTCACATTTCTGTGGCAGAAAGTTCTGGAATCTGAGAGGAGCCACAAATTTCCTTCCACCCAGCTTTCCCCCAAGTCTCCCGATAAAAATGATACCTCACTTGTGTGGGTAGGCCTAGCGCCCGCGACAGGAAACGCCCCAAAGCGCAACGTGGACACATCCAATTTTTTTAAAGAAAACAGAGGTGATTTTTGCAAAGTGCCTACCTGTAGATTTTGGCCTCTAGCTCAGCCGGCACCTAGGGAAACCTACCAAACCTGTGCATTTCTGAAAACTAGAGACCTAGGGGAATCCAATATGGGGTGACTTGTGGGGCTCGGACCAGGTTCTGTTACCCAGAATCCTTTGCAAACCTCAAAATTTGGCTAAAAAAACACATGTTCCTCACATTTCTGTGGTAGAAAGTTCTGGAATCTGAGAGGAGCGACAAATTTCCTTCCACCCAGCATTCCCCCAAGTCTCCCGATAAAAATGATACCTCACTTGTGTGGGTAGGCCTAGCGCCCGTGACAGGAAACGCCCCAAAGCGCAACGTGGACACATCCAAATTTTTGAAAGAAAACAGAGGTGTTTTTTGCGAAGTGCCTACCTGTAGATTTTGGCCTCTAGCTCAGCCGGCACCTAGGGAAACCTATCAAACCTGTGCATTTCTGAAAACTAGAGACCTAGGGGAATCCAAGATGGTGTGACTTGTGGGGCTCAGACCAGGTTCTGTTACCCAGAATCCTTTGCAAACCACAAAATTTGGCTCAAAAAACACATGTTCCTCACATTTCTGTGGCAGAAAGTTCTGGAATCTGAGAGGAGCCACAAATTTCCTTCCACCCAGCGTTCCCCCAAGTCTCCCGATAAAAATGATACCTCACTTGTGTGGGTAGGCCTAGCACCCGCGACAGGAAACGCCCCAAAGCGCAACGTGGACACATCCAAATTTTTGAAAGAAAACAGAGGTGTTTTTTGCAAAGTGCCTACCTGTAGGTTTTGGCCTCTAGCTCAGCCGGCACCTAGGGAAACCTACCAAACCTGTGCATTTCTGAAAACTAGAGACCTAGGGGAATCCAAGATAGGGTGACTTGTGGGGCTCGGACCAGGTTCTGTTACCCAGAATCCTTTGCAAACCTCAAAATTTGGCTAAAAAAACACATGTTCTTCACATTTCTGTGGCAGAAAGTTCTGGAATCTGAGAGGAGCCACAAATTTCCTTCCACCCAGCTTTCCCCCAAGTCTCCCGATAAAAATGATACCTCACTTGTGTGGGTAGGCCTAGCGCCCGCGACAGGAAACGCCCCAAAGCGCAACGTGGACACATCCAATTTTTTCAAAGAAAACAGAAGTGATTTTTGCAAAGTGCCTACCTGTAGATTTTGGCCTCTAGCTCAGCCGGCACCTAGGGAAACTTACCAAACCTGTGCATTTCTGAAAGCTAGAGACCTAGGGGAATCCAAGATGGGGTGACTTGTGGGGCTCGGACCAGGTTCTGTTACCCAGAATCCTTTGCAAACCTCAAAATTTGGCTAAAAAAACACATGTTCCTCACATTTCTGAGGCAGAAAGTTCTGGAATCTGAGAGGAGCCACAAATTTCCTTCCACCCAGCGTTCCCCCAAGTCTCCGGATAAAAATGATACCTCCCTTGTGTGGGTAGGCCGATCGCCCGCGACAGGAAACGCCCCAAAGCGCAACGTGGACACATCCAAATTTTTGAAAGAAAACAAAGGTGTTTTTTGCGAAGTGCCTACCTGTAGATTTTGGCCTCTAGCTCAGCCGGCACCTAGGGAAACCTACCAAACCTGTGCATTTCTGAAAACTAGAGACCTAGGGGAATCCAAGATGGGGTGATTTGTGGGGCTCGGACCAGGTTCTGTTACCCAGAATCCTTTGCAAACCTCAAAATTTGGCTAAAAAAACACATGTTCCTCCCATTTCTGTGGCAGAAAGTTCTGGAATCTGAGAGGAGCCACAAATTTCCTTCCATCCAGCTTTCCCCCAAGTCTCCCGATAAAAATGATACCTCACTTTCGTGGGTAGGCCTAGCACCCGCAACAGGAAACGCCCCAAAGCGCAACGTGGACACATCCAATTTTTTGAAAGAAAACAGAGGTGATTTTTGCAAAGTGCCTACCTGTAGATTTTGGCCTCTAGCTCAGCCAGCACCTAGGGAAACCTACCAAACCTGTGCATTTCTGAAAGCTAGAGACCTAGGGGAACCCAAGATGGGGTGACTTGTGGGGCTCGGACCAGGTTCTGTTACCCAGAATCCTTTGCAAACCTAAAAATTTGGCTAAAAAAACACATGTTCCTCACATTTCTGTGGCAGAAAGTTATGGAATCTGAGAGGAGCCACAAATTTCCTTCCACCCAGCATTCCCCCAAGTCTCCCGATAAAAATGATACCTCACTTGTGTGGGTAGGCCTAGCGCCCGCAACAGGAAACGCCCCAAAGCGCAACGTGGACACATCTAAATTTTTTAAAGAAAACAGAGGTGTTTCTTGCGAAGTGCCTACCTGTAGATTTTGGCCTCTAGCTCAGCCGGCACCTAGGGAAACCTACCAAACCTGTGCATTTCTGAAAACTAGAGGCCTAGGGGAATCCAAGATGGGGTGACTTGTGGGGCTCGGACCAGGTTCTGTTACCCAGAATCCTTTGCAAACCTCAAAATTTGGCTAAAAAAACACATGTTCCTCACATTTCTATGGCAGAAAGTTCTGGAATCTGAGAGGAGCCACAAATTTCCTTCCACCCAGCGTTCCCCCAAGTCTCCCGATAAAAATTATACCTCACTTGTGAGGGTAGGCCTAGCGCCCGCGACAGGAAACGCCCCAAAGCGTAACGTGGACACATCCAATTTTTGAAAGAAAACAGAGGTGTTTTTTGCGAAGTGCCTACCTGTAGATTTTGGCCTCTAGCTCAGCCGGCACCTAGGGAAACCTACCAAACCTGTGCATTTCTGAAAACTAGAGGCCTAGGGGAATCCAAGATGGGGTGACTTGTGGGGCTCGGACCAGGTTCTGTTACCCAGAATCCTTTGCAAACCTCAAAATTTGGCTAAAAAAACACATGTTCCTCACATTTCTGTGGCAGAAAGTTCTGGAATCTGAGAGGAGCCACAAATTTCCTTCCACCCAGCGTTCCCCCAAGTCTCCGGATAAAAATGATACCTCCCTTGTGTGGGTAGGCCGACCGCCCGCGACAGGAAACGCCCCAAAGCGCAACGTGGACACATCCAAATTTTTGAAAGAAAACAAAGTTGTTTTTTGCGAAGTGCCTACCTGTAGATTTTGGCCTCTAGCTCAGCCGGCACCTAGGGAAACCTACCAAACCTGTGCATTTCTGAAAACTAGAGACCTAGGGGAATCCAAGATGGGGTGATTTGTGGGGCTCGGACCAGGTTCTGTTACCCAGAATCCTTTGCAAACCTCAAAATTTGGCTAAAAAAACACATGTTCCTCCCATTTCTGTGGCAGAAAGTTCTGGAATCTGAGAGGAGCCACAAATTTCCTTCCATCCAGCTTTCCCCCAAGTCTCCCGATAAAAATGATACCTCACTTGTGTGGGTAGGCCTAGCGCCCGCGACAGGAAACGCCCCAAAGCGCAACGTGGACACATCCAAATTTTTGAAAGAAAACAGAGGTGATTTTTGCAAAGTGCCTACCTGTAGATTTTGGCCTCTAGCTCAGCCAGCACCTAGGGAAACCTACCAAACCTGTGCATTTCTGAAAGCTAGAGACCTAGGGGAACCCAAGATGGGGTGACTTGTGGGGCTCGGACCAGGTTCTGTTACCCAGAATCCTTTGCAAACCTAAAAATTTGGCTAAAAAAACACATGTTCCTCACATTTCTGTGGCAGAAAGTTATGGAATCTGAGAGGAGCCACAAATTTCCTTCCACCCAGCATTCCCCCAAGTCTCCCGATAAAAATGATACCTCACTTGTGTGGGTAGGCCTAGCGCCCGCAACAGGAAACGCCCCAAAGCGCAACGTGGACACATCCAAATTTTTGAAAGAAAACAGAGGTGTTTCTTGCGAAGTGCCTACCTGTAGATTTTGGCCTCTAGCTCAGCCGGCACCTAGGGAAACCTACCAAACCTGTGCATTTCTGAAAACTAGAGGCCTAGGGGAATCCAAGATGGGGTGACTTGTGGGGCTCGGACCAGGTTCTGTTACCCAGAATCCTTTGCAAACCTCAAAATTTGGCTAAAAAAACACATGTTCCTCACATTTCTATGGCAGAAAGTTCTGGAATCTGAGAGGAGCCACAAATTTCCTTCCACCCAGCGTTCCCCCAAGTCTCCCGATAAAAATGATACCTCACTTGTGAGGGTAGGCCTAGCGCCCGCGACAGGAAACGCCCCAAAGCGTAACGTGGACACATCCAATTTTTGAAAGAAAACAGAGGTGTTTTTTGCGAAGTGCCTACCTGTAGATTTTGGCCTCTAGCTCAGCCGGCACCTAGGGAAACCTACCAAACCTGTGCATTTCTGAAAACTAGAGGCCTAGGGGAATCCAAGATGGGGTGACTTGTGGGGCTCGGACCAGGTTCTGTTACCCAGAATCCTTTGCAAACCTCAAAATTTGGCTAAAAAAACACATGTTCCTCACATTTCTGTGGCAGAAAGTTCTGGAATCTGAGAGGAGCCACAAATTTCCTTCCACCCAGCGTTCCCCCAAGTCTCCGGATAAAAATGATACCTCCCTTGTGTGGGTAGGCCGACCGCCAGCGACAGGAAACGCCCCAAAGCGCAACGTGGACACATCCAAATTTTTGAAAGAAAACAAAGGTGTTTTTTGCGAAGTGCCTACCTGTAGATTTTGGCCTCTAGCTCAGCCGGCACCTAGGGAAACCTACCAAACCTGTGCATTTCTGAAAACTAGAGACCTAGGGGAATCCAAGATGGGGTGATTTGTGGGGCTCGGACCAGGTTCTGTTACCCAGAATCCTTTGCAAACCTCAAAATTTGGCTAAAAAAACACATGTTCCTCCCATTTCTGTGGCAGAAAGTTCTGGAATCTGAGAGGAGCCACAAATTTCCTTCCATCCAGCTTTCCCTCAAGTCTCCCGATAAAAATGATACGTCACTTGTGTGGGTAGGCCTAGCGCCCGCGACAGGAAACGCCCCAAAGCGCAACGTGGACACATCCAATTTATTGAAAGAAAACAGAGGTGATTTTTGCAAAGTGCCTACCTGTAGATTTTGGCCTCTAGCTCAGCCAGCACCTAGGGAAACCTACCAAACCTGTGCATTTCTGAAAGCTAGAGACCTAGGGGAACCCAAGATGGGGTGACTTGTGGGGCTCGGACCAGGTTCTGTTACCCAGAATCCTTTGCAAACCTAAAAATTTGGCTAAAAAAACACATGTTCCTCACATTTCTGTGGCAGAAAGTTATGGAATCTGAGAGGAGCCACAAATTTCCTTCCACCCAGCATTCCCCCAAGTCTCCCGATAAAAATGATACCTCACTTGTGTGGGTAGGCCTAGCGCCCGCAACAGGAAACGCCCCAAAGCGCAACGTGGACACATCCAAATTTTTGAAAGAAAACAGAGGTGTTTTTTGCGAAGTGCCTACCTGTAGATTTTGGCCTCTAGCTCAGCCGGCACCTAGGGAAACCTACCAAACCTGTGCATTTCTGAAAACTAGAGGCCTAGGGGAATCCAAGATGGGGTGACTTGTGGGGCTCGGACCAGGTTCTGTTACCCAGAATCCTTTGCAAACCTCAAAATTTGGCTAAAAAAACACATGTTCCTCACATTTCTATGGCAGAAAGTTCTGGAATCTGAGAGGAGCCACAAATTTCCTTCCACCCAGCGTTCCCCCAAGTCTCCCGATAAAAATGATACCTCACTTGTGAGGGTAGGCCTAGCGCCCGCGACAGGAAACGCCCCAAAGCGTAACGTGGACACATCCAATTTTTGAAAGAAAACAGAGGTGATTTTTGCGAAGTGCCTACCTGTAGGATTTTGCCTCTAGCTCACCCGGCACCTAGGGAAACCTTCCAAACCTGTGCATTTCTGAAAACTAGAGACCTAGGGGAATCCAAGATGGGGTGACTTGTGGGGCTCGGACTAGGTTCTGTTACCCAGAATCCTTTGCAAACCTCAAAATTTGGCTAAAAAAACACATGTTCCTCACATTTCTGTGGCAGAAAGTTCTGGAATCTGAGAGGAGCCACAAATTTCCTTCCACCCAGCGTTCCCCCAAGTCTCCCGATAAAAATGATACCTCACTTGTGTGGGTAGGCCTAGCACCCGCGACAGTAAACGCCCCAAAGCGCAACGTGGACACATCCAAATTTTTGAAAGAAAACAGAGGTGTTTTTTGCAAAGTGCATACCTGTAGATTTTGGCCTCTAGCTCAGCCGGCACCTAGGGAAACCTACCAAACCTGTGCATTTCTGAAAACTAGAGACCTAGGGGAATCCAAGATAGGGTGACTTGTGGGGCTCGGACCAGGTTCTGTTACCCAGAATCCTTTGCAAACCTCAAAATTTGGCTAAAAAAACACATGTTCTTCACATTTCTGTGCCAGAAAGTTCTGGAATCTGAGAGGAGCCACAAATTTCCTTCCACCCAGCTTTCCCCCAAGTCTCCCGATAAAAATGATACCTCACTTGTGTGGGTAGGCCTAGCGCCCGCGACAGGAAACGCCCCAAAGCGCAACGTGGACACATCCAATTTTTTCAAAGAAAACAGAAGTGATTTTTGCAAAGTGCCTACCTGTAGATTTTGGCCTCTAGCTCAGCTGGCACCTAGGGAAACTTACCAAACCTGTGCATTTCTGAAAGCTAGAGACCTAGGGGAATCCAAGATGGGGTGACTTGTGGGGCTCGGACCAGGTTCTGTTACCCAGAATCCTTTGCAAACCTCAAAATTTGGCTAAAAAAACACATGTTCCTCACATTTCTGTGGCAGAAAGTTCTGGAATCTGAGAGGAGCCACAAATTTCCTTCCACCCAGCGTTCCTCCAAGTCTCCGGATAAAAATGATACCTCCCTTGTGTGGGTAGGCCGACCGCCCGCGACAGGAAACGCCCCAAAGCGCAACGTGGACACATCCAAATTTTTTAAAGAAAACAGAGGTGATTTTTGCAAAGTGCCTACCTGTAGATTTTGGCCTCTAGCTCAGCCAGCACCTAGGGAAACCTACCAAACCTGTGCATTTCTGAAAGCTAGAGACCTAGGGGAACCCAAGATGGGGTGACTTGTGGGGCTCGGACCAGGTTCTGTTACCCAGAATCCTTTGCAAACCTAAAAATTTGGCTAAAAAAACACATGTTCCTCACATTTCTGTGGCAGAAAGTTATGGAATCTGAGAGGAGCCACAAATTTCCTTCCACCCAGCATTCCCCCAAGTCTCCCGATAAAAATAATACCTCACTTGTGTGGGTAGGCCTAGCGCCCGCAACAGGAAACGCCCCAAAGCGCAACGTGGACACATCCAAATTTTTGAAAGAAAACAGAGGTGTTTTTTGCGAAGTGCCTACCTGTAGATTTTGGCCTCTAGCTCAGCCGGCACCTAGGGAAACCTACCAAACCTGTGCATTTCTGAAAACTAGAGGCCTAGGGGAATCCAAGATGGGGTGACTTGTGGGGCTTGGACCAGGTTCTGTTACCCAGAATCCTTTGCAAACCTCAAAATTTGGCTAAAAAAACACATGTTCCTCACATTTCTATGGCAGAAAGTTCTGGAATCTGAGAGGAGCCACAAATTTCCTTCCACCCAGCGTTCCCCCAAGTCTCCCGATAAAAATGATACCTCACTTGTGAGGGTAGGCCTAGCGCCCGCGACAGGAAACGCCCCAAAGCGTAACGTGGACACATCCAATTTTTGAAAGAAAACAGAGGTGATTTTTGCGAAGTGCCTACCTGTAGGATTTTGCCTCTAGCTCACCCGGCACCTAGGGAAACCTTCCAAACCTGTGCATTTCTGAAAACTAGAGACCTAGGGGAATCCAAGATGGGGTGACTTGTGGGGCTCGGACTAGGTTCTGTTACCCAGAATCCTTTGCAAACCTCAAAATTTGGCTAAAAAAACACATGTTCCTCACATTTCTGTGGCAGAAAGTTCTGGAATCTGAGAGGAGCCACAAATTTCCTTCCACCCAGCGTTCCCCCAAGTCTCCCGATAAAAATTATACCTCACTTGTGTGGGTAGGCCTAGCACCCGCGACAGGAAACGCCCCAAAGCGCAACGTGGACACATCCAAATTTTTGAAAGAAAACAGAGGTGTTTTTTGCAAAGTGCCTACCTGTAGATTTTGGCCTCTAGCTCAGCCGGCACCTAGGGAAACCTACCAAACCTGTGCATATCTGAAAACTAGAGACCTAGGGGAATCCAAGATAGGGTGACTTGTGGGGCTCGGACCAGGTTCTGTTACCCAGAATCCTTTGCAAACCTCAAAATTTGGCTAAAAAAACACATGTTCTTCACATTTCTGTGGCAAAAAGTTCTGGAATCTGAGAGGAGCCACAAATTTCCTTCCACCCAGCTTTCCTCCAAGTCTCCCGATAAAAATGATACCTCACTTGTGTGGGTAGGCCTAGCACCCGCAACAGGAAACGCCCCAAAGCGCAACGTGGACACATCCACATTTTTGAAAGAAAACAGAGGTGTTTTTTGCAAAGTGCCTACCTGTAGATTTTGGCCTCTATCTCAGCCGGCACCTAGGGAAACCTACCAAACCTGTGCATATCTGAAAACTAGAGACCTAGGGGAATCCAAGATAGGGTGACTGGTGGGGCTCGGACCAGGTTCTGTTACCCAGAATCCTTTGCAAACCTCAAAATTTGGCTAAAAAAACACATGTTCTTCACATTTCTGTGGCAGAAAGTTCTGGAATCTGAGAGGAGCCACAAATTTCCTTCCACCCAGCTTTCCCCCAAGTCTCACGATAAAAATGATACCTCACTTGTGTGGGTAGGCCTAGCGCCCGCGACAGGAAACGCCCCAAAGCGCAACGTGGACACATCCAATTTTTTTAAAGAAAACAGAGGTGATTTTTGCAAAGTGCCTACCTGTAGGATTTTGCCTCTAGCTCACCCGGCACATAGGGAAACCTTCCAAACCTGTGCATTTCTGAAAACTAGAGACCTAGGGGAATCCAAGATGGGGTGACTTGTGGGGCTCGGACTAGGTTCTGTTACCCAGAATCCTTTGCAAACCTCAAAATTTGGCTAAAAAAACACATGTTCCTCACATTTCTGTGGCAGAAAGTTCTGGAATCTGAGAGGAGCCACAAATTTCCTTCCACCCAGCGTTCCCCCAAGTCTCCCGATAAAAATTATACCTCACTTGTGTGGGTAGGCCTAGCACCCGCGACAGGAAACGCCCCAAAGCGCAACGTGGACACATCCAAATTTTTTAAAGAAAACAGAGGTGTTTTTTGCAAAGTGCCTACCTGTAGATTTTGGCCTCTAGCTCAGCCGGCACCTAGGGAAACCTACCAAACCTGTGCATATCTGAAAACTAGAGACCTAGGGGAATCCAAGATAGGGTGACTTGTGGGGCTCGGACCAGGTTCTGTTACCCAGAATCCTTTGCAAACCTCAAAATTTGGCTAAAAAAACACATGTTCTTCACATTTCTGTGGCAAAAAGTTCTGGAATCTGAGAGGAGCCACAAATTTCCTTCCACCCAGCTTTCCCCCAAGTCTCCCGATAAAAATGATACCTCACTTGTGTGGGTAGGCCTAGCACCCGCAACAGGAAACGCCCCAAAGCGCAACGTGGACACATCCACATTTTTTAAAGAAAACAGAGGTGTTTTTTGCAAAGTGCCTACCTGTAGATTTTGGCCTCTAGCTCAGCCGGCACCTAGGGAAACCTACCAAACCTGTGCATATCTGAAAACTAGAGACCTAGGGGAATCCAAGATAGGGTGACTGGTGGGGCTCGGACCAGGTTCTGTTACCCAGAATCCTTTGCAAACCTTAAAATTTGGCTAAAAAAACACATGTTCTTCACATTTCTGTGGCAGAAAGTTCTGGAATCTGAGAGGAGCCACAAATTTCCTTCCACCCAGCTTTCCCCCAAGTCTCACGATAAAAATGATACCTCACTTGTGTGGGTAGGCCTAGCGCCCGCGACAGGAAACGCCCCAAAGCGCAACGTGGACACATCCAATTTTTTGAAAGAAAACAGAGGTGATTTTTGCAAAGTGCCTACCTGTAGATTTTGGCCTCTAGGTCAGCCGGCACCTAGGGAAACTTACCAAACCTGTGCATTTCTGAAAGCTAGAGACCTAGGGGAATCCAAGATGGGGTGACTTGTGGGGCTCGGACCAGGTTCTGTTACCCAGAATCCTTTGCAAACCTCAAAATTTGGCTAAAAAAACACATGTTCCTCACATTTCTGTGGCAGAAAGTTCTGGAATCTGAGAGGAGCCACAAATTTCCTTCCACCCAGCGTTCCCCCGAGTCTCCGGATAAAAATGATACCTCCCTTGTGTGGGTAGGCCGACCGCCCGCGACAGGAAACGCCCCAAAGCGCAACGTGGACACATCCAAATTTTTGAAAGAAAACAAAGGTGTTTTTTGCGAAGTGCCTACCTGTAGATTTTGGCCTCTAGCTCAGCCGGCACCTAGCGAAACCTACCAAACCTGTGCATTTCTGAAAACTAGAGACCTAGGGGAATCCAAGATGGGGTGACTTGTGGGGCTCGGACCAGGTTCTGTTACCCAGAATCCTTTGCAAACCTCAAAATTTGGCTAAAAAAACACATGTTCCTCCCATTTCTGTGGCAGAAAGTTCTGGAATCTGAGAGGAGCCACAAATTTCCTTCCACCCAGCTTTCCCCCAAGTCTCCCGATAAAAATGATACCTCACTTGTGTGGGTAGGCCTAGCGCCCGCGACAGGAAACGCCCCAAAGCGCAACGTGGACACATCCAATTTTTTGAAAGAAAACAGAGGTGATTTTTGCAAAGTGCCTACCTGTAGATTTTGGCCTCTAGCTCAGCCGGCACCTAGGGAAACCTACCAAACCTGTGCATTTCTGAAAGCTAGAGACCTAGGGGAACCCAAGATGGGGTGACTTGTGGGGCTCGGACCAGGTTCTGTTACCCAGAATACTTTTCAAACCTAAAAATTTGGCTACAAAAACACATGTTCCTCACATTTCTGTGGCAGAAAGTTATGGAATCTGAGAGGAGCCACAAATTTCCTTCCACCCAGCATTCCCCAAAGTCTCCCGATAAAAATGATACCTCACTTGTGTGGGTAGGCCTAGCGCCCGCAACAGGAAAGGCCCCAAAGCGCAACGTGGACACATCCAAATTTTTGAAAGAAAACAGAGGTGTTTTTTGCGAAGTGACTACCTGTAGATTTTGGCCTCTAGCTCAGCCGGCACCTAGGGAAACCTACCAAACCTGTGCATTTCTGAAAACTAGAGGCCTAGGGGAATGCAAGATGGGGTGACTTGTGGGGCTCGGACCAGGTTCTGTTACCCAGAATCCTTTGCAAACCTCAAAATTTGGCTAAAAAAACACATGTTCCTCACATTTCTATGGCAGAAAGTTCTGGAATCTGAGAGGAGCCACAAATTTCCTTCCACCCAGCGTTCCCCCAAGTCTCCCGATAAAAATGATACCTCACTTGTGAGGGTAGGCCTAGCGCCCGCGACAGGAAACGCCCCAAAGCGTAACGTGGACACATCCAATTTTTTAAAGAAAACAGAGGTGATTTTTGCGAAGTGCCTACCTGTAGATTTTGGCCTCTAGCTCACCCGGCACCTAGGGAAACCTTCCAAACCTGTGCATTTCTGAAAACTAGAGACCTAGGGGAATCCAAGATGGGGTGACTTGTGGGGCTCGGACTAGGTTCTGTTACCCAGAATCCTTTGCAAACCTCATAATTTGGCTAAGAAAACACATGTTCCTCACATTTCTGTGACAGAAAGTTCTGGAATCTGAGAGGAGCCACAAATTTCCTTCCACCCAGCATTCCCCCAAGTCTCCCGATAAAAATGATACCTCACTTGTGCTGGTAGGCCTAGCGCCCGCGACAGGAAACGCCCCAAAGCGCAACGTGGACACATCCAAATTTTTGAAAGAAAACAGAGGTGTTTTTTGCGAAGTGACTACCTGTAGATTTTGGCCTCTAGCTCAGCCGGCACCTAGGGAAACCTACCAAACCTGTGCATTTCTGAAAACTAGAGACCTAGGGGAATCCAAGATGGGGTGACTTGTGGGGCTCGGACTAGGTTCTGTTACCCAGAATACTTTGCAAACCTAAAAATTTGGCTACAAAAACACATGTTCCTCACATTTCTGTGGCAGAAAGTTATGGAATCTGAGAGGAGCCACAAATTTCCTTCCACCCAGCATTCCCCAAAGTCTCCCGATAAAAATGATACCTCACTTGTGTGGGTAGGCCTAGCGCCCGCAACAGGAAAGGCCCCAAAGCGCAACGTGGACACATCCAAATTTTTGAAAGAAAACAGAGGTGTTTTTTGCGAAGTGACTACCTGTAGATTTTGGCCTCTAGCTCAGCCGGCACCTAGGGAAACCTACCAAACCTGTGCATTTCTGAAAACTAGAGACCTAGGGGAATCCAAGATGGGGTGACTTGTGGGGCTCGGACCAGGTTCTGTTACCCAGAATCCTTTGCAAACCTCAAAATTTGGCTAAAAAAACACATGTTCCTCACATTTCTGTGGCAGAAAGTTCTGGAATCTGAGAGGAGCCACAAATTTCCTTCCACCCAGCGTTCCCCCAAGTCTCCCGATAAAAATAATACCTCACTTGTGTGGGTAGGCCTAGCGCCCGCGACAGGAAATGCCCCAAAGCGCAACGTGGACACATTCAAATTTTTGAAAGAAAACAGAGGTGTTTTTTGCGAAGTGCCTACCTGTAGATTTTGGCCTCTAGCTCAGCCGGCACCTAGGGAAACCTACCAAACCTGTGCATTTCTGAAAACTAGAGACCTAGGGGAATCCAATATGGGGTGACTTATGGGGTGACTTGTGGGGCTCGGACCAGGTTCTGTTACCCAGAATCCTTTCAAACCTCAAAATTTGGCTAAAAAAACACATGTTCCTCACATTTCTGTGGCAGAAAGTTCTGGAATCTGAGAGGAGCCACAAATTTCCTTCCACCCAGCGTTCCCCCAAGTCTCCCGATAAAAATGATACCTCACTTGTGTGGGTAGGCCTAGCGCCCGCGACAGGAAATGCCCCAAAGCGCAACGTGGACACATTCAAATTTTTGAAAGAAAACAGAGGTGTTTTTTGCGAAGTGCCTACCTGTAGATTTTGGCCTCTAGCTCAGCCGGCACGTAGGGAAACCTACCAAACCTGTGCATTTCTGAAAACTAGAGACCTAGGGGAATCCAAGATGGTGTGACTTGTGGGGCTCGGACCAGGTTCTGTTACCCAGAATCCTTTGCAAACCACAAAATTTGGCTAAAAAAACACATGTTCCTCACATTTCTGTGGCAGAAAGTTCTGGAATCTGAGAGGAGCCACAAATTTCCTTCCACCCAGCGTTCCCCCAAGTCTCCCTTTAAAAATTATACCTCACTTGTGTGGGTAGGCCTAGCACCCGCGACAGGAAACGCCCCAAAGCGCAACGTGGACACATCCAATTTTTTGAAAGAAAACAGAGGTGATTTTTGCGAAGTGCCTACCTGTAGATTTTGGCCTCTAGCTCAGCCGGCACCTAGGGAAACCTACCAAACCTGTGCATTTCTGAAAACTAGAGACCTAGGGGAATCCAAGATAGGGTGACTTGTGGGGCTCGGACCAGGTTCTGTTACCCAGAATCCTTTGCAAACCTCAAAATTTGGCTAAAAAAACACATGTTCTTCACATTTCTGTGGCAGAAAGTTCTGGAATCTGAGAGGAGCCACAAATTTCCTTCCACCCAGCTTTCCCCCAAGTCTCCCGATAAAAATGATACCTCACTTGTGTGGGTAGGCCTAGCACCCGCAACAGGAAACGCCCCAAAGCGCAACGTGGACACATCCAAATTTTTGAAAGAAAACAGAGGTGTTTTTTGCAAAGTGCCTACCTGTAGATTTTGGCCTCTAGCTCAGCCGGCACCAAGGGAAACCTACCAAACCTGTGCATATCTGAAAACTAGAGACCTAGGGGAATCCAAGATAGGGTGACTGGTGGGGCTCGGACCAGGTTCTGTTACCCAGAATCCTTTGCAAACCTCAAAATTTGGCTAAAAAAACACATGTTCTTCACATTTCTGTGGCAGAAAGTTCTGGAATCTGAGAGGAGCCACAAATTTCCTTCCACCCAGCTTTCCCCCAAGTCTCACGATAAAAATGATACCTCACTTGTGTGGGTAGGCCTAGCGCCCGCAACAGGAAACGCCCCAAAGCGCAACGTGGACACATCCAATTTTTTGAAAGAAAACAGAGGTGATTTTTGCAAAGTGCCTACCTGTAGATTTTGGCCTCTAGCTCAGCCGGCACCTAGGGAAACTTACCAAACCTGTGCATTTCTGAAAGCTAGAGACCTAGGGGAATCCAAGATGGGGTGACTTGTGGGGCTCGGACCAGGTTCTGTTACCCAGAATCCTTTGCAAACCTCAAAATTTGGCTAAAAAAACACATGTTCCTCACATTTCTGTGGCAGAAAGTTCTGGAATCTGAGAGGAGCCACAAATTTCCTTCCACCCAGCGTTCCCCCGAGTCTCCGGATAAAAATGATACCTCCCTTGTGTGGGTAGGCCGACCGCCCGCGACAGGAAACACCCCAAAGCGCAACGTGGACACATCCAAATTTTTGAAAGAAAACAAAGGTGTTTTTTGCGAAGTGCCTACCTGTAGATTTTGGCCTCTAGCTCAGCCGGCACCTAGGGAAACCTACCAAACCTGTGCATTTCTGAAAACTAGAGGCCTAGGGGAATCCAAGATGGGGTGACTTGTGGGGCTCGGACCAGGTTCTGTTACCCAGAATCCTTTGCAAACCTCAAAATTTGGCTAAAAAAACACATGTTCCTCACATTTCTGTGGCAGAAAGTTCTGGAATCTGAGAGGAGCCACAAATTTCCTTCCACCCAGCGTTCCCCCAAGTCTCCCGATAAAAATGATACCTCACTTGTGTGGGTAGGCCTAGCGCCCGCGACAGGAAATGCCCCAAAGCGCAACGTGGACGCATCCAAATTTTTGAAAGAAAACAGAGGTGTTTTTTGCGAAGTGCCTACCTGTAGATTTTGGCCTCTAGCTCAGCCGGCACCTAGGGAAACCTACCAAACCTGTGCATTTCTGAAAACTAGAGACCTAGGGGAATCCAATATGGGGTGACTTATGGGGTGACTTGTGGGGCTCGGACCAGGTTCTGTTACCCAGAATCCTTTGCAAACCTCAAAATTTGGCTAAAAAAACACATGTTCCTCACATTTCTGTGGTAGAAAGTTCTGGAATCTGAGAGGAGCGACAAATTTCCTTCCACCCAGCATTCCCCCAAGTCTCCCGATAAAAATGATACCTCACTTGTGTGGGTAGGCCTAGCGCCCGCGACAGGAAATGCCCCAAAGCGCAACGTGGAAACATCCAAATTTTTTAAAGAAAACAGAGGTGTTTTTTGCGAAGTGCCTACCTGTAGATTTTGGCCTCTAGCTCAGCCGGCACCTAGGTAAACCTACCAAACCTGTGCATTTCTGAAAACTAGAGACCTAGGGGAATCCAAGATGGGGTGACTTGTGGGGCTCGGACCAGGTTCTGTTACCCAGAATCCTTTGCAAACCTCAAAATTTGGCTAAAAAAACACATGTTCCTCACATTTCTGTGGCAGAAAGTTCTGGAATCTGAGAAGAGCCACAAATTTCCTTCCACCCAGCGTTCCCCCAAGTCTCCGGATAAAAATGATACCTCCCTTGTGTGGGTAGGCCGACCGCCCGCGACAGGAAACGCCCCAAAGCGCAACGTGGACACATCCAAATTTTTGAAAGAAAACAAAGGTGTTTTTTGCGAAGGGCCTACCTGTAGATTTTGGCCTCTAGCTCAGCCGGCACCTAGGGAAACCTACCAAACCTGTGCTTTTCTGAAAACTAGAGACCTAGGGGAATCCAAGATGGGGTGACTTGTGGGGCTCGGACCAGGTTCTGTTACCCAGAATCCTTTGCAAACCTCAAAATTTGGCTAAAAAAACACATGTTCCTCCCATTTCTGTGGCAGAAAGTTCTGGAATCTGAGAGGAGCCACAAATTTCCTTCCACCCAGCTTTCCCCCAAGTCTCCCGATAAAAATGATACCTCACTTGTGTGGGTAGGCCTAGCGCCCGCGACAGGAAACGCCCCAAAGCGCAACGTGGACACATCCAATTTTTTGAAAGAAAACAGAGGTGATTTTTGCAAAGTGCCTACCTGTAGATTTTGGCCTCTAGCTCAGCCGGCACCTAGGGAAACCTACCAAACCTGTGCATTTCTGAAAGCTAGAGACCTAGGGGAACCCAAGATGGGGTGACTTGTGGGGCTCGGACCAGGTTCTGTTACCCAGAATACTTTGCAAACCTAAAAATTTGGCTACAAAAACACATGTTCCTCACATTTCTGTGGCAGAAAGTTATGGAATCTGAGAGGAGCCACAAATTTCCTTCCACCCAGCGATCCCCCAAGTCTCCCGATAAAAATGATACCTCACTTGTGAGGGTAGGCCTAGCGCCCGCAACAGGAAACGCCCCAAAGCGCAACGTGGACACATCGAAATTTTTGAAAGAAAACAGAGGTGTTTTTTGCGAAGTGCCTACCTGTAGATTTTGGCCTCTAGCTCAGCCGGCACCTAGGGAAACCTACCAAACCTGTGCATTTCTGAAAACTAGAGGCCTAGGGGAATGCAAGATGGGGTGACTTGTGGGGCTCGGACCAGGTTCTGTTACCCAGAATCCTTTGCAAACCTCAAAATTTGGCTAAAAAAACACATGTTCCTCACATTTCTATGGCAGAAAGTTCTGGAATCTGAGAGGAGCCACAAATTTCCTTCCACCCAGCGTTCCCCCAAGTCTCCCGATAAAAATGATACCTCACTTGTGAGGGTAGGCCTAGCGCCCGCGACAGGAAACGCCCCAAAGCGTAACGTGGACACATCCAATTTTTGAAAGAAAACAGAGGTGATTTTTGCGAAGTGCCTACCTGTAGATTTTGGCCTCTAGCTCACCCGGCACCTAGGGAAGCCTTCCAAACCTGTGCATTTCTGAAAACTAGAGACCTAGGGGAATCCAAGATGGGGTGACTTGTGGGGCTCGGTCTAGGTTCTGTTACCCAGAATCCTTTGCAAACCTCAAAATTTAGCTAAGAAAACACATGTTCCTCACATTTCTGTGGCAGAAAGTTCTGGAATCTGAGAGGAGCCACAAATTTCCTTCCACCCAGCTTTCCCCCAAGTCTCCCGATAAAAATGATACCTCACTTGTGTGGGTAGGCCTAGCACCCGCAACAGGAAACGCCCCAAAGCGCAACGTGGACACATCCAAATTTTTGAAAGAAAACAGAGGTGTTTTTTGCAAAGTGCCTACCTGTAGATTTTGGCCTCTAGCTCAGCCGGCACCAAGGGAAACCTACCAAACCTGTGCATATCTGAAAACTAGAGACCTAGGGGAATCCAAGATAGGGTGACTGGTGGGGCTCGGACCAGGTTCTGTTACCCAGAATCCTTGGCAAACCTCAAAATTTGGCTAAAAAAACACATGTTCTTCACATTTCTGTGGCAGAAAGTTCTGGAATCTGAGAGGAGCCACAAATTTCCTTCCACCCAGCTTTCCCCCAAGTCTCACGATAAAAATGATACCTCACTTGTGTGGGTAGGCCTAGCGCCCGCAACAGGAAACGCCCCAAAGCGCAACGTGGACACATCCAATTTTTTTAAAGAAAACAGAGGTGATTTTTGCAAAGTGCCTACCTGTAGATTTTGGCCTCTAGCTCAGCCGGCACCTAGGGAAACTTACCAAACCTGTGCATTTCTGAAAGCTAGAGACCTAGGGGAATCCAAGATGGGGTGACTTGTGGGGCTCGGACCAGGTTCTGTTACCCAGAATCCTTTGCAAACCTCAAAATTTGGCTAAAAAAACACATGTTCCTCACATTTCTGTGGCAGAAAGTTCTGGAATCTGAGAGGAGCCACAAATTTCCTTCCACCCAGCGTTCCGCCGAGTCTCCGGATAAAAATGATACCTCCCTTGTGTGGGTAGGCCGACCGCCCGCGACAGGAAACACCCCAAAGCGCAACGTGGACACATCCAAATTTTTTAAAGAAAACAAAGGTGTTTTTTGCGAAGTGCCTACCTGTAGATTTTGGCCTCTAGCTCAGCCGGCACCTAGGGAAACCTACCAAACCTGTGCATTTCTGAAAACTAGAGGCCTAGGGGAATCCAAGATGGGGTGACTTGTGGGGCTCGGACCAGGTTCTGTTACCCAGAATCCTTTGCAAACCTCAAAATTTGGCAAAAAAAACACATGTTCCTCACATTTCTGTGGCAGAAAGTTCTGGAATCTGAGAGGAGCCACAAATTTCCTTCCACCCAGCGTTCCCCCAAGTCTCCCGATAAAAATGATACCTCACTTGTGTGGGTAGGCCTAGCGCCCGCGACAGGAAATGCCCCAAAGCGCAACGTGGACGCATCCAAATTTTTGAAAGAAAACAGAGGTGTTTTTTGCGAAGTGCCTACCTGTAGATTTTGGCCTCTAGCTCAGCCGGCACCTAGGGAAACCTACCAAACCTGTGCATTTCTGAAAACTAGAGACCTAGGGGAATCCAATATGGGGTGACTTATGGGGTGACTTGTGGGGCTCGGACCAGGTTCTGTTACCCAGAATCCTTTGCAAACCTCAAAATTTGGCTAAAAAAACACATGTTCCTCACATTTCTGTGGTAGAAAGTTCTGGAATCTGAGAGGAGCGACAAATTTCCTTCCACCCAGCATTCCCCCAAGTCTCCCGATAAAAATGATACCTCACTTGTGTGGGTAGGCCTAGCGCCCGCGACAGGAAACGCCCCAAAGCGCAACGTGGAAACATCCAAATTTTTTAAAGAAAACAGAGGTGTTTTTTGCGAAGTGCCTACCTGTAGATTTTGGCCTCTAGCTCAGCCGGCACCTAGGTAAACCTACCAAACCTGTGCATTTCTGAAAACTAGAGACCTAGGGGAATCCAAGATGGGGTGACTTGTGGGGCTCGGACCAGGTTCTGTTACCCAGAATCCTTTGCAAACCTCAAAATTTGGCTAAAAAAACACATGTTCCTCACATTTCTGTGGCAGAAAGTTCTGGAATCTGAGAAGAGCCACAAATTTCCTTCCACCCAGCGTTCCCCCAAGTCTCCGGATAAAAATGATACCTCCCTTGTGTGGGTAGGCCGACCGCCCGCGACAGGAAACGCCCCAAAGCGCAACGTGGACACATCCAAATTTTTGAAAGAAAACAAAGGTGTTTTTTGCGAAGGGCCTACCTGTAGATTTTGGCCTCTAGCTCAGCCGGCACCTAGGGAAACCTACCAAACCTGTGCATTTCTGAAAACTAGAGACCTAGGGGAATCCAAGATGGGGTGACTTGTGGGGCTCGGACCAGGTTCTGTTACCCAGAACCCTTTGCAAACCTCAAAATTTGGCTAAAAAAACACATGTTCCTCCGATTTCTGTGGCAGAAAGTTCTGGAATCTGAGAGGAGCCACAAATTTCCTTCCACCCAGCTTTCCCCCAAGTCTCCCGATAAAAATGATACCTCACTTGTGTGGGTAGGCCTAGCGCCCGCGACAGGAAACGCCCCAAAGCGCAACGTGGACACATCCAATTTTTTGAAAGAAAACAGAGGTGATTTTTGCAAAGTGCCTACCTGTAGATTTTGGCCTCTAGCTCAGCCGGCACCTAGGGAAACCTACCAAACCTGTGCATTTCTGAAAGCTAGAGACCTAGGGGAACCCAAGATGGGGTGACTTGTGGGGCTCGGACCAGGTTCTGTTACCCAGAATACTTTGCAAACCTAAAAATTTGGCTACAAAAACACATGTTCCTCACATTTATGTGGCAGAAAGTTATGGAATCTGAGAGGAGCCACAAATTTCCTTCCACCCAGCGTTCCCCCAAGTCTCCCGATAAAAATGATACCTCACTTGTGAGGGTAGGCCTAGCGCCCGCAACAGGAAACGCCCCAAAGCGCAACGTGGACACATCGAAATTTTTGAAAGAAAACAGAGGTGTTTTTTGCGAAGTGCCTACCTGTAGATTTTGGCCTCTAGCTCAGCCGGCACCTAGGGAAACCTACCAAACCTGTGCATTTCTGAAAACTAGAGGCCTAGGGGAATGCAAGATGGGGTGACTTGTGGGGCTCGGACCAGGTTCTGTTACCCAGAATCCTTTGCAAACCTCAAAATTTGGCTAAAAAAACACATGTTCCTCACATTTCTATGGCAGAAAGTTCTGGAATCTGAGAGGAGCCACAAATTTCCTTCCACCCAGCGTTCCCCCAAGTCTCCCGATAAAAATGATACCTCACTTGTGAGGGTAGGCCTAGCGCCCGCGACAGGAAACGCCCCAAAGCGCAACGTGGACACATCCAAATTTTTGAAAGAAAACAGAGGTGTTTTTTGCAAAGTGCCTACCTGTAGATTTTGGCCTCTAGCTCACCCGGCACCTAGGGAAACCTTCCAAACCTGTGCATTTCTGAAAACTAGAGACCTAGGGGAATCCAAGATGGGGTGACTTGTGGGGCTCGGTCTAGGTTCTGTTACCCAGAATCCTTTGCAAACCTCAAAATTTAGCTAAGAAAACACATGTTCCTCACATTTCTGTGGCAGAAAGTTCTGGAATCTGAGAGGAGCCACAAATTTCCTTCCACCCAGCGTTCCCCCAAGTCTCCCGATAAAAATGATACCTCACTTGTGTGGGTAGGCCTAGCACCCGCAACAGGAAACGCCCCAAAGCGCAACGTGGACACATCCAAATTTTTGAAAGAAAACAGAGGTGTTTTTTGCAAAGTGCCTACCTGTAGATTTTGGCCTCTAGCTCAGCCGGCACCAAGGGAAACCTACCAAACCTGTGCATATCTGAAAACTAGAGACCTAGGGGAATCCAAGATAGGGTGACTGGTGGGGCTCGGACCAGGTTCTGTTACCCAGAATCCTTTGCAAACCTCAAAATTTGGCTAAAAAAACACATGTTCTTCACATTTCTGTGGCAGAAAGTTCTGGAATCTGAGAGGAGCCACAAATTTCCTTCCACCCAGCTTTCCCCCAAGTCTCACGATAAAAATGATACCTCACTTGTGTGGGTAGGCCTAGCGCCCGCAACAGGAAACGCCCCAAAGCGCAACGTGGACACATCCAATTTTTTGAAAGAAAACAGAGGTGATTTTTGCAAAGTGCCTACCTGTAGATTTTGGCCTCTAGCTCAGCCGGCACCTAGGGAAACTTACCAAACCTGTGCATTTCTGAAAGCTAGAGACCTAGGGGAATCCAAGATGGGGTGACTTGTGGGGCTCGGACCAGGTTCTGTTACCCAGAATCCTTTGCAAACCTCAAAATTTGGCTAAAAAAACACATGTTCCTCACATTTCTGTGGCAGAAAGTTCTGGAATCTGAGAGGAGCCACAAATTTCCTTCCACCCAGCGTTCCCCCGAGTCTCCGGATAAAAATGATACCTCCCTTGTGTGGGTAGGCCGACCGCCCGCGACAGGAAACACCCCAAAGCGCAACGTGGACACATCCAAATTTTTGAAAGAAAACAAAGGTGTTTTTTGCGAAGTGCCTACCTGTAGATTTTGGCCTCTAGCTCAGCCGGCACCTAGGGAAACCTACCAAACCTGTGCATTTCTGAAAACTAGAGGCCTAGGGGAATCCAAGATGGGGTGACTTGTGGGGCTCGGACCAGGTTCTGTTACCCAGAATCCTTTGCAAACCTCAAAATTTGGCTAAAAAAAACACATGTTCATCACATTTCTGTGGCAGAAAGTTCTGGAATCTGAGAGGAGCCACAAATTTCCTTCCACCCAGCGTTCCCCCAAGTCTCCCGATAAAAATGATACCTCACTTGTGTGGGTAGGCCTAGCGCCCGCGACAGGAAATGCCCCAAAGCGCAACGTGGACGCATCCAAATTTTTGAAAGAAAACAGAGGTGTTTTTTGCGAAGTGCCTACCTGTAGATTTTGGCCTCTAGCTCAGCCGGCACCTAGGGAAACCTACCAAACCTGTGCATTTCTGAAAACTAGAGACCTAGGGGAATCCAATATGGGGTGACTTATGGGGTGACTTGTGGGGCTCGGACCAGGTTCTGTTACCCAGAATCCTTTGCAAACCTCAAAATTTGGCTAAAAAAACACATGTTCCTCACATTTCTGTGGTAGAAAGTTCTGGAATCTGAGAGGAGCGACAAATTTCCTTCCACCCAGCATTCCCCCAAGTCTCCCGATAAAAATGATACCTCACTTGTGTGGGTAGGCCTAGCGCCCGCGACAGGAAACGCCCCAAAGCGCAACGTGGAAACATCCAAATTTTTTAAAGAAAACAGAGGTGTTTTTTGCGAAGTGCCTACCTGTAGATTTTGGCCTCTAGCTCAGCCGGCACCTAGGTAAACCTACCAAACCTGTGCATTTCTGAAAACTAGAGACCTAGGGGAATCCAAGATGGGGTGACTTGTGGGGCTCGGACCAGGTTCTGTTACCCAGAATCCTTTGCAAACCTCAAAATTTGGCTAAAAAAACACATGTTCCTCACATTTCTGTGGCAGAAAGTTCTGGAATCTGAGAAGAGCCACAAATTTCCTTCCACCCAGCGTTCCCCCAAGTCTCCGGATAAAAATGATACCTCCCTTGTGTGGGTAGGCCGACCGCCCGCGACAGGAAACGCCCCAAAGCGCAACGTGGACACATCCAAATTTTTGAAAGAAAACAAAGGTGTTTTTTGCGAAGGGCCTACCTGTAGATTTTGGCCTCTAGCTCAGCCGGCACCTAGGGAAACCTACCAAACCTGTGCATTTCTGAAAACTAGAGACCTAGGGGAATCCAAGATGGGGTGACTTGTGGGGCTCGGACCAGGTTCTGTTACCCAGAATCCTTTGCAAACCTCAAAATTTGGCTAAAAAAACACATGTTCCTCCCATTTCTGTGGCAGAAAGTTCTGGAATCTGAGAGGAGCCACAAATTTCCTTCCACCCAGCTTTCCCCCAAGTCTCCCGATAAAAATGATACCTCACTTGTGTGGGTAGGCCTAGCGCCCGCGACAGGAAACGCCCCAAAGCGCAACGTGGACACATCCAATTTTTTGAAAGAAAACAGAGGTGATTTTTGCAAAGTGCCTACCTGTAGATTTTGGCCTCTAGCTCAGCCGGCACCTAGGGAAACCTACCAAACTTGTGCATTTCTGAAAGCTAGAGACCTAGGGGAACCCAAGATGGGGTGACTTGTGGGGCTCGGACCAGGTTCTGTTACCCAGAATACTTTGCAAACCTAAAAATTTGGCTACAAAAACACATGTTCCTCACATTTCTGTGGCAGAAAGTTATGGAATCTGAGAGGAGCCACAAATTTCCTTCCACCCAGCGTTCCCCCAAGTCTCCCGATAAAAATGATACCTCACTTGTGAGGGTAGGCCTAGCGCCCGCAACAGGAAACGCCCCAAAGCGCAACGTGGACACATCGAAATTTTTGAAAGAAAACAGAGGTGTTTTTTGCGAAGTGCCTACCTGTAGATTTTGGCCTCTAGCTCAGCCGGCACCTAGGGAAACCTACCAAACCTGTGCATTTCTGAAAACTAGAGGCCTAGGGGAATGCAAGATGGGGTGACTTGTGGGGCTCGGACCAGGTTCTGTTACCCAGAATCCTTTGCAAACCTCAAAATTTGGCTAAAAAAACACATGTTCCTCACATTTCTATGGCAGAAAGTTCTGGAATCTGAGAGGAGCCACAAATTTCCTTCCACCCAGCGTTCCCCCAAGTCTCCCGATAAAAATGATACCTCACTTGTGAGGGTAGGCCTAGCGCCCGCGACAGGAAACGCCCCAAAGCGTAACGTGGACACATCCAATTTTTGAAAGAAAACAGAGGTGATTTTTGCGAAGTGCCTACCTGTAGATTTTGGCCTCTAGCTCACCCGGCACCTAGGGAAACCTTCCAAACCTGTGCATTTCTGAAAACTAGAGACCTAGGGGAATCCAAGATGGGGTGACTTGTGGGGCTCGGTCTAGGTTCTGTTACCCAGAATCCTTTGCAAACCTCAAAATTTAGCTAAGAAAACACATGTTCCTCACATTTCTGTGGCAGAAAGTTCTGGAATCTGAGAGGAGCCACAAATTTCCTTCCACCCAGCATTCCCCCAAGTCTCCCGATAAAAATGATTCCTCACTTGTGCTGGTAGGCCTAGCGCCCGCGACAGGAAACGCCCCAAAGCGCAACGTGGATACATCCAAATTTTTGAAAGAAAACAGAGGTGTTTTTTGCGAAGTGCCTACCTATAGATTTTGGCCTCTAGCTCAGCCGGCACCTAGGGAAACCTACCAAACCTGTGCATTTCTGAAAACTAGAGACCTAGGGGAATCAAAGATGGGGTGACTTGTGGGGCTCGGACCAGGTTCTGTTACCCAGAATCCTTTGCAAACCTCAAAATTTGGCTAAAAAAACACATGTTCCTCACATTTCTGTGGTAGAAAGTTCTGGAATCTGAGAGGAGCGACAAATTTCCTTCCACCCAGCATTCCCCCAAGTCTCCCGATAAAAATTATACCTCACTTGTGTGGGTAGGCCTAGCGCCCGCGACAGGAAACGCCCCAAAGCGCAACGTGGACACATCCAAATTTTTGAAAGAAAACAGAGGTGTTTTTTGCGAAGTGCCTACCTGTAGATTTTGGCCTCTAGCTCAGCCGGCACCTAGGGAAACCTACCAAACCTGTGCATTTCTGAAAACTAGAGACCTAGGAGAATTCAAGCTAGGGTGACTTGTGGGGCTCCGACCAGGTTCTGTTACCCAGAATCCTTTGCAAACCTCAAAATTTGTCTAAAAAAACACATGTTCCTCACATTTCTGTGGCAGAAAGTTCTGGAATCTGAGAGGAGCCACAAATTTCCTTCCACCCAGCGTTCCCCGAAGTCTCCCGATAAAAATGGTACCTCACTTGTGTGGGTAGGCCTAGCGCCCGCGACAGGAAACGCCCCAAAGCGCAACGTGGACACATCCAATTTTTTGAAAGAAAACAGAGGTGATTTTTACGAAGTGCCTACCTGTAGATTTTGGCCTCTAGCTCAGCCGGCACCTAGGGAAACCTACCAAACCTGTGCATTTCTGAAAACTAGAGACCTAGGGGAATCCAATATGGGGTGACTTATGGGGTGACTTGTGGGGCTCGGACCAGGTTCTGTTACCCAGAATCCTTTGCAAACCTCAAAATTTGGCTAAAAAAACACATGTTCCTCACATTTCTGTGGTAGAAAGTTCTGGAATCTGAGAGGAGCGACAAATTTCCTTCCACCCAGCATTCCCCCAAGTCTCCCGATAAAAATGATACCTCACTTGTGTGGGTAGGCCTAGCGCCCGCGACAGGAAACGCCCCAAAGCGCAACGTGGAAACATCCAAATTTTTTAAAGAAAACAGAGGTGTTTTTTGCGAAGTGCCTACCTGTAGATTTTGGCCTCTAGCTCAGCCGGCACCTAGGTAAACCTACCAAACCTGTGCATTTCTGAAAACTAGAGACCTAGGGGAATCCAAGATGGGGTGACTTGTGGGGCTCGGACCAGGTTCTGTTACCCAGAATCCTTTGCAAACCTCAAAATTTGGCTAAAAAAACACATGTTCCTCACATTTCTGTGGCAGAAAGTTCTGGAATCTGAGAAGAGCCACAAATTTCCTTCCACCTAGCGTTCCCCCAAGTCTCCGGATAAAAATTATACCTCCCTTGTGTGGGTAGGCCGACCGCCCGCGACAGGAAACGCCCCAAAGCGCAACGTGGACACATCCAAATTTTTGAAAGAAAACAAAGGTGTTTTTTGCGAAGGGCCTACCTGTAGATTTTGGCCTCTAGCTCAGCCGGCACCTAGGGAAACCTACCAAACCTGTGCATTTCTGAAAACTAGAGACCTAGGGGAATCCAAGATGGGGTGACTTGTGGGGCTCGGACCAGGTTCTGTTACCCAGAATCCTTTGCAAACCTCAAAATTTGGCTAAAAAAACACATGTTCCTCCCATTTCTGTGGCAGAAAGTTCTGGAATCTGAGAGGAGCCACAAATTTCCTTCCACCCAGCTTTCCCCCAAGTCTCCCGATAAAAATGATACCTCACTTGTGTGGGTAGGCCTAGCGCCCGCGACAGGAAACGCCCCAAAGCGCAACGTGGACACATCCAATTTTTTGAAAGAAAACAGAGGTGATTTTTGCAAAGTGCCTACCTGTAGATTTTGGCCTCTAGCTCAGCCGGCACCTAGGGAAACCTACCAAACCTGTGCATTTCTGAAAGCTAGAGACCTAGGGGAACCCAAGATGGGGTGACTTGTGGGGCTCGGACCAGGTTCTGTTACCCAGAATACTTTGCAAACCTAAAAATTTGGCTACAAAAACACATGTTCCTCACATTTCTGTGGCAGAAAGTTATGGAATCTGAGAGGAGCCACAAATTTCCTTCCACCCAGCGTTCCCCCAAGTCTCCCGATAAAAATGATACCTCACTTGTGAGGGTAGGCCTAGCGCCCGCAACAGGAAACGCCCCAAAGCGCAACGTGGACACATCGAAATTTTTGAAAGAAAACAGAGGTGTTTTTTGCGAAGTGCCTACCTGTAGATTTTGGCCTCTAGCTCAGCCGGCACCTAGGGAAACCTACCAAACCTGTGCATTTCTGAAAACTAGAGGCCTAGGGGAATGCAAGATGGGGTGACTTGTGGGGCTCGGACCAGGTTCTGTTACCCAGAATCCTTTGCAAACCTCAAAATTTGGCTAAAAAAACACATGTTCCTCACATTTCTATGGCAGAAAGTTCTGGAATCTGAGAGGAGCCACAAATTTCCTTCCACCCAGCGTTCCCCCAAGTCTCCCGATAAAAATGATACCTCACTTGTGAGGGTAGGCCTAGCGCCCGCGACAGGAAACGCCCCAAAGCGTAACGTGGACACATCCAATTTTTGAAAGAAAACAGAGGTGATTTTTGCGAAGTGCCTACCTGTAGATTTTGGCCTCTAGCTCACCCGGCACCTAGGGAAACCTTCCAAACCTGTGCATTTCTGAAAACTAGAGACCTAGGGGAATCCAAGATGGGGTGACTTGTGGGGCTCGGTCTAGGTTCTGTTACCCAGAATCCTTTGCAAACCTCAAAATTTAGCTAAGAAAACACATGTTCCTCACATTTCTGTGGCAGAAAGTTCTGGAATCTGAGAGGAGCCACAAATTTCCTTCCACCCAGCATTCCCCCAAGTCTCCCGATAAAAATGATACCTCACTTGTGCTGGTAGGCCTAGCGCCCGCGACAGGAAACGCCCCAAAGCGCAACGTGGATACATCCAAATTTTTGAAAGAAAACAGAGGTGTTTTTTGCGAAGTGCCTACCTATAGATTTTGGCCTCTAGCTCAGCCGGCACCTAGGGAAACCTACCAAACCTGTGCATTTCTGAAAACTAGAGACCTAGGGGAATCAAAGATGGGGTGACTTGTGGGGCTTGGACCAGGTTCTGTTACCCAGAATCCTTTGCAAACCTCAAAATTTGGCTAAAAAAACACATGTTCCTCACATTTCTGTGGTAGAAAGTTCTGGAATCTGAGAGGAGCGACAAATTTCCTTCCACCCAGCATTCCCCCAAGTCTCCCGATAAAAATTATACCTCACTTGTGTGGGTAGGCCTAGCGCCCGCGACAGGAAACGCCCCAAAGCGCAACGTGGACACATCCAAATTTTTGAAAGAAAACAGAGGTGTTTTTTGCGAAGTGCCTACCTGTAGATTTTGGCCTCTAGCTCAGCCGGCACCTAGGGAAACCTACCAAACCTGTGCATTTCTGAAAACTAGAGACCTAGGAGAATTCAAGCTAGGGTGACTTGTGGGGCTCCGACCAGGTTCTGTTACCCAGAATCCTTTGCAAACGTCAAAATTTGTCAAAAAAAACACATGTTCCTCACATTTCTGTGGCAGAAAGTTCTGGAATCTGAGAGGAGCCACAAATTTCCTTCCACCCAGCGTTCCCCGAAGTCTCCCGATAAAAATGGTACCTCACTTGTGTGGGTAGGCCTAGCGCCCGCGACAGGAAACGCCCCAAAGCGCAACGTGGACACATCCAATTTTTTGAAAGAAAACAGAGGTGATTTTTACGAAGTGCCTACCTGTAGATTTTGGCCTCTAGCTCAGCCGGCACCTAGGGAAACCTACCAAACCTGTGCATTTCTGAAAACTAGAGACCTAGGGGAATCCAATATGGGGTGACTTGTGGGGCTTGGACCAGGTTCTGTTACCCAGAATCCTTTGCAAACCTCAAAATTTGGCTAAAAAAACACATGTTCCTCACATTTCTGTGTTAGAAAGTTCTGGAATCTGAGAGGAGCGACAAATTTCCTTCCACCCAGCATTCCCCCAAGTCTCCCGATAAAAATGATACCTCACTTGTGTGGGTAGGCCTAGCGCCCGCGACAGGAAACGCCCCAAAGCGCAACGTGGACACATCCACATTTTTTAAAGAAAACAGAGGTGTTTTTTGCGAAGTGCCTACCTGTAGATTTTGGCCTCTAGCTCAGCCGGCACCTAGGGAAACCTACCAAACCTGTGCATTTCTGAAAACTAGAGACCTAGGGGAATCCAAGATGGTGTGACTTGTGGGGCTCGGACCAGGTTCTGTTACCCAGAATCCTTTGCAAACCACAAAATTTGGCTAAAAAAACACATGTTCCTCACATTTCTGTGGCAGAAAGTTCTGGAATCTGAGAGGAGCCACAAATTTCCTTCCACCCAGCGTTCCCCCAAGTCTCCCGATAAAAATTATACCTCACTTGTGTGGGTAGGCCTTGCACCCGCGACAGGAAACGCCCCAAAGCGCAACGTGGACACATCCAATTTTTTGGAAGAAAACAGAGGTGATTTTTGCGAAGTGCCTACCTGTAGATTTTGGCCTCTAGCTCAGCCGGCACCTAGGGAAACCTACCAAACCTGTGCATTTCTGAAAACTAGAGACCTAGGAGAATTCAAGCTAGGGTGACTTGTGGGGCTCCGACCAGGTTCTGTTACCCAGAATCCTTTGCAAACCTCAAAATTTGGCTAAAAAAACACATGTTCCTCACATTTCTGTGGCAGAAAGTTCTGGAATCTGAGAGGAGCCACAAATTTCCTTCCACCCAGCGTTCCCCCAAGTCTCCCGATAAAAATGATACCTCACTTGTGTGGGTAGGCCTACCGCCCGCGACAGGAAACGCCCCAAAGCGCAACGTAGACACATCCACATTTTTGAAAGAAAACAGAGGTGTTTTTTGCGAAGTGCCTACCTGTAGATTTTGGCCTCTAGCTCAGCCGGCACCTAGGGAAACCTACCAAACCTGTGCATTTCTGAAAACTAGAGGCCTAGGGGAATCCAAGATGGGGTGACTTGTGGGGCTCGGACCAGGTTCTGTTACCCAGAATCCTTTGCAAACCTCAAAATTTAGCTAAAAAAACACATGTTCCTCACATTTCTATGGCAGAAAGTTCTGGAATCTGAGAGGAGCCACATATTTCCTTCCACCCAGCGTTCCCCCAAGTCTCCCGATAAAAATGATACCTCACTTGTGAGGGTAGGCCTAGCGCCCGCGACAGGAAACGCCCCAAAGCGTAACGTGGACACATCCAATTTTTGAAAGAAAACAGAGGTGATTTTTGCGAAGTGCCTACCTGTAGGATTTTGCCTCTAGCTCACCCGGCACCTAGGGAAACCTTCCAAACCTGTGCATTTCTGAAAACTAGAGACCTAGGGGAATCCAAGATGGGGTGACTTGTGGGGCTCGGACTAGGTTCTGTTACCCAGAATCCTTTGCAAACCTCAAAATTTGGCTAAAAAAACACATGTTCCTCACATTTCTGTGGCAGAAAGTTCTGGAATCTGAGAGGAGCCACAAATTTCCTTCCACCCAGCGTTCCCCCAAGTCTCCCGATAAAAATGATACCTCACTTGTGTGGGTAGGCCTAGCACCCGCGACAGGAAACGCCCCAAAGCGCAACGTGGACACATCCAAATTTTTGAAAGAAAACAGAGGTGTTTTTTGCAAAGTGCCTACCTGTAGATTTTGGCCTCTAGCTCAGCCGGCACCTAGGGAAACCTACCAAACCTGTGCATATCTGAAAACTAGAGACCTAGGGGAATCCAAGATAGGGTGACTTGTGGGGCTCGGACCAGGTTCTGTTACCCAGAATCCTTTGCAAACCTCAAAATTTGGCTAAAAAAACACATGTTCTTCACATTTCTGTGGCAGAAAGTTCTGTAATCTGAGAGGAGCCACAAATTTCCTTCCACCCAGCTTTCCCCCAAGTCTCCCGATAAAAATGATACCTCATTTGTGTGGGTAGGCCTAGCACCCGCAACAGGAAACGCCCCAAAGCGCAACGTGGACACATCCAAATTTTTGAAAGAAAACAGAGGTGTTTTTTGCAAAGTGCCTACCTGTAGATTTTGGCCTCTAGCTCAGCCGGCACCTAGGGAAACCTACCAAACCTGTGCATATCTGAAAACTAGAGACCTAGGGGAATCCAAGATAGGGTGACTGGTGGGGCTCGGACCAGGTTCTGTTACCCAGAATCCTTTGCAAACCTCAAAATTTGGCTAAAAAAACACATGTTCTTCACATTTCTGTGGCAGAAAGTTCTGGAATCTGAGAGGAGCCACAAATTTCCTTCCACCCAGCTTTCCCCCAAATCTCACGATAACAATGATACCTCACTTGTGTGGGTAGGCCTAGCGCCCGCGACAGGAAACGCCCCAAAGCGCAACGTGGACACATCCAATTTTTTGAAAGAAAACAGAGGTGATTTTTGCAAAGTGCCTACCTGTAGATTTTGGCCTCTAGCTCAGCCGGCACCTAGGGAAACTTACCAAACCTGTGCATTTCTGAAAGCTAGAGACCTAGGGGAATCCAAGATGGGGTGACTTGTGGGGCTCGGACCAGGTTCTGTTACCCAGAATCCTTTGCAAACCTCAAAATTTGGCTAAAAAAACACATGTTCCTCACATTTCTGTGGCAGAAAGTTCTGGAATCTGAGAGGAGCCACAAATTTCCTTCCACCCAGCGTTCCCCCGAGTCTCCGGATAAAAATGATACCTCCCTTGTGTGGGTATGCCGACCGCCCGCGACAGGAAACACCCCAAAGCGCAACGTGGACACATCCAAATTTTTGAAAGAAAACAAAGGTGTTTTTTGCGAAGTGCCTACCTGTAGATTTTGGCCTCTAGCTCAGCCGGCACCTAGGGAAACCTACCAAACCTGTGCATTTCTGAAAACTAGAGGCCTAGGGGAATGCAAGATGGGGTGACTTGTGGGGCTCGGACCAGGTTCTGTTACCCAGAATCCTTTGCAAACCTCAAAATTTGGCTAAAAAAACACATGTTCCTCACATTTCTATGGCAGAAAGTTCTGGAATCTGAGAGGAGCCACAAATTTCCTTCCACCCAGCGTTCCCCCAAGTCTCCCGATAAAAATGATACCTCACTTGTGAGGGTAGGCCTAGCGCCCGCGACAGGAAACGCCCCAAAGCGTAACGTGGACACATCCAATTTTTGAAAGAAAACAGAGGTGATTTTTGCGAAGTGCCTACCTGTAGATTTTGGCCTCTAGCTCACCCGGCACCTAGGGAAACCTTCCAAACCTGTGCATTTCTGAAAACTAGAGACCTAGGGGAATCCAAGATGGGGTGACTTGTGGGGCTCGGTCTAGGTTCTGTTACCCAGAATCCTTTGCAAACCTCAAAATTTAGCTAAGAAAACACATGTTCCTCACATTTCTGTGGCAGAAAGTTCTGGAATCTGAGAGGAGCCACAAATTTCCTTCCACCCAGCATTCCCCCAAGTCTCCCGATAAAAATGATACCTCACTTGTGCTGGTAGGCCTAGCGCCCGCGACAGGAAACGCCCCAAAGCGCAACGTGGATACATCCAAATTTTTGAAAGAAAACAGAGGTGTTTTTTGCGAAGTGCCTACCTATAGATTTTGGCCTCTAGCTCAGCCGGCACCTAGGGAAACCTACCAAACCTGTGCATTTCTGAAAACTAGAGACCTAGGGGAATCAAAGATGGGGTGACTTGTGGGGCTCGGACCAGGTTCTGTTACCCAGAATCCTTTGCAAACCTCAAAATTTGGCTAAAAAAACACATGTTCCTCACATTTCTGTGGTAGAAAGTTCTGGAATCTGAGAGGAGCGACAAATTTCCTTCCACCCAGCATTCCCCCAAGTCTCCCGATAAAAATTATACCTCACTTGTGTGGGTAGGCCTAGCGCCCGCGACAGGAAACGCCCCAAAGCGCAACGTGGACACATCCAAATTTTTGAAAGAAAACAGAGGTGTTTTTTGCGAAGTGCCTACCTGTAGATTTTGGCCTCTAGCTCAGCCGGCACCTAGGGAAACCTACCAAACCTGTGCATTTCTGAAAACTAGAGACCTAGGAGAATTCAAGCTAGGGTGACTTGTGGGGCTCCGACCAGGTTCTGTTACCCAGAATCCTTTGCAAACGTCAAAATTTGTCAAAAAAAACACATGTTCCTCACATTTCTGTGGCAGAAAGTTCTGGAATCTGAGAGGAGCCACAAATTTCCTTCCACCCAGCGTTCCCCGAAGTCTCCCGATAAAAATGGTACCTCACTTGTGTGGGTAGGCCTAGCGCCCGCGACAGGAAACGCCCCAAAGCGCAACGTGGACACATCCAATTTTTTGAAAGAAAACAGAGGTGATTTTTACGAAGTGCCTACCTGTAGATTTTGGCCTCTAGCTCAGCCGGCACCTAGGGAAACCTACCAAACCTGTGCATTTCTGAAAACTAGAGACCTAGGGGAATCCAATATGGGGTGACTTGTGGGGCTTGGACCAGGTTCTGTTACCCAGAATCCTTTGCAAACCTCAAAATTTGGCTAAAAAAACACATGTTCCTCACATTTCTGTGTTAGAAAGTTCTGGAATCTGAGAGGAGCGACAAATTTCCTTCCACCCAGCATTCCCCCAAGTCTCCCGATAAAAATGATACCTCACTTGTGTGGGTAGGCCTAGCGCCCGCGACAGGAAACGCCCCAAAGCGCAACGTGGACACATCCACATTTTTTAAAGAAAACAGAGGTGTTTTTTGCGAAGTGCCTACCTGTAGATTTTGGCCTCTAGCTCAGCCGGCACCTAGGGAAACCTACCAAACCTGTGCATTTCTGAAAACTAGAGACCTAGGGGAATCCAAGATGGTGTGACTTGTGGGGCTCGGACCAGGTTCTGTTACCCAGAATCCTTTGCAAACCACAAAATTTGGCTAAAAAAACACATGTTCCTCACATTTCTGTGGCAGAAAGTTCTGGAATCTGAGAGGAGCCACAAATTTCCTTCCACCCAGCGTTCCCCCAAGTCTCCCGATAAAAATTATACCTCACTTGTGTGGGTAGGCCTTGCACCCGCGACAGGAAACGCCCCAAAGCGCAACGTGGACACATCCAATTTTTTGGAAGAAAACAGAGGTGATTTTTGCGAAGTGCCTACCTGTAGATTTTGGCCTCTAGCTCAGCCGGCACCTAGGGAAACCTACCAAACCTGTGCATTTCTGAAAACTAGAGACCTAGGAGAATTCAAGCTAGGGTGACTTGTGGGGCTCCGACCAGGTTCTGTTACCCAGAATCCTTTGCAAACCTCAAAATTTGGCTAAAAAAACACATGTTCCTCACATTTCTGTGGCAGAAAGTTCTGGAATCTGAGAGGAGCCACAAATTTCCTTCCACCCAGCGTTCCCCCAAGTCTCCCGATAAAAATGATACCTCACTTGTGTGGGTAGGCCTACCGCCCGCGACAGGAAACGCCCCAAAGCGCAACGTAGACACATCCACATTTTTGAAAGAAAACAGAGGTGTTTTTTGCGAAGTGCCTACCTGTAGATTTTGGCCTCTAGCTCAGCCGGCACCTAGGGAAACCTACCAAACCTGTGCATTTCTGAAAACTAGAGGCCTAGGGGAATCCAAGATGGGGTGACTTGTGGGGCTCGGACCAGGTTCTGTTACCCAGAATCCTTTGCAAACCTCAAAATTTAGCTAAAAAAACACATGTTCCTCACATTTCTATGGCAGAAAGTTCTGGAATCTGAGAGGAGCCACATATTTCCTTCCACCCAGCGTTCCCCCAAGTCTCCCGATAAAAATGATACCTCACTTGTGAGGGTAGGCCTAGCGCCCGCGACAGGAAACGCCCCAAAGCGTAACGTGGACACATCCAATTTTTGAAAGAAAACAGAGGTGATTTTTGCGAAGTGCCTACCTGTAGGATTTTGCCTCTAGCTCACCCGGCACCTAGGGAAACCTTCCAAACCTGTGCATTTCTGAAAACTAGAGACCTAGGGGAATCCAAGATGGGGTGACTTGTGGGGCTCGGACTAGGTTCTGTTACCCAGAATCCTTTGCAAACCTCAAAATTTGGCTAAAAAAACACATGTTCCTCACATTTCTGTGGCAGAAAGTTCTGGAATCTGAGAGGAGCCACAAATTTCCTTCCACCCAGCGTTCCCCCAAGTCTCCCGATAAAAATGATACCTCACTTGTGTGGGTAGGCCTAGCACCCGCGACAGGAAACGCCCCAAAGCGCAACGTGGACACATCCAAATTTTTGAAAGAAAACAGAGGTGTTTTTTGCAAAGTGCCTACCTGTAGATTTTGGCCTCTAGCTCAGCCGGCACCTAGGGAAACCTACCAAACCTGTGCATATCTGAAAACTAGAGACCTAGGGGAATCCAAGATAGGGTGACTTGTGGGGCTCGGACCAGGTTCTGTTACCCAGAATCCTTTGCAAACCTCAAAATTTGGCTAAAAAAACACATGTTCTTCACATTTCTGTGGCAGAAAGTTCTGTAATCTGAGAGGAGCCACAAATTTCCTTCCACCCAGCTTTCCCCCAAGTCTCCCGATAAAAATGATACCTCATTTGTGTGGGTAGGCCTAGCACCCGCAACAGGAAACGCCCCAAAGCGCAACGTGGACACATCCAAATTTTTGAAAGAAAACAGAGGTGTTTTTTGCAAAGTGCCTACCTGTAGATTTTGGCCTCTAGCTCAGCCGGCACCTAGGGAAACCTACCAAACCTGTGCATATCTGAAAACTAGAGACCTAGGGGAATCCAAGATAGGGTGACTGGTGGGGCTCGGACCAGGTTCTGTTACCCAGAATCCTTTGCAAACCTCAAAATTTGGCTAAAAAAACACATGTTCTTCACATTTCTGTGGCAGAAAGTTCTGGAATCTGAGAGGAGCCACAAATTTCCTTCCACCCAGCTTTCCCCCAAATCTCACGATAACAATGATACCTCACTTGTGTGGGTAGGCCTAGCGCCCGCGACAGGAAACGCCCCAAAGCGCAACGTGGACACATCCAATTTTTTGAAAGAAAACAGAGGTGATTTTTGCAAAGTGCCTACCTGTAGATTTTGGCCTCTAGCTCAGCCGGCACCTAGGGAAACTTACCAAACCTGTGCATTTCTGAAAGCTAGAGACCTAGGGGAATCCAAGATGGGGTGACTTGTGGGGCTCGGACCAGGTTCTGTTACCCAGAATCCTTTGCAAACCTCAAAATTTGGCTAAAAAAACACATGTTCCTCACATTTCTGTGGCAGAAAGTTCTGGAATCTGAGAGGAGCCACAAATTTCCTTCCACCCAGCGTTCCCCCGAGTCTCCGGATAAAAATGATACCTCCCTTGTGTGGGTATGCCGACCGCCCGCGACAGGAAACACCCCAAAGCGCAACGTGGACACATCCAAATTTTTGAAAGAAAACAAAGGTGTTTTTTGCGAAGTGCCTACCTGTAGATTTTGGCCTCTAGCTCAGCCGGCACCTAGGGAAACCTACCAAACCTGTGCATTTCTGAAAACTAGAGACCTAGGGGAATCCAAGATGGGGTGACTTGTGGGGCTCGGACCAGGTTCTGTTACCCAGAATCCTTTGCAAACCTCAAAATTTGGCTAAAAAAACACATGTTCCTCACATTTCTGTGGCAGAAAGTTCTGGAATCTGAGAGGAGCCACAAATTTCCTTCCACCCAGCGTTCCCCCAAGTCTCCCGATAAAAATGATACCTCACTTGTGTGGGTAGGCCTAGCGCCCGCGACAGGAAATGCCCCAAAGCGCAACGTGGACGCATCCACATTTTTGAAAGAAAACAGAGGTGTTTTTTGCGAAGTGCCTACCTGTAGATTTTGGCCTCTAGCTCAGCCGGCACCTAGGGAAACCTACCAAACCTGTGCATTTCTGAAAACTAGAGACCTAGGGGAATCCAATATGGGGTGACTTATGGGGTGACTTGTGGGGCTCGGACCAGGTTCTGTTACCCAGAATCCTTTGCAAACCTCAAAATTTGGCTAAAAAAACACATGTTCCTCACATTTCTGTGGTAGAAAGTTCTGGAATCTGAGAGGAGCGACAAATTTCCTTCCACCCAGCATTCCCCCAAGTCTCCCGATAAAAATGATACCTCACTTGTGTGGGTAGGCCTAGCGCCCGCGACAGGAAACGCCCCAAAGCGCAACGTGGAAACATCCAAATTTTTGAAAGAAAACAGAGGTGTTTTTTGCGAAGTGCCTACCTGTAGATTTTGGCCTCTAGCTCAGCCGGCACCTAGGTAAACCTACCAAACCTGTGCATTTCTGAAAACTAGAGACCTAGGGGAATCCAAGATGGGGTGACTTCTGGGGCTCGGACCAGGTTCTGTTACCCAGAATCCTTTGCAAACCTCAAAATTTGGCTAAAAAAACACATGTTCCTCACATTTCTGTGGCAGAAAGTTCTGGAATCTGAGAGGAGCCACAAATTTCCTTCCACCCAGCGTTCCCCCAAGTCTCCCGATAAAAATGATACCTCACTTGTGTGGGTAGGCCTACCGCCCGCGACAGGAAACGCCCCAAAGCGCAAGGTAGACACATCCAAATTTTTGAAAGAAAACAGAGGTGTTTTTTGCGAAGTGCCTACCTGTAGATTTTGGCCTCTAGCTCAGCCGGCACCTAGGGAAACCTACCAAACCTGTGCATTTCTGAAAACTAGAGGCCTAGGGGAATCCAAGATGGGGTGACTTGTGGGGCTCGGACCAGGTTCTGTTACCCAGAATCCTTTGCAAACCTCAAAATTTGGCTAAAAAAACACATGTTCCTCACATTTCTATGGCAGAAAGTTCTGGAATCTGAGAGGAGCCACAAATTTCCTTCCACCCAGCGTTCCCCCAAGTCTCCCGATAAAAATGATACCTCACTTGTGAGGGTAGGCCTAGCGCCCGCGACAGGAAACGCCCCAAAGCGTAACGTGGACACATCCAATTTTTGAAAGAAAACAGAGGTGATTTTTGCGAAGTGCCTACCTGTAGGATTTTGCCTCTAGCTCACCCGGCACCTAGGGAAACCTTCCAAACCTGTGCATTTCTGAAAACTAGAGACCTAGGGGAATCCAAGATGGGGTGACTTGTGGGGCTCGGACTAGGTTCTGTTACCCAGAATCCTTTGCAAACCTCAAAATTTGGCTAAAAAAACACATGTTCCTCACATTTCTGTGGCAGAAAGTTCTGGAATCTGAGAGGAGCCACAAATTTCCTTCCACCCAGCGTTCCCCCAAGTCTCCCGATAAAAATGATACCTCACTTGTGTGGGTAGGCCTAGCACCCGCGACAGGAAACGCCCAAAAGCGCAACGTGGACACATCCAAATTTTTGAAAGAAAACAGAGGTGTTTTTTGCAAAGTGCCTACCTGTAGATTTTGGCCTCTAGCTCAGCCGGCACCTAGGGAAACCTACCAAACCTGTGCATATCTGAAAACTAGAGACCTAGGGGAATCCAAGATAGGGTGACTTGTGGGGCTCGGACCAGGTTCTGTTACCCAGAATCCTTTGCAAACCTCAAAATTTGGCTAAAAAAACACATGTTCTTCACATTTCTGTGGCAGAAAGTTCTGGAATCTGAGAGGAGCCACAAATTTCCTTCCACCCAGCTTTCCCCCAAGTCTCCCGATAAAAATGATACCTCACTTGTGTGGGTAGGCCTAGCACCCGCAACAGGAAACGCACCAAAGCGCAACGTGGACACATCCAAATTTTTGAAAGAAAACAGAGGTGTTTTTTGCAAAGTGCCTACCTGTAGATTTTGGCCTCTAGCTCAGCCGGCACCTAGGGAAACCTACCAAACCTGTGCATATCTGAAAACTAGAGACCTAGGGGAATCCAAGATAGGGTGACTGGTGGGGCTGAAGAACCAGAACCTTATGGGCCTGGCGGCGCAGGGTACACCTGAAATCTCCTTGGATTCACCTGCCTCAACTAACAGAGACACGGGACACTCTGTCAGGCGTAAAAGATCAGATTTTATTAGCTGCAGCTAGTACAGTTGTCCAAGAAGTACACAAGGTATGTTCTCAGGAGACTGCCACTTTACTTTGTGGCGCACAATCTTATATACCGTATAAAAACCATTTATTAACTACATACACTCCCAGAACACATAGAAAGGAGCCAGTAAGAATAATGTAAAGATAGAACAGAGCCAATAGAAATGTCGGAAAACAAGACAGCACCAATAGAAGGAATTGGAAAACAAAGTATCAAGTGACTTAAGGTTGCCTCCCCTCCAGCTGTGTTTGTCACCCCTCCCTTGAACTAATTCATTAACCGATCCACAACGAAGTTGCATGTGGTGTGATAAGTTTGTGTGCGTTTGGAGGACAGTTGTGAAATGAGAGAATACTAGCAAAGGACAGCGAAGGCCAGACGATAAGATAAGATCGGCGGAGAATAGTGTGAGCCTACAGATAGTTGAAACAAGGATTAGAAAACCAGACAGGGATTAGTGTACTCGGTCAGACCTTAATACCAGCCTTGTAAAGATAGAGGCAGAAGGCTGTTTTGAACACCATGTTGCAGAATAAGCAGAAAAGGCAGAATGGGCTTCGTTCGCTGTGCTGCCTGAGTGAAGGCAACATAAAATGGCGGCGGGCCACAAAATGGCGGGTCGATACGATCGTATTAAAAATCGAATTTCCTCAGACCCTCCTTTTGCCAGAACTCAGGCAAGATACACAAACTCATGTTAATCTGAGTCGATGTCTATGGCCATGAGGTCATCAAGCTGTTGCTGTACCATCATTTTGATATTCTCTGCTCTTTCTGACTTGGGTTTGGGAATACATGCAGTAGCACATAGGTTGCAGATGGCAGGACCGCAGTGCATACAAAGACAACAAGAGAATATAAAAGCTAAAATTACTCCAAAGAATGTCAATACCTTCCAACCCCATTTGGACAGCAATCCCCAAAACCACTCTGAAAAGGACCAATCTCCTTCGTCCTGATGAATCGACTCGGAGATTATGTGTAACTTAGAGATAGCTTGGTATACTGTCGGAGCGTCATTAGGTATGAAAATACAGCAACTTGATCCGATCAATTTGCATACTCCACCACGGTCCGCAAGAACAAAGTCTAAGGCAACACGGTTCTGCAAGGTCATAAGACGATCAGCCTGTAGTTCAGCTGTAATGTTACTTAAAGCTCCGACAGTGATGTCTATGGTGGTTTCTACGACACGAACCAATTGCCTTATATTTCTGCTGTTGGCCATTGGACCCCAGAAGGGAAGAAATCCTTTGAGGAAATCTCCTCCCTCTTGTCCTGCTGTGTCTTTCGAATCCACAATCCCTCTGCCATATCTATTTTTATGATGGTTCGCAGGAGCGGTGTATGTAGGGGGAAGAAGAAAGGCTATATAACAAGTACCAGAGAAATCAGCTGGCAACCATGTATAAGCCCTATCGTGGCAAACGAAGTATGTACCTTGAGATGGTACTAACGGCGGTGAATTCAGGGCTGAATAAACATATGTATGGGAACATAAACTTTCTCTTTGTCCGGTGTTTGGAGTTCTACCATTTATTTGCAGACAGAAATTTCCTTGTTGGGGTATGACCCGTATCGGAGGAGATTTTCCTTGCTCAACCTTATCATTGAGGCTGGAAATGTAATTAGTTATGTTCCAATTGGTATATGCTTTTCTTTCATCTATGGAAGCTTCACTTTTTTCCATGATTTTAGCCATAGCTACCATTCCCTTTATCAATAAACTATGACTGAAATCTGAACCAACACTATGTGAACTGACAGGTTGTTTAATTTTACTTTGATATGCATTATTGAAAATGACAAAATAAGCCCAAGCGGAACCTTCATAGGAGAATGGAAGAACTAAATATGGCATTCCTTTTTCTACCGTATGTGGTATGAGTCCACACACCCAACAGTCAGTTGTATTGATCACTAACTGATGTTGATGTAACAACTGGATGAAGGAATTGTTAAAGTATTCAGTTCTTCTGATGAGTTCATGCTGGGGAAGAGTGTGAAATAGGTGCGGAGAGATAGTAGAAGAAGATGTAGAGGTAGGAGAAGAGACAACTTTTTGCTGCAGAGTAATAATGATCCAGTTTACAGATGCCAAAAGAATACACGACAATATAATGACGCATAGAGCAATACTACAACGACTATATATTTCTTTACAATTATTCTTTACATTTTTACTTTCTCTTTTATCTAATGTAGCCTCCATCTTTCTAAGTGGATGCTCACGGCAATCTTCCTCAATCACTGTAGTCACGATTATCTACCGTCCTATGACACTGTGAGGTCCTGCAGGCCTATTGCCACTTACTCAGGTCGTAACTAAGACTCCTACCGTGACCCTGCAACCGGGATAGAGTACTACATAGGAGAGAAATTTACAAGTTCTTTGGTCTTGGTCTCAAATTATAGCGTTCCTGTCCAGAGGCAGTCTGGTTTTGAAACAATGTTCCTGGATTTGTCGTGTTCAAGCGACGATGCGATGGTATTGCTTCTTGAAGGATGTCGTCGTCCTCTTTCTCAGAAAGTGTTCCAATTAGACGCGCATCACTGAATGGTACAAATTGCGGAACTTTCTCACTTTCAGAGTCACTGATGCCTCTACGGACCCACTGATCGAAAGGCAAGGGCAAAGGCACTTTCTTGCAGTGCACGGCATGCACCCAGTTTTTCTTTCCTTCGACTTTAACTGCTGTTCTTGTGGTCAAAAGAACCAGGCGTGGCTCTCTCCATCTGGGCTCCAAATTTCTCTGTCGTTGGAAATTTTTTGTGCAGACCCAGTCACCTGGTCGGATGGAATGACCTGGGTCTGTGGAAGCCTCTGGTAGAGCACTCTGAACCTGTTGATGAAGAACACGCAATTTAGTTGTAAGGTCATGCAAGTAGTCAATCAACATCGGGTATGGCAAGTCTGAGTATTTCTTAGGGCGAGGAACTCCCCATACATTAGCTGGGCGACCAAATATCACTTCGTAAGGGCTAAGCCCCAAACGAGAGTGTACTGCTGTTCTGGTGGACAGAAGAGCCAATGGTAAAGCATCAGGCCAATTAAGTCCTGTGCTAGCTTGCACCTTAGCAATTTTAAGCTTCAAGGTTCCATTGTAGCATTCTACTAAACCAGCCGACTGTGGGTGATTCGCCGCGTGGAACTTCTGTTTTATGCCAAGACCTGCACAAACTTTTTGCATGACTTGACCCACAAATTCGCTCCCATTGTCACTCCAGACAATGCGCGGCAAACCAAACCTAGGGAAGAATTCTTTCAAAAGTATTTTGGCAGTTGATAAAGCAGTATTGTCCTTCAGAGGGTAGGCTTCTACCCATCTAGAAAAAGCACATACTACCACCAGAACATATTTGAGGTTGTTGCATCGTTCCATGTGAATATAATCGATCTGCAACACCTCAAATGGATATGTTGGAGGAGCAAAATGACCTGCTGGAGTTGGGGTTCCCTTTCCCGGATTGTACATCAAGCAAACAATACAATGTTTTACTACATTATTTGCACACTTTGGGATCCCCTCATTTTGCCACACTGGAGCCAGAAGTTTACATATTCCTTTTGCACTTAGGTGAGCTGGACCATGTGCCATAGTAACTACAGGTAGTACATAAGCATCTGGTAACAGCCAACGTTGATGTTCTGATAATTCAACCCAACATCCCATCTCATCTAACATTCCTGTACTTTCCTTCCACTTTCTCAACTCATTCTCCGTAGTCTCTCCTTGAATTGATTTCACACTCTCTACTGTATCTTCACACATTCCCTTTTCTCTTACGCAGTTTGCGGGACCTGCAACATACATTCGACTTGTGTTGTCTCTGGCTGTCTTTTTCGCTACCTCATCTGCAAATGCATTTCCTCGACCAACATCGTCCACAATCTTTTTGTGTGCACTACACTTCACGATTGCTATCTGAGTAGGCATTGTAAGTGACTCAAGAAGTTCAGTCACTAATTGACCATGTTGTATCTTAGTACCATGGGAAGTAAAGAATCCTCTTTCCTTCCATAAGCGCCCAAAGTTAAACGCTACACCAAAAGCGTATTGGCTATCAGTGTACACGTTTACTCTTTTTCCTTTGGATAACACACACGCTCTAGTTAAGGCTATCAATTCAGCTGCCTGAGCTGAATTATGTCTAATGCGTGCTGTCTCCACAATCGTATGCAAAGTAGTAATAGCGTAGGCTGAAACTGTATCTCCATTCGGGAGCTTGAAACAAGAACCATCTACCCATAGTGTTCCATCTGGATTCACTAATGGCGTGTCTTTTAGGTCAATTCTACCCTTAGTCTCTTCTTCAGTACGGAGAAAACAATCATGCTGTTCAGAGACATCTCTCTCTTCTGGAAGAGGCAACAAAGTAGCTGGATTCAGGGTATTACATCGTTTGATGTGTATGTGACTAGCCAAAAGCGTCAGCTCATATCCGGACAACCGAGCACTCGTAAGATGCTGCGTTTTTGTCCTATTTAGTAAAGTATCCACTGCATGTGGCACCATAACAATGAGAGTATTATCTAGCACTACTCCAGCAGACTGTCGAATAGAAATTGCTGCTGCCGCTGTCGCCTTAAGACAACTAGGCAATGCTTTAGCTACTGGATCTAACGTAGCTGAGAAATATGCACATGGTCGCTGTTGATCTCCAAAACGCTGCGTTAAGACTGACAATGCACAACCCTCTCTTTCGTGGACATAGAGCGTAAAGGGCTTACTGTAATCAGGAGTACCCAATACAGGAGCAGAACACAAAGCAATACGCAAATCAGTAAAACTCTTCTGACACTCGTCAGTCCACGGAAGAGGCTGAGGCGTATCTTTTAAAGTTAGCGCCAACAGCGGTTTAGCCAATAAAGAGAAACTCGGAATCCACTGTCTACAATAAGAAGTAATGCCCAAAAAGGCACGTACCTCTCTTTGTGTGGATGGCACTGACATTTGTGCAATTGCCTGAATTCGTTCGGGGGTCAATCGTCGTCCCTCCTTTGACAAGAGATGACCCAAATAAGTCACCTTGCGACAGACATATTGTAATTTAGAAGGAGAAACCTTGTGATTTAGATCAAACAAATGACGCAACAGTGCAACGGTCACGTTTTTGCAAATCTCCTCTGAATCAGCGGCAACTAATAAGTCATCCATGTACTGAATGAGAGCGGCACCGGACGGTAAGGAAAAGGCATCAAGATGACATTTTAGAGCTTGACTGTAAATAGAGGGACTTTCACAATAACCTTGAGGTGCGCGTTTAAACCGGAAGCTTCGGCCTCCGAGGGAAAAACCAAAAATATCTCTACTCTCTTCGGCGATGGGAATACTAAAGAAAGCATTCTTTAAATCAATAACTGAAAACCAAGTCGCTGTAGAAGGTATCATCGTCAACAGAGCAGTGATATCTGGGACTACAGGAAACTGCGGTACGACAATCTTGTTTACCTCCCGAAGATCAATTACAAAACGATAAACAGGAGGCTGAGAAGGATCAGTGCGTTTAAGAACCGGAAGAACAGGACTGTTACATGTATTTCCTCTCGTTTCCTCAACCACACCCTTCTGAATCAAATCATGGACAATTTCCAGAAGTGCTTTCTCACCTTCAGTAGAGATTCTGTATTGCGGAATACGTGGCATTTCAGCATTGGGCTTAAGAGTAACAACATAAGGTGGGATCTCAAGACAACCAACGTCATTCGGACCCGTAGCCCAAAGCGTTTCGGGAAGAGAAAGCAATTCAGATGGGAATTGATCTTTTGATAAGTACATTGGACTAGTCATTTTCTGTCCTAGAGTGAGGTATACACCAGAAGGTGAACAATATATCGTAGCATGCATTCTTTTTAATAGATCTAAACCCAACAGATTTTCACCACAACCATTCGTCAGAAGAAGCGGAGCTTCTAAATCATAAGGGCCTATTGAAACAGGCAAAGGGCAAGAAACTGGATTGCGAACAGGGGCGCCAGAAAATCCTACAGATACATTTGTTAAGCCAGACAAAGGTGCGCCAGGGAGTTTAGAATGAATGATAGAGCTTCTCATGGCACCAGTATCTAAAAGAAATGGCTCTGAAACACCCATTGTAGTGACATTAACATAAGGTCCATTCTGATCCACTGGAATTGACGTAACCCCCTTACTTTGTCCATGGCTGTCCTATTCAAAATGAAGACTTTCATTCCCTCCTTCAATATACTGATCCTCACTGTAATACTGTGTAGACCTAACATTTTGCTGGTCAAAGTAATTTCCGGAATTTGGAGGAACAAAAGAACGCTGCTCTTGGGTTAACACACCTCGACCTCTACCTCTATTTGCTGACTGAAGACCACCACGACCTCGTGAAGCAGATGTTGCTCCATTACGCTGCAACAATGCCGGACAATTGTTCTTAAAATAAGCACATTGATTGGGACCTAGCAAAGGTCTTGGAATGAATGGTTCAGGCTTTTGATACAACCTCTGAAACTGCGGAGGCTGTTGAAACTGAGGCTGAACATAACGAGGAGGATAAGCCTGTTGCAAGAGAACTTTAGTTTTTAATTCTTTCGTCTTTTTCTCTTGTTTTTCCCTTTCTTCTTTGTCTCTATTTTCATAATATTGTGCAGTAGCCAATATCTGGCGGAAGAAGAAACTGCCCATGAACTCTCGGAGTCTTTTAGCTTGTGTGATAGTTCAGGAAGCAAGTTATATACGAACTTATCCACAAATAATCGCTGTCCCCCTTCTGTAGCCATATCTTGACCACTGTGATCAATGAATGTCTCCTCGAATCGGGTAAAGAAATCGGAAACACTTTCATCTTTCTTTTGTTTACATACTGCTAGCTTATCCCAATTAACTCTCAAAGCAGGCATCATTGTTTTCATTAATGTAATAATCCTACCAGGGAGTTCTGAGATCAAAGCGTCGGGCTTTGCACCACCTACTTGACCTCTATCTGCGGCAATAATAGCGTTCCAATCGCCGCCTAATTCTTGAGCGTGATCCTCTCTACGAATTTTAGCCCATATTGTCTGTGGAACTACATTTCCCATCAACATGTCAATATCTGCTAGATTCATAGTACATGCATCAACTGTTTGCAACAACTCTTTATAGTAACCAGCAGGATTTTTGCGTGGATCTGGTAGTGACTGTTTAAGTGCTAAAACTTCAGACCTTTTCCAGGGGACATGTATCCATATGCGCTGAAAATGCGCAGGAATAGCTGGATTAGCACCTGCTGCTGCAACTTCTTCCTTCCATATTGGAGAAACCTCTCTCATGGGATAGTTTTTCAGTGCTGTCCTAACTGAAGGATCAGAATCAGGAAAAGTCTGTGAGAACAATAGGGATCTGAAAGAAATAAGTGTTCTGACAGCGTTTTCAACCTTAGGACCCACAATAAGTCCTTTGTCAAAGTCAGCCTGAACATCTAACAGATCCTGTGGGACCGAACCCAAATTCATATCCTCCCATTCTTTAGCGAGAGTATCGCACATAACTTTAAAAACATATCTCTGCGTAGGTGCATTCCATTGCAGAAAGGTGGACATAATATCAGACGTACTATATTGGGGACCCTTCTTGATCCATCTACAAGCAAGTGAGTCCAATTTTTCTCGCTCTTCGGAGTCTGGGAATTGACTACGAGACTGTCTTCGAGAAAAAGCTGGAGACACATTTAAAGCTTCAAAGAAAGGTGATAAGAGACCAGAGACAGTATCGGCAAATCGCTTACGCATAGATGGAGAATTTGACATAAGGATAGGGGACAAGGTATTAGGTGAATTAACTAAAGGAGCATTAGGAATTGCCAAAGGAGCAGAAGGCAAAGGAGTTAAAGGCAAAGCTGGCATAGGCAATACTTGAGGAGGCAAATGTGGAAAAGCTGGAGCAGGCGGAAGCACAACTGGCGGCTGAACAGGCTGTAACATCGGGGGTGCATTAGCACCTTGTACATAGGGCGGAGGCAATTTCAATAAGTGGGACATTAAGGAATCTTCCTCAAAATCTTTTCTCTTATCAAGGGAAGAGATAGGCAACGTCGGATAGCATTTATCTATTGCCATTCGATGCTGTCTGTCTGAAATTTCCATTGCATTATCTATTTCATCATCTTTGAATTGCTGAGCAGCCTGTATAATCGTCATTCCCTGTGTTTTCCTATCTCGTTTCGCTTGTTTAATTTCTCTCTGTTTGGCTTCCTTACGCCAAAGGCGAAAAGAGTCAAACATTGCCGGCCGGGCTTTTCTTTTAAATAACGTTGCTTCTAAATTATCTAGCACATCAGTTTCGAAACTACCATTTTCTGGCCATTTTAAAACACCATCTTTCTTTGTATATCGGGTCCATGTCTTATTAAAGGCAATAGGACCAACACCATGTTTAGAATAGAGCTCATATGTGGGAGTTCCAACCGAAGGAATCGGACAGGAGTCCTCAAGCTGGGAGTCCCTATTACAACCAAAGCAACAAAGTTTTCCAAACTTAGTCAGACCAGACATCTCACGATTTTTACTGGCTGTTCACAAACATCAAGGGGGTAAAACTTTCAGTTTACACAGCACAAATGTACTTACCCCTCGGCTTTGGCCACTGCAATGGCCAAATCTAAGGACCTAAGGACAAAACAAAGACCAAAATTTGTGGGCGCGACCCACCAAATACTTAACTAAGGATGTCTTCTTACACCAACAGAGGCCCGTCTATCGTCTCGCTTTACCATACATCATCAAAGAAAGGGCCAAGGCAGGGCGGCAGTCAGGGCAGCAGTCGTCAGTAGCCGTCAGGAAGGAGTAACCGCGCTGAAAAAGACCTTCGGACCACTTCGACATACAGGGGTCGCTTGACGTGGCTCGCGATTCCTCCAGAATTTTCTTGCGGGGTTCCTCACGACCTTCAGGCAGAACCGGTACCGCTGAAGCCGCCCCACGTTTGGCGCCAGTTGAAGAACCAGAACCTTATGGGCCTGGCGGCGCAGGGTACGCCTGAAATCTCCTTGGATTCACCTGCCTCAACTAACAGAGACACGGGACACTCTGTCAGGCGTAAAAGATCAGATTTTATTAGCTGCAGCTAGTACAGTTGTCCAAGAAGTACACAAGGTATGTTCTCAGGAGACTGCCACTTTACTTTGTGGCGCACAATCTTATATACCGTATAAAAACCATTTATTAACTACATACACTCCCAGAACACATAGAAAGGAGCCAGTAAGAATAATGTAAAGATAGAACAGAGCCAATAGAAATGTCGGAAAACAAGACAGCACCAATAGAAGGAATTGGAAAACAAAGTATCAAGTGACTTAAGGTTGCCTCCCCTCCAGCTGTGTTTGTCACCCCTCCCTTGAACTAATTCATTAACCGATCCACAACGAAGTTGCATGTGGTGTGATAAGTTTGTGTGCGTTTGGAGGACAGTTGTGAAATGAGAGAATACTAGCAAAGGACAGCGAAGGCCAGACGATAAGATAAGATCGGCGGAGAATAGTGTGAGCCTACAGATAGTTGAAACAAGGATTAGAAAACCAGACAGGGATTAGTGTACTCGGTCAGACCTTAATACCAGCCTTGTAAAGATAGAGGCAGAAGGCTGTTTTGAACACCATGTTGCAGAATAAGCAGAAAAGGCAGAATGGACTTCGTTCGCTGTGCTGCCTGAGTGAAGGCAACATAAAATGGCGGCGGGCCACAAAATGGCGGGTCGATACGATCGTATTAAAAATCGAATTTCCTCAGGGCTCGGACCAGGTTCTGTTACCCAGAATCCTTTGCAAACCTCAAAATTTGGCTAAAAAAACACATGTTCTTCACATTTCTGTGGCAGAAAGTTCTGGAATCTGAGAGGAGCCACAAATTTCCTTCCACCCAGCTTTCCCCCAAGTCTCACGATAACAATGATACCTCACTTGTGTGGGTAGGCCTAGCGCCCGCGACAGGAAACGCCCCAAAGCGCAACGTGGACACATCCAATTTTTTTAAAGAAAACAGAGGTGATTTTTGCAAAGTGCCTACCTGTAGATTTTGGCCTCTAGCTCAGCCGGCACCTAGGGAAACTTACCAAACCTGTGCATTTCTGAAAGCTAGAGACCTAGGGGAATCCAAGATGGGGTGACTTGTGGGGCTCGGACCAGGTTCTGTTACCCAGAATCCTTTGCAAACCTCAAAATTTGGCTAAAAAAACACATGTTCCTCACATTTCTGTGGCAGAAAGTTCTGGAATCTGAGAGGAGCCACAAATTTCCTTCCACCCAGCGTTCCCCCGAGTCTCCGGATAAAAATGATACCTCCCTTGTGTGGGTAGGCCGACCGCCCGCGACAGGAAACACCCCAAAGCGCAACGTGAACACATCCAAATTTTTGAAAGAAAACAAAGGTGTTTTTTGCGAAGTGCCTACCTGTAGATTTTGGCCTCTAGCTCAGCCGGCACCTAGGGAAACCTACCAAACCTGTGCATTTCTGAAAACTAGAGACCTAGGGGAATCCAAGATGGGGTGACTTGTGGGGCTCGGACCAGGTTCTGTTACCCAGAATCCTTTGCAAACCTCAAAATTTGGCTAAAAAAACACATGTTCCTCACATTTCTGTGGCAGAAAGTTCTGGAATCTGAGAGGAGCCACAAATTTCCTTCCACCCAGCGTTCCCCCAAGTCTCCCGATAAAAATGATACCTCACTTGTGTGGGTAGGCCTAGCGCCCGCGACAGGAAATGCCCCAAAGCGCAACGTGGACGCATCCAAATTTTTGAAAGAAAACAGAGGTGTTTTTTGCGAAGTGCCTACCTGTAGATTTTGGCCTCTAGCTCAGCCGGCACCTAGGGAAACCTACCAAACCTGTGCATTTCTGAAAACTAGAGACCTAGGGGAATCCAATATGGGGTGACTTATGGGGTGACTTGTGGGGCTCGGACCAGGTTCTGTTACCCAGAATCCTTTGCAAACCTCAAAATTTGGCTAAAAAAACACATGTTCCTCACATTTCTGTGGTAGAAAGTTCTGGAATCTGAGAGGAGCGACAAATTTCCTCCCACCCAGCATTCCCCCAAGTCTCCCGATAAAAATGATACCTCACTTGTGTGGGTAGGCCTAGCGCCCGCGACAGGAAACGCCCCAAAGCGCAACGTGGAAACATCCACATTTTTGAAAGAAAACAGAGGTGTTTTTTGCGAAGTGCCTACCTGTAGATTTTGGCCTCTAGCTCAGCCGGCACCTAGGTAAACCTACCAAACCTGTGCATTTCTGAAAACTAGAGACCTAGGGGAATCCAAGATGGGGTGACTTGTGGGGCTCGGACCAGGTTCTGTTACCCAGAATCCTTTGCAAACCTCAAAATTTGGCTAAAAAAACACATGTTCCTCACATTTCTGTGGCAGAAAGTTCTGGAATCTGAGAGGAGCCACAAATTTCCTTCCACCCAGCGTTCCCCCAAGTCTCCGGATAAAAATGATACCTCCCTTGTGTGGGTAGGCCGACCGCCCGCGACAGGAAACGCCCCAAAGCGCAACGTGGACACATCCAAATTTTTGAAAGAAAACAAAGGTGTTTTTTGCGAAGGGCCTACCTGTAGATTTTGGCCTCTAGCTCAGCCGGCACCTAGGGAAACCTACCAAACCTGTGCATTTCTGAAAACTAGAGACCTAGGGGAATCCAAGATGGGGTGACTTGTGGGGCTCGGACTAGGTTCTGTTACCCAGAATCCTTTGCAAACCTCAAAATTTCGCTAAAAAAACACATGTTCCTCACATTTCTGTGGCAGAAAGTTCTGGAATCTGAGAGGAGCCACAAATTTCCTTCCACCCAGCGTTCCCCCAAGTCTCCCGATAAAAATGATACCTCACTTGTGAGGGTAGGCCTAGCGCCCGCGACAGGAAACGCCCCAAAGCGTAACGTGGACACATCCAATTTTTTAAAGAAAACAGAGGTGATTTTTGCGATGTGCCTACCTGTAGGATTTTGCCTCTAGCTCACCCGGCACCTAGGGAAACCTTCCAAACCTGTGCATTTCTGAAAACTAGAGACCTAGGGGAATCCAAGATGGGGTGACTTGTGGGGCTCGGACTAGGTTCTGTTACCCAGAATCCTTTGCAAACCTCAAAATTTGGCTAAAAAAACACATGTTCCTCACATTTCTGTGGCAGAAAGTTCTGGAATCTGAGAGGAGCCACAAATTTCCTTCCACCCAGCGTTCCCCCAAGTCTCCCGATAAAAATGATACCTCACTTGTGTGGGTAGGCCTAGCACCCGCGACAGGAAACGCCCCAAAGCGCAACGTGGACACATCCAAATTTTTGAAAGAAAACAGAGGTGTTTTTTGCAAAGTGCCTACCTGTAGATTTTGGCCTCTAGCTCAGCCGGCACCTAGGGAAACCTACCAAACCTGTGCATATCTGAAAACTAGAGACCTAGGGGAATCCAAGATAGGGTGACTTGTGGGGCTCGGACCAGGTTCTGTTACCCAGAATCCTTTGCAAACCTCAAAATTTGGCTAAAAAAACACATGTTCTTCACATTTCTGTGGCAGAAAGTTCTGGAATCTGAGAGGAGCCACAAATTTCCTTCCACCCAGCTTTCCCCCAAGTCTCCCGATAAAAATGATACCTCACTTGTGTGGGTAGGCCTAGCACCCGCAACAGGAAACGCCCCAAAGCGCAACGTGGACACATCCAAATTTTTGAAAGAAAACAGAGGTGTTTTTTGCAAAGTGCCTACCTGTAGATTTTGGCCTCTAGCTCAGCCGGCACCTAGGGAAACCTACCAAACCTGTGCATATCTGAAAACTAGAGACCTAGGGGAATCCAAGATAGGGTGACTGGTGGGGCTCGGACCAGGTTCTGTTACCCAGAATCCTTTGCAAACCTCAAAATTTGGCTAAAAAAACACATGTTCTTCACATTTCTGTGGCAGAAAGTTCTGGAATCTGAGAGGAGCCACAAATTTCCTTCCACCCAGCTTTCCCCCAAGTCTCACGATAACAATGATACCTCACTTGTGTGGGTAGGCCTAGCGCCCGCGACAGGAAACGCCCCAAAGCGCAACGTGGACACATCCAATTTTTTGAAAGAAAACAGAGGTGATTTTTACAAAGTGCCTACCTGTAGATTTTGGCCTCTAGCTCAGCCGGCACCTAGGGAAACTTCCAAACCTGTGCATTTCTGAAAGCTAGAGACCTAGGGGAATCCAAGATGGGGTGACTTTTGGGGCTCGGACCAGGTTCTGTTACCCAGAATCCTTTGCAAACCTCAAAATTTGGCTAAAAAAACACATGTTCCTCACATTTCTGTGGCAGAAAGTTCTGGAATCTGAGAGGAGCCACAAATTTCCTTCCACCCAGCGTTCCCCCGAGTCTCCGGATAAAAATGATACCTCCCTTGTGTGGGTAGGCCGACCGCCCGCGACAGGAAACACCCCAAAGCGCAACGTGGACACATCCAAATTTTTGAAAGAAAACAAAGGTGTTTTTTGCGAAGTGCCTACCTGTAGATTTTGGCCTCTTGCTCAGCCGGCACCTAGGGAAACCTACCAAACCTGTGCATTTCTGAAAACTAGAGACCTAGGGGAATCCAAGATGGAGTGACTTGTGGGGCTCGGACCAGGTTCTGTTACCCAGAATCCTTTGCAAACCTCAAAATTTGGCTAAAAAAACACATGTTCCTCACATTTCTGTGGCAGAAAGTTCTGGAATCTGAGAGGAGCCACAAATTTCCTTCCACCCAGCGTTCCCCCAAGTCTCCCGATAAAAATGATACCTCACTTGTGTGGGTAGGCCTAGCGCCCGCGACAGGAAATGCCCCAAAGCGCAACGTGGACGCATCCAAATTTTTGAAAGAAAACAGAGGTGTTTTTTGCGAAGTGCCTACCTGTAGATTTTGGCCTCTAGCTCAGCCGGCACCTAGGGAAACCTACCAAACCTGTGCATTTCTGAAAACTAGAGACCTAGGGGAATCCAATATGGGGTGACTTATGGGGTGACTTGTGGGGCTCGGACCAGGTTCTGTTACCCAGAATCCTTTGCAAACCTCAAAATTTGGTTAAAAAAACACATGTTCCTCACATTTCTGTGGTAGAAAGTTCTGGAATCTGAGAGGAGCGACAAATTTCCTCCCACCCAGCATTCCCCCAAGTCTCCCGATAAAAATGATACCTCACTTGTGTGGGTAGGCCTAGCGCCCGCGACAGGAAACACCCCAAAGCGCAACGTGGAAACATCCAAATTTTTGAAAGAAAACAGAGGTGTTTTTTGCGAAGTGCCTACCTGTAGATTTTGGCCTCTAGCTCAGCCGGCACCTAGGTAAACCTACCAAACCTGTGCATTTCTGAAAACTAGAGACCTAGGGGAATCCAAGATGGGGTGACTTGTGGGGCTCGGACCAGGTTCTGTTACCCAGAATCCTTTGCAAACCTCAAAATTTGGCTAAAAAAACACATGTTCCTCACATTTCTGTGGCAGAAAGTTCTGGAATCTGAGAGGAGCCACAAATTTCCTTCCACCCAGCGTTCCCCCAAGTCTCCGGATAAAAATGATACCTCCCTTGTGTGGGTAGGCCGACCGCCCGCGACAGGAAACGCCCCAAAGCGCAACGTGGACACATCCAAATTTTTGAAAGAAAACAAAGGTGTTTTTTGCGAAGGGCCTACCTGTAGATTTTGGCCTCTAGCTCAGCCGGCACCTAGGGAAACCTACCAAACCTGTGCATTTCTGAAAACTAGAGACCTAGGGGAATCCAAGATGGGGTGACTTGTGGGGCTCGGACTAGGTTCTGTTACCCAGAATCCTTTGCAAACCTCAAAATTTGGCTAAAAAAACACATGTTCCTCACATTTCTGTGGCAGAAAGTTCTGGAATCTGAGAGGAGCCACAAATTTCCTTCCACCCAGCGTTCCCCCAAGTCTCCCGATAAAAATGATACCTCACTTGTGAGGGTAGGCCTAGCGCCCGCGACAGGAAACGCCCCAAAGCGTAACGTGGACACATCCAATTTTTTAAAGAAAACAGAGGTGATTTTTGCGAAGTGCCTACCTGTAGGATTTTGCCTCTAGCTCACCCGGCACCTAGGGAAACCTTCCAAACCTGTGCATTTCTGAAAACTAGAGACCTAGGGGAATCCAAGATGGGGTGACTTGTGGGGCTCGGACTAGGTTCTGTTACCCAGAATCCTTTGCAAACCTCAAAATTTGGCTAAAAAAACACATGTTCCTCACATTTCTGTGGCAGAAAGTTCTGGAATCTGAGAGGAGCCACAAATTTCCTTCCACCCAGCGTTCCCCCAAGTCTCCCGATAAAAATGATACCTCACTTGTGTGGGTAGGCCTAGCACCCGCGACAGGAAACGCCCCAAAGCGCAACGTGGATACATCCAAATTTTTGAAAGAAAACACAGGTTTTTTTTGCAAAGTGCCTACCTGTACATTTTGGCCTCTAGCTCAGCCGGCACCTAGGGAAACCTACCAAACCTGTGCATTTCTGAAAACTAGAGACCTAGGGGAATCCAAGATGGGGTGACTTGTGGGGCTCGGACCAGGTTCTGTTACCCAGAATCCTTTGCAAACCTCAAAATTTGGCTAAAAAAACACATGTTCCTCACATTTCTGTGGCAGAAAGTTCTGGAATCTGAGAGGAGCCACAAATTTCCTTCCACCCAGCGTTCCCCCAAGTCTCCCGATAAAAATGATACCTCACTTGTGTGGGTAGGCCTACGACCCGCGAGAGGAAACGCCCCAAAGCGCAACGTGGACACATCCAAATTTTTAGAAAACAGAGGTGTTTTTTGCAAAGTGCCTACCTGTAGATTTTGGCCTCTAGCTCAGCCGGCACCTAGGGAAACCTACCAAACCTGTGCATTTCTGAAAACTAGAGACCTAGGGGAATCCAAGATGGGGTGACTTGTGGGGCTCGGACCAGGTTCTGTTACCCAGAATCCTTTGCAAACCTCAAAATTTGGCTAAAAAAACACATGTTCCTCACATTTCTGTGGCAGAAAGTTCTGGAATCTGAGAGGAGCCACAAATTTCCTTCCACCCAGCGTTCCCCCAAGTCTCCCGATAAAAATGATACCTCACTTGTGTGGGTAGGCCTAGCACCCGCGACAGGAAACGCCCCAAAGCGCAACGTGGACACATCCAAATTTTTGAAAGAAAACAGAGGTGTTTTTTGCAAAGTGCCTACCTGTAGATTTTGGCCTCTAGCTCAGCCGGCACCTAGGGAAACCTACCAAACCTGTGCATTTCTGAAAACTAGAGACCTAGGGGAATCCAAGATAGGGTGACTTGTGGGGCTCGGACCAGGTTCTGTTACCCAGAATCCTTTGCAAACCTCAAAATTTGGCTAAAAAAACACATCTTCTTCACATTTCTGTGGGAGAAAGTTCTGGAATCTGAGAGGAGCCACAAATTTCCTTCCACCCAGCTTGCCCCCAAGTCTCCCGATAAAAATGATACCTCACTTGTGTGGGTAGGCCTAGCGCCCGCGACAGGAAACGCCCCAAAGCGCAACGTGGACACATCCAATTTTTTTCAAGAAAACAGAGGTGATTTTTGCAAAGTGCCTACCTGTAGATTTTGGCCTCTAGCTCAGCCGGCACCTAGGGAAACCTACCAAACCTGTGCATTACTGAAAGCTAGAGACCTAGGGGAACCCAAGATGGGGTGACTTGTGGGGCTCGGACCAGGTTCTGTTACCCAGAATCCTTTGCAAACCTCAAAATTTGGCTAAAAAAACACATGTTCCTCAGATTTCTGTGGCAGAAAGTTATGGAATCTGAGAGGAGCCACAAATTTCCTTCCACCCAGCGTTCCCCCAAGTCTCCCGATAAAAATGATACCTCACTTGTGCTGGTAGGCCTAGCGCCCGCGACAGGAAACGCCCCAAAGCGCAACGTGGATACATCCAAATTTTTGAAAGAAAACAGAGGTGTTTTTTGCGAAGTGCCTACCTATAGATTTTGGCCTCTAGCTCAGCCGGCACCTAGGGAAACCTACCAAACCTGTGCATTTCTGAAAACTAGAGACCTAGGGGAATCCAAGATGGGGTGACTTGTGGGGCTCGGACCAGGTTCTGTTACCCAGAATCCTTTGCAAACCTCAAAATTTGGCTAAAAAAACACATGTTCCTCACATTTCTGTTTCAGAAAGTTCTGGAATCTGAGAGGAGCCACGAATTTCCTTCCACCCAGCGTTCCCGAAGTCTCCCGATAAAAATGATACCTCACTTGTGTGGGTAGGCCTAGCGCCCGCGACAGGAAACGCCCCAAAGCGCAACGTGGACTCATCCAATTTTTTGAAAGAAAACAGAGGTGATTTTTGCAAAGTGCCTACCTGTAGATTTTGGCCTCTAGCTCAGCCGGCACCTAGGGAAACCTACCAAACCTGTGCATTTCTGAAAGCTAGAAACCTAGGGGAACCCAAGATGGGGTGACTTGTGGGGCTCGGACCAGGTTCTGTTACCCAGAATCCTTTGCAAACCTCAAAATTTGGCTAAAAAAACACATGTTCCTCACATTTCTGTGGCAGAAAGTTATGGAATCTGAGAGGAGCCACAAATTTCCTTCCACCCAGCATTCCCCCAAGTCTCCCGATAAAAATGATACCTCACTTGTGTGGGTAGGCCTAGCGCCCGCAACAGGAAACGCCCCAAAGCGCAACGTGGACACATCCAAATTTTTGAAAGAAAACAGAGGTGTTTTTTGCGAAGTGCCTACCTGTAGATTTTGGCCTCTAGCTCAGCCGGCACCTAGGGAAACCTACCAAACCTGTGCATTTCTGAAAACTAGAGGCCTAGGAGAATCCAAGATGGGGTGACTTGTGGGGCTCGGACCAGGTTCTGTTACCCAGAATCCTTTGCAAACCTCAAAATTTGGCTAAAAAAACACATGTTCCTCACATTTCTATGGCAGAAAGTTCTGGAATCTGAGAGGAGCCACAAATTTCCTTCCACCCAGCGTTCCCCCAAGTCTCCCGATAAAAATGATACCTCACTTGTGAGGGTAGGCCTAGCGCCCGCGACAGGAAACGCCCTAAAGCGTAACGTGGACACATCCAATTTTTTAAAGAAAACAGAGGTGATTTTTGCGAAGTGCCTACCTGTAGATTTTGGCCTCTAGCTCACCCGGCACCTAGGGAAACCTTCCAAACCTGTGCATTTCTGAAAACTAGAGACCTAGGGGAATCCAAGATGGGGTGACTTGTGGGGCTCGGACTAGGTTCTGTTACCCAGAATCCTTTGCAAACCTCAAAATTTGTCTAAAAAAACACATGTTCCTCACATTTCTGTGGCAGAAAGTTCTGGAATCTGAGAGGAGCCACAAATTTCCTTCCAGCCAGCGTTCCCCCAAGTCTCCCGATAAAAATGATACCTCACTTGTGCTGGTAGGCCTAGCGCCCGCGACAGGAAACGCCCCAAAGCGCAACGTGGATACATCCAAATTTTTTAAAGAAAACAGAGGTTTTTTTTGCGAAGTGCCTACCTGTACATTTTGGCCTCTAGCTCAGCCGGCACCTAGGGAAACCTACCAAACCTGTGCATTTCTGAAAACTAGAGACCTAGGGGAATCCAAGATGGGGTGACTTGTGGGGCTCGGACCAGGTTCTGTTACCCAGAATCCTTTGCAAACCTCAAAATTTGGCTAAAAAAACACATGTTCCTCACATTTCTGTGGCAGAAAGTTCTGGAATCTGAGAGGAGCCACAAATTTCCTTCCACCCAGCGTTCCCCCAAGTCTCCCGATAAAAATGATACCTCACTTGTGCTGGTAGGCCTAGCGCCCGCGACAGGAAACGCCCCAAAGCGCAACGTGGATACATCCAAATTTTTGAAAGAAAACAGAGGTTTTTTTTGCGAAGTGCCTACCTGTACATTTTGGCCTCTAGCTCAGCCGGCACCTAGGGAAACCTACCAAACCTGTGCATTTCTGAAAACTAGAGACCTAGGGGAATCCAAGATGGGGTGACTTGTGGGGCTCGGACCAGGTTCTGTTACCCAGAATCCTTTGCAAACCTCAAAATTTGGCTAAAAAAACACATGTTCCTCACATTTCTGTGGCAGAAAGTTCTGGAATCTGAGAGGAGCCACAAATTTCCTTCCACCCAGCGTTCCCCCAAGTCTCCCGATAAAAATGATACCTCACTTGTGTGGGTAGGCCTACGACCCGCGAGAGGAAACGCCCCAAAGCGCAATGTGGACACATCCAAATTTTTAGAAAACAGAGGTGTTTTTTGCAAAGTGCCTACCTGTAGATTTTGGCCTCTAGCTCAGCCGGCACCTAGGGAAACCTACCAAACCTGTGAATTTCTGAAAACTAGAGACCTAGGGGAATCCAAGATGGGGTGACTTGTGGGGCTTGGACCAGGTTCTGTTACCCAGAATCCTTTGCAAACCTCAAAATTTGGCTAAAAAAAACACATGTTCCTCACATTTCTGTGGGAGAAAGTTCTGGAATCTGAGAGGAGCCACAAATTTCCTTCCACCCAGCTTTCTCCCAAGTCTCCCGATAAAAATGATACCTCACTTGTGTGGGTAGGCCTAGCGCCCGCGACAGGAAACGCCCCAAAGCGCAACGTGGACACATCCAATTTTTTGAAAGAAAACAGAGGTGTTTTTTGCGAAGTGCCTACCTGTAGATTTTGGCCTCTAGCTCAGCCGGCACCTAGGGAAACCTACCAAACCTGTGCATTTCTGAAAACTAGAGACCTAGGGGAATCCAAGATGGGGTGACTTGTGGGGCTCGGACCAGGTTCTGTTACCCAGAATCCTTTGCAAACCTCAAAATTTGGCTAAAAAAACACATGTTCCTCACATTTCTGTGGCAGAATTTTCTGGAATCTGAGAGGAGCCACAAATTTCCCTCCACCCAGCGTTCCCCCAAGTCTCCCGATAAAAATGATACCTCACTTGTGTGGGTAGGCCTACCGCCCGCGACAGGAAACGCCCCAAAGCGCAACGTGGACACATCCACATTTTTTAAAGAAAACAGAGGTGTTTTTTGCAAAGTGCCTACCTGTAGATTTTGGCCTCTAGCTCAGCCGGCACCTAGGGAAACCTACCAAACCTGTGCATTTCTGAAAACTAGAGACCTAGGGGAATCCAAGATAGGGTGACTTGTGGGGCTCGGACCAGGTTCTGTTACCCAGAATCCTTTGCAAACCTCAAAATTTGGCTAAAAAAACATGTTCCTCACATTTCTGTGGCAGAAAGTTCTGGAATCTGAGAGGAGCCACAAATTTCCTTCCACCCAGCGTTCCCCCAAGTCTCCGGATAAAAATGATACCTCCCTTGTGTGGGTAGGCCGACCGCCCGCGACAGGAAACGCCCCAATGCGCAACGTGGACACATCCAAATTTTTGAAATAAAACAAAGGTGTTTTTTGCGAAGTGCCTACCTGTAGATTTTGGCCTCTAGCTCAGCCGGCACCTAGGGAAACCTACCAAACCTGTGCATTTCTGAAAACTAGAGACCTAGGGGAATCCAAGATGGGGTGACTTGTGGGGCTCGGACCAGGTTCTGTTACCCAGAATCCTTTGCAAACCTCAAAATTTGGCTAAAAAAACACATGTTCCTCACATTTCTGTTTCAGGAAGTTCTGGAATCTGAGAGGAGCCACGAATTTCCTTCCACCCAGCGTTCCCCAAGTCTCCCGATAAAAATGATACCTCACTTGTGTGGGTAGGCCTAGCGCCCGCGACAGGAAATGCCCCAAAGCGCAAGGTGGACACATCGATATTTTTGAAAGAAAACAGAGGTGTTTTTTGCGAAGTGCCTACCTGTAGATTTTGGCCTCTAGCTCAGCCGGCACCTAGGGAAACCTAGCAAACCTGTGCATTTCTGAAAACTAGAGACCTAGGGGAATCCAATATGGGGTGACTTGTGGGGCTCGGACCAGGTTCTGTTACCCAGAATCCTTTGCAAACCTCAAAATTTGGCAAAAAAAACACATGTTCCTCACATTTCTGTGGTAGAAAGTTCTGGAATCTGAGAGGAGCGACAAATGTCCTTCCACCCAGCATTCCCCCCAGTCTCCCGATAAAAATGATACCTCACTTGTGTGGGTAGGCCTAGCGCCCGCGACAGGAGACGCCCCAAAGCGCAACGTGGACACATCCAAATTTTTGAAAGAAAACAGAGGTGTTTTTTGCGAAGTGCCTACCTGTAGATTTTGGCCTCTAGCTCAGCCGGCACCTAGGGAAACCTACCAAACCTGTGCATTTCTGAAACCTAGAGACCTAGGGGAATCCAAGATGGGGTGACTTGTGGGGCTCGGACCAGGTTCTGTTACCCAGAATCCTTTGCAAACCTCAAAATTTGGCTAAAAAAATACATGTTCCTCACATTTCTGTGGCAGAAAGTTCTGGAATCTGAGAGGAGCCACAAATTTCCTTCCACCCAGCGTTCCCCAAGTCTCCCGATAAAAATGATACCTCACTTGAGAGGGTTGGCCTAGCGCCCGCGACAGGAAACGCCCCAAAGCGTAACGTGGACACATCCAATTTTTGAAAGAAAACAGAGGTGATTTTTGCGAAGTGCCTACCTGTAGATTTTGGCCTCTAGCTCACCCGGCACCTAGGGAAACCTTCCAAACCTGTGCATTTCTGAAAACTAGAGACCTAGGGGAATCCAAGATGGGGTGACTTGTGGGGCTCGGACTAGGTTCTGTTACCCAGAATCCTTTGCAAACCTCAAAATTTGGCTAAAAAAACACATGTTCCTCACATTTCTGTGGCAGAAAGTTCTGGAATCTGAGAGGAGCCACAAATTTCCTTCCACCCAGCGTTCCCCCAAGTCTCCTGATAAACATGATACCTCACTTGTGCTGGTAGGCCTAGCGCCCGCGACAGGAAACGCCCCAAAGCGCAACGTGGATACATCCAAATTTTTGAAAGAAAACAGAGGTGTTTTTTGCTAAGTGCCTACCTATAGATTTTGGCCTCTAGCTCAGCCGGCACCTAGGGAAACCTACCAAACCTGTGCATTTCTGAAAACTAGAGACCTAGGGGAATCCAAGATGGGGTGACTTGTGGGGCTCGGACCAGGTTCTGTTACCCAGAATCCTTTGCAAACCTCAAAATTTGGCTAAAAAAACACATGTTCCTCACATTTCTGTGGCAGAAAGTTCTGGAATCTGAGAGGAGCCACAAATTTCCTTCCACCCAGCGTTCCCCCAAGTCTCCCGATAAAAATGATACCTCACTTGTGTGGGTAGGCCTAGCGCCCGCGACAGGAAACGCCCCAAAGCGCAACGTGGACACATCCAATTTTTTTAAAGAAAATAGAGGTGTTTTTTGCGAAGTGCCTACCTGTAGATTTTGGCCTCTAGCTCAGCCGGCACCTAGGGAAACCTACCAAACCTGTGCATTTCTGAAAACAAGAGACCTAGGGGAATCCAAGATGGGGTGACTTGTGGGGCTCGGACCAGGTTCTGTTACCCAGAATCCTTTGCAAACCTCATAATTTGGCTAAAAAAACACATGTTCCTCACTTTTCTGTGGCAGAATTTTCTGGAATCTGAGAGGAGCCACAAATTTCCTTCCACCCAGCGTTCCCCCAAGTCTCCCGATAAAAATGATACCTCACTTGTGTGGGTAGGCCTAGCGCCCGCGACAGGAAACGCCCCAAAGCGCAACGTGGACACATCCAATTTTTTTAAAGAAAACAGAGGTGTTTTTTGCGAAGTGCCTACCTGTAGATTTTGGCCTCTAGCTCAGCCGGCACCTAGGGAAACCTACCAAACCTGTGCATTTCTGAAAACAAGAGACCTAGGGGAATCCAAGATGGGGTGACTTGTGGGGCTCGGACCAGGTTCTGTTACCCAGAATCCTTTGCAAACCTCATAATTTGGCTAAAAAAACACATGTTCCTCACTTTTCTGTGGCAAAATTTTCTGGAATCTGAGAGGAGCCACAAATTTCCTTCCACCCAGCGTTCCCCCAAGTCTCCCGATAAAAATGATACCTCACTTGTGTGGGTAGGCCTACCGCCCGCGACAGGAAACGCCCCAAAGCGCAACGTGGACACATCCAAATTTTTTAAAGAAAACAGAGGTGTTTTTTGCAAAGTGCCTACCTGTAGATTTTGGCCTCTAGCTCAGCCGGCACCTAGGGACACCTACCAAACCTGTGCATTTCTGAAAACTAGAGACCTAGGGGAATCCAAGATAGGGTGACTTGTGGGGCTCGGACCAGGTTCTGTTACCCAGAATCCTTTGCAAACCTCAAAATTTGGCTAAAAAAACACATGTTCTTCACATTTCTGTGGCAGAAAGTTCTGGAATCTGAGAGGAGCCACAAATTTCCTTCCACCCAGCTTTCCCCCAAGTCTCCCGATAAAAATGATACCTCACTTGTGTGGGTAGGCCTAGCGCCGCGACAGGAAACGCCCCAAAGCGCAACGTGGACACATCCAATTTTTTGAAAGAAAACAGAGGTGATTTTTGCAAAGTGCCTACCTGTAGATTTTGGCCTCTAGCTCAGCCGGCACCTAGGGAAACTTACCAAACCTGTGCATTTCTGAAAGCTAGAGACCTAGGGGAATCCAAGATGGGGTGACTTGTGGGGCTCGGACCAGGTTCTGTTACCCAGAATCCTTTGCAAACCTCAAAATTTGGCTAAAAAAACACATGTTCCTCACATTTCTGTGGCAGAAAGTTCTGGAATCTGAGAGGAGCCACAAATTTCCTTCCACCCAGCGTTCCTCCAAGTCTCCGGATAAAAATGATACCTCCCTTGTGTGGGTAGGCCGACCGCCCGCGACAGGAAACGCCCCAAAGCGCAACGTGGACACATCCAAATTTTTGAAAGAAAACAAAGGTGTTTTTTGCGAAGTGCCTACCTGTAGATTTTGGCCTCTAGCTCAGCCGGCACCTAGGGAAACCTACCAAACCTGTGCATTTCTGAAAACTAGAGACCTAGGGGAATCCAAGATGGGGTGACTTGTGGGGCTCGGACCAGGTTCTGTTACCCAGAATCCTTTGCAAACCTCAAAATTTGGCTAAAAAAACACATGTTCCTCCCATTTCTGTGGCAGAAAGTTCGAGAATCTGAGAGGAGCCACACATTTCCTTCCACCCAGCTTTCCCCCAAGTCTCCCGATAAAAATGATACCTCACTTGTGTGGGTAGGCCTAGCGCCCGCGACAGGAAACGCCCCAAAGCGCAACGTGGACTCATCCAATTTTTTGAAAGAAAACAGAGGTGATTTTTGCAAAGTGCCTACCTGTAGATTTTGGCCTCTAGCTCAGCCGGCACCTAGGGAAACCTACCAAACCTGTGCATTTCTGAAAGCTAGAAACCTAGGGGAACCCAAGATGGGGTGACTTGTGGGGCTCGGACCAGGTTCTGTTACCCAGAATCCTTTGCAAACCTCAAAATTTGGCTAAAAAAACACATGTTCCTCAGATTTCTGTGGCAGAAAGTTATGGAATCTGAGAGGAGCCACAAATTTCCTTCCACCCAGCATTCCCCCAAGTCTCCCGATAAAAATGATACCTCACTTGTGTGGGTAGGCCTAGCGCCCACAACAGGAAACGCCCCAAAGCGCAACGTGGACACATCCAAATTTTTGAAAGAAAACAGAGGTGTTTTTTGCGAAGTGCCTACCTGTAGATTTTGGCCTCTAGCTCAGCCGGCACCTAGGGAAACCTACCAAACCTGTGCATTTCTGAAAACTAGAGGCCTAGGAGAATCCAAGATGGGGTGACTTGTGGGGCTCGGACCAGGTTCTGTTACCCAGAATCCTTTGCAAACCTCAAAATTTGGCTAAAAAAACACATGTTCCTCACATTTCTATGGCAGAAAGTTCTGGAATCTGAGAGGAGCCACAAATTTCCTTCCACCCAGCGTTCCCCCAAGTCTCCCGATAAAAGTGATACCTCACTTGTGAGGGTAGGTCTAGCGCCCGCGACAGGAAACGCCCTAAAGCGTAACGTGGACACATCCAATTTTTTAAAGAAAACAGAGGTGATTTTTGCGAAGTGCCTACCTGTAGATTTTGGCCTCTAGCTCACCCGGCACCTAGGGAAACCTTCCAAACCTGTGCATTTCTGAAAACTAGAGACCTAGGGGAATCCAAGATGGGGTGACTTGTGGGGCTCGGACTAGGTTCTGTTACCCAGAATCCTTTGCAAACCTCAAAATTTGTCTAAAAAAACACATGTTCCTCACATTTCTGTGGCAGAAAGTTCTGGAATCTGAGAGGAGCCACAAATTTCCTTCCACCCAGCGTTCCCCCAAGTCTCCCGATAAAAATGATACCTCACTTGTGCTGGTAGGCCTAGCGCCCGCGACAGGAAACGCCCCAAAGCGCAACGTGGATACATCCAAATTTTTGAAAGAAAACAGAGGTTTTTTTTGCGAAGTGCCTACCTGTACATTTTGGCCTCTAGCTCAGCCGGCACCTAGGGAAACCTACCAAACCTGTGCATTTCTGAAAACTAGAGACCTAGGGGAATCCAAGATGGGGTGACTTGTGGGGCTCGGACCAGGTTCTGTTACCCAGAATCCTTTGCAAACCTCAAAATTTGGCTAAAAAAACACATGTTCCTCACATTTCTGTGGCAGAAAGTTCTGGAATCTGAGAGGAGCCACAAATTTCCTTCCACCCAGCTTTCTCCCAAGTCTCCCGATAAAAATGATACCTCACTTGTGTGGGTAGGCCTAGCGCCCGCGACAGGAAACGCCCCAAAGCGCAACGTGGACACATCCAATTTTTTTAAAGAAAACAGAGGTGTTTTTTGTGAAGTGCCTACCTGTAGATTTTGGCCTCTAGCTCAGCCGGCACCTAGGGAAACCTACCAAACCTGTGCATTTCTGAAAACTAGAGACCTAGGGGAATCCAAGATGGGATGACTTGTGGGGCTCGGACCAGGTTCTGTTACCCAGAATCCTTTGCAAACCTCAAAATTTGGCTAAAAAAAACACATGTTCCTCACATTTCTGTGGCAGAATTTTCTGGAATCTGAGAGGAGCCACAAATTTCCCTCCACCCAGCGTTCCCCCAAGTCTCCCGATAAAAATTATACCTCACTTGTGTGGGTAGGCCTACCGCCCCGCGACAGGAAACGCCCCCAAAGCGCAACGTGGACACATCCAAATTTTTTGAAAGAAAACAGAGGTGTTTTTTGCAAAGTGCCTACCTGTAGATTTTGGCCTCTAGCTCAGCCGGCACCTAGGGAAACCTACCAAACCTGTGCATTTCTGAAAACTAGAGACCTAGGGGAATCAAAGATAGGGTGACTTGTGGGGCTCGGACCAGGTTCTGTTACCCAGAATCCTTTGCAAACCTCAAAATTTGGCTAAAAAAAACATGTTCCTCACATTTCTGTGGCAGAAAGTTCTGGAATCTGAGAGGAGCCACAAATTTCCTTCCACCCAGCGTTCCCCCAAGTCTCCGGATAAAAATGATACCTCCCTTGTGTGGGTAGGCCGACCGCCCGCGACAGGAAACGCCCCAAAGCGCAACGTGGACACATCCAAATTTTTGAAATAAAACAAAGGTGTTTTTTGCGAAGTGCCTACCTGTAGATTTTGGCCTCTAGCTCAGCCGGCACCTAGGGAAACCTACCAAACCTGTGCATTTCTGAAAACTAGAGACCTAGGGGAATCCAAGATGGGGTGACTTGTGGGGCTCGGACCAGGTTCTGTTACCCAGAATCCTTTGCAAACCTCAAAATTTGGCAAAAAAAACACATGTTCTTCCCATTTCTGTGGCAGAAAGTTCTGGAATCTGAGAGGAGCCACAAATTTCCTTCCACCCAGCTTGCCCCCAAGTCTCCCGATAAAAATGATACCTCACTTGTGTGGGTAGGCCTAGCGCCCGCGAAAGGAAACGCCCCAAAGCGCAACGTGGACACATCCAATTTTTTTCAAGAAAACAGAGGTGATTTTTGCAAAGTGCCTACCTGTAGATTTTGGCCTCTAGCTCAGCCGGCACCTAGGGAAACCTACCAAACCTGTGCATTACTGAAAGCTAGAGACCTAGGGGAACCCAAGATGGGGTGACTTGTGGGGCTCGGACCAGGTTCTGTTACCCAGAATCCTTTGCAAACCTCAAAATTTGGCTAAAAAAACACATGTTCCTCAGATTTCTGTGGCAGAAAGTTATGGAATCTGAGAGGAGCCACAAATTTCCTTCCACCCAGCATTCCCCCAAGTCTCCCGATAAAAATGATACCTCACTTGTGTGGGTAGGCCTAGCGCCCGCAACAGGAAACGCCCCAAAGAGCAACGTGGACATATCCAAATTTTTGAAAGAAAACAGAGGTGTTTTTTGCGAAGTGCCTACCTGTAGATTTTGGCCTCTAGCTCAGCCGGCACCTAGGGAAACCTACCAAACCTGTGCATTTCTGAAAACTAGAGACCTAGGGGAATCCAAGATGGGGTGACTTGTGGGGCTCGGACCAGGTTCTGTTACCCAGAATCCTTTGCAAACCTCAAAATTTGGCTAAAAAAACACATGTTCCTCACATTTCTGTGGCAGAAAGTTCTGGAATCTGAGAGGAGCCACAAATCTCCTTCCACCCAGCGTTCCCCAAGTCTCCCGATAAAAATGATACCTCACTTGTGAGGGTAGGCCTAGCGCCCGCGACAGGAAACGCCCCAAAGCGTAACGTGGACACATCCAATTTTTGAAAGAAAACAGAGGTGATTTTTGCGAAGTGCCTACCTGTAGATTTTGGCCTCTAGCTCACCCGCCACCTAGGGAAACCTTCCAAACCTGTGCATTTCTGAAAACTAGAGACCTAGGGGAATCCAAGATGGGGTGACTTGTGGGGCTCGGACTAGGTTCTGTTACCCAGAATCCTTTGCAAACCTCAAAATTTGGCTAAAAAAACACATGTTCCTCACATTTCTGTGGCAGAAAGTTCTGGAATCTGAGAGGAGCCACAAATTTCCTTCCACCCAGCGTTCCCCCAAGTCTCCCGATAAACATGATACCTCACTTGTGCTGGTAGGCCTAGCGCCCGCGACAGGAAACGCCCCAAAGCGCAACGTGGATACATCCAAATTTTTGAAAGAAAACAGAGGTGTTTTTTGCGAAGTGCCTACCTATAGATTTTGGCCTCTAGCTCAGCCGGCACCTAGGGAAACCTACCAAACCTGTGCATTTCTGAAAACTAGAGACCTAGGGGAATCCAAGATGGGGTGACTTGTGGGGCTCGGACCAGGTTCTGTTACCCAGAATCCTTTGCAAACCTCAAAATTTGGCTAAAAAAACACATGTTCCTCACATTTCTGTGGCAGAAAGTTCTGGAATCTGAGAGGAGCCACAAATTTCCTTCCACCCAGCGTTCCCCCAAGTCTCCCGATAAAAATGATACCTCACTTGTGTGGGTAGGCCTAGCGCCCGCGACAGGAAACGCCCCAAAGCGCAACGTGGACACATCCAATTTTTTTAAAGAAAACAGAGGTGTTTTTTGCGAAGTGCCTACCTGTAGATTTTGGCCTCTAGCTCAGCCGGCACCTAGGGAAACCTACCAAACCTGTCCATTTCTGAAAACTAGAGACCTAGGGGAATCCAAGATGGGGTGACTTGTGGGGCTCGGACCAGGTTCTGTTACCCAGAATCCTTTGCAAACCTCATAATTTGGCTAAAAAAACACATGTTCCTCACATTTCTGTGGCAGAATTTTCTGGAATCTGAGAGGAGCCACAAATTTCCTTCCACCCAGCGTTCCCCCAAGTCTCCCGATAAAAATGATACCTCACTTGTGTGGGTAGGCCTACCGCCCGCGACAGGAAACGCCCCAAAGCGCAACGTGGACACATCCAAATTTTTTAAAGAAAACAGAGGTGTTTTTTGCAAAGTGCCTACCTGTAGATTTTGGCCTCTAGCTCAGCCGGCACCTAGAGACACCAACCAATCCTGTGCATTTCTGAAAACTAGAGACCTAGGGGAATCCAAGATAGGGTGACTTGTGGGGCTCGGACCAGGTTCTGTTACCCAGAATCCTTTGCAAACCTCAAAATTTGTCTAAAAAAACACATGTTCCTCACATTTCTGTGGCAGAAAGTTCTGGAATCTGAGAGGAGCCACAAATTTCCTTCCACCCAGCGTTCCCCCAAGTCTCCCGATAAAAATGATACCTCACTTGTGCTGGTAGGCCTAGCGCCCGCGACAGGAAACGCCCCAAAGCGCAACGTGGATACATCCAAATTTTTGAAAGAAAACAGAGGTGATTTTTGCGAAGTGCCTACCTGTAGATTTTGGCCTCTAGCTCACCCGGCACCTAGGAAAACCTTCCAAACCTGTGCATTTCTGAAAACTAGAGACCTAGGGGAATCCAAGATGGGGTGACTTGTGGGGCTCGGACTAGGTTCTGTTACCCAGAATCCTTTGCAAACCTCAAAATTTGTCTAAAAAAACACATGTTCCTCACATTTCTGTGGCAGAAAGTTCTGGAATCTGAGAGGAGCCACAAATTTCCTTCCACCCAGCGTTCCCCCAAGTCTCCCGATAAAAATGATACCTCACTTGTGCTGGTAGGCCTAGCGCCCGCGACAGGAAACGCCCCAAAGCGCAACGTGGATACATCCAAATTTTTGAAAGAAAACAGAGGTTTTTTTTGCGAAGTGCCTACCTATACATTTTGGCCTCTAGCTCAGCCGGCACCTAGGGAAACCTACCAAACCTGTGCATTTCTGAAAACTAGAGACCTAGGGGAATCCAAGATGGGGTGACTTGTGGGGCTCGGACCAGGTTCTGTTACCCAGAATCCTTTGCAAACCTCAAAATTTGGCTAAAAAAACACATGTTCCTCACATTTCTGTGGCAGAAAGTTCTGGAATCTGAGAGGAGCCACAAATTTCCTTCCACCCAGCGTTCCCCCAAGTCTCCCGATAAAAATGATAATTCACTTGTGTGGGTAGGCCTACCACCCGCGACAGGAAACGCCCCAAAGCGCAACGTGGACACATCCAAATTTTTAGAAAACAGAGGTGTTTTTTGCAAAGTGCCTACCTGTAGATTTTGGCCTCTAGCTCAGCCGGCACCTAGGGAAACCTACCAAACCTGTGCATTTCTGAAAACTAGAGACCTAGGGGAATCCAAGATGGGGTGACTTGTGGGGCTTGGACCAGGTTCTGTTACCCAGAATCCTTTACAAACCTCAAAATTTGGCTAAAAAAACACATGTTCCTCACATTTCTGTGGCAGAAAGTCCTGGAATCTGAGAGGAGCCACAAATTTCCTTCCACCCAGCTTTCCCCCAAGTCTCCTGATAAAAATGATACCTCACTTGTGTGGGTAGGCCTAGCGCCCGCGACAGGAAACGCCCCAAAGCGCAACGTGGACACATCCAATTTTTTGAAAGAAAACAGAGGTGTTTTTTGCGAAGTGCCTACCTGTAGATTTTGGCCTCTAGCTCAGCCGGCACCTAGGGAAACCTACCAAACCTGTGCATTTCTGAAAACTAGAGACCTAGGGGAATCCAAGATGGGGTGACTTGTGGGGCTCGGACCAGGTTCTGTTACCCAGAATCCTTTGCAAACCTCAAAATTTGGCTAAAAAAACACATGTTCCTCACATTTCTGTGGCAGAATTTTCTGGAATCTGAGAGGAGCCACAAATTTCCTTCCACCCAGCGTTCCCCCAAGTCTCCCGATAAAAATGATACCTCACTTGTGTGGGTAGGCCTACCGCCCGCTACAGGAAACGCCCCAAAGCGCAACGTGGACACATCCAAATTTTTGAAAGAAAACAGAGGTGTTTTTTGCAAAGTGCCTACCTGTAGATTTTGGCCTCTAGCTCAGCCGGCACCTAGGGAAACCTACCAAACCTGTGCATTTCTGAAAACTAGAGACCTAGGGGAATCCAAGATAGGGTGACTTGTGGGGCTCGGACCAGGTTCTGTTACCCAGAATCCTTTGCAAACCTCAAAATTTGGCTAAAAAAACACATGTTCTTCCCATTTCTGTGGCAGAAAGTTCTGGAATCTGAGAGGAGCCACAAATTTCCTTCCACCCAGCTTTCCCCCAAGTCTCCCGATAAAAATGATACCTCACTTGTGTGGGTAGGCCTAGCGCCCGCAACAGGAAACGCAACAAAGCGCAACGTGGACACATCCAATTTTTTGAAAGAAAACAGAGGTGATTTTTGCAAAGTGCCTACCTGTAGATTTTGGCCTCTAGCTCAGCCGGCACCTAGGGAAACTTACCAAACCTGTGCATTTCTGAAAGCTAGAGACCTAGGGGAATCCAAGATGGGGTGACTTGTGGGGCTCGGACCAGGTTCTGTTACCCAGAATCCTTTGCAAACCTCAAAATTTGGCTAAAAAAACACATGTTCCTCACATTTCTGTGGCAGAAAGTTCTGGAATCTGAGAGGAGCCACAAATTTCCTTCCACCCAGCGTTCCCCCAAGTCTCAGGATAAAAATGATACCTCCCTTGTGTGGGTAGGCTGACCGCCCGTGACAGGAAACGCCCCAAAGCGCAACATGGACACATCCAAATTTTTTAAAGAAAACAAAGGTGTTTTTTGAGAAGTGCCTACCTGTAGATTTTGGCCTCTAGCTCAGCCGGCACGTAGGGAAACCTACCAAACCTGTGCATTTCTTAAAACTAGAGACCTAGGGGAATCCAAGATGGGGTGACTTGTGGGGCTCGGACCAGGTTCTGTTACCCAGAATCCTTTGCAAACCTAAAAATTTGGCTAAAAAAACACATGTCCCTCCCATTTCTGTGGCAGAAAGTTCTGGAATCTGAGAGGAGCCACAAATTTCCTTCCACCCAGCTTTCCCCCAAGTCTCCCGATAAAAATGATACCTCACTTGTGTGGGTAGGCCTAGCGCCCGCGACAGGAAACGCCCCAAAGCTCAACGTGGACACATCCAATTTTTTGAAAGAAAACAGAGGTGATTTTTGCAAAGTGCCTACCTGTAGATTTTGGCCTCTAGCTCAGCCGGCACCTAGGGAAACCTACCAAACCTGTGCATTTCTGAAAGCTAGAGACCTAGGGGAACCCAAAATGGGGTGACTGGTGGGGCTCGGACCAGGTTCTGTTACCCAGAATCCTTTGCAAACCTCAAAATTTGGCTAAAAAAACACATGTTCCTCATATTTCTGTGGCAGAAAGTTCTGGAATCTGAGAGGAGCCACAAATTTCCTTCCACCCAGCTTTCCCCCAAGTCTCCCGATAAAAATGATACCTCACTTGTGTGGGTAGGCCTAGCGCCCGCGACAGGAAACGCCCCAAAGCGCAACGTGGACACATCCAATTTTTTGAAAGAAAACAGAGGTGTTTTTTGCGAAGTGCCTACCTGTAGATTTTGGCCTCTAGCTCAGCCGGCACCTAGGGAAACCTACCAAACCTGTGCATTTCTGAAAACTAGAGACCTAGGGGAATCCAAGATGGGGTGACTTGTGGGGCTCGGACCAGGTTCTGTTACCCAGAATCCTTTGCAAACCTCAAAATTTGGCTAAAAAAACACATGTTCCTCACATTTCTGTGGCAGAATTTTCTGGAATCTGAGAGGAGCCACAAATTTCCTTCCACCCAGCGTTCCCCCAAGTCTCCCGATAAAAATGATACCTCACTTGTGTGGGTAGGCCTACCGCCCGCGACAGGAAACGCCCCAAAGCGCAACGTGGACACATCCACATTTTTAAAAGAAAACAGAGGTGTTTTTTGCAAAGTGCCTACCTGTAGATTTTGGCCTCTAGCTCAGCCGGCACCTAGGGAAACCTACCAAACCTGTGCATTTCTGAAAACTAGAGACCTAGGGGAATCCAAGATAGGGTGACTTGTGGGGCTCGGACCAGGTTCTGTTACCCAGAATCCTTTGCAAACCTCAAAATTTGGCTAAAAAAACACATGTTCTTCACATTTCTGTGGCAGAAAGTTCTGGAATCTGAGAGGAGCCACAAATTTCCTTCCACCCAGCTTTCCCCCAAGTCTCCCGATAAAAATGATACCTCACTTGTGTGGGTAGGCCTAGCGCCCGCGACAGGAAACGCCCCAAAGCGCAACGTGGACACATCCAATTTTTTTAAAGAAAACAGAGGTGATTTTTGCAAAGTGCCTACCTGTAGATTTTGGCCTCTAGCTCAGCCGGCACCTAGGGAAACCTACCAAACCTGTGCATTTCTGAAAACTAGAGACCTAGGGGAATCCAATATGGGGTGACTTGTGGGGCTCGGACCAGGTTCTGTTACCCAGAATCCTTTGCAAACCTCAAAATTTGGCTAAAAAAACACATGTTCCTCACATTTCTGTGGTAGAAAGTTCTGGAATCTGAGAGGAGCGACAAATTTCCTTCCACCCAGCATTCCCCCAAGTCTCCCGATAAAAATGATACCTCACTTGTGTGGGTAGGCCTAGCGCCCGTGACAGGAAACGCCCCAAAGCGCAACTTGGACACATCCAAATTTTTGAAAGAAAACAGAGGTGTTTTTTGCGAAGTGCCTACCTGTAGATTTTGGCCTCTAGCTCAGCCGGCACCTAGGGAAACCTATCAAACCTGTGCATTTCTGAAAACTAGAGACCTAGGGGAATCCAAGATGGTGTGACTTGTGGGGCTCAGACCAGGTTCTGTTACCCAGAATCCTTTGCAAACCACAAAATTTGGCTCAAAAAACACATGTTCCTCACATTTCTGTGGCAGAAAGTTCTGGAATCTGAGAGGAGCCACAAATTTCCTTCCACCCAGCGTTCCCCCAAGTCTCCCGATAAAAATGATACCTCACTTGTGTGGTAGGCCTAGCACCCGCGACAGGAAACGCCCCAAAGCGCAACGTGGACACATCCAAATTTTTGAAAGAAAACAGAGGTGTTTTTTGCAAAGTGCCTACCTGTAGGTTTTGGCCTCTAGCTCAGCCGGCACCTAGGGAAACCTACCAAACCTGTGCATTTCTGAAAACTAGAGACCTAGGGGAATCCAAGATAGGGTGACTTGTGGGGCTCGGACCAGGTTCTGTTACCCAGAATCCTTTGCAAACCTCAAAATTTGGCTAAAAAAACACATGTTCTTCACATTTCTGTGGCAGAAAGTTCTGGAATCTGAGAGGAGCCACAAATTTCCTTCCACCCAGCTTTCCCCCAAGTCTCCCGATAAAAATGATACCTCACTTGTGTGGGTAGGCCTAGCGCCCGCGACAGGAAACGCCCCAAAGCGCAACGTGGACACATCCAATTTTTTCAAAGAAAACAGAAGTGATTTTTGCAAAGTGCCTACCTGTAGATTTTGGCCTCTAGCTCAGCCGGCACCTAGGGAAACTTACCAAACCTGTGCATTTCTGAAAGCTAGAGACCTAGGGGAATCCAAGATGGGGTGACTTGTGGGGCTCGGACCAGGTTCTGTTACCCAGAATCCTTTGCAAACCTCAAAATTTGGCTAAAAAAACACATGTTCCTCACATTTCTGAGGCAGAAAGTTCTGGAATCTGAGAGGAGCCACAAATTTCCTTCCACCCAGCGTTCCCCCAAGTCTCCGGATAAAAATGATACCTCCCTTGTGTGGGTAGGCCGACCGCCCGCGACAGGAAACGCCCCAAAGCGCAACGTGGACACATCCAAATTTTTGAAAGAAAACAAAGGTGTTTTTTGCGAAGTGCCTACCTGTAGATTTTGGCCTCTAGCTCAGCCGGCACCTAGGGAAACCTACCAAACCTGTGCATTTCTGAAAACTAGAGACCTAGGGGAATCCAAGATGGGGTGATTTGTGGGGCTCGGACCAGGTTCTGTTACCCAGAATCCTTTGCAAACCTCAAAATTTGGCTAAAAAAACACATGTTCCTCCCATTTCTGTGGCAGAAAGTTCTGGAATCTGAGAGGAGCCACGAATTTCCTTCCATCCAGCTTTCCCCCAAGTCTCCCGATAAAAATGATACCTTACTTTCGTGGGTAGGCCTAGCACCCGCAACAGGAAACGCCCCAAAGCGCAACGTGGACACATCCAATTTTTTGAAAGAAAACAGAGGTGATTTTTGCAAAGTGCCTACCTGTAGATTTTGGCCTCTAGCTCAGCCAGCACCTAGGGAAACCTACCAAACCTGTGCATTTCTGAAAGCTAGAGACCTAGGGGAACCCAAGATGGGGTGACTTGTGGGGCTCGGACCAGGTTCTGTTACCCAGAATCCTATGCAAACCTAAAAATTTGGCTAAAAAAACACATGTTCCTCACATTTCTGTGGCAGAAAGTTATGGAATCTGAGAGGAGCCACAAATTTCCTTCCACCCAGCATTCCCCCAAGTCTCCCGATAAAAATGATACCTCACTTGTGTGGGTAGGCCTAGCGCCCGCAACAGGAAACGCCCCAAAGCGCAACGTGGACACATCTAAATTTTTGAAAGAAAACAGAGGTGTTTCTTGCGAAGTGCCTACCTGTAGATTTTGGCCTCTAGCTCAGCCGGCACCTAGGGAAACCTACCAAACCTGTGCATTTCTGAAAACTAGAGGCCTAGGGGAATCCAAGATGGGGTGACTTGTGGGGCTCGGACCAGGTTCTGTTACCCAGAATCCTTTGCAAACCTCAAAATTTGGCTAAAAAAATACATGTTCCTCACATTTCTATGGCAGAAAGTTCTGGAATCTGAGAGGAGCCACAAATTTCCTTCCACCCAGCGTTCCCCCAAGTCTCCCGATAAAAATTATACCTCACTTGTGAGGGTAGGCCTAGCGCCCGCGACAGGAAACGCCCCAAAGCGTAACGTGGACACATCCAATTTTTGAAAGAAAACAGAGGTGTTTTTTGCGAAGTGCCTACCTGTAGATTTTGGCCTCTAGCTCAGCCGGCACCTAGGGAAACCTACCAAACCTGTGCATTTCTGAAAACTAGAGGCCTAGGGGAATCCAAGATGGGGTGACTTGTGGGGCTCGGACCAGGTTCTGTTACCCAGAATCCTTTGCAAACCTCAAAATTTGGCTAAAAAAACACATGTTCCTCACATTTCTGTGGCAGAAAGTTCTGGAATCTGAGAGGAGCCACAAATTTCCTTCCATCCAGCTTTCCCCCAAGTCTCCCGATAAAAATGATACCTCACTTGTGTGGGTAGGCCTAGCGCCCCCGACAGGAAACGCCCCAAAGCGCAACGTGGACACATCCAAATTTTTGAAAGAAAACAGAGGTGTTTCTTGCGAAGTGCCTACCTGTAGATTTTGGCCTCTAGCTCAGCCGGCACCTAGGGAAACCTACCAAACCTGTGCATTTCTGAAAACTAGAGGCCTAGGGGAATCCAAGATGGGGTGACTTGTGGGGCTCGGACCAGGTTCTGTTACCCAGAATCCTTTGCAAACCTCAAAATTTGGCTAAAAAAATACATGTTCCTCACATTTCTATGGCAGAAAGTTCTGGAATCTGAGAGGAGCCACAAATTTCCTTCCACCCAGCGTTCCCCCAAGTCTCCCGATAAAAATTATACCTCACTTGTGAGGGTAGGCCTAGCGCCCGCGACAGGAAACGCCCCAAAGCGTAACGTGGACACATCCAATTTTTGAAAGAAAACAGAGGTGTTTTTTGCGAAGTGCCTACCTGTAGATTTTGGCCTCTAGCTCAGCCGGCACCTAGGGAAACCTACCAAACCTGTGCATTTCTGAAAACTAGAGGCCTAGGGGAATCCAAGATGGGGTGACTTGTGGGGCTCGGACCAGGTTCTGTTACCCAGAATCCTTTGCAAACCTAAAAATTTGGCTAAAAAAACACATGTTCCTCACATTTCTGTGGCAGAAAGTTATGGAATCTGAGAGGAGCCACAAATTTCCTTCCACCCAGCATTCCCCCAAGTCTCCCGATAAAAATGATACCTCACTTGTGTGGGTAGGCCTAGCGCCCGCAACAGGAAACGCCCCAAAGCGCAACGTGGACACATCCAAATTTTTGAAAGAAAACAGAGGTGTTTCTTGCGAAGTGCCTACCTGTAGATTTTGGCCTCTAGCTCAGCCGGCACCTAGGGAAACCTACCAAACCTGTGCATTTCTGAAAACTAGAGGCCTAGGGGAATCCAAGATGGGGTGACTTGTGGGGCTCGGACCAGGTTCTGTTACCCAGAATCCTTTGCAAACCTCAAAATTTGGCTAAAAAAACACATGTTCCTCACATTTCTATGGCAGAAAGTTCTGGAATCTGAGAGGAGCCACAAATTTCCTTCCACCCAGCGTTCCCCCAAGTCTCCCGATAAAAATGATACCTCACTTGTGAGGGTAGGCCTAGCGCCCGCGACAGGAAACGCCCCAAAGCGTAACGTGGACACATCCAATTTTTGAAAGAAAACAGAGGTGTTTTTTGCGAAGTGCCTACCTGTAGATTTTGGCCTCTAGCTCAGCCGGCACCTAGGGAAACCTACCAAACCTGTGCATTTCTGAAAACTAGAGGCCTAGGGGAATCCAAGATGGGGTGACTTGTGGGGCTCGGACCAGGTTCTGTTACCCAGAATCCTTTGCAAACCTCAAAATTTGGCTAAAAAAACACATGTTCCTCACATTTCTGTGGCAGAAAGTTCTGGAATCTGAGAGGAGCCACAAATTTCCTTCCACCCAGCGTTCCCCCAAGTCTCCGGATAAAAATGATACCTCCCTTGTGTGGGTAGGCCGACCGCCAGCGACAGGAAACGCCCCAAAGCGCAACGTGGACACATCCAAATTTTTGAAAGAAAACAAAGGTGTTTTTTGCGAAGTGCCTACCTGTAGATTTTGGCCTCTAGCTCAGCCGGCACCTAGGGAAACCTACCAAACCTGTGCATTTCTGAAAACTAGAGACCTAGGGGAATCCAAGATGGGGTGATTTGTGGGGCTCGGACCAGGTTCTGTTACCCAGAATCCTTTGCAAACCTCAAAATTTGGCTAAAAAAACACATGTTCCTCCCATTTCTGTGGCAGAAAGTTCTGGAATCTGAGAGGAGCCACAAATTTCCTTCCATCCAGCTTTCCCTCAAGTCTCCCGATAAAAATGATACCTCACTTGTGTGGGTAGGCCTAGCGCCCGCGACAGGAAACGCCCCAAAGCGCAACGTGGACACATCCAATTTATTGAAAGAAAACAGAGGTGATTTTTGCAAAGTGCCTACCTGTAGATTTTGGCCTCTAGCTCAGCCAGCACCTAGGGAAACCTACCAAACCTGTGCATTTCTGAAAGCTAGAGACCTAGGGGAACCCAAGATGGGGTGACTTGTGGGGCTCGGACCAGGTTCTGTTACCCAGAATCCTTTGCAAACCTAAAAATTTGGCTAAAAAAACACATGTTCCTCACATTTCTGTGGCAGAAAGTTATGGAATCTGAGAGGAGCCACAAATTTCCTTCCACCCAGCATTCCCCCAAGTCTCCCGATAAAAATGATACCTCACTTGTGTGGGTAGGCCTAGCGCCCGCAACAGGAAACGCCCCAAAGCGCAACGTGGACACATCCAAATTTTTGAAAGAAAACAGAGGTGTTTTTTGCGAAGTGCCTACCTGTAGATTTTGGCCTCTAGCTCAGCCGGCACCTAGGGAAACCTACCAAACCTGTGCATTTCTGAAAACTAGAGGCCTAGGGGAATCCAAGATGGGGTGACTTGTGGGGCTCGGACCAGGTTCTGTTACCCAGAATCCTTTGCAAACCTCAAAATTTGGCTAAAAAAACACATGTTCCTCACATTTCTATGGCAGAAAGTTCTGGAATCTGAGAGGAGCCACAAATTTCCTTCCACCCAGCGTTCCCCCAAGTCTCCCGATAAAAATGATACCTCACTTGTGAGGGTAGGCCTAGCGCTCGCGACAGGAAACGCCCCAAAGCGTAACGTGGACACATCCAATTTTTGAAAGAAAACAGAGGTGATTTTTGCGAAGTGCCTACCTGTAGGATTTTGCCTCTAGCTCACCCGGCACCTAGGGAAACCTTCCAAACCTGTGCATTTCTGAAAACTAGAGACCTAGGGGAATCCAAGATGGGGTGACTTGTGGGGCTCGGACTAGGTTCTGTTACCCAGAATCCTTTGCAAACCTCAAAATTTGGCTAAAAAAACACATGTTCCTCACATTTCTGTGGCAGAAAGTTCTGGAATCTGAGAGGAGCCACAAATTTCCTTCCACCCAGCGTTCCCCCAAGTCTCCCGATAAAAATGATACCTCACTTGTGTGGGTAGGCCTAGCACCCGCGACAGGAAACGCCCCAAAGCGCAACGTGGACACATCCAAATTTTTGAAAGAAAACAGAGGTGTTTTTTGCAAAGTGCCTACCTGTAGATTTTGGCCTCTAGCTCAGCCGGCACCTAGGGAAACCTACCAAACCTGTGCATTTCTGAAAACTAGAGACCTAGGGGAATCCAAGATAGGGTGACTTGTGGGGCTCGGACCAGGTTCTGTTACCCAGAATCCTTTGCAAACCTCAAAATTTGGCTAAAAAAACACATGTTCTTCACATTTCTGTGGCAGAAAGTTCTGGAATCTGAGAGGAGCCACAAATTTCCTTCCACCCAGCTTTCCCCCAAGTCTCCCGATAAAAATGATACCTCACTTGTGTGGGTAGGCCTAGCGCCCGCAACAGGAAACGCCCCAAAGCGCAACGTGGACACATCCAATTTTTTCAAAGAAAACAGAAGTGATTTTTGCAAAGTGCCTACCTGTAGATTTTGGCCTCTAGCTCAGCTGGCACCTAGGGAAACTTACCAAACCTGTGCATTTCTGAAAGCTAGAGACCTAGGGGAATCCAAGATGGGGTGACTTGTGGGGCTCGGACCAGGTTCTGTTACCCAGAATCCTTTGCAAACCTCAAAATTTGGCTAAAAAAACACATGTTCCTCACATTTCTGTGGCAGAAAGTTCTGGAATCTGAGAGGAGCCACAAATTTCCTTCCACCCAGCGTTCCTCCAAGTCTCCGGATAAAAATGATACCTCCCTTGTGTGGGTAGGCCGACCGCCCGCGACAGGAAACGCCCCAAAGCGCAACGTGGACACATCCAAATTTTTGAAAGAAAACAGAGGTGATTTTTGCAAAGTGCCTACCTGTAGATTTTGGCCTCTAGCTCAGCCAGCACCTAGGGAAACCTACCAAACCTGTGCATTTCTGAAAGCTAGAGACCTAGGGGAACCCAAGATGGGGTGACTTGTGGGGCTCGGACCAGGTTCTGTTACCCAGAATCCTTTGCAAACCTAAAAATTTGGCTAAAAAAACACATGTTCCTCACATTTCTGTGGCAGAAAGTTATGGAATCTGAGAGGAGCCACAAATTTCCTTCCACCCAGCATTCCCCCAAGTCTCCCGATAAAAATGATACCTCACTTGTGTGGGTAGGCCTAGCGCCCGCAACAGGAAACGCCCCAAAGCGCAACGTGGACACATCCAAATTTTTGAAAGAAAACAGAGGTGTTTTTTGCGAAGTGCCTACCTGTAGATTTTGGCCTCTAGCTCAGCCGGCACCTAGGGAAACCTACCAAACCTGTGCATTTCTGAAAACTAGAGGCCTAGGGGAATCCAAGATGGGGTGACTTGTGGGGCTTGGACCAGGTTCTGTTACCCAGAATCCTTTGCAAACCTCAAAATTTGGCTAAAAAAACACATGTTCCTCACATTTCTATGGCAGAAAGTTCTGGAATCTGAGAGGAGCCACAAATTTCCTTCCACCCAGCGTTCCCCCAAGTCTCCTGATAAAAATGATACCTCACTTGTGAGGGTAGGCCTAGCGCCCGCGACAGGAAACGCCCCAAAGCGTAACGTGGACACATCCAATTTTTGAAAGAAAACAGAGGTGATTTTTGCGAAGTGCCTACCTGTAGGATTTTGCCTCTAGCTCACCCGGCACCTAGGGAAACCTTCCAAACCTGTGCATTTCTGAAAACTAGAGACCTAGGGGAATCCAAGATGGGGTGACTTGTGGGGCTCGGACTAGGTTCTGTTACCCAGAATCCTTTGCAAACCTCAAAATTTGGCTAAAAAAACACATGTTCCTCACATTTCTGTGGCAGAAAGTTCTGGAATCTGAGAGGAGCCACAAATTTCCTTCCACCCAGCGTTCCCCCAAGTCTCCCGATAAAAATTATACCTCACTTGTGTGGGTAGGCCTAGCACCCGCGACAGGAAACGCCCCAAAGCGCAACGTGGACACATCCAAATTTTTGAAAGAAAACAGAGGAGTTTTTTGCAAAGTGCCTACCTGTAGATTTTGGCCTCTAGCTCAGCCGGCACCTAGGGAAACCTACCAAACCTGTGCATATCTGAAAACTAGAGACCTAGGGGAATCCAAGATAGGGTGACTTGTGGGGCTCGGACCAGGTTCTGTTACCCAGAATCCTTTGCAAACCTCAAAATTTGGCTAAAAAAACACATGTTCTTCACATTTCTGTGGCAAAAAGTTCTGGAATCTGAGAGGAGCCACAAATTTCCTTCCACCCAGCTTTCCCCCAAGTCTCCCGATAAAAATGATACCTCACTTGTGTGGGTAGGCCTAGCACCCGCAACAGGAAACGCCCCAAAGCGCAACGTGGACACATCCACATTTTTGAAAGAAAACAGAGGTGTTTTTTGCAAAGTGCCTACCTGTAGATTTTGGCCTCTATCTCAGCCGGCACCTAGGGAAACCTACCAAACCTGTGCATATCTGAAAACTAGAGACCTAGGGGAATCCAAGATAGGGTGACTGGTGGGGCTCGGACCAGGTTCTGTTACCCAGAATCCTTTGCAAACCTCAAAATTTGGCTAAAAAAACACATGTTCTTCACATTTCTGTGGCAGAAAGTTCTGGAATCTGAGAGGAGCCACAAATTTCCTTCCACCCAGCTTTCCCCCAAGTCTCACGATAAAAATGATACCTCACTTGTGTGGGTAGGCCTAGCGCCCGCGACAGGAAACGCCCCAAAGCGCAACGTGGACACATCCAATTTTTTTAAAGAAAACAGAGGTGATTTTTGCAAAGTGCCTACCTGTAGGATTTTGCCTCTAGCTCACCCGGCACATAGGGAAACCTTCCAAACCTGTGCATTTCTGAAAACTAGAGACCTAGGGGAATCCAAGATGGGGTGACTTGTGGGGCTCGGACTAGGTTCTGTTACCCAGAATCCTTTGCAAACCTCAAAATTTGGCTAAAAAAACACATGTTCCTCACATTTCTGTGGCAGAAAGTTCTGGAATCTGAGAGGAGCCACAAATTTCCTTCCACCCAGCGTTCCCCCAAGTCTCCCGATAAAAATTATACCTCACTTGTGTGGGTAGGCCTAGCACCCGCGACAGGAAACGCCCCAAAGCGCAACGTGGACACATCCAAATTTTTGAAAGAAAACAGAGGTGTTTTTTGCAAAGTGCCTACCTGTAGATTTTGGCCTCTAGCTCAGCCGGCACCTAGGGAAACCTACCAAACCTGTGCATATCTGAAAACTAGAGACCTAGGGGAATCCAAGATAGGGTGACTTGTGGGGCTCGGACCAGGTTCTGTTACCCAGAATCCTTTGCAAACCTCAAAATTTGGCTAAAAAAACACATGTTCTTCACATTTCTGTGGCAAAAAGTTCTGGAATCTGAGAGGAGCCACAAATTTCCTTCCACCCAGCTTTCCCCCAAGTCTCCCGATAAAAATGATACCTCACTTGTGTGGGTAGGCCTAGCACCCGCAACAGGAAACGCCCCAAAGCGCAACGTGGACACATCCACATTTTTGAAAGAAAACAGAGGTGTTTTTTGCAAAGTGCCTACCTGTAGATTTTGGCCTCTAGCTCAGCCGGCACCTAGGGAAACCTACCAAACCTGTGCATATCTGAAAACTAGAGACCTAGGGGAATCCAAGATAGGGTGACTGGTGGGGCTCGGACCAGGTTCTGTTACCCAGAATCCTTTGCAAACCTCAAAATTTGGCAAAAAAAACACATGTTCTTCACATTTCTGTGGCAGAAAGTTCTGGAATCTGAGAGGAGCCACAAATTTCCTTCCACCCAGCTTTCCCCCAAGTCTCACGATAAAAATGATACCTCACTTGTGTGGGTAGGCCTAGCGCCCGCGACAGGAAACGCCCCAAAGCGCAACGTGGACACATCCAATTTTTTGAAAGAAAACAGAGGTGATTTTTGCAAAGTGCCTACCTGTAGATTTTGGCCTCTAGGTCAGCCGGCACCTAGGGAAACTTACCAAACCTGTGCATTTCTGAAAGCTAGAGACCTAGGGGAATCCAAGATGGGGTGACTTGTGGGGCTCGGACCAGGTTCTGTTACCCAGAATCCTTTGCAAACCTCAAAATTTGGCTAAAAAAACACATGTTCCTCACATTTCTGTGGCAGAAAGTTCTGGAATCTGAGAGGAGCCACAAATTTCCTTCCACCCAGCGTTCCCCCGAGTCTCCGGATAAAAATGATACCTCCCTTGTGTGGGTAGGCCGACCGCCCGCGACAGGAAACGCCCCAAAGCGCAACGTGGACACATCCAAATTTTTGAAAGAAAACAAAGGTGTTTTTTGCGAAGTGCCTACCTGTAGATTTTGGCCTCTAGCTCAGCCGGCACCTAGCGAAACCTACCAAACCTGTGCATTTCTGAAAACTAGAGACCTAGGGGAATCCAAGATGGGGTGACTTGTGGGGCTCGGACCAGGTTCTGTTACCCAGAATCCTTTGCAAACCTCAAAATTTGGCTAAAAAAACACATGTTCCTCCCATTTCTGTGGCAGAAAGTTCTGGAATCTGAGAGGAGCCACAAATTTCCTTCCACCCAGCTTTCCCCCAAGTCTCCCGATAAAAATGATACCTCACTTGTGTGGGTAGGCCTAGCGCCCGCGACAGGAAACGCCCCAAAGCGCAACGTGGACACATCCAATTTTTTGAAAGAAAACAGAGGTGATTTTTGCAAAGTGCCTACCTGTAGATTTTGGCCTCTAGCTCAGCCGGCACCTAGGGAAACCTACCAAACCTGTGCATTTCTGAAAGCTAGAGACCTAGGGGAACCCAAGATGGGGTGACTTGTGGGGCTCGGACCAGGTTCTGTTACCCAGAATACTTTTCAAACCTAAAAATTTGGCTACAAAAACACATGTTCCTCACATTTCTGTGGCAGAAAGTTATGGAATCTGAGAGGAGCCACAAATTTCCTTCCACCCAGCATTCCCCAAAGTCTCCCGATAAAAATGATACCTCACTTGTGTGGGTAGGCCTAGCGCCCGCAACAGGAAAGGCCCCAAAGCGCAACGTGGACACATCCAAATTTTTGAAAGAAAACAGAGGTGTTTTTTGCGAAGTGACTACCTGTAGATTTTGGCCTCTAGCTCAGCCGGCACCTAGGGAAACCTACCAAACCTGTGCATTTCTGAAAACTAGAGGCCTAGGGGAATGCAAGATGGGGTGACTTGTGGGGCTCGGACCAGGTTCTGTTACCCAGAATCCTTTGCAAACCTCAAAATTTGGCTAAAAAAACACATGTTCCTCACATTTCTATGGCAGAAAGTTCTGGAATCTGAGAGGAGCCACAAATTTCCTTCCACCCAGCGTTCCCCCAAGTCTCCCGATAAAAATGATACCTCACTTGTGAGGGTAGGCCTAGCGCCCGCGACAGGAAACGCCCCAAAGCGTAACGTGGACACATCCAATTTTTTAAAGAAAACAGAGGTGATTTTTGCGAAGTGCCTACCTGTAAATTTTGGCCTCTAGCTCACCCGGCACCTAGGGAAACCTTCCAAACCTGTGCATTTCTGAAAACTAGAGACCTAGGGGAATCCAAGATGGGGTGACTTGTGGGGCTCGGACTAGGTTCTGTTACCCAGAATCCTTTGCAAACCTCATAATTTGGCTAAGAAAACACATGTTCCTCACATTTCTGTGGCAGAAAGTTCTGGAATCTGAGAGGAGCCACAAATTTCCTTCCACCCAGCATTCCCCCAAGTCTCCCGATAAAAATGATACCTCACTTGTGCTGGTAGGCCTAGCGCCCGCGACAGGAAACGCCCCAAAGCGCAACGTGGACACATCCAAATTTTTGAAAGAAAACAGAGGTGTTTTTTGCGAAGTGACTACCTGTAGATTTTGGCCTCTAGCTCAGCCGGCACCTAGGGAAACCTACCAAACCTGTGCATTTCTGAAAACTAGAGACCTAGGGGAATCCAAGATGGGGTGACTTGTGGGGCTCGGACTAGGTTCTGTTACCCAGAATACTTTGCAAACCTAAAAATTTGGCTACAAAAACACATGTTCCTCACATTTCTGTGGCAGAAAGTTATGGAATCTGAGAGGAGCCACAAATTTCCTTCCACCCAGCATTCCCCAAAGTCTCCCGATAAAAATGATACCTCACTTGTGTGGGTAGGCCTAGCACCCGCAACAGGAAACGCCCCAAAGCGCAACGTGGACACATCCACATTTTTGAAAGAAAACAGAGGTGTTTTTTGCAAAGTGCCTACCTGTAGATTTTGGCCTCTAGCTCAGCCGGCACCTAGGGAAACCTACCAAACCTGTGCATATCTGAAAACTAGAGACCTAGGGGAATCCAAGATAGGGTGACTGGTGGGGCTCGGACCAGGTTCTGTTACCCAGAATCCTTTGCAAACCTCAAAATTTGGCAAAAAAAACACATGTTCTTCACATTTCTGTGGCAGAAAGTTCTGGAATCTGAGAGGAGCCACAAATTTCCTTCCACCCAGCTTTCCCCCAAGTCTCACGATAAAAATGATACCTCACTTGTGTGGGTAGGCCTAGCGCCCGCGACAGGAAACGCCCCAAAGCGCAACGTGGACACATCCAATTTTTTGAAAGAAAACAGAGGTGATTTTTGCAAAGTGCCTACCTGTAGATTTTGGCCTCTAGGTCAGCCGGCACCTAGGGAAACTTACCAAACCTGTGCATTTCTGAAAGCTAGAGACCTAGGGGAATCCAAGATGGGGTGACTTGTGGGGCTCGGACCAGGTTCTGTTACCCAGAATCCTTTGCAAACCTCAAAATTTGGCTAAAAAAACACATGTTCCTCACATTTCTGTGGCAGAAAGTTCTGGAATCTGAGAGGAGCCACAAATTTCCTTCCACCCAGCGTTCCCCCGAGTCTCCGGATAAAAATGATACCTCCCTTGTGTGGGTAGGCCGACCGCCCGCGACAGGAAACGCCCCAAAGCGCAACGTGGACACATCCAAATTTTTGAAAGAAAACAAAGGTGTTTTTTGCGAAGTGCCTACCTGTAGATTTTGGCCTCTAGCTCAGCCGGCACCAAGCGAAACCTACCAAACCTGTGCATTTCTGAAAACTAGAGACCTAGGGGAATCCAAGATGGGGTGACTTGTGGGGCTCGGACCAGGTTCTGTTACCCAGAATCCTTTGCAAACCTCAAAATTTGGCTAAAAAAACACATGTTCCTCCCATTTCTGTGGCAGAAAGTTCTGGAATCTGAGAGGAGCCACAAATTTCCTTCCACCCAGCTTTCCCCCAAGTCTCCCGATAAAAATGATACCTCACTTGTGTGGGTAGGCCTAGCGCCCGCGACAGGAAACGCCCCAAAGCGCAACGTGGACACATCCAATTTTTTGAAAGAAAACAGAGGTGATTTTTGCAAAGTGCCTACCTGTAGATTTTGGCCTCTAGCTCAGCCGGCACCTAGGGAAACCTACCAAACCTGTGCATTTCTGAAAGCTAGAGACCTAGGGGAACCCAAGATGGGGTGACTTGTGGGGCTCGGACCAGGTTCTGTTACCCAGAATACTTTTCAAACCTAAAAATTTGGCTACAAAAACACATGTTCCTCACATTTCTGTGGCAGAAAGTTATGGAATCTGAGAGGAGCCACAAATTTCCTTCCACCCAGCATTCCCCAAAGTCTCCCGATAAAAATGATACCTCACTTGTGTGGGTAGGCCTAGCGCCCGCAACAGGAAAGGCCCCAAAGCGCAACGTGGACACATCCAAATTTTTGAAAGAAAACAGAGGTGTTTTTTGCGAAGTGACTACCTGTAGATTTTGGCCTCTAGCTCAGCCGGCACCTAGGGAAACCTACCAAACCTGTGCATTTCTGAAAACTAGAGGCCTAGGGGAATGCAAGATGGGGTGACTTGTGGGGCTCGGACCAGGTTCTGTTACCCAGAATCCTTTGCAAACCTCAAAATTTGGCTAAAAAAACACATGTTCCTCACATTTCTATGGCAGAAAGTTCTGGAATCTGAGAGGAGCCACAAATTTCCTTCCACCCAGCGTTCCCCCAAGTCTCCCGATAAAAATGATACCTCACTTGTGAGGGTAGGCCTAGCGCCCGCGACAGGAAACGCCCCAAAGCGTAACGTGGACACATCCAATTTTTTAAAGAAAACAGAGGTGATTTTTGCGAAGTGCCTACCTGTAAATTTTGGCCTCTAGCTCACCCGGCACCTAGGGAAACCTTCCAAACCTGTGCATTTCTGAAAACTAGAGACCTAGGGGAATCCAAGATGGGGTGACTTGTGGGGCTCGGACTAGGTTCTGTTACCCAGAATCCTTTGCAAACCTCATAATTTGGCTAAGAAAACACATGTTCCTCACATTTCTGTGGCAGAAAGTTCTGGAATCTGAGAGGAGCCACAAATTTCCTTCCACCCAGCATTCCCCCAAGTCTCCCGATAAAAATGATACCTCACTTGTGCTGGTAGGCCTAGCGCCTGCGACAGGAAACGCCCCAAAGCGCAACGTGGACACATCCAAATTTTTGAAAGAAAACAGAGGTGTTTTTTGCGAAGTGACTACCTGTAGATTTTGGCCTCTAGCTCAGCCGGCACCTAGGGAAACCTACCAAACCTGTGCATTTCTGAAAACTAGAGACCTAGGGGAATCCAAGATGGGGTGACTTGTGGGGCTCGGACTAGGTTCTGTTACCCAGAATACTTTGCAAACCTAAAAATTTGGCTACAAAAACACATGTTCCTCACATTTCTGTGGCAGAAAGTTATGGAATCTGAGAGGAGCCACAAATTTCCTTCCACCCAGCATTCCCCAAAGTCTCCCGATAAAAATGATAACTCACTTGTGTGGGTAGGCCTAGCGCCCGCAACAGGAAAGGCCCCAAAGCGCAACGTGGACACATCCAAATTTTTGAAAGAAAACAGAGGTGTTTTTTGCGAAGTGACTACCTGTAGATTTTGGCCTCTAGCTCAGCCGGCACCTAGGGAAACCTACCAAACCTGTGCATTTCTGAAAACTAGAGACCTAGGGGAATCCAAGATGGGGTGACTTGTGGGGCTCGGACCAGGTTCTGTTACCCAGAATCCTTTGCAAACCTCAAAATTTGGCTAAAAAAACACATGTTCCTCACATTTCTGTGGCAGAAAGTTCTGGAATCTGAGAGGAGCCACAAATTTCCTTCCACCCAGCGTTCCCCCAAGTCTCCCGATAAAAATAATACCTCACTTGTGTGGGTAGGCCTAGCGCCCGCGACAGGAAATGCCCCAAAGCGCAACGTGGACACATTCAAATTTTTGAAAGAAAACAGAGGTGTTTTTTGCGAAGTGCCTACCTGTAGATTTTGGCCTCTAGCTCAGCCGGCACCTAGGGAAACCTACCAAACCTGTGCATTTCTGAAAACTAGAGACCTAGGGGAATCCAATATGGGGTGACTTATGGGGTGACTTGTGGGGCTCGGACCAGGTTCTGTTACCCAGAATCCTTTCAAACCTCAAAATTTGGCTAAAAAAACACATGTTCCTCACATTTCTGTGGCAGAAAGTTCTGGAATCTGAGAGGAGCCACAAATTTCCTTCCACCCAGCGTTCCCCCAAGTCTCCCGATAAAAATGATACCTCACTTGTGTGGGTAGGCCTAGCGCCCGCGACAGGAAATGCCCCAAAGCGCAACGTGGACACATTCAAATTTTTGAAAGAAAACATAGGTGTTTTTTGCGAAGTGCCTACCTGTAGATTTTGGCCTCTAGCTCAGCCGGCACGTAGGGAAACCTACCAAACCTGTGCATTTCTGAAAACTAGAGACCTAGGGGAATCCAAGATGGTGTGACTTGTGGGGCTCGGACCAGGTTCTGTTACCCAGAATCCTTTGCAAACCACAAAATTTGGCTAAAAAAACACATGTTCCTCACATTTCTGTGGCAGAAAGTTCTGGAATCTGAGAGGAGCCACAAATTTCCTTCCACCCAGCGTTCCCCCAAGTCTCCCTTTAAAAATTATACCTCACTTGTGTGGGTAGGCCTAGCACCCGCGACAGGAAACGCCCCAAAGCGCAACGTGGACACATCCAATTTTTTGAAAGAAAACAGAGGTGATTTTTGCGAAGTGCCTACCTGTAGATTTTGGCCTCTAGCTCAGCCGGCACCTAGGGAAACCTACCAAACCTGTGCATTTCTGAAAACTAGAGACCTAGGGGAATCCAAGATGGGGTGACTTGTGGGGCTCGGACCAGGTTCTGTTACCCAGAATCCTTTGCAAACCTCAAAATTTGGCTAAAAAAACACATGTTCCTCACATTTCTGTGGCAGAAAGTTCTGGAACCTGAGAGGAGCCACAAATTTCCTTCCACCCAGCGTTCACCCGAGTCTCCGGATAAAAATGATACCTCCCTTGTGTGGGTAGGCCGACCGCCCGCGACAGGAAACACCCCAAAGCGCAACGTGGACACATCCAAATTTTTGAAAGAAAACAAAGGTGTTTTTTGCGAAGTGCCTACCTGTAGATTTTGGCCTCTAGCTCAGCCGGCACCTAGGGAAACCTACCAAACCTGTGCATTTCTGAAAACTAGAGGCCTAGGGGAATCCAAGATGGGGTGACTTGTGGGGCTCGGACCAGGTTCTGTTACCCAGAATCCTTTGCAAACCTCAAAATTTGGCTAAAAAAACACATGTTCCTCACATTTCTGTGGCACAAAGTTCTGGAATCTGAGAGGAGCCACAAATTTCCTTCCACCCAGCGTTCCCCCAAGTCTCCCGATAAAAATGATACCTCACTTGTGTGGGTAGGCCTAGCGCCCGCGACAGGAAATGCCCCAAAGCGCAACGTGGACGCATCCAAATTTTTGAAAGAAAACAGAGGTGTTTTTTGCGAAGTGCCTACCTGTAGATTTTGGCCTCTAGCTCAGCCGGCACCTAGGGAAACCTACCAAACCTGTGCATTTCTGAAAACTAGAGACCTAGGGGAATCCAATATGGGGTGACTTATGGGGTGACTTGTGGGGCTCGGACCAGGTTCTGTTACCCAGAATCCTTTGCAAACCTCAAAATTTGGCTAAAAAAACACATGTTCCTCACATTTCTGTGGTAGAAAGTTCTGGAATCTGAGAGGAGCGACAAATTTCCTTCCACCCAGCATTCCCCCAAGTCTCCCGATAAAAATGATACCTCACTTGTGTGGGTAGGCCTAGCGCCCGCGACAGGAAACGCCCCAAAGCGCAACGTGGAAACATCCAAATTTTTTAAAGAAAACAGAGGTGTTTTTTGCGAAGTGCCTACCTGTAGATTTTGGCCTCTAGCTCAGCCGGCACCTAGGTAAACCTACCAAACCTGTGCATTTCTGAAAACTAGAGACCTAGGGGAATCCAAGATGGGGTGACTTGTGGGGCTCGGACCAGGTTCTGTTACCCAGAATCCTTTGCAAACCTCAAAATTTGGCTAAAAAAACACATGTTCCTCACATTTCTGTGGCAGAAAGTTCTGGAATCTGAGAGGAGCCACAAATTTCCTTCCACCCAGCGTTCCCCCAAGTCTCCGGATAAAAATGATACCTCCCTTGTGTGGGTAGGCCGACCGCCCGCGACAGGAAACGCCCCAAAGCGCAACGTGGACACATCCAAATTTTTGAAAGAAAACAAAGGTGTTTTTTGCGAAGGGCCTACCTGTAGATTTTGGCCTCTAGCTCAGCCGGCACCTAGGGAAACCTACCAAACCTGTGCATTTCTGAAAACTAGAGACCTAGGGGAATCCAAGATGGGGTGACTTGTGGGGCTCGGACCAGGTTCTGTTACCCAGAATCCTTTGCAAACCTCAAAATTTGGCTAAAAAAACACATGTTCCTCCCATTTCTGTGGCAGAAAGTTCTGGAATCTGAGAGGAGCCACAAATTTCCTTCCACCCAGCTTTCCCCCAAGTCTCCCGATAAAAATGATACCTCACTTGTGTGGGTAGGCCTAGCGCCCGCGACAGGAAACGCCCCAAAGCGCAACGTGGACACATCCAATTTTTTGAAAGAAAACAGAGGTGATTTTTGCAAAGTGCCTACCTGTAGATTTTGGCCTCTAGCTCAGCCGGCACCTAGGGAAACCTACCAAACCTGTGCATTTCTGAAAGCTAGAGACCTAGGGGAACCCAAGATGGGGTGACTTGTGGGGCTCGGACCAGGTTCTGTTACCCAGAATACTTTGCAAACCTAAAAATTTGGCTACAAAAACACATGTTCCTCACATTTCTGTGGCAGAAAGTTATGGAATCTGAGAGGAGCCACAAATTTCCTTCCACCCAGCGTTCCCCCAAGTCTCCCGATAAAAATTATACCTCACTTGTGAGGGTAGGCCTAGCGCCCGCAACAGGAAACGCCCCAAAGCGCAACGTGGACACATCGACATTTTTGAAAGAAAACAGAGGTGTTTTTTGCGAAGTGCCTACCTGTAGATTTTGGCCTCTAGCTCAGCCGGCACCTAGGGAAACCTACCAAACCTGTGCATTTCTGAAAACTAGAGGCCTAGGGGAATGCAAGATGGGGTGACTTGTGGGGCTCGGACCAGGTTCTGTTACCCAGAATCCTTTGCAAACCTCAAAATTTGGCTAAAAAAAACACATGTTCCTCACATTTCTATGGCAGAAAGTTCTGGAATCTGAGAGGAGCCACAAATTTCCTTCCACCCAGCGTTCCCCCAAGTCTCCCGATAAAAATGATACCTCACTTGTGAGGGTAGGCCTAGCGCCCGCGACAGGAAACGCCCCAAAGCGTAACGTGGACACATCCAATTTTTGAAAGAAAACAGAGGTGATTTTTGCGAAGTGCCTACCTGTAGATTTTGGCCTCTAGCTCACCCGGCACCTAGGGAAACCTTCCAAACCTGTGCATTTCTGAAAACTAGAGACCTAGGGGAATCCAAGATGGGGTGACTTGTGGGGCTCGGTCTAGGTTCTGTTACCCAGAATCCTTTGCAAACCTCAAAATTTAGCTAAGAAAACACATGTTCCTCACATTTCTGTGGCAGAAAGTTCTGGAATCTGAGAGGAGCCACAAATTTCCTTCCACCCAGCATTCCCCCAAGTCTCCCGATAAAAATGATACCTCACTTGTGCTGGTAGGCCTAGCGACCGCGACAGGAAACGCCCCAAAGCGCAACGTGGATACATCCAAATTTTTGAAAGAAAACAGAGGTGTTTTTTGCGAAGTGCCTACCTATAGATTTTGGCCTCTAGCTCAGCCGGCACCTAGGGAAACCTACCAAACCTGTGCATTTCTGAAAACTAGAGACCTAGGGGAATCAAAGATGGGGTGACTTGTGGGGCTCGGACCAGGTTCTGTTACCCAGAATCCTTTGCAAACCTCAAAATTTGGCTAAAAAAACACATGTTCCTCACATTTCTGTGGTAGAAAGTTCTGGAATCTGAGAGGAGCGACAAATTTCCTTCCACCCAGCATTCCCCCAAGTCTCCCGATAAAAATTATACCTCACTTGTGTGGGTAGGCCTAGCGCCCGCGACAGGAAACGCCCCAAAGCGCGACGTGGACACATCCAAATTTTTGAAAGAAAACAGAGGTGTTTTTTGCGAAGTGCCTACCTGTAGATTTTGGCCTCTAGCTCAGCCGGCACCTAGGGAAACCTACCAAACCTGTGCATTTCTGAAAACTAGAGACCTAGGAGAATTCAAGCTAGGGTGACTTGTGGGGCTCCGACCAGGTTCTGTTACCCAGAATCCTTTGCAAACCTCAAAATTTGTCTAAAAAAACACATGTTCCTCACATTTCTGTGGCAGAAAGTTCTGGAATCTGAGAGGAGCCACAAATTTCCTTCCACCCAGCGTTCCCCGAAGTCTCCCGATAAAAATGGTACCTCACTTGTGTGGGTAGGCCTAGCGCCCGCGACAGGAAACGCCCCAAAGCGCAACGTGGACACATCCAATTTTTTGAAAGAAAACAGAGGTGATTTTTACGAAGTGCCTACCTGTAGATTTTGGCCTCTAGCTCAGCCGGCACCTAGGGAAACCTACCAAACCTGTGCATTTCTGAAAACTAGAGACCTAGGGGAATCCAATATGGGGTGACTTGTGGGGCTTGGACCAGGTTCTGTTACCCAGAATCCTTTGCAAACCTCAAAATTTGGCTAAAAAAACACATGTTCCTCACATTTCTGTGTTAGAAAGTTCTGGAATCTGAGAGGAGCGACAAATTTCCTTCCACCCAGCATTCCCCCAAGTCTCCCGATAAAAATGATACCTCACTTGTGTGGGTAGGCCTAGCGCCCGCGACAGGAAACGCCCCAAAGCGCAACGTGGACACATCCACATTTTTTAAAGAAAACAGAGGTGTTTTTTGCGAAGTGCCTACCTGTAGATTTTGGCCTCTAGCTCAGCCGGCACCTAGGGAAACCTACCAAACCTGTGCATTTCTGAAAACTAGAGACCTAGGGGAATCCAAGATGGTGTGACTTGTGGGGCTCGGACCAGGTTCTGTTACCCAGAATCCTTTGCAAACCACAAAATTTGGCTAAAAAAACACATGTTCCTCACATTTCTGTGGCAGAAAGTTCTGGAATCTGAGAGGAGCCACAAATTTCCTTCCACCCAGCGTTCCCCCAAGTCTCCCGATAAAAATTATACCTCACTTGTGTGGGTAGGCCTAGCACCCGCGACAGGAAACGCCCCAAAGCGCAACGTGGACACATCCAATTTTTTGGAAGAAAACAGAGGTGATTTTTGCGAAGTGCCTACCTGTAGATTTTGGCCTCTAGCTCAGCCGGCACCTAGGGAAACCTACCAAACCTGTGCATTTCTGAAAACTAGAGACCTAGGAGAATTCAAGCTAGGGTGACTTGTGGGGCTCCGACCAGGTTCTGTTACCCAGAATCCTTTGCAAACCTCAAAATTTGGCTAAAAAAACACATGTTCCTCACATTTCTGTGGCAGAAAGTTCTGGAATCTGAGAGGAGCCACAAATTTCCTTCCACCCAGCGTTCCCCCAAGTCTCCCGATAAAAATGATACCTCACTTGTGTGGGTAGGCCTACCGCCCGCGACAGGAAACGCCCCAAAGCGCAACGTGGACACATCCACATTTTTGAAAGAAAACAGAGGTGTTTTTTACGAAGTGCCTACCTGTAGATTTTGGCCTCTAGCTCAGCCGGCACCTAGGGAAACCTACCAAACCTGTGCATTTCTGAAAACTAGAGGCCTAGGGGAATCCAAGATGGGGTGACTTGTGGGGCTCGGACCAGGTTCTGTTACCCAGAATCCTTTGCAAACCTCAAAATTTAGCTAAAAAAACACATGTTCCTCACATTTCTATGGCACAAAGTTCTGGAATCTGAGAGGAGCCACAAATTTCCTTCCACCCAGCGTTCCCCCAAGTCTCCCGATAAAAATGATACCTCACTTGTGAGGGTAGGCCTAGCGCCCGCGACAGGAAACGCCCCAAAGCGTAACGTGGACACATCCAATTTTTGAAAGAAAACAGAGGTGATTTTTGCGAAGTGCCTACCTGTAGGATTTTGCCTCTAGCTCACCCGGCACCTAGGGAAACCTTCCAAACCTGTGCATTTCTGAAAACTAGAGACCTAGGGGAATCCAAGATGGGGTGACTTGTGGGGCTCGGACTAGGTTCTGTTACCCAGAATCCTTTGCAAACCTCAAAATTTGGCTAAAAAAACACATGTTCCTCACATTTCTGTGGCAGAAAGTTCTGGAATCTGAGAGGAGCCACAAATTTCCTTCCACCCAGCGTTCCCCCAAGTCTCCCGATAAAAATGATACCTCACTTGTGTGGGTAGGCCTAGCACCCGCGACAGGAAACGCCCCAAAGCGCAACGTGGACACATCCAAATTTTTGAAAGAAAACAGAGGTGTTTTTTGCAAAGTGCCTACCTGTAGATTTTGGCCTCTAGCTCAGCCGGCACCTAGGGAAACCTACCAAACCTGTGCATATCTGAAAACTAGAGACCTAGGGGAATCCAAGATAGGGTGACTTGTGGGGCTCGGACCAGGTTCTGTTACCCAGAATCCTTTGCAAACCTCAAAATTTGGCTAAAAAAACACATGTTCTTCACATTTCTGTGGCAGAAAGTTCTGGAATCTGAGAGGAGCCACAAATTTCCTTCCACCCAGCTTTCCCCCAAGTCTCCCGATAAAAATGATACCTCACTTGTGTGGGTAGGCCTAGCACCCGCAACAGGAAACGCCCCAAAGCGCAACGTGGACACATCCAAATTTTTGAAAGAAAACAGAGGTGTTTTTTGCAAAGTGCCTACCTGTAGATTTTGGCCTCTAGCTCAGCCGGCACCTAGGGAAACCTACCAAACCTGTGCATATCTGAAAACTAGAGACCTAGGGGAATCCAAGATAGGGTGACTGGTGGGGCTCGGACCAGGTTCTGTTACCCAGAATCCTTTGCAAACCTCAAAATTTGGCTAAAAAAACACATGTTCTTCACATTTCTGTGGCAGAAAGTTCTGGAATCTGAGAGGAGCCACAAATTTCCTTCCACCCAGCTTTCCCCCAAGTCTCACGATAACAATGATACCTCACTTGTGTGGGTAGGCCTAGCGCCCGCGACAGGAAACGCCCCAAAGCGCAACGTGGACACATCCAATTTTTTGAAAGAAAACAGAGGTGATTTTTGCAAAGTGCCTACCTGTAGATTTTGGCCTCTAGCTCAGCCGGCACCTAGGGAAACTTACCAAACCTGTGCATTTCTGAAAGCTAGAGACCTAGGGGAATCCAAGATGGGGTGACTTGTGGGGCTCGGACCAGGTTCTGTTACCCAGAATCCTTTGCAAACCTCAAAATTTGGCTAAAAAAACACATGTTCCTCACATTTCTGTGGCAGAAAGTTCTGGAATCTGAGAGGAGCCACAAATTTCCTTCCACCCAGCGTTCCCCCGAGTCTCCGGATAAAAATGATACCTCCCTTGTGTGGGTATGCCGACCGCCCGCGACAGGAAACACCCCAAAGCGCAACGTGGACACATCCAAATTTTTGAAAGAAAACAAAGGTGTTTTTTGCGAAGTGCCTACCTGTAGATTTTGGCCTCTAGCTCAGCCGGCACCTAGGGAAACCTACCAAACCTGTGCATTTCTGAAAACTAGAGACCTAGGGGAATCCAAGATGGGGTGACTTGTGGGGCTCGGACCAGGTTCTGTTACCCAGAATCCTTTGCAAACCTCAAAATTTGGCAAAAAAAACACATGTTCCTCACATTTCTGTGGCAGAAAGTTCTGGAATCTGAGAGGAGCCACAAATTTCCTTCCACCCAGCGTTCCCCCAAGTCTCCCGATAAAAATGATACCTCACTTGTGAGGGTAGGCCTAGCGCCCGCAACAGGAAACGCCCCAAAGCGCAACGTGGACACATCGAAATTTTTGAAAGAAAACAGAGGTGTTTTTTGCGAAGTGCCTACCTGTAGATTTTGGCCTCTAGCTCAGCCGGCACCTAGGGAAACCTACCAAACCTGTGCATTTCTGAAAACTAGAGGCCTAGGGGAATGCAAGATGGGGTGACTTGTGGGGCTCGGACCAGGTTCTGTTACCCAGAATCCTTTGCAAACCTCAAAATTTGGCTAAAAAAACACATGTTCCTCACATTTCTATGGCAGAAAGTTCTGGAATCTGAGAGGAGCCACAAATTTCCTTCCACCCAGCGTTCCCCCAAGTCTCCCGATAAAAATGATACCTCACTTGTGAGGGTAGGCCTAGCGCCCGCGACAGGAAACGCCCCAAAGCGTAACGTGGACACATCCAATTTTTGAAAGAAAACAGAGGTGATTTTTGCGAAGTGCCTACCTGTAGATTTTGGCCTCTAGCTCACCCGGCACCTAGGGAAACCTTCCAAACCTGTGCATTTCTGAAAACTAGAGACCTAGGGGAATCCAAGATGGGGTGACTTGTGGGGCTCGGTCTAGGTTCTGTTACCCAGAATCCTTTGCAAACCTCAAAATTTAGCTAAGAAAACACATGTTCCTCACATTTCTGTGGCAGAAAGTTCTGGAATCTGAGAGGAGCCACAAATTTCCTTCCACCCAGCATTCCCCCAAGTCTCCCGATAAAAATGATACCTCACTTGTGCTGGTAGGCCTAGCGACCGCGACAGGAAACGCCCCAAAGCGCAACGTGGATACATCCAAATTTTTGAAAGAAAACAGAGGTGTTTTTTGCGAAGTGCCTACCTATAGATTTTGGCCTCTAGCTCAGCCGGCACCTAGGGAAACCTACCAAACCTGTGCATTTTTGAAAACTAGAGACCTAGGGGAATCAAAGATGGGGTGACTTGTGGGGCTCGGACCAGGTTCTGTTACCCAGAATCCTTTGCAAACCTCAAAATTTGGCTAAAAAAACACATGTTCCTCACATTTCTGTGGTAGAAAGTTCTGGAATCTGAGAGGAGCGACAAATTTCCTTCCACCCAGCATTCCCCCAAGTCTCCCGATAAAAATTATACCTCACTTGTGTGGGTAGGCCTAGCGCCCGCGACAGGAAACGCCCCAAAGCGCAACGTGGACACATCCAAATTTTTGAAAGAAAACAGAGGTGTTTTTTGCGAAGTGCCTACCTGTAGATTTTGGCCTCTAGCTCAGCCGGCACCTAGGGAAACCTACCAAACCTGTGCATTTCTGAAAACTAGAGACCTAGGAGAATTCAAGCTAGGGTGACTTGTGGGGCTCCGACCAGGTTCTGTTACCCAGAATCCTTTGCAAACCTCAAAATTTGGCTAAAAAAACACATGTTCCTCACATTTCTGTGGCAGAAAGTTCTGGAATCTGAGAGGAGCCACAAATTTCCTTCCACCCAGCGTTCCCCGAAGTCTCCCGATAAAAATGGTACCTCACTTGTGTGGGTAGGCCTAGCGCCCGCGACAGGAAACGCCCCAAAGCGCAACGTGGACACATCCAATTTTTTGAAAGAAAACAGAGGTGATTTTTACGAAGTGCCTACCTGTAGATTTTGGCCTCTAGCTCAGCCGGCACCTAGGGAAACCTACCAAACCTGTGCATTTCTGAAAACTAGAGACCTAGGGGAATCCAATATGGGGTGACTTGTGGGGCTTGGACCAGGTTCTGTTACCCAGAATCCTTTGCAAACCTCAAAATTTGGCTAAAAAAACACATGTTCCTCACATTTCTGTGTTAGAAAGTTCTGGAATCTGAGAGGAGCGACAAATTTCCTTCCACCCAGCATTCCCCCAAGTCTCCCGATAAAAATGATACCTCACTTGTGTGGGTAGGCCTAGCGCCCGCGACAGGAAACGCCCCAAAGCGCAACGTGGACACATCCACATTTTTTAAAGAAAACAGAGGTGTTTTTTGCGAAGTGCCTACCTGTAGATTTTGGCCTCTAGCTCAGCCGGCACCTAGGGAAACCTACCAAACCTGTGCATTTCTGAAAACTAGAGACCTAGGGGAATCCAAGATGGTGTGACTTGTGGGGCTCGGACCAGGTTCTGTTACCCAGAATCCTTTGCAAACCACAAAATTTGGCTAAAAAAACACATGTTCCTCACATTTCTGTGGCAGAAAGTTCTGGAATCTGAGAGGAGCCACAAATTTCCTTCCACCCAGCGTTCCCCCAAGTCTCCCGATAAAAATTATACCTCACTTGTGTGGGTAGGCCTAGCACCCGCGACAGGAAACGCCCCAAAGCGCAACGTGGACACATCCAATTTTTTGGAAGAAAACAGAGGTGATTTTTGCGAAGTGCCTACCTGTAGATTTTGGCCTCTAGCTCAGCCGGCACCTAGGGAAACCTACCAAACCTGTGCATTTCTGAAAACTAGAGACCTAGGAGAATTCAAGCTAGGGTGACTTGTGGGGCTCCGACCAGGTTCTGTTACCCAGAATCCTTTGCAAACCTCAAAATTTGGCTAAAAAAACACATGTTCCTCACATTTCTGTGGCAGAAAGTTCTGGAATCTGAGAGGAGCCACAAATTTCCTTCCACCCAGCGTTCCCCCAAGTCTCCCGATAAAAATGATACCTCACTTGTGTGGGTAGGCCTACCGCCCGCGACAGGAAACGCCCCAAAGCGCAACGTGGACACATCCACATTTTTGAAAGAAAACAGAGGTGTTTTTTGCGAAGTGCCTACCTGTAGATTTTGGCCTCTAGCTCAGCCGGCACCTAGGGAAACCTACCAAACCTGTGCATTTCTGAAAACTAGAGGCCTAGGGGAATCCAAGATGGGGTGACTTGTGGGGCTCGGACCAGGTTCTGTTACCCAGAATCCTTTGCAAACCTCAAAATTTAGCTAAAAAAACACATGTTCCTCACATTTCTATGGCACAAAGTTCTGGAATCTGAGAGGAGCCACAAATTTCCTTCCACCCAGCGTTCCCCCAAGTCTCCCGATAAAAATGATACCTCACTTGTGAGGGTAGGCCTAGCGCCCGCGACAGGAAACGCCCCAAAGCGTAACGTGGACACATCCAATTTTTGAAAGAAAACAGAGGTGATTTTTGCGAAGTGCCTACCTGTAGGATTTTGCCTCTAGCTCACCCGGCACCTAGGGAAACCTTCCAAACCTGTGCATTTCTGAAAACTAGAGACCTAGGGGAATCCAAGATGGGGTGACTTGTGGGGCTCGGACTAGGTTCTGTTACCCAGAATCCTTTGCAAACCTCAAAATTTGGCTAAAAAAACACATGTTCCTCACATTTCTGTGGCAGAAAGTTCTGGAATCTGAGAGGAGCCACAAATTTCCTTCCACCCAGCGTTCCCCCAAGTCTCCCGATAAAAATTGTACCTCACTTGTGTGGGTAGGCCTAGCACCCGCGACAGGAAACGCCCCAAAGCGCAACGTGGACACATCCAAATTTTTGAAAGAAAACAGAGGTGTTTTTTGCAAAGTGCCTACCTGTAGATTTTGGCCTCTAGCTCAGCCGGCACCTAGGGAAACCTACCAAACCTGTGCATATCTGAAAACTAGAGACCTAGGGGAATCCAAGATAGGGTGACTTGTGGGGCTCGGACCAGGTTCTGTTACCCAGAATCCTTTGCAAACCTCAAAATTTGGCTAAAAAAACACATGTTCTTCACATTTCTGTGGCAGAAAGTTCTGGAATCTGAGAGGAGCCACAAATTTCCTTCCACCCAGCTTTCCCCCAAGTCTCCCGATAAAAATGATACCTCACTTGTGTGGGTAGGCCTAGCACCCGCAACAGGAAACGCCCCAAAGCGCAACGTGGACACATCCACATTTTTGAAAGAAAACAGAGGTGTTTTTTGCAAAGTGCCTACCTGTAGATTTTGGCCTCTAGCTCAGCCGGCACCTAGGGAAACCTACCAAACCTGTGCATATCTGAAAACTAGAGACCTAGGGGAATCCAAGATAGGGTGACTGGTGGGGCTCGGACCAGGTTCTGTTACCCAGAATCCTTTGCAAACCTCAAAATTTGGCTAAAAAAACACATGTTCTTCACATTTCTGTGGCAGAAAGTTCTGGAATCTGAGAGGAGCCACAAATTTCCTTCCACCCAGCTTTCCCCCAAGTCTCACGATAACAATGATACCTCACTTGTGTGGGTAGGCCTAGCGCCCGCGACAGGAAACGCCCCAAAGCGCAACGTGGACACATCCAATTTTTTGAAAGAAAACAGAGGTGATTTTTGCAAAGTGCCTACCTGTAGATTTTGGCCTCTAGCTCAGCCGGCACCTAGGGAAACTTACCAAACCTGTGCATTTCTGAAAGCTAGAGACCTAGGGGAATCCAAGATGGGGTGACTTGTGGGGCTCGGACCAGGTTCTGTTACCCAGAATCCTTTGCAAACCTCAAAATTTGGCTAAAAAAACACATGTTCCTCACATTTCTGTGGCAGAAAGTTCTGGAATCTGAGAGGAGCCACAAATTTCCTTCCACCCAGCGTTCCCCCGAGTCTCCGGATAAAAATGATACCTCCCTTGTGTGGGTATGCCGACCGCCCGCGACAGGAAACACCCCAAAGCGCAACGTGGACACATCCAAATTTTTGAAAGAAAACAAAGGTGTTTTTTGCGAAGTGCCTACCTGTAGATTTTGGCCTCTAGCTCAGCCGGCACCTAGGGAAACCTACCAAACCTGTGCATTTCTGAAAACTAGAGACCTAGGGGAATCCAAGATGGGGTGACTTGTGGGGCTCGGACCAGGTTCTGTTACCCAGAATCCTTTGCAAACCTCAAAATTTGGCTAAAAAAACACATGTTCCTCACATTTCTGTGGCAGAAAGTTCTGGAATCTGAGAGGAGCCACAAATTTCCTTCCACCCAGCGTTCCCCCAAGTCTCCCGATAAAAATGATACCTCACTTGTGTGGGTAGGCCTAGCGCCCGCGACAGGAAATGCCCCAAAGCGCAACGTGGACGCATCCAAATTTTTGAAAGAAAACAGAGGTGTTTTTTGCGAAGTGCCTACCTGTAGATTTTGGCCTCTAGCTCAGCCGGCACCTAGGGAAACCTACCAAACCTGTGCATTTCTGAAAACTAGAGACCTAGGGGAATCCAATATGGGGTGACTTATGGGGTGACTTGTGGGGCTCGGACCAGGTTCTGTTACCCAGAATCCTTTGCAAACCTCAAAATTTGGCTAAAAAAACACATGTTCCTCACATTTCTGTGGTAGAAAGTTCTGGAATCTGAGAGGAGCGACAAATTTCCTTCCACCCAGCATTCCCCCAAGTCTCCCGATAAAAATGATACCTCACTTGTGTGGGTAGGCCTAGCGCCCGCGACAGGAAACGCCCCAAAGCGCAACGTGGAAACATCCAAATTTTTGAAAGAAAACAGAGGTGTTTTTTGCGAAGTGCCTACCTGTAGATTTTGGCCTCTAGCTCAGCCGGCACCTAGGTAAACCTACCAAACCTGTGCATTTCTGAAAACTAGAGACCTAGGGGAATCCAAGATGGGGTGACTTGTGGGGCTCGGACCAGGTTCTGTTACCCAGAATCCTTTGCAAACCTCAAAATTTGGCTAAAAAAACACATGTTCCTCACATTTCTGTGGCAGAAAGTTCTGGAATCTGAGAGGAGCCACAAATTTCCTTCCACCCAGCGTTCCCCCAAGTCTCCCGATAAAAATGATACCTCACTTGTGTGGGTAGGCCTACCGCCCGCGACAGGAAATGCCCCAAAGCGCAAGGTAGACACATCCAAATTTTTGAAAGAAAACAGAGGTGTTTTTTGCGAAGTGCCTACCTGTAGATTTTGGCCTCTAGCTCAGCCGGCACCTAGGGAAACCTACCAAACCTGTGCATTTCTGAAAACTAGAGGCCTAGGGGAATCCAAGATGGGGTGACTTGTGGGGCTCGGACCAGGTTCTGTTACCCAGAATCCTTTGCAAACCTCAAAATTTGGCTAAAAAAACACATGTTCCTCACATTTCTATGGCAGAAAGTTCTGGAATCTGAGAGGAGCCACAAATTTCCTTCCACCCAGCGTTCCCCCAAGTCTCCCGATAAAAATGATACCTCACTTGTGAGGGTAGGCCTAGCGCCCGCGACAGGAAACGCCCCAAAGCGTAACGTGGACACATCCAATTTTTGAAAGAAAACAGAGGTGATTTTTGCGAAGTGCCTACCTGTAGGATTTTGCCTCTAGCTCACCCGGCACCTAGGGAAACCTTCCAAACCTGTGCATTTCTGAAAACTAGAGACCTAGGGGAATCCAAGATGGGGTGACTTGTGGGGCTCGGACTAGGTTCTGTTACCCAGAATCCTTTGCAAACCTCAAAATTTGGCTAAAAAAACACATGTTCCTCACATTTCTGTGGCAGAAAGTTCTGGAATCTGAGAGGAGCCACAAATTTCCTTCCACCCAGCGTTCCCCCAAGTCTCCCGATAAAAATGATACCTCACTTGTGTGGGTAGGCCTAGCACCCGCGACAGGAAACGCCCCAAAGCGCAACGTGGACACATCCAAATTTTTGAAAGAAAACAGAGGTGTTTTTTGCAAAGTGCCTACCTGTAGATTTTGGCCTCTAGCTCAGCCGGCACCTAGGGAAACCTACCAAACCTGTGCATATCTGAAAACTAGAGACCTAGGGGAATCCAAGATAGGGTGACTTGTGGGGCTCGGACCAGGTTCTGTTACCCAGAATCCTTTGCAAACCTCAAAATTTGGCTAAAAAAACACATGTTCTTCACATTTCTGTGGCAGAAAGTTCTGGAATCTGAGAGGAGCCACAAATTTCCTTCCACCCAGCTTTCCCCCAAGTCTCCCGATAAAAATGATACCTCACTTGTGTGGGTAGGCCTAGCACCCGCAACAGGAAACGCCCCAAAGCGCAACGTGGACACATCCAAATTTTTGAAAGAAAACAGAGGTGTTTTTTGCAAAGTGCCTACCTGTAGATTTTGGCCTCTAGCTCAGCCGGCACCTAGGGAAACCTACCAAACCTGTGCATATCTGAAAACTAGAGACCTAGGGGAATCCAAGATAGGGTGACTGGTGGGGCTGAAGAACCAGAACCTTATGGGCCTGGCGGCGCAGGGTACGCCTGAAATCTCCTTGGATTCACCTGCCTCAACTAACAGAGACACGGGACACTCTGTCAGGCGTAAAAGATCAGATTTTATTAGCTGCAGCTAGTACAGTTGTCCAAGAAGTACACAAGGTATGTTCTCAGGAGACTGCCACTTTACTTTGTGGCGCACAATCTTATATACCGTATAAAAACCATTTATTAACTACATACACTCCCAGAACACATAGAAAGGAGCCAGTAAGAATAATGTAAAGATAGAACAGAGCCAATAGAAATGTCGGAAAACAAGACAGCACCAATAGAAGGAATTGGAAAACAAAGTATCAAGTGACTTAAGGTTGCCTCCCCTCCAGCTGTGTTTGTCACCCCTCCCTTGAACTAATTCATTAACCGATCCACAACGAAGTTGCATGTGGTGTGATAAGTTTGTGTGCGTTTGGAGGACAGTTGTGAAATGAGAGAATACTAGCAAAGGACAGCGAAGGCCAGACGATAAGATAAGATCGGCGGAGAATAGTGTGAGCCTACAGATAGTTGAAACAAGGATTAGAAAACCAGACAGGGATTAGTGTACTCGGTCAGACCTTAATACCAGCCTTGTAAAGATAGAGGCAGAAGGCTGTTTTGAACACCATGTTGCAGAATAAGCAGAAAAGGCAGAATGGGCTTCGTTCGCTGTGCTGCCTGAGTGAAGGCAACATAAAATGGCGGCGGGCCACAAAATGGCGGGTCGATACGATCGTATTAAAAATCGAATTTCCTCAGACCCTCCTTTTGCCAGAACTCAGGCAAGATACACAAACTCATGTTAATCTGAGTCGATGTCTATGGCCATGAGGTCATCAAGCTGTTGCTGTACCATCATTTTGATATTCTCTGCTCTTTGTGACTTGGGTTTGGGAATACATGCAGTAGCACATAGGTTGCAGATGGCAGGACCGCAGTGCATACAAAGACAACAAGAGAATATAAAAGCTAAAATTACTCCAAAGAATGTCAATACCTTCCAACCCCATTTGGACAGCAATCCCCAAAACCACTCTGAAAAGGACCAATCTCCTTCGTCCTGATGAATCGACTCGGAGATTATGTGTAACTTAGAGATAGCTTGGTATACTGTCGGAGCGTCATTAGGTATGAAAATACAGCAACTTGATCCGATCAATTTGCATACTCCACCACGGTCCGCAAGAACAAAGTCTAAGGCAACACGGTTCTGCAAGGTCATAAGACGATCAGCCTGTAGTTCAGCTGTAATGTTACTTAAAGCTCCGACAGTGATGTCTATGGTGGTTTCTACGACACGAACCAATTGCCTTATATTTCTGCTGTTGGCCATTGGACCCCAGAAGGGAAGAAATCCTTTGAGGAAATCTCCTCCCTCTTGTCCTGCTGTGTCTTTCGAATCCACAATCCCTCTGCCATATCTATTTTTATGATGGTTCGCAGGAGCGGTGTATGTAGGGGGAAGAAGAAAGGCTATATAACAAGTACCAGAGAAATCAGCTGGCAACCATTTATAAGCCCTATCGTGGCAAACGAAGTATGTACCTTGAGATGGTACTAACGGCGGTGAATTCAGGGCTGAATAAACATATGTATGGGAACATAAACTTTCTCTTTGTCCGGTGTTTGGAGTTCTACCATTTATTTGCAGACAGAAATTTCCTTGTTGGGGTATGACCCGTATCGGAGGAGATTTTCCTTGCTCAACCTTATCATTGAGGCTGGAAATGTAATTAGTTATGTTCCAATTGGTATATGCTTTTCTTTCATCTATGGAAGCTTCACTTTTTTCCATGATTTTAGCCATAGCTACCATTCCCTTTATCAATAAACTATGACTGAAATCTGAACCAACACTATGTGAACTGACAGGTTGTTTAATTTTACTTTGATATGCATTATTGAAAATGACAAAATAAGCCCAAGCGGAACCTTCATAGGAGAATGGAAGAACTAAATATGGCATTCCTTTTTCTACCGTATGTGGTATGAGTCCACACACCCAACAGTCAGTTGTATTGATCACTAACTGATGTTGATGTAACAACTGGACGAAGGAATTGTTAAAGTATTCAGTTCTTCTGATGAGTTCATGCTGGGGAAGAGTGTGAAATAGGTGCGGAGAGATAGTAGAAGAAGATGTAGAGGTAGGAGAAGAGACAACTTTTTGCTGCAGAGTAATAATGATCCAGTTTACAGATGCCAAAAGAATACACGACAATATAATGACGCATAGAGCAATACTACAACGACTATATATTTCTTTACAATTATTCTTTACATTTTTACTTTCTCTTTTATCTAATGTAGCCTCCATCTTTCTAAGTGGATGCTCACGGCAATCTTCCTCAATCACTGTAGTCACGATTATCTACCGTCCTATGACACTGTGAGGTCCTGCAGGCCTATTGCCACTTACTCAGGTCGTAACTAAGACTCCTACCGTGACCCTGCAACCGGGATAGAGTACTACATAGGAGAGAAATTTACAAGTTCTTTGGTCTTGGTCTCAAATTATAGCGTTCCTGTCCAGAGGCAGTCTGGTTTTGAAACAATGTTCCTGGATTTGTCGTGTTCAAGCGACGATGCGATGGTATTGCTTCTTGAAGGATGTCGTCGTCCTCTTTCTCAGAAAGTGTTCCAATTAGACGCGCATCACTGAATGGTACAAATTGCGGAACTTTCTCACTTTCAGAGTCACTGATGCCTCTACGGACCCACTGATCGAAAGGCAAGGGCAAAGGCACTTTCTTGCAGTGCACGGCATGCACCCAGTTTTTCTTTCCTTCGACTTTAACTGCTGTTCTTGTGGTCAAAAGAACCAGGCGTGGCTCTCTCCATCTGGGCTCCAAATTTCTCTGTCGTTGGAAATTTTTTGTGCAGACCCAGTCACCTGGTCGGATGGAATGACCTGGGTCTGTGGAAGCCTCTGGTAGAGCACTCTGAACCTGTTGATGAAGAACACGCAATTTAGTTGTAAGGTCATGCAAGTAGTCAATCAACATCGGGTATGGCAAGTCTGAGTATTTCTTAGGGCGAGGAACTCCCCATACATTAGCTGGGCGACCAAATATCACTTCGTAAGGGCTAAGCCCCAAACGAGAGTGTACTGCTGTTCTGGTGGACAGAAGAGCCAATGGTAAAGCATCAGGCCAATTAAGTCCTGTGCTAGCTTGCACCTTAGCAATTTTAAGCTTCAAGGTTCCATTGTAGCATTCTACTAAACCAGCCGACTGTGGGTGATTCGCCGCGTGGAACTTCTGTTTTATGCCAAGACCTGCACAAACTTTTTGCATGACTTGACCCACAAATTCGCTCCCATTGTCACTCCAGACAATGCGCGGCAAACCAAACCTAGGGAAGAATTCTTTCAAAAGTATTTTGGCAGTTGATAAAGCAGTATTGTCCTTCAGAGGGTAGGCTTCTACCCATCTAGAAAAAGCACATACTACCACCAGAACATATTTGAGGTTGTTGCATCGTTCCATGTGAATATAATCGATCTGCAACACCTCAAATGGATATGTTGGAGGAGCAAAATGACCTGCTGGAGTTGGGGTTCCCTTTCCCGGATTGTACATCAAGCAAACAATACAATGTTTTACTACATTATTTGCACACTTTGGGATCCCCTCATTTTGCCACACTGGAGCCAGAAGTTTACATATTCCTTTTGCACTTAGGTGAGCTGGACCATGTGCCATAGTAACTACAGGTAGTACATAAGCATCTGGTAACAGCCAACGTTGATGTTCTGATAATTCAACCCAACATCCCATCTCATCTAACATTCCTGTACTTTCCTTCCACTTTCTCAACTCATTCTCCGTAGTCTCTCCTTGAATTGATTTCACACTCTCTACTGTATCTTCACACATTCCCTTTTCTCTTACGCAGTTTGCGGGACCTGCAACATACATTCGACTTGTGTTGTCTCTGGCTGTCTTTTTCGCTACCTCATCTGCAAATGCATTTCCTCGACCAACATCGTCCACAATCTTTTTGTGTGCACTACACTTCACGATTGCTATCTGAGTAGGCATTGTAAGTGACTCAAGAAGTTCAGTCACTAATTGACCATGTTGTATCTTAGTACCATGGGAAGTAAAGAATCCTCTTTCCTTCCATAAGCGCCCAAAGTTAAACGCTACACCAAAAGCGTATTGGCTATCAGTGTACACGTTTACTCTTTTTCCTTTGGATAACACACACGCTCTAGTTAAGGCTATCAATTCAGCTGCCTGAGCTGAATTATGTCTAATGCGTGCTGTCTCCACAATCGTATGCAAAGTAGTAATAGCGTAGGCTGAAACTGTATCTCCATTCGGGAGCTTGAAACAAGAACCATCTACCCATAGTGTTCCATCTGGATTCACTAATGGCGTGTCTTTTAGGTCAATTCTACCCTTAGTCTCTTCTTCAGTACGGAGAAAACAATCATGCTGTTCAGAGACATCTCTCTCTTCTGGAAGAGGCAACAAAGTAGCTGGATTCAGGGTATTACATCGTTTGATGTGTATGTGACTAGCCAAAAGCGTCAGCTCATATCCGGACAACCGAGCACTCGTAAGATGCTGCGTTTTTGTCCTATTTAGTAAAGTATCCACTGCATGTGGCACCATAACAATGAGAGTATTATCTAGCACTACTCCAGCAGACTGTCGAATAGAAATTGCTGCTGCCGCTGTCGCCTTAAGACAACTAGGCAATGCTTTAGCTACTGGATCTAACGTAGCTGAGAAATATGCACATGGTCGCTGTTGATCTCCAAAACGCTGCGTTAAGACTGACAATGCACAACCCTCTCTTTCGTGGACATAGAGCGTAAAGGGCTTACTGTAATCAGGAGTACCCAATACAGGAGCAGAACACAAAGCAATACGCAAATCAGTAAAACTCTTCTGACACTCGTCAGTCCACGGAAGAGGCTGAGGCGTATCTTTTAAAGTTAGCGCCAACAGCGGTTTAGCCAATAAAGAGAAACTCGGAATCCACTGTCTACAATAAGAAGTAATGCCCAAAAAGGCACGTACCTCTCTTTGTGTGGATGGCACTGACATTTGTGCAATTGCCTGAATTCGTTCGGGGGTCAATCGTCGTCCCTCCTTTGACAAGAGATGACCCAAATAAGTCACCTCGCGACAGACATATTGTAATTTAGAAGGAGAAACCTTGTGATTTAGATCAAACAAATGACGCAACAGTGCAACGGTCACGTTTTTGCAAATCTCCTCTGAATCAGCGGCAACTAATAAGTCATCCATGTACTGAATGAGAGCGGCACCGGACGGTAAGGAAAAGGCATCAAGATGACATTTTAGAGCTTGACTGTAAATAGAGGGACTTTCACAATAACCTTGAGGTGCGCGTTTAAACCGGAAGCTTCGGCCTCCGAGGGAAAAACCAAAAATATCTCTACTCTCTTCGGCGATGGGAATACTAAAGAAAGCATTCTTTAAATCAATAACTGAAAACCAAGTCGCTGTAGAAGGTATCATCGTCAACAGAGCAGTGATATCTGGGACTACAGGAAACTGCGGTACGACAATCTTGTTTACCTCCCGAAGATCAATTACAAAACGATAAACAGGAGGCTGAGAAGGATCAGTGCGTTTAAGAACCGGAAGAACAGGACTGTTACATGTATTTCCTCTCGTTTCCTCAACCACACCCTTCTGAATCAAATCATGGACAATTTCCAGAAGTGCTTTCTCACCTTCAGTAGAGATTCTGTATTGCGGAATACGTGGCATTTCAGCATTGGGCTTAAGAGTAACAACATAAGGTGGGATCTCAAGACAACCAACGTCATTCGGACCCGTAGCCCAAAGCGTTTCGGGAAGAGAAAGCAATTCAGATGGGAATTGATCTTTTGATAAGTACATTGGACTAGTCATTTTCTGTCCTAGAGTGAGGTATACACCAGAAGGTGAACAATATATCGTAGCATGCATTCTTTTTAATAGATCTAAACCCAACAGATTTTCACCACAACCATTCGTCAGAAGAAGCGGAGCTTCTAAATCATAAGGGCCTATTGAAACAGGCAAAGGGCAAGAAACTGGATTGCGAACAGGGGCGCCAGAAAATCCTACAGATACATTTGTTAAGCCAGACAAAGGTGCGCCAGGGAGTTTAGAATGAATGATAGAGCTTCTCATGGCACCAGTATCTAAAAGAAATGGCTCTGAAACACCCATTGTAGTGACATTAACATAAGGTCCATTCTGATCCACTGGAATTGACGTAACCCCCTTACTTTGTCCATGGCTGTCCTATTCAAAATGAAGACTTTCATTCCCTCCTTCAATATACTGATCCTCACTGTAATACTGTGTAGACCTAACATTTTGCTGGTCAAAGTAATTTCCGGAATTTGGAGGAACAAAAGAACGCTGCTCTTGGGTTAACACACCTCGACCTCTACCTCTATTTGCTGACTGAAGACCACCACGACCTCGTGAAGCAGATGTTGCTCCATTACGCTGCAACAATGCCGGACAATTGTTCTTAAAATGACCTTCCTCCCTACAATAAGCACATTGATTGGGACCTAGCAAAGGTCTTGGAATGAATGGTTCAGGCTTTTGATACAACCTCTGAAACTGCGGAGGCTGTTGAAACTGAGGCTGAACATAACGAGGAGGATAAGCCTGTTGCAAGAGAACTTTAGTTTTTAATTCTTTCGTCTTTTTCTCTTGTTTTTCCCTTTCTTCTTTGTCTCTATTTTCATAATATTGTGCAGTAGCCAATATCTGGCGGAAGAAGAAACTGCCCATGAACTCTCGGAGTCTTTTAGCTTGTGTGATAGTTCAGGAAGCAAGTTATATACGAACTTATCCACAAATAATCGCTGTCCCCCTTCTGTAGCCATATCTTGACCACTGTGATCAATGAATGTCTCCTCGAATCGGGTAAAGAAATCGGAAACACTTTCATCTTTCTTTTGTTTACATACTGCTAGCTTATCCCAATTAACTCTCAAAGCAGGCATCATTGTTTTCATTAATGTAATAATCCTACCAGGGAGTTCTGAGATCAAAGTGTCGGGCTTTGCACCACCTACTTGACCTCTATCTGCGGCAATAATAGCGTTCCAATCGCCGCCTAATTCTTGAGCGTGATCCTCTCTACGAATTTTAGCCCATATTGTCTGTGGAACTACATTTCCCATCAACATGTCAATATCTGCTAGATTCATAGTACATGCATCAACTGTTTGCAACAACTCTTTATAGTAACCAGCAGGATTTTTGCGTGGATCTGGTAGTGACTGTTTAAGTGCTAAAACTTCAGACCTTTTCCAGGGGACATGTATCCATATGCGCTGAAAATGCGCAGGAATAGCTGGATTAGCACCTGCTGCTGCAACTTCTTCCTTCCATATTGGAGAAACCTCTCTCATGGGATAGTTTTTCAGTGCTGTCCTAACTGAAGGATCAGAATCAGGAAAAGTCTGTGAGAACAATAGGGATCTGAAAGAAATAAGTGTTCTGACAGCGTTTTCAACCTTAGGACCCACAATAAGTCCTTTGTCAAAGTCAGCCTGAACATCTAACAGATCCTGTGGGACCGAACCCAAATTCATATCCTCCCATTCTTTAGCGAGAGTATCGCACATAACTTTAAAAACATATCTCTGCGTAGGTGCATTCCATTGCAGAAAGGTGGACATAATATCAGACGTACTATATTGGGGACCCTTCTTGATCCATCTACAAGCAAGTGAGTCCAATTTTTCTCGCTCTTCGGAGTCTGGGAATTGACTACGAGACTGTCTTCGAGAAAAAGCTGGAGACACATTTAAAGCTTCAAAGAAAGGTGATAAGAGACCAGAGACAGTATCGGCAAATCGCTTACGCATAGATGGAGAATTTGACATAAGGATAGGGGACAAGGTATTAGGTGAATTAACTAAAGGAGCATTAGGAATTGCCAAAGGAGCAGAAGGCAAAGGAGTTAAAGGCAAAGCTGGCATAGGCAATACTTGAGGAGGCAAATGTGGAAAAGCTGGAGCAGGCGGAAGCACAACTGGCGGCTGAACAGGCTGTAACATCGGGGGTGCATTAGCACCTTGTACATAGGGCGGAGGCAATTTCAATAAGTGGGACATTAAGGAATCTTCCTCAAAATCTTTTCTCTTATCAAGGGAAGAGATAGGCAACGTCGGATAGCATTTATCTATTGCCATTCGATGCTGTCTGTCTGAAATTTCCATTGCATTATCTATTTCATCATCTTTGAATTGCTGAGCAGCCTGTATAATCGTCATTCCCTGTGTTTTCCTATCTCGTTTCGCTTGTTTAATTTCTCTCTGTTTGGCTTCCTTACGCCAAAGGCGAAAAGAGTCAAACATTGCCGGCCGGGCTTTTCTTTTAAATAACGTTGCTTCTAAATTATCTAGCACATCAGTTTCGAAACTACCATTTTCTGGCCATTTTAAAACACCATCTTTCTTTGTATATCGGGTCCATGTCTTATTAAAGGCAATAGGACCAACACCATGTTTAGAATAGAGCTCATATGTGGGAGTTCCAACCGAAGGAATCGGACAGGAGTCCTCAAGCTGGGAGTCCCTATTACAACCAAAGCAACAAAGTTTTCCAAACTTAGTCAGACCAGACATCTCACGATTTTTACTGGCTGTTCACAAACATCAAGGGGGTAAAACTTTCAGTTTACACAGCACAAATGTACTTACCCCTCGGCTTTGGCCACTGCAATGGCCAAATCTAAGGACCTAAGGACAAAACAAAGACCAAAATTTGTGGGCGCGACCCACCAAATACTTAACTAAGGATGTCTTCTTACACCAACAGAGGCCCGTCTATCGTCTCGCTTTACCATACATCATCAAAGAAAGGGCCAAGGCAGGGCGGCAGTCAGGGCAGTAGCCGTCAGGAAGGAGTAACCGCGCTGAAAAAGACCTTCGGACCACTTCGACATACAGGGGTCGCTTGACGTGGCTCGCGATTCCTCCAGAATTTTCTTGCGGGGTTCCTCACGACCTTCAGGCAGAACCGGTACCGCTGAAGCCGCCCCACGTTGGGCGCCAGTTGAAGAACCAGAACCTTATGGGCCTGGCGGCGCAGGGTACGCCTGAAATCTCCTTGGATTCACCTGCCTCAACTAACAGAGACACGGGACACTCTGTCAGGCGTAAAAGATCAGATTTTATTAGCTGCAGCTAGTACAGTTGTCCAAGAAGTACACAAGGTATGTTCTCAGGAGACTGCCACTTTACTTTGTGGCGCACAATCTTATATACCGTATAAAAACCATTTATTAACTACATACACTCCCAGAACACATAGAAAGGAGCCAGTAAGAATAATGTAAAGATAGAACAGAGCCAATAGAAATGTCGGAAAACAAGACAGCACCAATAGAAGGAATTGGAAAACAAAGTATCAAGTGACTTAAGGTTGCCTCCCCTCCAGCTGTGTTTGTCACCCCTCCCTTGAACTAATTCATTAACCGATCCACAACGAAGTTGCATGTGGTGTGATAAGTTTGTGTGCGTTTGGAGGACAGTTGTGAAATGAGAGAATACTAGCAAAGGACAGCGAAGGCCAGACGATAAGATAAGATCGGCGGAGAATAGTGTGAGCCTACAGATAGTTGAAACAAGGATTAGAAAACCAGACAGGGATTAGTGTACTCGGTCAGACCTTAATACCAGCCTTGTAAAGATAGAGGCAGAAGGCTGTTTTGAACACCATGTTGCAGAATAAGCAGAAAAGGCAGAATGGACTTCGTTCGCTGTGCTGCCTGAGTGAAGGCAACATAAAATGGCGGCGGGCCACAAAATGGCGGGTCGATACGATCGTATTAAAAATCGAATTTCCTCAGGGCTCGGACCAGGTTCTGTTACCCAGAATCCTTTGCAAACCTCAAAATTTGGCTAAAAAAACACATGTTCTTCACATTTCTGTGGCAGAAAGTTCTGGAATCTGAGAGGAGCCACAAATTTCCTTCCACCCAGCTTTCCCCCAAGTCTCACGATAACAATGATACCTCACTTGTGTGGGTAGGCCTAGCGCCCGCGACAGGAAACGCCCCAAAGCGCAACGTGGACACATCCAATTTTTTGAAAGAAAACAGAGGTGATTTTTGCAAAGTGCCTACCTGTAGATTTTGGCCTCTAGCTCAGCCGGCACCTAGGGAAACTTACCAAACCTGTGCATTTCTGAAAGCTAGAGACCTAGGGGAATCCAAGATGGGGTGACTTGTGGGGCTCGGACCAGGTTCTGTTACCCAGAATCCTTTGCAAACCTCAAAATTTGCCTAAAAAAACACATGTTCCTCACATTTCTGTGGCAGAAAGTTCTGGAATCTGAGAGGAGCCACAAATTTCCTTCCACCCAGCGTTCCCCCGAGTCTCCGGATAAAAATGATACCTCCCTTGTGTGGGTAGGCCGACCGCCCGCGACAGGAAACACCCCAAAGCGCAACGTGAACACATCCAAATTTTTGAAAGAAAACAAAGGTGTTTTTTGCGAAGTGCCTACCTGTAGATTTTGGCCTCTAGCTCAGCCGGCACCTAGGGAAACCTACCAAACCTGTGCATTTCTGAAAACTAGAGACCTAGAGGAATCCAAGATGGGGTGACTTGTGGGGCTCGGACCAGGTTCTGTTACCCAGAATCCTTTGCAAACCTCAAAATTTGGCTAAAAAAACACATGTTCCTCACATTTCTGTGGCAGAAAGTTCTGGAATCTGAGAGGAGCCACAAATTTCCTTCCACCCAGCGTTCCCCCAAGTCTCCCGATAAAAATGATACCTCACTTGTGTGGGTAGGCCTAGCGCCCGCGACAGGAAATGCCCCAAAGCGCAACGTGGACGCATCCAAATTTTTGAAAGAAAACAGAGGTGTTTTTTGCGAAGTGCCTACCTGTAGATTTTGGCCTCTAGCTCAGCCGGCACCTAGGGAAACCTACCAAACCTGTGCATTTCTGAAAACTAGAGACCTAGGGGAATCCAATATGGGGTGACTTATGGGGTGACTTGTGGGGCTCGGACCAGGTTCTGTTACCCAGAATCCTTTGCAAACCTCAAAATTTGGCTAAAAAAACACATGTTCCTCACATTTCTGTGGTAGAAAGTTCTGGAATCTGAGAGGAGCGACAAATTTCCTCCCACCCAGCATTCCCCCAAGTCTCCCGATAAAAATGATACCTCACTTGTGTGGGTAGGCCTAGCGCCCGCGACAGGAAACGCCCCAAAGCGCAACGTGGAAACATCCACATTTTTTAAAGAAAACAGAGGTGTTTTTTGCGAAGTGCCTACCTGTAGATTTTGGCCTCTAGCTCAGCCGGCACCTAGGTAAACCTACCAAACCTGTGCATTTCTGAAAACTAGAGACCTAGGGGAATCCAAGATGGGGTGACTTGTGGGGCTCGGACCAGGTTCTGATACCCAGAATCCTTTGCAAACCTCAAAATTTGGCTAAAAAAACACATGTTCCTCACATTTCTGTGGCAGAAAGTTCTGGAATCTGAGAGGAGCCACAAATTTCCTTCCACCCAGCGTTCCCCCAAGTCTCCGGATAAAAATGATACCTCCCTTGTGTGGGTAGGCCGACCGCCCGCGACAGGAAACGCCCCAAAGCGCAACGTGGACACATCCAAATTTTTGAAAGAAAACAAAGGTGTTTTTTGCGAAGGGCCTACCTGTAGATTTTGGCCTCTAGCTCAGCCGGCACCTAGGGAAACCTACCAAACCTGTGCATTTCTGAAAACTAGAGACCTAGGGGAATCCAAGATGGGGTGACTTGTGGGGCTCGGACTAGGTTCTGTTACCCAGAATCCTTTGCAAACCTCAAAATTTGGCTAAAAAAACACATGTTCCTCACATTTCTGTGGCAGAAAGTTCTGGAATCTGAGAGGAGCCACAAATTTCCTTCCACCCAGCGTTCCCCCAAGTCTCCCGATAAAAATGATACCTCACTTGTGAGGGTAGGCCTAGCGCCCGCGACAGGAAACGCCCCAAAGCGTAACGTGGACACATCCAATTTTTTAAAGAAAACAGAGGTGATTTTTGCGATGTGCCTACCTGTAGGATTTTGCCTCTAGCTCACCCGGCACCTAGGGAAACCTTCCAAACCTGTGCATTTCTGAAAACTAGAGACCTAGGGGAATCCAAGATGGGGTGACTTGTGGGGCTCGGACTAGGTTCTGTTACCCAGAATCCTTTGCAAACCTCAAAATTTGGCTAAAAAAACACATGTTCCTCACATTTCTGTGGCAGAAAGTTCTGGAATCTGAGAGGAGCCACAAATTTCCTTCCACCCAGCGTTCCCCCAAGTCTCTCGATAAAAATGATACCTCACTTGTGTGGGTAGGCCTAGCACCCGCGACAGGAAACGCCCCAAAGCGCAACGTGGACACATCCAAATTTTTGAAAGAAAACAGAGGTGTTTTTTGCAAAGTGCCTACCTGTAGATTTTGGCCTCTAGCTCAGCCGGCACCTAGGGAAACCTACCAAACCTGTGCATATCTGAAAACTAGAGACCTAGGGGAATCCAAGATAGGGTGACTTGTGGGGCTCGGACCAGGTTCTGTTACCCAGAATCCTTTGCAAACCTCAAAATTTGGCTAAAAAAACACATGTTCTTCACATTTCTGTGGCAGAAAGTTCTGGAATCTGAGAGGAGCCACAAATTTCCTTCCACCCAGCTTTCCCCCAAGTCTCCCGATAAAAATGATACCTCACTTGTGTGGGTAGGCCTAGCACCCGCAACAGGAAACGCCCCAAAGCGCAACGTGGACACATCCAAATTTTTGAAAGAAAACAGAGGTGTTTTTTGCAAAGTGCCTACCTGTAGATTTTGGCCTCTAGCTCAGCCGGCACCTAGGGAAACCTACCAAACCTGTGCATATCTGAAAACTAGAGACCTAGGGGAATCCAAGATAGGGTGACTGGTGGGGCTCGGACCAGGTTCTGTTACCCAGAATCCTTTGCAAACCTCAAAATTTGGCTAAAAAAACACATGTTCTTCACATTTCTGTGGCAGAAAGTTCTGGAATCTGAGAGGAGCCACAAATTTCCTTCCACCCAGCTTTCCCCCAAGTCTCACGATAACAATGATACCTCACTTGTGTGGGTAGGCCTAGCGCCCGCGACAGGAAACGCCCCAAAGCGCAACGTGGACACATCCAATTTTTTGAAAGAAAACAGAGGTGATTTTTACAAAGTGCCTACCTGTAGATTTTGGCCTCTAGCTCAGCCGGCACCTAGGGAAACTTCCAAACCTGTGCATTTCTGAAAGCTAGAGACCTAGGGGAATCCAAGATGGGGTGACTTGTGGGGCTCGGACCAGGTTCTGTTACCCAGAATCCTTTGCAAACCTCAAAATTTGGCTAAAAAAACACATGTTCCTCACATTTCTGTGGCAGAAAGTTCTGGAATCTGAGAGGAGCCACAAATTTCCTTCCACCCAGCGTTCCCCCGAGTCTCCGGATAAAAATGATACCTCCCTTGTGTGGGTAGGCCGACCGCCCGCGACAGGAAACACCCCAAAGCGCAACGTGGACACATCCAAATTTTTGAAAGAAAACAAAGGTGTTTTTTGCGAAGTGCCTACCTGTAGATTTTGGCCTCTAGCTCAGCCGGCACCTAGGGAAACCTACCAAACCTGTGCATTTCTGAAAACTAGAGACCTAGGGGAATCCAAGATGGAGTGACTTGTGGGGCTCGGACCAGGTTCTGTTACCCAGAATCCTTTGCAAACCTCAAAATTTGGCTAAAAAAACACATGTTCCTCACATTTCTGTGGCAGAAAGTTCTGGAATCTGAGAGGAGCCACAAATTTCCTTCCACCCAGCGTTCCCCCAAGTCTCCCGATAAAAATGATACCTCACTTGTGTGGGTAGGCCTAGCGCCCGCGACAGGAAATGCCCCAAAGCGCAACGTGGACGCATCCAAATTTTTGAAAGAAAACAGAGGTGTTTTTTGCGAAGTGCCTACCTGTAGATTTTGGCCTCTAGCTCAGCCGGCACCTAGGGAAACCTACCAAACCTGTGCATTTCTGAAAACTAGAGACCTAGGGGAATCCAATATGGGGTGACTTATGGGGTGACTTGTGGGGCTCGGACCAGGTTCTGTTACCCAGAATCCTTTGCAAACCTCAAAATTTGGCTAAAAAAACACATGTTCCTCACATTTCTGTGGTAGAAAGTTCTGGAATCTGAGAGGAGCGACAAATTTCCTCCCACCCAGCATTCCCCCAAGTCTCCCGATAAAAATGATACCTCACTTGTGTGGGTAGGCCTAGCGCCCGCGACAGGAAACACCCAAAAGCGCAACGTGGAAACATCCAAATTTTTGAAAGAAAACAGAGGTGTTTTTTGCGAAGTGCCTACCTGTAGATTTTGGCCTCTAGCTCATCCGGCACCTAGGTAAACCTACCAAACCTGTGCATTTCTGAAAACTAGAGACCTAGGGGAATCCAAGATGGGGTGACTTGTGGGGCTCGGACCAGGTTCTGTTACCCAGAATCCTTTGCAAACCTCAAAATTTGGCTAAAAAAACACATGTTCCTCACATTTCTGTGGCAGAAAGTTCTGGAATCTGAGAGGAGCCACAAATTTCCTTCCACCCAGCGTTCCCCCAAGTCTCCGGATAAAAATGATACCTCCCTTGTGTGGGTAGGCCGACCGCCCGCGACAGGAAACGCCCCAAAGCGCAACGTGGACACATCCAAATTTTTGAAAGAAAACAAAGGTGTTTTTTGCGAAGGGCCTACCTGTAGATTTTGGCCTCTAGCTCAGCCGGCACCTAGGGAAACCTACCAAACCTGTGCATTTCTGAAAACTAGAGACCTAGGGGAATCCAAGATGGGGTGACTTGTGGGGCTCGGACTAGGTTCTGTTACCCAGAATCCTTTGCAAACCTCAAAATTTGGCTAAAAAAACACATGTTCCTCACATTTCTGTGGCAGAAAGTTCTGGAATCTGAGAGGAGCCACAAATTTCCTTCCACCCAGCGTTCCCCCAAGTCTCCCGATAAAAATGATACCTCACTTGTGAGGGTAGGCCTAGCGCCCGCGACAGGAAACGCCCCAAAGCGTAACGTGGACACATCCAATTTTTTAAAGAAAACAGAGGTGATTTTTGCGAAGTGCCTACCTGTAGGATTTTGCCTCTAGCTCACCCGGCACCTAGGGAAACCTTCCAAACCTGTGCATTTCTGAAAACTAGAGACCTAGGGGAATCCAAGATGGGGTGACTTGTGGGGCTCGGACCAGGTTCTGTTACCCAGAATCCTTTGCAAACCTCAAAATTTGGCTAAAAAAACACATGTTCCTCACATTTCTGTGGCAGAAAGTTCTGGAATCTGAGAGGAGCCACAAATTTCCTTCCACCCAGCGTTCCCCCAAGTCTCCCGATAAAAATGATACCTCACTTGTGTGGGTAGGCCTAGCGCCCGCGACAGGAAATGCCCCAAAGCGCAACGTGGACGCATCCAAATTTTTGAAAGAAAACAGAGGTGTTTTTTGCGAAGTGCCTACCTGTAGATTTTGGCCTCTAGCTCAGCCGGCACCTAGGGAAACCTACCAAACCTGTGCATTTCTGAAAACTAGAGACCTAGGGGAATCCAATATGGGGTGACTTATGGGGTGACTTGTGGGGCTCGGACCAGGTTCTGTTACCCAGAATCCTTTGCAAACCTCAAAATTTGGCTAAAAAAACACATGTTCCTCACATTTCTGTGGTAGAAAGTTCTGGAATCTGAGAGGAGCGACAAATTTCCTCCCACCCAGCATTCCCCCAAGTCTCCCGATAAAAATGATACCTCACTTGTGTGGGTAGGCCTAGCGCCCGCGACAGGAAACACCCAAAAGCGCAACGTGGAAACATCCAAATTTTTGAAAGAAAACAGAGGTGTTTTTTGCGAAGTGCCTACCTGTAGATTTTGGCCTCTAGCTCATCCGGCACCTAGGTAAACCTACCAAACCTGTGCATTTCTGAAAACTAGAGACCTAGGGGAATCCAAGATGGGGTGACTTGTGGGGCTCGGACCAGGTTCTGTTACCCAGAATCCTTTGCAAACCTCAAAATTTGGCTAAAAAAACACATGTTCCTCACATTTCTGTGGCAGAAAGTTCTGGAATCTGAGAGGAGCCACAAATTTCCTTCCACCCAGCGTTCCCCCAAGTCTCCGGATAAAAATGATACCTCCCTTGTGTGGGTAGGCCGACCGCCCGCGACAGGAAACGCCCCAAAGCGCAACGTGGACACATCCAAATTTTTGAAAGAAAACAAAGGTGTTTTTTGCGAAGGGCCTACCTGTAGATTTTGGCCTCTAGCTCAGCCGGCACCTAGGGAAACCTACCAAACCTGTGCATTTCTGAAAACTAGAGACCTAGGGGAATCCAAGATGGGGTGACTTGTGGGGCTCGGACTAGGTTCTGTTACCCAGAATCCTTTGCAAACCTCAAAATTTGGCTAAAAAAACACATGTTCCTCACATTTCTGTGGCAGAAAGTTCTGGAATCTGAGAGGAGCCACAAATTTCCTTCCACCCAGCGTTCCCCCAAGTCTCCCGATAAAAATGATACCTCACTTGTGAGGGTAGGCCTAGCGCCCGCGACAGGAAACGCCCCAAAGCGTAACGTGGACACATCCAATTTTTTAAAGAAAACAGAGGTGATTTTTGCGAAGTGCCTACCTGTAGGATTTTGCCTCTAGCTCACCCGGCACCTAGGGAAACCTTCCAAACCTGTGCATTTCTGAAAACTAGAGACCTAGGGGAATCCAAGATGGGGTGACTTGTGGGGCTCGGACTAGGTTCTGTTACCCAGAATCCTTTGCAAACCTCAAAATTTGGCTAAAAAAACACATGTTCCTCACATTTCTGTGGCAGAAAGTTCTGGAATCTGAGAGGAGCCACAAATTTCCTTCCACCCAGCGTTCCCCCAAGTCTCCCGATAAAAATGATACCTCACTTGTGTGGGTAGGCCTAGCACCCGCGACAGGAAACGCCCCAAAGCGCAACGTGGACACATCCAAATTTTTGAAAGAAAACAGAGGTGTTTTTTGCAAAGTGCCTACCTGTAGATTTTGGCCTCTAGCTCAGCCGGCACCTAGGGAAACCTACCAAACCTGTGCATATCTGAAAACTAGAGACCTAGGGGAATCCAAGATAGGGTGACTTGTGGGGCTCGGACCAGGTTCTGTTACCCAGAATCCTTTGCAAACCTCAAAATTTGGCTAAAAAAACACATGTTCTTCACATTTCTGTGGCAGAAAGTTCTGGAATCTGAGAGGAGCCACAAATTTCCTTCCACCCAGCTTTCCCCCAAGTCTCCCGATAAAAATGATACCTCACTTGTGTGGGTAGGCCTAGCACCCGCAACAGGAAACGCCCCAAAGCGCAACGTGGACACATCCAAATTTTTGAAAGAAAACAGAGGTGTTTTTTGCAAAGTGCCTACCTGTAGATTTTGGCCTCTAGCTCAGCCGGCACCTAGGGAAACCTACCAAACCTGTGCATATCTGAAAACTAGAGACCTAGGGGAATCCAAGACAGGGTGACTGGTGGGGCTCGGACCAGGTTCTGTTACCCAGAATCCTTTGCAAACCTCAAAATTTGGCTAAAAAAACACATGTTCTTCACATTTCTGTGGCAGAAAGTTCTGGAATCTGAGAGGAGCCACAAATTTCCTTCCACCCAGCTTTCCCCCAAGTCTCACGACAACAATGATACCTCCCTTGTGTGGGTAGGCCTAGCGCCCGCGACAGGAAACGCCCCAAAGCGCAACGTGGACACATCCAATTTTTTGAAAGAAAACAGAGGTGATTTTTGCAAAGTGCCTACCTGTAGATTTTGGCCTCTAGCTCAGCCGGCACCTAGGGAAACTTCCAAACCTGTGCATTTCTGAAAGCTAGAGACCTAGGGGAATCCAAGATGGGGTGACTTGTGGGGCTCGGACCAGGTTCTGTTACCCAGAATCCTTTGCAAACCTCAAAATTTGGCTAAAAAAACACATGTTCCTCACATTTCTGTGGCAGAAAGTTCTGGAATCTGAGAGGAGCCACAAATTTCCTTCCACCCAGCGTTCCCCCGAGTCTCCGGATAAAAATGATACCTCCCTTGTGTGGGTAGGCCGACCGCCTGCGACAGGAAACACCCCAAAGCGCAACGTGGACACATCCAAATTTTTGAAAGAAAACAAAGGTGTTTTTTGCGAAGTGCCTACCTGTAGATTTTGGCCTCTAGCTCAGCCGGCACCTAGGGAAACCTACCAAACCTGTGCATTTCTGAAAACTAGAGACCTAGGGGAATCCAAGATGGGGTGACTTGTGGGGCTCGGACCAGGTTCTGTTACCCAGAATCCTTTGCAAACCTCAAAATTTGGCTAAAAAAACACATGTTCCTCACATTTCTGTGGCAGAAAGTTCTGGAATCTGAGAGGAGCCACAAATTTCCTTCCACCCAGCGTTCCCCCAAGTCTCCCGATAAAAATGATACCTCACTTGTGTGGGTAGGCCTAGCGCCCGCGACAGGAAATGCCCCAAAGCGCAACGTGGACGCATCCAAATTTTTGAAAGAAAACAGAGGTGTTTTTTGCGAAGTGCCTACCTGTAGATTTTGGCCTCTAGCTCAGCCAGCACCTAGGGAAACCTACCAAACCTGTGCATTTCTGAAAACTAGAGACCTAGGGGAATCCAATATGGGGTGACTTATGGGGTGACTTGTGGGGCTCGGACCAGGTTCTGTTACCCAGAATCCTTTGCAAACCTCAAAATTTGGCTAAAAAAACACATGTTCCTCACATTTCTGTGGTAGAAAGTTCTGGAATCTGAGAGGAGCGACAAATTTCCTTCCACCCAGCATTCCCCCAAGTCTCCCGATAAAAATTATACCTCACTTGTGTGGGTAGGCCTAGCGCCCGCGACAGGAAACGCCCCAAAGCGCAACGTGGACACATCCTAATTTTTGAAAGAAAACAGAGGTGTTTTTTGCGAAGTGCCTACCTGTAGATTTTGGCCTCTAGCTCAGCCGGCACCTAGGGAAACCTACCAAACCTGTGCATTTCTGAAAACTAGAGACCTAGGAGAATTCAAGCTAGGGTGACTTGTGGGGCTCCGACCAGGTTCTGTTACCCAGAATCCTTTGCAAACCTCAAAATTTGTCTAAAAAAACACATGTTCCTCCCATTTCTGTGGCAGAAAGTTCTGGAATCTGAGAGGAGCCACAAATTTCCTTCCACCCAGCGTTCCCCCAAGTCTCCCGATAAAAATTGATACCTCACTTGTGTGGGTAGGCCTAGCGCCCGCGACAGGAAACGCCCCAAAGCGCAACGTGGACACATCCAATTTTTTGAAAGAAAACAGAGGTGATTTTTGCAAAGTGCCTACCTGTAGATTTTGGCCTCTAGCTCAGCCGGCACCTAGGGAAACCTACCAAACCTGTGCATTTCTGAAAGCTAGAGACCTAGGGGAACCCAAGATGGGGTGACTTGTGGGGCTCGGACCAGGTTCTGTTACCCAGAATACTTTGCAAACCTAAAAATTTGGCTACAAAAACATATGTTCCTCATATTTCTGTGGCAGAAAGTTATGGAATCTGAGAGGAGCCACAAATTTCCTTCCACCCAGCATTCCCCAAAGTCTCCCGATAAAAATGATACCTCACTTGTGTGGGTAGGCCTAGCGCCCGCAACAGGAAACGCCCCAAAGCGCAACGTGGACACATCCAAATTTTTGAAAGAAAACAGAGGTGTTTTTTGCGAAGTGCCTACCTGTAGATTTTGGCCTCTAGCTCAGCTGGCACATAGGGAAACCTACCAAACCTGTGCATTTCTGAAAACTAGAGGCCTAGGGGAATGCAAGATGGGGTGACTTGTGGGGCTCGGACCAGGTTCTGTTACCCAGAATCCTTTGCAAACCTCAAAATTTGGCTAAAAAAACACATGTTCCTCACATTTCTATGGCAGAAAGTTCTGGAATCTGAGAGGAGCCACAAATTTCCTTCCACCCAGCGTTCCCCCAAGTCTCCCGATAAAAATGATACCTCACTTGTGAGGGTAGGCCTAGCGCCCGCGACAGGAAACGCCCCAAAGCGTAACGTGGACACATCCAATTTTTGAAAGAAAACAGAGGTGATTTTTGCGAAGTGCCTACCTGTAGATTTTGGCCTCTAGCTCACCCGGCACCTAGGGAAACCTTCCAAACCTGTGCATTTCTGAAAACTAGAGACCTAGGGGAATCCAAGATGGGGTGACTTGTGGGGCTCGGACTAGGTTCTGTTACCCAGAATACTTTGCAAACCTCAAAATTTGGCTAAGAAAACACATGTTCCTCACATTTCTGTGGCAGAAAGTTCTGGAATCTGAGAGGAGCCACAAATTTCCTTCCACCCAGCATTCCCCCAAGTCTCCCGATAAAAATGATACCTCAATTGTGCTGGTAGGCCTAGCGCCCGCGACAGGAAACGCCCCAAAGCGCAACGTGGATACATCCAAATTTTTGAAAGAAAACAGAGGTGTTTTTTGCGAAGTGCCTACCTATAGATTTTGGCCTCTAGCTCAGCCGGCACCTAGGGAAACCTACCAAACCTGTGCATTTCTGAAAACTAGAGACCTAGGGGAATCCAAGATGGGGTTACTTGTGGGGCTCGGACCAGGTTCTGTTACCCAGAATCCTTTGCAAACCTCAAAATTTGGCTAAAAAAACACATGTTCCTCACATTTCTGTGGCAGAAAGTTCTGGAATCTGAGAGGAGCCACAAATTTTCTTCCACCCAGCGTTCCCCCAAGTCTCCCGATAAAAATGATACCTCACTTGTGTGGGTAGGCCTAGCGCCCGCGACAGGAAATGCCCCAAAGCGCAACGTGGACAGATTCAAATTTTTGAAAGAAAACAGAGGTGTTTTTTGCGAAGTGCCTACCTGTAGATTTTGGCCTCTAGCTCAGCCGGCACCTAGGGAAACCTACCATACCTGTGCATTTCTGAAAACTAGAGACCTAGGGGAATCCAATATGGGGTGACTTATGGGGTGACTTGTGGGGCTCGGACCAGGTTCTGTTACCCAGAATCCTTTGCAAACCTCAAAATTTGGCTAAAAAAACACATGTTCCTCACATTTCTGTAGTAGAAAGTTCTGGAATCTGAGAGGAGCGACAAATTTCCTTCCACCCAGCATTCCCCCAAGTCTCCCGATAAAAATTATACCTCACTTGTGTGGGTAGGCCTAGCGCCCGCGACAGGAAACGCCCCAAAGCGCAACGTGGACACATCCTAATTTTTGAAAGAAAACAGAGGTGTTTTTTGCGAAGTGCCTACCTGTAGATTTTGGCCTCTAGCTCAGCCGGCACCTAGGGAAACCTACCAAACCTGTGCATTTCTGAAAACTAGAGACCTAGGAGAATTCAAGCTAGGGTGACTTGTGGGGCTCCGACCAGGTTCTGTTACCCAGAATCCTTTGCAAACCTCAAAATTTGTCTAAAAAAACACATGTTCCTCACATTTCTGTGGCAGAAAGTTCTGGAATCTGAGAGGAGCCACAAATTTCCTTCCACCCAGCGTTCCAAGTCTCCCGATAAAAATTGATACCTCACTTGTGTGGGTAGGCCTAGCGCCCGCGACAGGAAACGCCCCAAAGCGCAACGTGGACACATCCAATTTTTTGAAAGAAAACAGAGGTGATTTTTGCGAAGTGCCTACCTGTAGATTTTGGCCTCTAGCTCAGCCGGCACCTAGGGAAACCTACCAAACCTGTGCATTTCTGAAAACTAGAGACCTAGGGGAATCCAATATGGGGTGACTTGTGGGGCTTGGACCAGGTTCTGTTACCCAGAATCCTTTGCAAACCTCAAAATTTGGCTAAAAAAACACATGTTCCTCACATTTCTGTGGTAGAAAGTTCTGGAATCTGAGAGGAGCGACAAATTTCCTTCCACCCAGCGTTCCCCCAAGTCTCCCGATAAAAATGATACCTCACTTGTGTGTGTAGGCCTAGCACCCGCGACAGGAAACGCCCCAAAGCGCAACGTGGACACATCCAAATTTTTGAAAGAAAACAGAGGTGTTTTTTGCAAAGTGCCTACCTGTAGATTTTGGCCTCTAGCTCAGCCGGCACCTAGGGAAACCTACCAAACCTGTGCATTTCTGAAAACTAGAGACCTAGGGGAATCCAAGATAGGGTGACTTGTGGGGCTCGGACCAGGTTCTGTTACCCAGAATCCTTTGCAAACCTCAAAATTTGGCTAAAAAAACACATGTTCTTCACATTTCTGTGGCAGAAAGTTCTGGAATCTGAGAGGAGCCACAAATTTCCTTCCACCCAGCTTTCCCCCAAGTCTCCCGATAAAAATGATACCTCACTTGTGTGGGTAGGCCTAGCGCCCGCGACAGGAAACGCCCCAATGCGCAACGTGGACACATCCAATTTTTTCAAAGAAAACAGAAGTGATTTTTGCAAAGTGCCTACCTGTAGATTTTGGCCTCTAGCTCAGCCGGCACCTAGGGAAACTTACCAAACCTGTGCATTTCTGAAAGCTAGAGACCTAGGGGAATCCAAGATGGGGTGACTTGTGGGGCTCGGACCAGGTTCTGTTACCCAGAATCCTTTGCAAACCTCAAAATTTGGCTAAAAAAACACATGTTCCTCACATTTCTGTGGCAGAAAGTTCTGGAATCTGAGAGGAGCCACAAATTTCCTTCCACCCAGCGTTCCCCCAAGTCTCCGGATAAAAATGATACCTCCCTTGTGTGGGTAGGCCGACCGCCCGCGACAGGAAACGCCCCAAAGCGCAACGTGGACACATCCAAATTTTTGAAAGAAAACAAAGGTGTTTTTTGCAAAGTGCCTACCTGTAGATTTTGGCCTCTAGCTCAGCCAGCACCTAGGGAAACCTATCAAACCTGTGCATTTCTGAAAGCTAGAGACCTAGGGGAACCCAAGATGGGGTGACTTGTGGGGCTCGGACCAGGTTCTGTTACCCAGAATCCTTTACAAACCTAAAAATTTGGCTAAAAAAACACATGTTCCTCACATTTCTGTGGCAGAAAGTTATGGAATCTGAGAGGAGCCACAAATTTCCTTCCACCCAGCATTCCCCCAAGTCTCCCGATAAAAATGATACCTCACTTGTGTGGGTAGGCCTAGCGCCCGCAACAGGAAACGCCCCAAAGCGCAACGTGGACACATCCACATTTTTGAAAGAAAACAGAGGTGTTTTTTGCGAAGTGCCTACCTGTAGATTTTGGCCTCTAGCTCAGCCGGCACCTAGGGAAACCTACCAAACCTGTGCATTTCTGAAAACTAGAGGCCTAGGGGAATCCAAGATGGGGTGACTTGTGGGGCTCGGACCAGGTTCTGTTACCCAGAATCCTTTGCAAACCTCAAAATTTGGCTAAAAAAACACATGTTCCTCACATTTCTATGGCAGAAAGTTCTGGAATCTGAGAGGAGCCACAAATTTCCTTCCACCCAGCGTTCCCCCAAGTCTCCCGATAAAAATGATACCTCACTTGTGAGGGTAGGCCTAGCGCCCGCGACAGGAAACGCCCCAAAGCGTAACGTGGACACATCCAATTTTTGAAAGAAAACAGAGGTGATTTTTGCGAAGTGCCTACCTGTAGGATTTTGCCTCTATCTCACCCGGCACCTAGGGAAACCTTCCAAACCTGTGCATTTCTGAAAACTAGAGACCTAGGGGAATCCAAGATGGGGTGACTTGTGGGGCTCGGACTAGGTTCTGTTACCCAGAATCCTTTGCAAACCTCAAAATTTGGCTAAAAAAACTCAAGTTCCTCACATTTCTGTGGCAGAAAGTTCTGGAATCTGAGAGGAGCCACAAATTTCCTTCCACCCAGCGTTCCCCCAAGTCTCCCGATAAAAATGATACCTCACTTGTGTGGGTAGGCCTAGCACCCGCGACAGGAAACGCCCCAAAGCGCAACGTGGACACATCCAAATTTTTGAAAGAAAACAGAGGTGTTTTTTGCAAAGTGCCTACCTGTAGATTTTGGCCTCTAGCTCAGCCGGCACCTAGGGAAACCTACCAAACCTGTGCATTTCTGAAAACTAGAGACCTAGGGGAATCCAAGATAGGGTGACTTGTGGGGCTCGGACCAGGTTCTGTTACCCAGAATCCTTTGCAAACCTCAAAATTTGGCTAAAAAAACACATGTTCTTCACATTTCTGTGGCAGAAAGTTCTGGAATCTGAGAGGAGCCACAAATTTCCTTCCACCCAGCTTTCCCCCAAGTCTCCCGATAAAAATGATACCTCACTTGTGTGGGTAGGCCTAGCGCCCGCGACAGGAAACGCCCCAAAGCGCAACGTGGACACATCCAATTTTTTCAAAGAAAACAGAACTGATTTTTGCAAAGTGCCTACCTGTAGATTTTGGCCTCTAGCTCAGCCGGCACCTAGGGAAACTTACCAAACCTGTGCATTTCTGAAAGCTAGAGACCTAGGGGAATCCAAGATGGGGTGACTTGTGGGGCTCGGACCAGGTTCTGTTACCCAGAATCCTTTGCAAACCTCAAAATTTGGCTAAAAAAACACATGTTCCTCACATTTCTGTGGCAGAAAGTTCTGGAATCTGAGAGGAGCCACAAATTTCCTTCCACCCAGCGTTCCCCCAAGTCTCCGGATAAAAATGATACCTCCCTTGTGTGGGTAGGCCGACCGCCCGCGACAGGAAACGCCCCAAAGCGCAACGTGGACACATCCAAATTTTTGAAAGAAAACAAAGGTGTTTTTTGCGAAGTGCCTACCTGTAGATTTTGGCCTCTAGCTCAGCCAGCACCTAGGGAAACCTACCAAACCTGTGCATTTCTGAAAGCTAGAGACCTAGGGGAACCCAAGATGGGGTGACTTGTGGGGCTCGGACCAGGTTCTGTTACCCAGAATCCTTTGCAAACCTAAAAATTTGGCTAAAAAAACAGATGTTCCTCACATTTCTGTGGCAGAAAGTTATGGAATCTGAGAGGAGCCACAAATTTCCTTCCACCCAGCATTCCCCCAAGTCTCCCGATAAAAATGATACCTCACTTGTGTGGGTAGGCCTAGCGCCCGCAACAGGAAACGCCCCAAAGCGCAACGTGGACACATCCAAATTATTGAAAGAAAACAGAGGTGTTTTTTGCGAAGTGCCTACCTGTAGATTTTGGCCTCTAGCTCAGCCGGCACCTAGGGAAACCTACCAAACCTGTGCATTTCTGAAAACTAGAGGCCTAGGGGAATCCAAGATGGGGTGACTTGTGGGGCTCGGACCAGGTTCTGTTACCCAGAATCCTTTGCAAACCTCAAAATTTGGCTAAATAAACACATGTTCCTCACATTTCTGTGGCAGAAAGTTATGGAATCTGAGAGGAGCCACAAATTTCCTTCCACCCAGCGTTCCCCCAAGTCTCCCGATAAAAATGATACCTCACTTGTGAGGGTAGGCCTAGCGCCCGCGACAGGAAACGCCCCAAAGCGTAACGTGGACACATCCAATTTTTGAAAGAAAACAGAGGTGATTTTTGCGAAGTGCCTACCTGTAGGATTTTGCCTCTAGCTCACCCGGCACCTAGGGAAACCTTCCAAACCTGTGCATTTCTGAAAACTAGAGACCTAGGGGAATCCAAGATGGGGTGACTTGTGGGGCTCGGACTAGGTTCTGTTACCCAGAATCCTTTGCAAACCTCAAAATTTGGCTAAAAAAACACATGTTCTTCACATTTCTGTGGCAGAAAGTTCTGGAATCTGAGAGGAGCCACAAATTTCCTTCCACCCAGCTTTCCCCCAAGTCTCCCGATAAAAATGATACCTCACTTGTGTGGGTAGGCCTAGCACCCGCAACAGGAAACGCCCCAAAGCGCAACGTGGACACATCCAAATTTTTGAAAGAAAACAGAGGTGTTTTTTGCAAAGTGCCTACCTGTAGATTTTGGCCTCTAGCTCAGCCGGCACCTAGGGAAACCTACCAAACCTGTGCATATCTGAAAACTAGAGACCTAGGGGAATCCAAGATAGGGTGACTGGTGGGGCTCGGACCAGGTTCTGTTACCCAGAATCCTTTGCAAACCTCAAAATTTGGCTAAAAAAAATCATGTTCTTCACATTTCTGTGGCAGAAAGTTCTGGAATCTGAGAGGAGCCACAAATTTCCTTCCACCCAGCTTTCCCCCAAGTCTCACGATAAAAATGATACCTCACTTGTGTGGGTAGGCCTAGCGCCCGCGACAGGAAACGCCCCAAAGCGCAACGTGGACACATCCAATTTTTTGAAAGAAAACAGAGGTGATTTTTGCAAAGTGCCTACCTGTAGATTTTGGCCTCTAGCTCAGCCGGCACCTAGGGAAACCTACCAAACCTGTGCATTTCTGAAAACTAGAGGCCTAGGGGAATCCAAGATGGGGTGACTTGTGGGGCTCGGACCAGGTTCTGTTACCCAGAATCCTTTGCAAACCTCAAAATTTGGCTAAAAAAACACATGTTCCTCACATTTCTATGGCAGAAAGTTCTGGAATCTGAGAGGAGCCACAAATTTCCTTCCACCCAGCGTTCCCCCAAGTCTCCCGATAAAAATGATACCTCACTTGTGAGGGTAGGCCTAGCGCCCGCGACAGGAAACGCCCCAAAGCGTAACGTGGACACATCCAATTTTTGAAAGAAAACAGAGGTGATTTTTGCGAAGTGCCTACCTGTAGGATTTTGCCTCTATCTCACCCGGCACCTAGGGAAACCTTCCAAACCTGTGCATTTCTGAAAACTAGAGACCTAGGGGAATCCAAGATGGGGTGACTTGTGGGGCTCGGACTAGGTTCTGTTACCCAGAATCCTTTGCAAACCTCAAAATTTGGCTTAAAAAACTCAAGTTCCTCACATTTCTGTGGCAGAAAGTTCTGGAATCTGAGAGGAGCCACAAATTTCCTTCCACCCAGCGTTCCCCCAAGTCTCCCGATAAAAATGATACCTCACTTGTGTGGGTAGGCCTAGCACCCGCGACAGGAAACGCCCCAAAGCGCAACGTGGACACATCCAAATTTTTGAAAGAAAACAGAGGTGTTTTTTGCAAAGTGCCTACCTGTAGATTTTGGCCTCTAGCTCAGCCGGCACCTAGGGAAACCTACCAAACCTGTGCATTTCTGAAAACTAGAGACCTAGGGGAATCCAAGATAGGGTGACTTGTGGGGCTCGGACCAGGTTCTGTTACCCAGAATCCTTTGCAAACCTCAAAATTTGGCTAAAAAAACACATGTTCTTCACATTTCTGTGGCAGAAAGTTCTGGAATCTGAGAGGAGCCACAAATTTCCTTCCACCCAGCTTTCCCCCAAGTCTCCCGATAAAAATGATACCTCACTTGTGTGGGTAGGCCTAGCGCCCGCGACAGGAAACGCCCCAAAGCGCAACGTGGACACATCCAATTTTTTCAAAGAAAACAGAACTGATTTTTGCAAAGTGCCTACCTGTAGATTTTGGCCTCTAGCTCAGCCGGCACCTAGGGAAACTTACCAAACCTGTGCATTTCTGAAAGCTAGAGACCTAGGGGAATCCAAGATGGGGTGACTTGTGGGGCTCGGACCAGGTTCTGTTACCCAGAATCCTTTGCAAACCTCAAAATTTGGCTAAAAAAACACATGTTCCTCACATTTCTGTGGCAGAAAGTTCTGGAATCTGAGAGGAGCCACAAATTTCCTTCCACCCAGCGTTCCCCCAAGTCTCCGGATAAAAATGATACCTCCCTTGTGTGGGTAGGCCGACCGCCCGCGACAGGAAACGCCCCAAAGCGCAACGTGGACACATCCAAATTTTTGAAAGAAAACAAAGGTGTTTTTTGCGAAGTGCCTACCTGTAGATTTTGGCCTCTAGCTCAGCCAGCACCTAGGGAAACCTACCAAACCTGTGCATTTCTGAAAGCTAGAGACCTAGGGGAACCCAAGATGGGGTGACTTGTGGGGCTCGGACCAGGTTCTGTTACCCAGAATCCTTTGCAAACCTAAAAATTTGGCTAAAAAAACAGATGTTCCTCACATTTCTGTGGCAGAAAGTTATGGAATCTGAGAGGAGCCACAAATTTCCTTCCACCCAGCATTCCCCCAAGTCTCCCGATAAAAATGATACCTCACCTGTGTGGGTAGGCCTAGCGCCCGCAACAGGAAACGCCCCAAAGCGCAACGTGGACACATCCAAATTATTGAAAGAAAACAGAGGTGTTTTTTGCGAAGTGCCTACCTGTAGATTTTGGCCTCTAGCTCAGCCGGCACCTAGGGAAACCTACCAAACCTGTGCATTTCAGAAAACTAGAGGCCTAGGGGAATCCAAGATGGGGTGACTTGTGGGGCTCGGACCAGGTTCTGTTACCCAGAATCCTTTGCAAACCTCAAAATTTGGCTAAAAAAACACATGTTCCTCACATTTCTATGGCAGAAAGTTCTGGAATCTGAGAGGAGCCACAAATTTCCTTCCACCCAGCGTTCCCCCAAGTCTCCCGATAAAAATGATACCTCACTTGTGAGGGTAGGCCTAGCGCCCGCGACAGGAAACGCCCCAAAGCGTAACGTGGACACATCCAATTTTTGAAAGAAAACAGAGGTGATTTTTGCGAAGTGCCTACCTGTAGGATTTTGCCTCTAGCTCACCCGGCACCTAGGGAAACCTTCCAAACCTGTGCATTTCTGAAAACTAGAGACCTAGGGGAATCCAAGATGGGGTGACTTGTGGGGCTCGGACTAGGTTCTGTTACCCAGAATCCTTTGCAAACCTCAAAATTTGGCTAAAAAAACACATGTTCTTCACATTTCTGTGGCAGAAAGTTCTGGAATCTGAGAGGAGCCACAAATTTCCTTCCACCCAGCTTTCCCCCAAGTCTCCCGATAAAAATGATACCTCACTTGTGTGGGTAGGCCTAGCACCCGCAACAGGAAACGCCCCAAAGCGCAACGTGGACACATCCAAATTTTTGAAAGAAAACAGAGGTGTTTTTTGCAAAGTGCCTACCTGTAGATTTTGGCCTCTAGCTCAGCCGGCACCTAGGGAAACCTACCAAACCTGTGCATATCTGAAAACTAGAGACCTAGGGGAATCCAAGATAGGGTGACTGGTGGGGCTCGGACCAGGTTCTGTTACCCAGAATCCTTTGCAAACCTCAAAATTTGGCTAAAAAAAATCATGTTCTTCACATTTCTGTGGCAGAAAGTTCTGGAATCTGAGAGGAGCCACAAATTTCCTTCCACCCAGCTTTCCCCCAAGTCTCACGATAAAAATGATACCTCACTTGTGTGGGTAGGCCTAGCGCCCGCGACAGGAAACGCCCCAAAGCGCAACGTGGACACATCCAATTTTTTGAAAGAAAACAGAGGTGATTTTTGCAAAGTGCCTACCTGTAGATTTTGGCCTCTAGCTCAGCCGGCACCTAGGGAAACTTACCAAACCTGTGCATTTCTGAAAGCTAGAGACCTAGGGGAATCCAAGATGGGGTGACTTGTGGGGCTCGGACCAGGTTCTGTTACCCAGAATCCTTTGCAAACCTCAAAATTTGGCTAAAAAAACACATGTTCCTCACATTTCTGTGGCAGAAAGTTCTGGAATCTGAGAGGAGCCACAAATGTCCTTCCACCCAGCGTTCCCCCGAGTCTCCGGATAAAAATGATACCTCCCTTGTGTGGGTAGGCCGACCGCCCGCGACAGGAAACGCCCCAAAGCGCAACGTGGACACATCCAAATTTTTGAAAGAAAACAAAGGTGTTTTTTGCGAAGTGCCTACCTGTAGATTTTGGCCTCTAGTTCAGCCGGCACCTAGGGAAACCTACCAAACCTGTGCATTTCTGAAAACTAGAGACCTAGGGGAATCCAAGATGGGGTGACTTGTGGGGCTCGGACCAGGTTCTGTTACCCAGAATCCTTTGCAAACCTCAAAATTTGGCTAAAAAAACACATGTTCCTCACATTTCTGTGGCAGAAAGTTCTGGAATCTGAGAGGAGCCACAAATTTCCTTCCACCCAGCTTTCCCCCAAGTCTCCCGATAAAAATGATACCTCACTTGTGTGGGTAGGCCTAGCGCCCGCGACAGGAAACGCCCCAAAGCGCAACGTGGACACATCCAATTTCTTCAAAGAAAACAGAACTGATTTTTGCAAAGTGCCTACCTGTAGATTTTGGCCTCTAGCTCAGCCGGCACCTAGGGAAACTTACCAAACCTGTGCATTTCTGAAAGCTAGAGACCTAGGGGAATCCAAGATGGGGTGACTTGTGGGGCTCGGACCAGGTTCTGTTACCCAGAATCCTTTGCAAACCTCAAAATTTAGCTAAAAAAACACATGTTCCTCACATTTCTGTGGCAGAAAGTTCTGGAATCTGAGAGGAGCGACAAATTTCCTTCCACCCAGCATTCCCCCAAGTCTCCCGATAAAAATGATACCTCACTTGTGTGGGTAGGCCGACCGCCCGCGACAGGAAACGCCCCAAAGCGCAACGTGGACACATCCAAATTTTTGAAAGAAAACAAAGGTGTTTTTTGCGAAGTGCCTACCTGTAGATTTTGGCCTCTAGCTCAGCCAGCACCTAGGGAAACCTACCAAACCTGTGCATTTCTGAAAGCTAGAGACCTAGGGGAACCCAAGATGGGGTGACTTGTGGGGCTCGGACCAGGTTCTGTTACCCAGAATCCTTTGCAAACCTAAAAATTTGGCTAAAAAAACAGATGTTCCTCACATTTCTGTGGCAGAAAGTTATGGAATCTGAGAGGAGCCACAAATTTCCTTCCACCCAGCATTCCCCCAAGTCTCCCGATAAAAATGATACCTCACTTGTGTGGGTAGGCCTAGCGCCCGCAACAGGAAACGCCCCAAAGCGCAACGTGGACACATCCAAATTATTGAAAGAAAACAGAGGTGTTTTTTGCGAAGTGCCTACCTGTAGATTTTGGCCTCTAGCTCAGCCGGCACCTAGGGAAACCTACCAAACCTGTGCATTTCAGAAAACTAGAGGCCTAGGGGAATCCAAGATGGGGTGACTTGTGGGGCTCGGACCAGGTTCTGTTACCCAGAATCCTTTGCAAACCTCAAAATTTGGCTAAAAAAACACATGTTCCTCACATTTCTATGGCAGAAAGTTCTGGAATCTGAGAGGAGCCACAAATTTCCTTCCACCCAGCGTTCCCCCAAGTCTCCCGATAAAAATGATACCTCACTTGTGAGGGTAGGCCTAGCGCCCGCGACAGGAAACGCCCCAAAGCGTAACGTGGACACATCCAATTTTTGAAAGAAAACAGAGGTGATTTTTGCGAAGTGCCTACCTGTAGGATTTTGCCTCTAGCTCACCCGGCACCTAGGGAAACCTTCCAAACCTGTGCATTTCTGAAAACTAGAGACCTAGGGGAATCCAAGATGGGGTGACTTGTGGGGCTCGGACTAGGTTCTGTTACCCAGAATCCTTTGCAAACCTCAAAATTTGGCTAAAAAAACACATGTTCTTCACATTTCTGTGGCAGAAAGTTCTGGAATCTGAGAGGAGCCACAAATTTCCTTCCACCCAGCTTTCCCCCAAGTCTCCCGATAAAAATGATACCTCACTTGTGTGGGTAGGCCTAGCACCCGCAACAGGAAACGCCCCAAAGCGCAACGTGGACACATCCAAATTTTTGAAAGAAAACAGAGGTGTTTTTTGCAAAGTGCCTACCTGTAGATTTTGGCCTCTAGCTCAGCCGGCACCTAGGGAAACCTACCAAACCTGTGCATATCTGAAAACTAGAGACCTAGGGGAATCCAAGATAGGGTGACTGGTGGGGCTCGGACCAGGTTCTGTTACCCAGAATCCTTTGCAAACCTCAAAATTTGGCTAAAAAAAATCATGTTCTTCACATTTCTGTGGCAGAAAGTTCTGGAATCTGAGAGGAGCCACAAATTTCCTTCCACCCAGCTTTCCCCCAAGTCTCACGATAAAAATGATACCTCACTTGTGTGGGTAGGCCTAGCGCCCGCGACAGGAAACGCCCCAAAGCGCAACGTGGACACATCCAATTTTTTGAAAGAAAACAGAGGTGATTTTTGCAAAGTGCCTACCTGTAGATTTTGGCCTCTAGCTCAGCCGGCACCTAGGGAAACTTACCAAACCTGTGCATTTCTGAAAGCTAGAGACCTAGGGGAATCCAAGATGGGGTGACTTGTGGGGCTCGGACCAGGTTCTGTTACCCAGAATCCTTTGCAAACCTCAAAATTTGGCTAAAAAAACACATGTTCCTCACATTTCTGTGGCAGAAAGTTCTGGAATCTGAGAGGAGCCACAAATGTCCTTCCACCCAGCGTTCCCCCGAGTCTCCGGATAAAAATGATACCTCCCTTGTGTGGGTAGGCCGACCGCCCGCGACAGGAAACGCCCCAAAGCGCAACGTGGACACATCCAAATTTTTGAAAGAAAACAAAGGTGTTTTTTGCGAAGTGCCTACCTGTAGATTTTGGCCTCTAGTTCAGCCGGCACCTAGGGAAACCTACCAAACCTGTGCATTTCTGAAAACTAGAGACCTAGGGGAATCCAAGATGGGGTGACTTGTGGGGCTCGGACCAGGTTCTGTTACCCAGAATCCTTTGCAAACCTCAAAATTTGGCTAAAAAAACACATGTTCCTCACATTTCTGTGGCAGAAAGTTCTGGAATCTGAGAGGAGCCACAAATTTCCTTCCACCCAGCTTTCCCCCAAGTCTCCCGATAAAAATGATACCTCACTTGTGTGGGTAGGCCTAGCGCCCGCGACAGGAAACGCCCCAAAGCGCAACGTGGACACATCCAATTTCTTCAAAGAAAACAGAACTGATTTTTGCAAAGTGCCTACCTGTAGATTTTGGCCTCTAGCTCAGCCGGCACCTAGGGAAACTTACCAAACCTGTGCATTTCTGAAAGCTAGAGACCTAGGGGAATCCAAGATGGGGTGACTTGTGGGGCTCGGACCAGGTTCTGTTACCCAGAATCCTTTGCAAACCTCAAAATTTAGCTAAAAAAACACATGTTCCTCACATTTCTGTGGCAGAAAGTTCTGGAATCTGAGAGGAGCGACAAATTTCCTTCCACCCAGCATTCCCCCAAGTCTCCCGATAAAAATGATACCTCACTTGTGTGGGTAGGCCTAGCGCCCGCGACAGGAAACGCCCCAAAGCGCAACGTGGACACATCCACATTTTTGAAAGAAAACAGAGGTGTTTTTTGCGAAGTGCCTACCTGTAGATTTTGGCCTCTAGCTCAGCCGGCACCTAGGTAAACCTACCAAACCTGTGCATTTCTGAAAACTAGAGACCTAGGGGAATCCAAGATGGGGTGACTTGTGGGGCTCGGACCAGGTTCTGTTACCCAGAATCCTTTGCAAACCTCAAAATTTGGCTAAAAAAACACATGTTCCTCACATTTCTGTGGCAGAAAGTTCTGGAATCTGAGAGGAGCCACAAATTTCCTTCCACCCAGCGTTCCCCCAAGTCTCCGGATAAAAATGATACCTCCCTTGTGTGGGTAGGCCGACCGCCCGCGACAGGAAACGCCCCAAAGCGCAACGTGGACACATCCAAATTTTTGAAAGAAAACAAAGGTGTTTTTTGCGAAGGGCCTACCTGTAGATTTTGGCCTCTAGCTCAGCCGGCACCTAGGGAAACCTACCAAACCTGTGCATTTCTGAAAACTACAGACCTAGGGGAATCCAAGATGGGGTGACTTGTGGGGCTCGGACCAGGTTCTGTTACCCAGAATCCTTTGCAAACCTCAAAATTTGGCTAAAAAAACACATGTTCCTCCCATTTCTGTGGCAGAAAGTTCTGGAATCTGAGAGGAGCCACAAATTTCCTTCCACCCAGCTTTCCCCCAAGTCTCCCGATAAAAATGATACCTCACTTGTGTGGGTAGGCCTAGCGCCCGCGACAGGAAACGCCCCAAAGCGCAACGTGGACACATCCAATTTTTTGAAAGAAAACAGAGGTGATTTTTGCAAAGTGCCTACCTGTAGATTTTGGCCTCTAGCTCAGCCGGCACCTAGGGAACCCTACCAAACCTGTGCATTTCTGAAAGCTAGAGACCTAGGGGAACCCAAGATGGGGTGACTTGTGGGGCTCGGACCAGGTTCTGTTACCCAGAATACTTTGCAAACCTAAAAATTTGGCTACAAAAACACATGTTCCTCACATTTCTGTGGCAGAAAGTTATGGAATCTGAGAGGAGCCACAAATTTCCTTCCACCCAGCATTCCCCAAAGTCTCCCGATAAAAATGATACCTCACTTGTGTGGGTAGGCCTAGCGCCCGCAACAGGAAAGGCCCCAAAGCGCAACGTGGACACATCCAAATTTTTGAAAGAAAACAGAGGTGTTTTTTGCGAAGTGCCTACCTGTAGATTTTGGCCTCTAGCTCAGCCGGCATCTAGGGAAACCTACCAAACCTGTGCATTTCTGAAAACTAGAGGCCTAGGGGAATGCAAGATGGGGTGACTTGTGGGGCTCGGACCAGGTTCTGTTACCCAGAATCCTTTGCAAACCTCAAAATTTGGCTAAAAAAACACATGTTCCTCACATTTCTATGGCAGAAAGTTCTGGAATCTGAGAGGAGCCACAAATTTCCTTCCACCCAGCATTCCCCCAAGTCTCCCGATAAAAATGATACCTCACTTGTGCTGGTAGGCCTAGCGCCCGTGACAGGAAACGCCCCAAAGCGCAACGTGGATACATCCAAATTTTTGAAAGAAAACAGAGGTGTTTTTTGCGAAGTGCCTACCTATAGATTTTGGCCTCTAGCTCAGCCGGCACCTAGGGAAACCTACCAAACCTGTGCATATCTGAAAACTAGAGACCTAGGGGAATCCAAGATGGGGTGACTTGTGGGGCTCGGACCAGGTTCTGTTACCCAGAATCCTTTGCAAACCTCAAAATTTGGCTAAAAAAACTCATGTTCCTCACATTTCTGTGGCAGAAAGTTCTGGAATCTGAGAGGAGCCACAAATTTCCTTCCACCCAGCGTTCCCCCAAGTCTCCCGATAAAAATGATACCTCACTTGTGTGGGTAGGCCTAGCGCCCGCGACAGGAAATGCCCCAAAGCGCAACGTGGACACATTCAAATTTTTGAAAGAAAACAGAGGTGTTTTTTGCGAAGTGCCTACCTGTAGATTTTGGCCTCTAGCTCAGCCGGCACCTAGGGAAACCTACCAAACCTGTGCATTTCTGAAAACTAGAGACCTAGGGGAATCCAATATGGGGTGACTTATGGGGTGACTTGTGGGGCTCGGACCAGGTTCTGTTACCCAGAATCCTTTGCAAACCTCAAAATTTGGCTAAAAAAACACATGTTCCTCACATTTCTGTGGCAGAAAGTTCTGGAATCTGAGAGGAGCCACAAATTTCCTTCCACCCAGCGTTCCCCCAAGTCTCCCGATAAAAATGATACCTCACTTGTGTGGGTAGGCCTAGCGCCCGCGACAGGAAATGCCCCAAAGCGCAACGTGGACACATTCAAATTTTTGAAAGAAAACAGAGGTGTTTTTTGCGAAGTGCCTACCTGTAGATTTTGGCCTCTAGCTCAGCCGGCACCTAGGGAAACCTACCAAACCTGTGCATTTCTGAAAACTAGAGACCTAGGGGAATCCAAGATGGTGTGACTTGTGGGGCTCGGACCAGGTTCTGTTACCCAGAATCCTTTGCAAACCACAAAATTTGGCTAAAAAACACATGTTCCTCACATTTCTGTGGCAGAAAGTTCTGGAATCTGAGAGGAGCCACAAATTTCCTTCCACCCAGCGTTCCCCCAAGTCTCCCTTTAAAAATTATACCTCACTTGTGTGGGTAGGCCTAGCACCCGCGACAGGAAACGCCCCAAAGCGCAACGTGGACACATCCAATTTTTTGAAAGAAAACAGAGGTGATTTTTGCGAAGTGCCTACCTGTAGATTTTGGCCTCTAGCTCAGCAGGCACCTAGGGAAACCTACCAAACCTGTGCATTTCTGAAAACTAGAGACCTAGGAGAATTCAAGCTAGGGTGACTTGTGGGGCTCCGACCAGGTTCTGTTACCCAGAATCCTTTGCAAACCTCAAAATTTGTCTAAAAAAACACATGTTCCTCACATTTCTGTGGCAGAAAGTTCTGGAATCTGAGAGGAGCCACAAATTTCCTTCCACCCAGCGTTCCCCAAAGTCTCCCGATAAAAATGGTACCTCACTTGTGTGGGTAGGCCTAGCGCCCGCGACAGGAAACGCCCCAAAGCGCAACGTGGACACATCCAATTTTTTGAAAGAAAACAGAGGTGATTTATGCGAAGTGCCTACCTGTAGATTTTGGCCTGTAGCTCAGCCGGCACCTAGGGAAACCTACCAAACCTGTGCATTTCTGAAAACTAGAGACCTAGGGGAATCCAAGATGGGGTGACTTGTGGGGCTCGGACTAGGTTCTGTTACCCAGAATCCTTTGCAAACCTCAAAATTTGGCTAAAAAAACACATGTTCCTCACATTTCTGTGGCAGAAAGTTCTGGAATCTGAGAGGAGCCACAAATTTCCTTCCACCCAGCGTTCCCCCAAGTCTCCCGATAAAAATGATACCTCACTTGTGAGGGTAGGCCTAGCGCCCGCGACAGGAAACGCCCCAAAGCGTAACGTGGACACATCCAATTGTTGAAAGAAAACAGAGGTGATTTTTGCGAAGTGCCTACCTGTAGGATTTTGCCTCTAGCTCACCCGGCACCTAGGGAAACCTTCCAAACCTGTGCATTTCTGAAAACTAGAGACCTAGGGGAATCCAAGATGGGGTGACTTGTGGGGCTCGGACTAGGTTCTGTTACCCAGAATCCTTTGCAAACCTCAAAATTTGGCTAAAAAAACACATGTTCCTCACATTTCTGTGGCAGAAAGTTCTGGAATCTGAGAGGAGCCACAAATTTCCTTCCACCCAGCGTTCCCCAAAGTCTCCCGATAAAAATGGTACCTCACTTGTGTGGGTAGGCCTAGCGCCCGCGACAGGAAACGCCCCAAAGCGCAACGTGGATACATCCAAATTTTTGAAAGAAAACAGAGGTGTTTTTTGCGAAGTGCCTACCTATAGATTTTGGCCTCTAGCTCAGCCGGCACCTAGGGAAACCTACCAAACCTGTGCATTTCTGAAAACTAGAGACCTAGGGGAATCCAAGATGGGGTGACTTGTGGGGCTCGGACCAGGTTCTGTTACCCAGAATCCTTTGCAAACCTCAAAATTTGGCTAAAAAAACTCATGTTCCTCACATTTCTGTGGCAGAAAGTTCTGGAATCTGAGAGGAGCCACAAATTTCCTTCCACCCAGCGTTCCCCCAAGTCTCCCGATAAAAATGATACCTCACTTGTGTGGGTAGGCCTAGCGCCCGCGACAGGAAATGCCCCAAAGCGCAACGTGGACACATTCAAATTTTTGAAAGAAAACAGAGGTGTTTTTTGCGAAGTGCCTACCTGTAGATTTTGGCCTCTAGCTCAGCCGGCACCTAGGGAAACCTACCAAACCTGTGCATTTCTGAAAACTAGAGACCTAGGGGAATCCAATATGGGGTGACTTATGGGGTGACTTGTGGGGCTCGGACCAGGTTCTGTTACCCAGAATCCTTTGCAAACCTCAAAATTTGGCTAAAAAAACACATGTTCCTCACATTTCTGTGGCAGAAAGTTCTGGAATCTGAGAGGAGCCACAAATTTCCTTCCACCCAGCGTTCCCCCAAGTCTCCCGATAAAAATGATACCTCACTTGTGTGGGTAGGCCTAGCGCCCGCGACAGGAAATGCCCCAAAGCGCAACGTGGACACATTCAAATTTTTGAAAGAAAACAGAGGTGTTTTTTGCGAAGTGCCTACCTGTAGATTTTGGCCTCTAGCTCAGCCGGCACCTAGGGAAACCTACCAAACCTGTGCATTTCTGAAAACTAGAGACCTAGGGGAATCCAAGATGGTGTGACTTGTGGGGCTCGGACCAGGTTCTGTTACCCAGAATCCTTTGCAAACCACAAAATTTGGCTAAAAAAACACATGTTCCTCACATTTCTGTGGCAGAAAGTTCTGGAATCTGAGAGGAGCCACAAATTTCCTTCCACCCAGCGTTCCCCCAAGTCTCCCTTTAAAAATTATACCTCACTTGTGTGGGTAGGCCTAGCACCCGCGACAGGAAACGCCCCAAAGCGCAACGTGGACACATCCAATTTTTTGAAAGAAAACAGAGGTGTTTTTTGCGAAGTGCCTACCTGTAGATTTTGGCCTCTAGCTCAGCCGGCACCTAGGGAAACCTACCAAACCTGTGCATTTCTGAAAACTAGAGACCTAGGGGAATCCAAGATGGTGTGACTTGTGGGGCTCGGACCAGGTTCTGTTACCCAGAATCCTTTGCAAACCTCAAAATTTGTCTAAAAAAACACATGTTCCTCACATTTCTGTGGCAGAAAGTTCTGGAATCTGAGAGGAGCCACAAATTTCCTTCCACCCAGCGTTCCCCAAAGTCTCCCGATAAAAATGGTACCTCACTTGTGTGGGTAGGCCTAGCGCCCGCGACAGGAAACGCCCCAAAGCGCAACGTGGACACATCCAATTTTTTGAAAGAAAACAGAGGTGATTTTTGCGAAGTGCCTACCTGTAGATTTTGGCCTGTAGCTCAGCCGGCACCTAGGGAAACCTACCAAACCTGTGCATTTCTGAAAACTAGAGACCTAGGGGAATCCAAGATGGGGTGACTTGTGGGGCTCGGACTAGGTTCTGTTACCCAGAATCCTTTGCAAACCTCAAAATTTGGCTAAAAAAACACATGTTCCTCACATTTCTGTGGCAGAAAGTTCTGGAATCTGAGAGGAGCCACAAATTTCCTTCCACCCAGCGTTCCCCCAAGTCTCCCGATAAAAATGATACCTCACTTGTGAGGGTAGGCCTAGCGCCCGCGACAGGAAACGCCCCAAAGCGTAACGTGGACACATCCAATTTTTGAAAGAAAACAGAGGTGATTTTTGCGAAGTGCCTACCTGTAGGATTTTGCCTCTAGCTCACCCGGCACCTAGGGAAACCTTCCAAACCTGTGCATTTCTGAAAACTAGAGACCTAGGGGAATCCAAGATGGGGTGACTTGTGGGGCTCGGACTAGGTTCTGTTACCCAGAATCCTTTGCAAACCTCAAAATTTGGCTAAAAAAACACATGTTCCTCACATTTCTGTGGCAGAAAGTTCTGGAATCTGAGAGGAGCCACAAATTTCCTTCCACCCAGCTTTCCCCCAAGTCTCCCGATAAAAATGATACCTCACTTGTGTGGGTAGGCCTAGCGCCCGCGACAGGAAACGCCCCAAAGCGCAACGTGGACACATCCAATTTTTTGAAAGAAAACAGAGGTGATTTTTGCAAAGTGCCTACCTGTAGATTTTGGCCTCTAGCTCAGCCGGCACCTAGGGAAACCTACCAAACCTGTGCATTTCTGAAAGCTAGAGACCTAGGGGAACCCAAGATGGGGTGACTTGTGGGGCTCGGACCAGGTTCTGTTACCCAGAATACTTTGCAAACCTAAAAATTTGGCTACAAAAACACATGTTCCTCACATTTCTGTGGCAGAAAGTTATGGAATCTGAGAGGAGCCACAAATTTCCTTCCACCCAGCATTCCCCAAAGTCTCCCGATAAAAATGATACCTCACTTGTGTGGGTAGGCCTAGCGCCCGCAACAGGAAAGGCCCCAAAGCGCAACGTGGACACATCCAAATTTTTGAAAGAAAACAGAGGTGTTTTTTGCGAAGTGCCTACCTGTAGATTTTGGCCTCTAGCTCAGCCGCGGCACCTAGGGAAACCTACCAAACCTGTGCATTTCTGAAAACTAGAGGCCTAGGGGAATGCAAGATGGGGTGACTTGTGGGGCTCGGACCAGGTTCTGTTACCCAGAATCCTTTGCAAACCTCAAAATTTGGCTAAAAAAACACATGTTCCTCACATTTCTGTGGCAGAAAGTTCTGGAATCTGAGAGGAGCCACAAATTTCCTTCCACCCAGCGTTCCCCCAAGTCTCCCGATAAAAATGATACCTCACTTGTGAGGGTAGGCCTAGCGCCCGCGACAGGAAACGCCCCAAAGCGTAACGTGGACTCATCCAATTTTTGAAAGAAAACAGAGGTGATTTTTGCGAAGTGCCTACCTGTAGATTTTGGCCTCTAGCTCACCCGGCACCTAGGGAAACCTTCCAAACCTGTGCATTTCTGAAAACTAGAGACCTAGGGGAATCCAAGATGGGGTGACTTGTGGGGCTCGGACTAGGTTCTGTTACCCAGAATCCTTTGCAACCTCAAATTTGGCTAAGAAAACACATGTTCCTCACATTTCTGTGGCAGAAAGTTCTGGAATCTGAGAGGAGCCACAAATTTCCTTCCACCCAGCGTTCCCCCAAGTCTCCCGATAAAAATGATACCTCACTTGTGAGGGTAGGCCTAGCGCCCGCGACAGGAAACGCCCCAAAGCGTAACGTGGACACATCCAATTTTTGAAAGAAAAACAGAGGTGATTTTTGCGAAGTGCCTACCTGTAGATTTTGGCCTCTAGCTCACCCGGCACCTAGGGAAACCTTCCAAACCTGTGCATTTCTGAAAACTAGAGACCTAGGGGAATCCAAGATGGGGTGACTTGTGGGGCTCGGACTAGGTTCTGTTACCCAGAATCCTTTGCAAACCTCAAAATTTGGCTAAGAAAACACATGTTCCTCACATTTCTGTGGCAGAAAGTTCTGGAATCTGAGAGGAGCCACAAATTTCCTTCCACCCAGCATTCCCCCAAGTCTCCCGATAAAATGATACCTCACTTGTGCTGGTAGGCCTAGCGCCCGCGACAGGAAACGCCCCAAAGCGCAACGTGGATACATCCAAATTTTTGAAAGAAAACAGAGGTGTTTTTTGAGAAGGGCCTACCTATAGATTTTGGCCTCTAGCTCAGCCGGCACCTAGGGAAACCTACCAAACCTGTGCATTTCTGAAAACTAGAGACCTAGGGGAATCCAAGATGGGGTGACTTGTGGGGCTCGGACCAGGTTCTGTTACCCAGAATCCTTTGCAACCTCAAAATTTGGCTAAAAAAACACATGTTCCTCACATTTCTGTGGCAGAAAGTTCTGGAATCTGAGAGGAGCCACAAATTTCCTTCCACCCGGCGTTCCCCCAAGTCTCCCGATAAAAATGATACCTCACTTGTGTGGGTAGGCCTAGCGCCCGCGACAGGAAATGCCCCAAAGCGCAACGTGGACACATTCAATTTTTGAAAGAAAACAGAGGTGTTTTTTGCGAAGTGCCTACCTGTAGATTTTGGCCTCTAGCTCAGCCGGCACCTAGGGAAACCTACCAAACCTGTGCATTTCTGAAAACTAGAGACCTAGGGGAATCCAATATGGGGTGACTTATGGGGTGACTTGTGGGGCTCGGACCAGGTTCTGTTACCCAGAATCCTTTGCAAACCTCAAAATTTGGCTAAAAAAACACATGTTCCTCACATTTCTGTGGCAGAAAGTTCTGGAATCTGAGAGGAGCCACAAATTTCCTTCCACCCAGCGTTCCCCCAAGTCTCCCGATAAAAATGATACCTCACTTGTGTGGGTAGGCCTAGCGCCCGCGACAGGAAATGCCCCAAAGCGCAACGTGGACACATTCAAATTTTTGAAAGAAAACAGAGGTGTTTTTTGCGAAGTGCCTACCTGTAGATTTTGGCCTCTAGCTCAGCCGGCACCTAGGGAAACCTACCAAACCTGTGCATTTCTGAAAACTAGAGACCTAGGGGAATCCAAGATGGTGTGACTTGTGGGGCTCGGACCAGGTTCTGTTACCCAGAATCCTTTGCAAACCACAAAATTTGGCTAAAAAAACACATGTTCCTCACATTTCTGTGGCAGAAAGTTCTGGAATCTGAGAGGAGCCACAAATTTCCTTCCACCCAGCGTTCCCCCAAGTCTCCCGATAAAAATTATACCTCACTTGTGTGGGTAGGCCTAGCACCCGCGACAGGAAACGCCCCAAAGCGCAACGTGGACACATCCAATTTTTTGAAAGAAAACAGAGGTGATTTTTGCGAAGTGCCTACCTGTAGATTTTGGCCTCTAGCTCAGCCGGCACCTAGGGAAACCTACCAAACCTGTGCATTTCTGAAAACTAGAGACCTAGGAGAATTCAAGCTAGGGTGACTTGTGGGGCTCCGACCAGGTTCTGTTACCCAGAATCCTTTGCAAACCTCAAAATTTGTCTAAAAAAACACATGTTCCTCACATTTCTGTGGCAGAAAGTTCTGGAATCTGAGAGGAGCCACAAATTTTCTTCCACCCAGCGTTCCCCCAAGTCTCCCGATAAAAATGGTACCTCACTTGTGTGGGTAGGCCTAGCGCCCGCGACAGGAAACGCCCCAAAGCGCAACGTGGACACATCCAATTTTTTGAAAGAAAACAGAGGTGATTTTTGCGAAGTGCCTACCTGTAGATTTTGGCCTCTAGCTCAGCCGGCACCTAGGGAAACCTACCAAACCTGTGCATTTCTGAAAACTAGAGACCTAGGGGAATCCAATATGGGGTGACTTGTGGGGCTTGGACCAGGTTCTGTTACCCAGAATCCTTTGCAAACCTCAAAATTTGGCCAAAAAAACACATGTTCCTCACATTTCTGTGGTAGAAAGTTCTGGAATCTGAGAGGAGCGACAAATTTCCTTCCACCCAGCGTTCCCCCAAGTCTCCCGATAAAAATGATACCTCACTTGTGTGGGTAGGCCTAGCGCCCGCGACAGGAAATGCCCCAAAGCGCAACGTGGACACATTCAAATTTTTGAAAGAAAACAGAGGTGTTTTTTGCGAAGTGCCTACCTGTAGATTTTGGCCTCTAGCTCAGCCGGCACCTAGGGAAACCTACCAAACCTGTGCATTTCTGAAAACTAGAGACCTAGGGGAATCCAATATGGGGTGACTTATGGGGTGACTTGTGGGGCTCGGACCAGGTTCTGTTACCCAGAATCCTTTGCAAACCTCAAAATTTGGCTAAAAAAACACATGTTCCTCACATTTCTGTGGCAGAAAGTTCTGGAATCTGAGAGGAGCCACAAATTTCCTTCCACCCAGCGTTCCCCCAAGTCTCCCGATAAAAATGATACCTCACTTGTGTGGGTAGGCCTAGCGCCCGCGACAGGAAATGCCCCAAAGCGCAACGTGGACACATTCAAATTTTTGAAAGAAAACAGAGGTGTTTTTTGCGAAGTGCCTACCTGTAGATTTTGGCCTCTAGCTCAGCCGGCACCTAGGGAAACCTACCAAACCTGTGCATTTCTGAAAACTAGAGACCTAGGGGAATCCAAGATGGTGTGACTTGTGGGGCTCGGACCAGGTTCTGTTACCCAGAATCCTTTGCAAACCACAAAATTTGGCTAAAAAAACACATGTTCCTCACATTTCTGTGGCAGAAAGTTCTGGAATCTGAGAGGAGCCACAAATTTCCTTCCACCCAGCGTTCCCCCAAGTCTCCCGATAAAAATTATACCTCACTTGTGTGGGTAGGCCTAGCACCAGCGACAGGAAACGCCCCAAAGCGCAACGTGGACACATCCAATTTTTTGAAAGAAAACAGAGGTGATTTTTGCGAAGTGCCTACCTGTAGATTTTGGCCTCTAGCTCAGCCGGCACCTAGGGAAACCTACCAAACCTGTGCATTTCTGAAAACTAGAGACCTAGGAGAATTCAAGCTAGGGTGACTTGTGGGGCTCCGACCAGGTTCTGTTACCCAGAATCCTTTGCAAACCTCAAAATTTGTCTAAAAAAACACATGTTCCTCACATTTCTGTGGCAGAAAGTTCTGGAATCTGAGAGGAGCCACAAATTTTCTTCCACCCAGCGTTCCCCCAAGTCTCCCGATAAAAATGATACCTCACTTGTGTGGGTAGGCCTAGCGCCCGCGACAGGAAATGCCCCAAAGCGCAACGTGGACACATTCAAATTTTTGAAAGAAAACAGAGGTGTTTTTTGCGAAGTGCCTACCTGTAGATTTTGGCCTCTAGCTCAGCCGGCACCTAGGGAAACCTACCAAACCTGTGCATTTCTGAAAACTAGAGACCTAGGGGAATCCAATATGGGGTGACTTATGGGGTGACTTGTGGGGCTCGGACCAGGTTCTGTTACCCAGAATCCTTTGCAAACCTCAAAATTTGGCTAAAAAAACACATGTTCCTCACATTTCTGTGGCAGAAAGTTCTGGAATCTGAGAGGAGCCACAAATTTCCTTCCACCCAGCGTTCCCCCAAGTCTCCCGATAAAAATGATACCTCACTTGTGTGGGTAGGCCTAGCGCCCGCGACAGGAAATGCCCCAAAGCGCAACGTGGACACATTCAAATTTTTGAAAGAAAACAGAGGTGTTTTTTGCGAAGTGCCTACCTGTAGATTTTGGCCTCTAGCTCAGCCGGCACCTAGGGAAACCTACCAAACCTGTGCATTTCTGAAAACTAGAGACCTAGGGGAATCCAAGATGGTGTGACTTGTGGGGCTCGGACCAGGTTCTGTTACCCAGAATCCTTTGCAAACCACAATATTTGGCTAAAAAAACACATGTTCCTCACATTTCTGTGGCAGAAAGTTCTGGAATCTGAGAGGAGCCACAAATTTCCTTCCACCCAGCGTTCCCCCAAGTCTCCCGATAAAAATTATACCTCACTTGTGTGGGTAGGCCTAGCACCAGCGACAGGAAACGCCCCAAAGCGCAACGTGGACACATCCAATTTTTGGAAAGAAAACAGAGGTGATTTTTGCGAAGTGCCTACCTGTAGATTTTGGCCTCTAGCTCAGCCGGCACCTAGGGAAACCTACCAAACCTGTGCATTTCTGAAAACTAGAGACCTAGGAGAATTCAAGCTAGGGTGACTTGTGGGGCTCCGACCAGGTTCTGTTACCCAGAATCCTTTGCAAACCTCAAAATTTGTCTAAAAAAACACATGTTCCTCACATTTCTGTGGCAGAAAGTTCTGGAATCTGAGAGGAGCCACAAATTTTCTTCCACCCAGCGTTCCCCCAAGTCTCCCGATAAAAATGGTACCTCACTTGTGTGGGTAGGCCTAGCGCCCGCGACAGGAAACGCCCCAAAGCGCAACGTGGACAAATCCAATTTTTTGAAAGAAAACAGAGGTGATTTTTGCGAAGTGCCTACCTGTAGATTTTGGCCTCTAGCTCAGCCGGCACCTAGGGAAACCTACCAAACCTGTGCATTTCTGAAAACTAGAGACCTAGGGGAATCCAATATGGGGTGACTTGTGGGGCTTGGACCAGGTTCTGTTACCCAGAATCCTTTGCAAACCTCAAAATTTGGCTAAAAAAACACATGTTCCTCACATTTCTGTGGTAGAAAGTTCTGGAATCTGAGAGGAGCGACAAATTTCCTTCCACCCAGCGTTCCCCCAAGTCTCCCGATAAAAATGATACCTCACTTGTGTGGGTAGGCCTAGCACCCGCGACAGGAAACGCCCCAAAGCGCAACGTGGACACATCCAAATTTTTGAAAGAAAACAGAGGTGTTTTTTGCAAAGTGCCTACCTGTAGATTTTGGCCTCTAGCTCAGCCGGCACCTAGGGAAACCTACCAAACCTGTGCATTTCTGAAAACTAGAGACCTAGGGGAATCCAAGATAGGGTGACTTGTGGGGCTCGGACCAGGTTCTGTTACCCAGAATCCTTTGCAAACCTCAAAATTAGGCTAAAAAAACACATGTTCTTCACATTTCTGTGGCAGAAAGTTCTGGAATCTGAGAGGAGCCACACATTTCCTTCCACCCAGCTTTCCCCCAAGTCTCCCGATAAAAATGATACCTCACTTGTGAGGGTAGGCCCAGCGCCCGCGACAGGAAACGCCCCAAAGCGTAACGTGGACACATCCAATTTTTGAAAGAAAACAGAGGTGATTTTTGCGAAGTGCCTACCTGTAGGATTTTGCCTCTAGCTCACCCGGCACCTAGGGAAACCTTCCAAACCTGTGCATTTCTGAAAACTAGAGACCTAGGGGAATCCAAGATGGGGTGACTTGTGGGGCTCGGACTAGGTTCTGTTACCCAGAATCCTTTGCAAACCTCAAAATTTGGCTAAAAAAACACATGTTCCTCACATTTCTGTGGCAGAAAGTTCTGGAATCTGAGAGGAGCCACAAATTTCCTTCCACCCAGCGTTCCCCCAAGTCTCCCGATAAAAATTATACCTCACTTGTGTGGGTAGGCCTAGCACCCGCGACAGGAAACGCCCCAAAGCGCAACGTGGACACATCCAAATTTTTGAAAGAAAACAGAGGTGTTTTTTGCAAAGTGCCTACCTGTAGATTTTGGCCTCTAGCTCAGCCGGCACCTAGGGAAACCTACCAAACCTGTGCATATCTGAAAACTAGAGACCTAGGGGAATCCAAGATAGGGTGACTTGTGGGGCTCGGACCAGGTTCTGTTACCCAGAATCCTTTGCAAACCTCAAAATTTGGCTAAAAAAACACATGTTCTTCACATTTCTGTGGCAGAAAGTTCTGGAATCTGAGAGGAGCCACAAATTTCCTTCCACCCAGCGTTCCCCCAAGTCTCCGGATAAAAATGATACCTCCCTTGTGTGGGTAGGCCGACCGCCCGCGACAGGAAACGCCCCAAAGCGCAACGTGGACACATCAACATTTTTGAAAGAAAACAAAGGTGTTTTTTGCGAAGGGCCTACCTGTAGATTTTGGCCTCTAGCTCAGCCGGCACCTAGGGAAACCTACCAAACCTGTGCATTTCTGAAAGCTAGAGACCTAGGGGAACCCAAGATGGGGTGACTTGTGGGGCTCGGACCAGGTTCTGTTACCCAGAATACTTTGCAAACCTAAAAATTTGGCTACAAAAACACATGTTCCTCACATTTCTGTGGCAGAAAGTTATGGAATCTGAGAGGAGCCACAAATTTCCTTCCACCCAGCATTCCCCAAAGTCTCCCGATAAAAATGATACCTCACTTGTGTGGGTAGGCCTAGCGCCCGCAACAGGAAAGGCCCCAAAGCGCAACGTGGACACATCCAAATTTTTGAAAGAAAACAGAGGTGTTTTTTGCGAAGTGCCTACCTGTAGATTTTGGCCTCTAGCTCAGCCGGCACCTAGGGAAACCTACCAAACCTGTGCATTTCTGAAAACTAGAGGCCTAGGGGAATGCAAGATGGGGTGACTTGTGGGGCTCGGACCAGGTTCTGTTACCCAGAATCCTTTGCAAACCTCAAAATTTGGCTAAAAAAACACATGTTCCTCACATTTCTGTGGCAGAAAGTTCTGGAATCTGAGAGGAGCCACAAATTTCCTTCCACCCAGCGTTCCCCCAAGTCTCCCGATAAAAATGATACCTCACTTGTGTGGGTAGGCCTAGCGCCCGCGACAGGAAATGCCCCAAAGCGCAACGTGGACACATTCAAATTTTTGAAAGAAAACAGAGGTGTTTTTTGCGAAGTGCCTACCTGTAGATTTTGGCCTCTAGCTCAGCCGGCACCTAGGGAAACCTACCAAACCTGTGCATTTCTGAAAACTAGAGACCTAGGGGAATCCAATATGGGGTGACTTATGGGGTGACTTGTGGGGCTCGGACCAGGTTCTGTTACCCAGAATCCTTTGCAAACCTCAAAATTTGGCTAAAAAAACACATGTTCCTCACATTTCTGTGGCAGAAAGTTCTGGAATCTGAGAGGAGCCACAAATTTCCTTCCACCCAGCATTCCCCCAAGTCTCCCGATAAAAATGATACCTCACTTGTGCTGGTAGGCCTAGCGCCCGTGACAGGAAACGCCCCAAAGCGCAACGTGGATACATCCAAATTTTTGAAAGAAAACAGAGGTGTTTTTTGCGAAGTGCCTACCTATAGATTTTGGCCTCTAGCTCAGCCGGCACCTAGGGAAACCTACCAAACCTGTGCATATCTGAAAACTAGAGACCTAGGGGAATCCAAGATGGGGTGACTTGTGGGGCTCGGACCAGGTTCTGTTACCCAGAATCCTTTGCAAACCTCAAAATTTGGCTAAAAAAACTCATGTTCCTCACATTTCTGTGGCAGAAAGTTCTGGAATCTGAGAGGAGCCACAAATTTCCTTCCACCCAGCGTTCCCCCAAGTCTCCCGATAAAAATGATACCTCACTTGTGTGGGTAGGCCTAGCGCCCGCGACAGGAAATGCCCCAAAGCGCAACGTGGACACATTCAAATTTTTGAAAGAAAACAGAGGTGTTTTTTGCGAAGTGCCTACCTGTAGATTTTGGCCTCTAGCTCAGCCGGCACCTAGGGAAACCTACCAAACCTGTGCATTTCTGAAAACTAGAGACCTAGGGGAATCCAATATGGGGTGACTTATGGGGTGACTTGTGGGGCTCGGACCAGGTTCTGTTACCCAGAATCCTTTGCAAACCTCAAAATTTGGCTAAAAAAACACATGTTCCTCACATTTCTGTGGCAGAAAGTTCTGGAATCTGAGAGGAGCCACAAATTTCCTTCCACCCAGCGTTCCCCCAAGTCTCCCGATAAAAATGATACCTCACTTGTGTGGGTAGGCCTAGCGCCCGCGACAGGAAATGCCCCAAAGCGCAACGTGGACACATTCAAATTTTTGAAAGAAAACAGAGGTGTTTTTTGCGAAGTGCCTACCTGTAGATTTTGGCCTCTAGCTCAGCCGGCACCTAGGGAAACCTACCAAACCTGTGCATTTCTGAAAACTAGAGACCTAGGGGAATCCAAGATGGTGTGACTTGTGGGGCTCGGACCAGGTTCTGTTACCCAGAATCCTTTGCAAACCACAAAATTTGGCTAAAAAACACATGTTCCTCACATTTCTGTGGCAGAAAGTTCTGGAATCTGAGAGGAGCCACAAATTTCCTTCCACCCAGCGTTCCCCCAAGTCTCCCTTTAAAAATTATACCTCACTTGTGTGGGTAGGCCTAGCACCCGCGACAGGAAACGCCCCAAAGCGCAACGTGGACACATCCAATTTTTTGAAAGAAAACAGAGGTGATTTTTGCGAAGTGCCTACCTGTAGATTTTGGCCTCTAGCTCAGCAGGCACCTAGGGAAACCTACCAAACCTGTGCATTTCTGAAAACTAGAGACCTAGGAGAATTCAAGCTAGGGTGACTTGTGGGGCTCCGACCAGGTTCTGTTACCCAGAATCCTTTGCAAACCTCAAAATTTGTCTAAAAAAACACATGTTCCTCACATTTCTGTGGCAGAAAGTTCTGGAATCTGAGAGGAGCCACAAATTTCCTTCCACCCAGCGTTCCCCAAAGTCTCCCGATAAAAATGGTACCTCACTTGTGTGGGTAGGCCTAGCGCCCGCGACAGGAAACGCCCCAAAGCGCAACGTGGACACATCCAATTTTTTTAAAGAAAACAGAGGTGATTTATGCGAAGTGCCTACCTGTAGATTTTGGCCTGTAGCTCAGCCGGCACCTAGGGAAACCTACCAAACCTGTGCATTTCTGAAAACTAGAGACCTAGGGGAATCCAAGATGGGGTGACTTGTGGGGCTCGGACTAGGTTCTGTTACCCAGAATCCTTTGCAAACCTCAAAATTTGGCTAAAAAAACACATGTTCCTCACATTTCTGTGGCAGAAAGTTCTGGAATCTGAGAGGAGCCACAAATTTCCTTCCACCCAGCGTTCCCCCAAGTCTCCCGATAAAAATGACACCTCACTTGTGAGGGTAGGCCTAGCGCCCGCGACAGGAAACGCCCCAAAGCGTAACGTGGACACATCCAATTGTTGAAAGAAAACAGAGGTGATTTTTGCGAAGTGCCTACCTGTAGGATTTTGCCTCTAGCTCACCCGGCACCTAGGGAAACCTTCCAAACCTGTGCATTTCTGAAAACTAGAGACCTAGGGGAATCCAAGATGGGGTGACTTGTGGGGCTCGGACTAGGTTCTGTTACCCAGAATCCTTTGCAAACCTCAAAATTTGGCTAAAAAAACACATGTTCCTCACATTTCTGTGGCAGAAAGTTCTGGAATCTGAGAGGAGCCACAAATTTCCTTCCACCCAGCGTTCCCCAAAGTCTCCCGATAAAAATGGTACCTCACTTGTGTGGGTAGGCCTAGCGCCCGCGACAGGAAACGCCCCAAAGCGCAACGTGGATACATCCAAATTTTTGAAAGAAAACAGAGGTGTTTTTTGCGAAGTGCCTACCTATAGATTTTGGCCTCTAGCTCAGCCGGCACCTAGGGAAACCTACCAAACCTGTGCATTTCTGAAAACTAGAGACCTAGGGGAATCCAAGATGGGGTGACTTGTGGGGCTCGGACCAGGTTCTGTTACCCAGAATCCTTTGCAAACCTCAAAATTTGGCTAAAAAAACTCATGTTCCTCACATTTCTGTGGCAGAAAGTTCTGGTATCTGAGAGGAGCCACAAATTTCCTTCCACCCAGCGTTCCCCCAAGTCTCCCGATAAAAATGATACCTCACTTGTGTGGGTAGGCCTAGCGCCCGCGACAGGAAATGCCCCAAAGCGCAACGTGGACACATTCAAATTTTTGAAAGAAAACAGAGGTGTTTTTTGCGAAGTGCCTACCTGTAGATTTTGGCCTCTAGCTCAGCCGGCACCTAGGGAAACCTACCAAACCTGTGCATTTCTGAAAACTAGAGACCTAGGGGAATCCAATATGGGGTGACTTATGGGGTGACTTGTGGGGCTCGGACCAGGTTCTGTTACCCAGAATCCTTTGCAAACCTCAAAATTTGGCTAAAAAAACACATGTTCCTCACATTTCTGTGGCAGAAAGTTCTGGAATCTGAGAGGAGCCACAAATTTCCTTCCACCCAGCGTTCCCCCAAGTCTCCCGATAAAAATGATACCTCACTTGTGTGGGTAGGCCTAGCGCCCGCGACAGGAAATGCCCCAAAGCGCAACGTGGACACATTCAAATTTTTGAAAGAAAACAGAGGTGTTTTTTGCGAAGTGCCTACCTGTAGATTTTGGCCTCTAGCTCAGCCGGCACCTAGGGAAACCTACCAAACCTGTGCATTTCTGAAAACTAGAGACCTAGGGGAATCCAAGATGGTGTGACTTGTGGGGCTCGGACCAGGTTCTGTTACCCAGAATCCTTTGCAAACCACAAAATTTGGCTAAAAAAACACATGTTCCTCACATTTCTGTGGCAGAAAGTTCTGGAATCTGAGAGGAGCCACAAATTTCCTTCCACCCAGCGTTCCCCCAAGTCTCCCTTTAAAAATTATACCTCACTTGTGTGGGTAGGCCTAGCACCCGCGACAGGAAACGCCCCAAAGCGCAACGTGGACACATCCAATTTTTTGAAAGAAAACAGAGGTGTTTTTTGCGAAGTGCCTACCTGTAGATTTTGGCCTCTAGCTCAGCCGGCACCTAGGGAAACCTACCAAACCTGTGCATTTCTGAAAACTAGAGACCTAGGGGAATCCAAGATGGTGTGACTTGTGGGGCTCGGACCAGGTTCTGTTACCCAGAATCCTTTGCAAACCTCAAAATTTGTCTAAAAAAACACATGTTCCTCACATTTCTGTGGCAGAAAGTTCTGGAATCTGAGAGGAGCCACAAATTTCCTTCCACCCAGCGTTCCCCAAAGTCTCCCGATAAAAATGGTACCTCACTTGTGTGGGTAGGCCTAGCGCCCGCGACAGGAAACGCCCCAAAGCGCAACGTGGACACATCCAATTTTTTGAAAGAAAACAGAGGTGATTTTTGCGAAGTGCCTACCTGTAGATTTTGGCCTGTAGCTCAGCCGGCACCTAGGGAAACCTACCAAACCTGTGCATTTCTGAAAACTAGAGACCTAGGGGAATCCAAGATGGGGTGACTTGTGGGGCTCGGACTAGGTTCTGTTACCCAGAATCCTTTGCAAACCTCAAAATTTGGCTAAAAAAACACATGTTCCTCACATTTCTGTGGCAGAAAGTTCTGGAATCTGAGAGGAGCCACAAATTTCCTTCCACCCAGCGTTCCCCCAAGTCTCCCGATAAAAATGATACCTCACTTGTGAGGGTAGGCCTAGCGCCCGCGACAGGAAACGCCCCAAAGCGTAACGTGGACACATCCAATTTTTGAAAGAAAACAGAGGTGATTTTTGCGAAGTGCCTACCTGTAGGATTTTGCCTCTAGCTCACCCGGCACCTAGGGAAACCTTCCAAACCTGTGCATTTCTGAAAACTAGAGACCTAGGGGAATCCAAGATGGGGTGACTTGTGGGGCTCGGACTAGGTTCTGTTACCCAGAATCCTTTGCAAACCTCAAAATTTGGCTAAAAAAACACATGTTCCTCACATTTCTGTGGCAGAAAGTTCTGGAATCTGAGAGGAGCCACAAATTTCCTTCCACCCAGCTTTCCCCCAAGTCTCCCGATAAAAATGATACCTCACTTGTGTGGGTAGGCCTAGCGCCCGCGACAGGAAACGCCCCAAAGCGCAACGTGGACACATCCAATTTTTTGAAAGAAAACAGAGGTGATTTTTGCAAAGTGCCTACCTGTAGATTTTGGCCTCTAGCTCAGCCGGCACCTAGGGAAACCTACCAAACCTGTGCATTTCTGAAAGCTAGAGACCTAGGGGAACCCAAGATGGGGTGACTTGTGGGGCTCGGACCAGGTTCTGTTACCCAGAATACTTTGCAAACCTAAAAATTTGGCTACAAAAACACATGTTCCTCACATTTCTGTGGCAGAAAGTTATGGAATCTGAGAGGAGCCACAAATTTCCTTCCACCCAGCATTCCCCAAAGTCTCCCGATAAAAATGATACCTCACTTGTGTGGGTAGGCCTAGCGCCCGCAACAGGAAAGGCCCCAAAGCGCAACGTGGACACATCCAAATTTTTGAAAGAAAACAGAGGTGTTTTTTGCGAAGTGCCTACCTGTAGATTTTGGCCTCTAGCTCAGCCGGCACCTAGGGAAACCTACCAAACCTGTGCATTTCTGAAAACTAGAGGCCTAGGGGAATGCAAGATGGGGTGACTTGTGGGGCTCGGACCAGGTTCTGTTACCCAGAATCCTTTGCAAACCTCAAAATTTGGCTAAAAAAACACATGTTCCTCACATTTCTGTGGCAGAAAGTTCTGGAATCTGAGAGGAGCCACAAATTTCCTTCCACCCAGCGTTCCCCCAAGTCTCCCGATAAAAATGATACCTCACTTGTGAGGGTAGGCCTAGCGCCCGCGACAGGAAACGCCCCAAAGCGTAACGTGGACACATCCAATTTTTGAAAGAAAACAGAGGTGATTTTTGCGAAGTGCCTACCTGTAGATTTTGGCCTCTAGCTCACCCGGCACCTAGGGAAACCTTCCAAACCTGTGCATTTCTGAAAACTAGAGACCTAGGGGAATCCAAGATGGGGTGACTTGTGGGGCTCGGACTAGGTTCTGTTACCCAGAATCCTTTGCAAACCTCAAAATTTGGCTAAGAAAACACATGTTCCTCACATTTCTGTGGCAGAAAGTTCTGGAATCTGAGAGGAGCCACAAATTTCCTTCCACCCAGCGTTCCCCCAAGTCTCCCGATAAAAATGATACCTCACTTGTGAGGGTAGGCCTAGCGCCCGCGACAGGAAACGCCCCAAAGCGTAACGTGGACACATCCAATTTTTGAAAGAAAACAGAGGTGATTTTTGCGAAGTGCCTACCTGTAGATTTTGGCCTCTAGCTCACCCGGCACCTAGGGAAACCTTCCAAACCTGTGCATTTCTGAAAACTAGAGACCTAGGGGAATCCAAGATGGGGTGACTTGTGGGGCTCGGACTAGGTTCTGTTACCCAGAATCCTTTGCAAACCTCAAAATTTGGCTAAGAAAACACATGTTCCTCACATTTCTGTGGCAGAAAGTTCTGGAATCTGAGAGGAGCCACAAATTTCCTTCCACCCAGCATTCCCCCAAGTCTCCCGATAAAAATGATACCTCACTTGTGCTGGTAGGCCTAGCGCCCGCGACAGGAAACGCCCCAAAGCGCAACGTGGATACATCCAAATTTTTGAAAGAAAACAGAGGTGTTTTTTGAGAAGTGCCTACCTATAGATTTTGGCCTCTAGCTCAGCCGGCACCTAGGGAAACCTACCAAACCTGTGCATTTCTGAAAACTAGAGACCTAGGGGAATCCAAGATGGGGTGACTTGTGGGGCTCGGACCAGGTTCTGTTACCCAGAATCCTTTGCAAACCTCAAAATTTGGCTAAAAAAACACATGTTCCTCACATTTCTGTGGCAGAAAGTTCTGGAATCTGAGAGGAGCCACAAATTTCCTTCCACCCAGCGTTCCCCCAAGTCTCCCGATAAAAATGATACCTCACTTGTGTGGGTAGGCCTAGCGCCCGCGACAGGAAATGCCCCAAAGCGCAACGTGGACACATTCAAATTTTTGAAAGAAAACAGAGGTGTTTTTTGCGAAGTGCCTACCTGTAGATTTTGGCCTCTAGCTCAGCCGGCACCTAGGGAAACCTACCAAACCTGTGCATTTCTGAAAACTAGAGACCTAGGGGAATCCAATATGGGGTGACTTATGGGGTGACTTGTGGGGCTCGGACCAGGTTCTGTTACCCAGAATCCTTTGCAAACCTCAAAATTTGGCTAAAAAAACACATGTTCCTCACATTTCTGTGGCAGAAAGTTCTGGAATCTGAGAGGAGCCACAAATTTCCTTCCACCCAGCGTTCCCCCAAGTCTCCCGATAAAAATGATACCTCACTTGTGTGGGTAGGCCTAGCGCCCGCGACAGGAAATGCCCCAAAGCGCAACGTGGACACATTCAAATTTTTGAAAGAAAACAGAGGTGTTTTTTGCGAAGTGCCTACCTGTAGATTTTGGCCTCTAGCTCAGCCGGCACCTAGGGAAACCTACCAAACCTGTGCATTTCTGAAAACTAGAGACCTAGGGGAATCCAAGATGGTGTGACTTGTGGGGCTCGGACCAGGTTCTGTTACCCAGAATCCTTTGCAAACCACAAAATTTGGCTAAAAAAACACATGTTCCTCACATTTCTGTGGCAGAAAGTTCTGGAATCTGAGAGGAGCCACAAATTTCCTTCCACCCAGCGTTCCCCCAAGTCTCCCGATAAAAATTATACCTCACTTGTGTGGGTAGGCCTAGCACCCGCGACAGGAAACGCCCCAAAGCGCAACGTGGACACATCCAATTTTTTGAAAGAAAACAGAGGTGATTTTTGCGAAGTGCCTACCTGTAGATTTTGGCCTCTAGCTCAGCCGGCACCTAGGGAAACCTACCAAACCTGTGCATTTCTGAAAACTAGAGACCTAGGAGAATTCAAGCTAGGGTGACTTGTGGGGCTCCGACCAGGTTCTGTTACCCAGAATCCTTTGCAAACCTCAAAATTTGTCTAAAAAAACACATGTTCCTCACATTTCTGTGGCAGAAAGTTCTGGAATCTGAGAGGAGCCACAAATTTTCTTCCACCCAGCGTTCCCCCAAGTCTCCCGATAAAAATGGTACCTCACTTGTGTGGGTAGGCCTAGCGCCCGCGACAGGAAACGCCCCAAAGCGCAACGTGGACACATCCAATTTTTTGAAAGAAAACAGAGGTGATTTTTGCGAAGTGCCTACCTGTAGATTTGGGCCTCTAGCTCAGCCGGCACCTAGGGAAACCTACCAAACCTGTGCATTTCTGAAAACTAGAGACCTAGGGGAATCCAATATGGGGTGACTTGTGGGGCTTGGACCAGGTTCTGTTACCCAGAATCCTTTGCAAACCTCAAAATTTGGCCAAAAAAACACATGTTCCTCACATTTCTGTGGTAGAAAGTTCTGGAATCTGAGAGGAGCGACAAATTTCCTTCCACCCAGCGTTCCCCCAAGTCTCCCGATAAAAATGATACCTCACTTGTGTGGGTAGGCCTAGCGCCCGCGACAGGAAATGCCCCAAAGCGCAACGTGGACACATTCAAATTTTTGAAAGAAAACAGAGGTGTTTTTTGCGAAGTGCCTACCTGTAGATTTTGGCCTCTAGCTCAGCCGGCACCTAGGGAAACCTACCAAACCTGTGCATTTCTGAAAACTAGAGACCTAGGGGAATCCAATATGGGGTGACTTATGGGGTGACTTGTGGGGCTCGGACCAGGTTCTGTTACCCAGAATCCTTTGCAAACCTCAAAATTTGGCTAAAAAAACACATGTTCCTCACATTTCTGTGGCAGAAAGTTCTGGAATCTGAGAGGAGCCACAAATTTCCTTCCACCCAGCGTTCCCCCAAGTCTCCCGATAAAAATGATACCTCACTTGTGTGGGTAGGCCTAGCGCCCGCGACAGGAAATGCCCCAAAGCGCAACGTGGACACATTCAAATTTTTGAAAGAAAACAGAGGTGTTTTTTGCGAAGTGCCTACCTGTAGATTTTGGCCTCTAGCTCAGCCGGCACCTAGGGAAACCTACCAAACCTGTGCATTTCTGAAAACTAGAGACCTAGGGGAATCCAAGATGGTGTGACTTGTGGGGCTCGGACCAGGTTCTGTTACCCAGAATCCTTTGCAAACCAAAAAATTTGGCTAAAAAAACACATGTTCCTCACATTTCTGTGGCAGAAAGTTCTGGAATCTGAGAGGAGCCACAAATTTCCTTCCACCCAGCGTTCCCCCAAGTCTCCCGATAAAAATTATACCTCACTTGTGTGGGTAGGCCTAGCACCAGCGACAGGAAACGCCCCAAAGCGCAACGTGGACACATCCAATTTTTTGAAAGAAAACAGAGGTGATTTTTGCGAAGTGCCTACCTGTAGATTTTGGCCTCTAGCTCAGCCGGCACCTAGGGAAACCTACCAAACCTGTGCATTTCTGAAAACTAGAGACCTAGGAGAATTCAAGCTAGGGTGACTTGTGGGGCTCCGACCAGGTTCTGTTACCCAGAATCCTTTGCAAACCTCAAAATTTGTCTAAAAAAACACATGTTCCTCACATTTCTGTGGCAGAAAGTTCTGGAATCTGAGAGGAGCCACAAATTTTCTTCCACCCAGCGTTCCCCCAAGTCTCCCGATAAAAATGATACCTCACTTGTGTGGGTAGGCCTAGCGCCCGCGACAGGAAATGCCCCAAAGCGCAACGTGGACACATTCAAATTTTTGAAAGAAAACAGAGGTGTTTTTTGCGAAGTGCCTACCTGTAGATTTTGGCCTCTAGCTCAGCCGGCACCTAGGGAAACCTACCAAACCTGTGCATTTCTGAAAACTAGAGACCTAGGGGAATCCAATATGGGGTGACTTATGGGGTGACTTGTGGGGCTCGGACCAGGTTCTGTTACCCAGAATCCTTTGCAAACCTCAAAATTTGGCTAAAAAAACACATGTTCCTCACATTTCTGTGGCAGAAAGTTCTGGAATCTGAGAGGAGCCACAAATTTCCTTCCACCCAGCGTTCCCCCAAGTCTCCCGATAAAAATGATACCTCACTTGTGTGGGTAGGCCTAGCGCCCGCGACAGGAAATGCCCCAAAGCGCAACGTGGACACATTCAAATTTTTGAAAGAAAACAGAGGTGTTTTTTGCGAAGTGCCTACCTGTAGATTTTGGCCTCTAGCTCAGCCGGCACCTAGGGAAACCTACCAAACCTGTGCATTTCTGAAAACTAGAGACCTAGGGGAATCCAAGATGGTGTGACTTGTGGGGCTCGGACCAGGTTCTGTTACCCAGAATCCTTTGCAAACCTCAAAATTTGGCTAAAAAAACACATGTTCCTCACATTTCTGTGGCAGAAAGTTCTGGAATCTGAGAGGAGCCACAAATTTCCTTCCACCCAGCGTTCCCCCAAGTCTCCCGATAAAAATTATACCTCACTTGTGTGGGTAGGCCTAGCACCCGCGACAGGAAACGCCCCAAAGCGCAACGTGGACACATCCAATTTTTGGAAAGAAAACAGAGGTGATTTTTGCGAAGTGCCTACCTGTAGATTTTGGCCTCTAGCTCAGCCGGCACCTAGGGAAACCTACCAAACCTGTGCATTTCTGAAAACTAGAGACCTAGGAGAATTCAAGCTAGGGTGACTTGTGGGGCTCCGACCAGGTTCTGTTACCCAGAATCCTTTGCAAACCTCAAAATTTGTCTAAAAAAACACATGTTCCTCACATTTCTGTGGCAGAAAGTTCTGGAATCTGAGAGGAGCCACAAATTTTCTTCCACCCAGCGTTCCCCCAAGTCTCCCGATAAAAATGGTACCTCACTTGTGTGGGTAGGCCTAGCGCCCGCGACAGGAAACGCCCCAAAGCGCAACGTGGACACATCCAATTTTTTGAAAGAAAACAGAGGTGATTTTTGCGAAGTGCCTACCTGTAGATTTTGGCCTCTAGCTCAGCCGGCACCTAGGGAAACCTACCAAACCTGTGGATTTCTGAAAACTAGAGACCTAGGGGAATCCAATATGGGGTGACTTGTGGGGCTTGGACCAGGTTCTGTTACCCAGAATCCTTTGCAAACCTCAAAATTTGGCTAAAAAAACACATGTTCCTCACATTTCTGTGGTAGAAAGTTCTGGAATCTGAGAGGAGCGACAAATTTCCTTCCACCCAGCGTTCCCCCAAGTCTCCCGATAAAAATGATACCTCACTTGTGTGGGTAGGCCTAGCACCCGCGACAGGAAACGCCCCAAAGCGCAACGTGGACACATCCAAATTTTTGAAAGAAAACAGAGGTGTTTTTTGCAAAGTGCCTACCTGTAGATTTTGGCCTCTAGCTCAGCCGGCACCTAGGGAAACCTACCAAACCTGTGCATTTCTGAAAACTAGAGACCTAGGGGAATCCAAGATAGGGTGACTTGTGGGGCTCGGACCAGGTTCTGTTACCCAGAATCCTTTGCAAACCTCAAAATTAGGCTAAAAAAACACATGTTCTTCACATTTCTGTGGCAGAAAGTTCTGGAATCTGAGAGGAGCCACACATTTCCTTCCACCCAGCTTTCCCCCAAGTCTCCCGATAAAAATGATACCTCACTTGTGAGGGTAGGCCCAGCGCCCGCGACAGGAAACGCCCCAAAGCGTAACGTGGACACATCCAATTTTTGAAAGAAAACAGAGGTGATTTTTGCGAAGTGCCTACCTGTAGGATTTTGCCTCTAGCTCACCCGGCACCTAGGGAAACCTTCCAAACCTGTGCATTTCTGAAAACTAGAGACCTAGGGGAATCCAAGATGGGGTGACTTGTGGGGCTCGGACTAGGTTCTGTTACCCAGAATCCTTTGCAAACCTCAAAATTTGGCTAAAAAAACACATGTTCCTCACATTTCTGTGGCAGAAAGTTCTGGAATCTGAGAGGAGCCACAAATTTCCTTCCACCCAGCGTTCCCCCAAGTCTCCCGATAAAAATTATACCTCACTTGTGTGGGTAGGCCTAGCACCCGCGACAGGAAACGCCCCAAAGCGCAACGTGGACACATCCAAATTTTTGAAAGAAAACAGAGGTGTTTTTTGCAAAGTGCCTACCTGTAGATTTTGGCCTCTAGCTCAGCCGGCACCTAGGGAAACCTACCAAACCTGTGCATATCTGAAAACTAGAGACCTAGGGGAATCCAAGATAGGGTGACTTGTGGGGCTCGGACCAGGTTCTGTTACCCAGAATCCTTTGCAAACCTCAAAATTTGGCTAAAAAAACACATGTTCTTCACATTTCTGTGGCAGAAAGTTCTGGAATCTGAGAGGAGCCACAAATTTCCTTCCACCCAGCGTTCCCCCAAGTCTCCGGATAAAAATGATACCTCCCTTGTGTGGGTAGGCCGACCGCCCGCGACAGGAAACGCCCCAAAGCGCAACGTGGACACATCAACATTTTTGAAAGAAAACAAAGGTGTTTTTTGCGAAGGGCCTACCTGTAGATTTTGGCCTCTAGCTCAGCCGGCACCTAGGGAAACCTACCAAACCTGTGCATTTCTGAAAGCTAGAGACCTAGGGGAACCCAAGATGGGGTGACTTGTGGGGCTCGGACCAGGTTCTGTTACCCAGAATACTTTGCAAACCTAAAAATTTGGCTACAAAAACACATGTTCCTCACATTTCTGTGGCAGAAAGTTATGGAATCTGAGAGGAGCCACAAATTTCCTTCCACCCAGCATTCCCCAAAGTCTCCCGATAAAAATGATACCTCACTTGTGTGGGTAGGCCTAGCGCCCGCAACAGGAAAGGCCCCAAAGCGCAACGTGGACACATCCAAATTTTTGAAAGAAAACAGAGGTGTTTTTTGCGAAGTGCCTACCTGTAGATTTTGGCCTCTAGCTCAGCCGGCACCTAGGGAAACCTACCAAACCTGTGCATTTCTGAAAACTAGAGGCCTAGGGGAATGCAAGATGGGGTGACTTGTGGGGCTCGGACCAGGTTCTGTTACCCAGAATCCTTTGCAAACCTCAAAATTTGGCTAAAAAAACACATGTTCCTCACATTTCTGTGGCAGAAAGTTCTGGAATCTGAGAGGAGCCACAAATTTCCTTCCACCCAGCGTTCCCCCAAGTCTCCCGATAAAAATGATACCTCACTTGTGTGGGTAGGCCTAGCGCCCGCGACAGGAAATGCCCCAAAGCGCAACGTGGACACATTCAAATTTTTGAAAGAAAACAGAGGTGTTTTTTGCGAAGTGCCTACCTGTAGATTTTGGCCTCTAGCTCAGCCGGCACCTAGGGAAACCTACCAAACCTGTGCATTTCTGAAAACTAGAGACCTAGGGGAATCCAATATGGGGTGACTTATGGGGTGACTTGTGGGGCTCGGACCAGGTTCTGTTACCCAGAATCCTTTGCAAACCTCAAAATTTGGCTAAAAAAACACATGTTCCTCACATTTCTGTGGCAGAAAGTTCTGGAATCTGAGAGGAGCCACAAATTTCCTTCCACCCAGCGTTCCCCCAAGTCTCCCGATAAAAATGATACCTCACTTGTGTGGGTAGGCCTAGCGCCCGCGACAGGAAATGCCCCAAAGCGCAACGTGGACACATTCAAATTTTTGAAAGAAAACAGAGGTGTTTTTTGCGAAGTGCCTACCTGTAGATTTTGGCCTCTAGCTCAGCCGGCACCTAGGGAAACCTACCAAACCTGTGCATTTCTGAAAACTAGAGACCTAGGGGAATCCAAGATGGTGTGACTTGTGGGGCTCGGACCAGGTTCTGTTACCCAGAATCCTTTGCAAACCACAAAATTTGGCTAAAAAAACACATGTTCCTCACATTTCTGTGGCAGAAAGTTCTGGAATCTGAGAGGAGCCACAAATTTCCTTCCACCCAGCGTTCCCCCAAGTCTCCCGATAAAAATTATACCTCACTTGTGTGGGTAGGCCTAGCACCCGCGACAGGAAACGCCCCAAAGCGCAACGTGGACACATCCAATTTTTTGAAAGAAAACAGAGGTGATTTTTGCGAAGTGCCTACCTGTAGATTTTGGCCTCTAGCTCAGCCGGCACCTAGGGAAACCTACCAAACCTGTGCATTTCTGAAAACTAGAGACCTAGGAGAATTCAAGCTAGGGTGACTTGTGGGGCTCCGACCAGGTTCTGTTACCCAGAATCCTTTGCAAACCTCAAAATGTGTCTAAAAAAACACATGTTCCTCACATTTCTGTGGCAGAAAGTTCTGGAATCTGAGAGGAGCCACAAATTTTCTTCCACCCAGCGTTCCCCCAAGTCTCCCGATAAAAATGGTACCTCACTTGTGTGGGTAGGCCTAGCGCCCGCGACAGGAAACGCCCCAAAGCGCAACGTGGACACATCCAATTTTTTGAAAGAAAACAGAGGTGATTTTTGCGAAGTGCCTACCTGTAGATTTTGGCCTCTAGCTCAGCCGGCACCTAGGGAAACCTACCAAACCTGTGCATTTCTGAAAACTAGAGACCTAGGGGAATCCAATATGGGTTGACTTGTGGGGCTTGGACCAGGTTCTGTTACCCAGAATCCTTTGCAAACCTCAAAATTTGGCTAAAAAAACACATGTTCCTCACATTTCTGTGGTAGAAAGTTCTGGAATCTGAGAGGAGCGACAAATTTCCTTCCACCCAGCGTTCCCCCAAGTCTCCCGATAAAAATGATACCTCACTTGTGTGGGTAGGCCTAGCACCCGCGACAGGAAACGCCCCAAAGCGCAACGTGGACACATCCAAATTTTTGAAAGAAAACAGAGGTGTTTTTTGCAAAGTGCCTACCTGTAGATTTTGGCCTCTAGCTCAGCCGGCACCTAGGGAAACCTACCAAACCTGTGCATTTCTGAAAACTAGAGACCTAGGGGAATCCAAGATAGGGTGACTTGTGGGGCTCGGACCAGGTTCTGTTACCCAGAATCCTTTGCAAACCTCAAAATTAGGCTAAAAAAACACATGTTCTTCACATTTCTGTGGCAGAAAGTTCTGGAATCTGAGAGGAGCCACAAATTTCCTTCCACCCAGCTTTCCCCCAAGTCTCCCGATAAAAATGATACCTCACTTGTGAGGGTAGGCCTAGCGCCCGCGACAGGAAACGCCCCAAAGCGCAACGTGGACACATCCAATTTTTTCAAAGAAAACAGAAGTGATTTTTGCAAAGTGCCTACCTGTAGATTTTGGCCTCTAGCTCAGCCGGCACCTAGGGAAACTTACCAAACCTGTGCATTTCTGAAAGCTAGAGACCTAGGGGAATCCAAGATGGGGTGACTTGTGGGGCTCGGACCAGGTTCTGTTACCCAGAATCCTTTGCAAACCTCAAAATTTGGCTAAAAAAACACATGTTCCTCACATTTCTGTGGCAGAAAGTTCTGGAATCTGAGAGGAGCCACAAATTTCCTTCCACCCAGCGTTCCCCCAAGTCTCCGGATAAAAATGATACCTCCCTTGTGTGGGTAGGCCGACCGCCCGCGACAGGAAACGCCCCAAAGCGCAACGTGGACACATCCAAATTTTTGAAAGAAAACAAAGGTGTTTTTTGCAAAGTGCCTACCTGTAGATTTTGGCCTCTAGCTCAGCCAGCACCTAGGGAAACCTATCAAACCTGTGCATTTCTGAAAGCTAGAGACCTAGGGGAACCCAAGATGGGGTGACTTGTGGGGCTCGGACCAGGTTCTGTTACCCAGAATCCTTTACAAACCTAAAAATTTGGCTAAAAAAACACATGTTCCTCACATTTCTGTGGCAGAAAGTTATGGAATCTGAGAGGAGCCACAAATTTCCTTCCACCCAGCATTCCCCCAAGTCTCCCGATAAAAATGATACCTCACTTGTGTGGGTAGGCCTAGCGCCCGCAACAGGAAACGCCCCAAAGCGCAACGTGGACACATCCAAATTTTTGAAAGAAAACAGAGGTGTTTTTTGCGAAGTGCCTACCTGTAGATTTTGGCCTCTAGCTCAGCCGGCACCTAGGGAAACCTACCAAACCTGTGCATTTCTGAAAACTAGAGGCCTAGGGGAATCCAAGATGGGGTGACTTGTGGGGCTCGGACCAGGTTCTGTTACCCAGAATCCTTTGCAAACCTCAAAATTTGGCTAAAAAAACACATGTTCCTCACATTTCTATGGCAGAAAGTTCTGGAATCTGAGAGGAGCCACAAATTTCCTTCCACCCAGCGTTCCCCCAAGTCTCCCGATAAAAATGATACCTCACTTGTGAGGGTAGGCCTAGCGCCCGCGACAGGAAACGCCCCAAAGCGTAACGTGGACACATCCAATTTTTGAAAGAAAACAGAGGTGATTTTTGCGAAGTGCCTACCTGTAGGATTTTGCCTCTAGCTCACCCGGCACCTAGGGAAACCTTCCAAACCTGTGCATTTCTGAAAACTAGAGACCTAGGGGAATCCAAGATGGGGTGACTTGTGGGGCTCGGACTAGGTTCTGTTACCCAGAATCCTTTGCAAACCTAAAAATTTGGCTAAAAAAACACATGTTCTTCACATTTCTGTGGCAGAAAGTTCTGGAATCTGAGAGGAGCCACAAATTTCCTTCCACCCAGCGTTCCCCCAAGTCTCCGGATAAAAATGATACCTCCCTTGTGTGGGTAGGCCGACCGCCCGCGACAGGAAACGCCCCAAAGCGCAACGTGGACACATCCAAATTTTTGAAAGAAAACAAAGGTGTTTTTTGCGAAGGGCCTACCTGTAGATTTTGGCCTCTAGCTCAGCCGGCACCTAGGGAAACCTACCAAACCTGTGCATTTCTGAAAACTAGAGACCTAGGGGAATTCAAGATGGGGTGACTTGTGGGGCTCGGACCAGGTTCTGTTACCCAGAATCCTTTGTAAACCTCAAAATTTGGCTAAAAAAACACATGTTCCTCCCATTTCTGTGGCAGAAAGTTCTGGAATCTGAGAGGAGCCACAAATTTCCTTCCACCCAGCTTTCCCCCAAGTCTCCCGATAAAAATGATACCTCACTTGTGTGGGTAGGCCTAGCGCCAGCGACAGGAAACGCCCCAAAGCGCAACGTGGACACATCCAATTTTTTGAAAGAAAACAGAGGTGATTTTTGCAAAGTGCCTACCTGTAGATTTTGGCCTCTAGCTCAGCCGGCACCTAGGGAAACCTACCAAACCTGTGCATTTCTGAAAGCTAGAGACCTAGGGGAACCCAAGATGGGGTGACTTGTGGGGCTCGGACCAGGTTCTGTTACCCAGAATCCTTTGCAAACCTCAAAATTTGGCTAAAAAAACACATGTTCCTCACATTTCTGTGGCAGAAAGTTCTGGAATCTGAGAGGAGCCACAAATTTCCTTCCACCCAGCGTTCCCCCAAGTCTCCGGATAAAAATGATACCTCCCTTGTGTGGGTAGGCCGACCGCCCGCGACAGGAAACGCCCCAAAGCGCAACGTGGACACATCCAAATTTTTGAAAGAAAACAAAGGTGTTTTTTGCAAAGTGCCTACCTGTAGATTTTGGCCTCTAGCTCAGCCAGCACCTAGGGAAACCTATCAAACCTGTGCATTTCTGAAAGCTAGAGACCTAGGGGAACCCAAGATGGGGTGACTTGTGGGGCTCGGACCAGGTTCTGTTACCCAGAATCCTTTACAAACCTAAAAATTTGGCTAAAAAAACACATGTTCCTCACATTTCTGTGGCAGAAAGTTATGGAATCTGAGAGGAGCCACAAATTTCCTTCCACCCAGCATTCCCCCAAGTCTCCCGATAAAAATGATACCTCACTTGTGTGGGTAGGCCTAGCGCCCGCAACAGGAAACGCCCCAAAGCGCAACGTGGACACATCCAAATTTTTGAAAGAAAACAGAGGTGTTTTTTGCGAAGTGCCTACCTGTAGATTTTGGCCTCTAGCTCAGCCGGCACCTAGGGAAACCTACCAAACCTGTGCATTTCTGAAAACTAGAGGCCTAGGGGAATCCAAGATGGGGTGACTTGTGGGGCTCGGACCAGGTTCTGTTACCCAGAATCCTTTGCAAACCTCAAAATTTGGCTAAAAAAACACATGTTCCTCACATTTCTATGGCAGAAAGTTCTGGAATCTGAGAGGAGCCACAAATTTCCTTCCACCCAGCGTTCCCCCAAGTCTCCCGATAAAAATGATACCTCACTTGTGAGGGTAGGCCTAGCGCCCGCGACAGGAAACGCCCCAAAGCGTAACGTGGACACATCCAATTTTTGAAAGAAAACAGAGGTGATTTTTGCGAAGTGCCTACCTGTAGGATTTTGCCTCTAGCTCACCCGGCACCTAGGGAAACCTTCCAAACCTGTGCATTTCTGAAAACTAGAGACCTAGGGGAATCCAAGATGGGGTGACTTGTGGGGCTCGGACTAGGTTCTGTTACCCAGAATCCTTTGCAAACCTAAAAATTTGGCTAAAAAAACACATGTTCTTCACATTTCTGTGGCAGAAAGTTCTGGAATCTGAGAGGAGCCACAAATTTCCTTCCACCCAGCGTTCCCCCAAGTCTCCGGATAAAAATGATACCTCCCTTGTGTGGGTAGGCCGACCGCCCGCGACAGGAAACGCCCCAAAGCGCAACGTGGACACATCCAAATTTTTGAAAGAAAACAAAGGTGTTTTTTGCGAAGGGCCTACCTGTAGATTTTGGCCTCTAGCTCAGCCGGCACCTAGGGAAACCTACCAAACCTGTGCATTTCTGAAAACTAGAGACCTAGGGGAATCCAAGATGGGGTGACTTGTGGGGCTCGGACCAGGTTCTGTTACCCAGAATCCTTTGTAAACCTCAAAATTTGGCTAAAAAAACACATGTTCCTCCCATTTCTGTGGCAGAAAGTTCTGGAATCTGAGAGGAGCCACAAATTTCCTTCCACCCAGCTTTCCCCCAAGTCTCCCGATAAAAATGATACCTCACTTGTGTGGGTAGGCCTAGCGCCAGCGACAGGAAACGCCCCAAAGCGCAACGTGGACACATCCAATTTTTTGAAAGAAAACAGAGGTGATTTTTGCAAAGTGCCTACCTGTAGATTTTGGCCTCTAGCTCAGCCGGCACCTAGGGAAACCTACCAAACCTGTGCATTTCTGAAAGTTAGAGACCTAGGGGAACCCAAGATGGGGTGACTTGTGGGGCTCGGACCAGGTTCTGTTACCCAGAATACTTTGCAAACCTAAAAATTTGGCTACAAAAACACATGTTCCTCACATTTCTGTGGCAGAAAGTTATGGAATCTGAGAGGAGCCACAAATTTCCTTCCACCCAGCATTCCCCAAAGTCTCCCGATAAAAATGATACCTCACTTGTGTGGGTAGGCCTAGCGCCCGCAACAGGAAAGGCCCCAAAGCGCAACGTGGACACATCCAAATTTTTGAAAGAAAACAGAGGTGTTTTTTGCGAAGTGCCTACCTGTAGATTTTGGCCTCTAGCTCAGCCGGCACCTAGGGAAACCTACCAAACCTGTGCATTTCTGAAAACTAGAGGCCTAGGGGAATGCAAGATGGGGTGACTTGTGGGGCTCGGACCAGGTTCTGTTACCCAGAATCCTTTGCAAACCTCAAAATTTGGCTAAAAAAACACATGTTCCTCACATTTCTGTGGCAGAAAGTTCTGGAATCTGAGAGGAGCCACAAATTTCCTTCCACCCAGCGTTCCCCCAAGTCTCCCGATAAAAATGATACCTCACTTGTGAGGGTAGGCCTAGCGCCCGCGACAGGAAACGCCCCAAAGCGTAACGTGGACACATCCAATTTTTGAAAGAAAACAGAGGTGATTTTTGCGAAGTGCCTACCTGTAGATTTTGGCCTCTAGCTCACCCGGCACCTAGGGAAACCTTCCAAACCTGTGCATTTCTGAAAACTAGAGACCTAGGGGAATCCAAGATGGGGTGACTTGTGGGGCTCGGACTAGGTTCTGTTACCCAGAATCCTTTGCAAACCTCAAAATTTGGCTAAGAAAACACATGTTCCTCACATTTCTGTGGCAGAAAGTTCTGGAATCTGAGAGGAGCCACAAATTTCCTTCCACCCAGCATTCCCCCAAGTCTCCCGATAAAAATGATACCTCACTTGTGCTGGTAGGCCTAGCGCCCGCGACAGGAAACGCCCCAAAGCGCAACGTGGATACATCCAAATTTTTGAAAGAAAACAGAGGTGTTTTTTGCGAAGTGCCTACCTATAGATTTTGGCCTCTAGCTCAGCCGGCACCTAGGGAAACCTACCAAACCTGTGCATTTCTGAAAACTAGAGACCTAGGGGAATCCAAGATGGGGTGACTTGTGGGGCTCGGACCAGGTTCTGTTACCCAGAATCCTTTGCAAACCTCAAAATTTGGCTAAAAAAACACATGTTCCTCACATTTCTGTGGCAGAAAGTTCTGGAATCTGAGAGGAGCCACAAATTTCCTTCCACCCAGCGTTCCCCCAAGTCTCCCGATAAAAATGATACCTCACTTGTGTGGGTAGGCCTAGCGCCCGCGACAGGAAATGCCCCAAAGCGCAACGTGGACACATTCAAATTTTTGAAAGAAAACAGAGGTGTTTTTTGCGAAGTGCCTACCTGTAGATTTTGGCCTCTAGCTCAGCCGGCACCTAGGGAAACCTACCAAACCTGTGCCTTTCTGAAAACTAGAGACCTAGGGGAATCCAATATGGGGTGACTTATGGGGTGACTTGTGGGGCTCGGACCAGGTTCTGTTACCCAGAATCCTTTGCAAACCTCAAAATTTGGCTAAAAAAACACATGTTCCTCACATTTCTGTGGCAGAAAGTTCTGGAATCTGAGAGGAGCCACAAATTTCCTTCCACCCAGCGTTCCCCCAAGTCTCCCGATAAAAATGATACCTCACTTGTGTGGGTAGGCCTAGCGCCCGCGACAGGAAATGCCCCAAAGCGCAACGTGGACACATTCAAATTTTTGAAAGAAAACAGAGGTGTTTTTTGCGAAGTGCCTACCTGTAGATTTTGGCCTCTAGCTCAGCCGGCACCTAGGGAAACCTACCAAACCTGTGCATTTCTGAAAACTAGAGACCTAGGGGAATCCAAGATGGGGTGACTTGTGGGGCTCGGACCAGGTTCTGTTACCCAGAATCCTTTGCAAACCACAAAATTTGGCTAAAAAAACACATGTTCCTCACATTTCTGTGGCAGAAAGTTCTGGAATCTGAGAGGAGCCACAAATTTCCTTCCACCCAGCGTTCCCCCAAGTCTCCCTTTAAAAATTATACCTCACTTGTGTGGGTAGACCTAGCACCCGCGACAGGAAACGCCCCAAAGCGCAACGTGGACACATCCAATTTTTTGAAAGAAAACAGAGGTGATTTTTGCGAAGTGCCTACCTGTAGATTTTGGCCTCTAGCTCAGCCGGCACCTAGGGAAACCTACCAAACCTGTGCATTTCTGAAAACTAGAGACCTAGGAGAATTCAAGCTAGGGTGACTTGTGGGGCTCCGACAAGGTTCTGTTACCCAGAATCCTTTGCAAACCTCAAAATTTGTCTAAAAAAACACATGTTCCTCACATTTCTGTGGCAGAAAGTTCTGGAATCTGAGAGGAGCCACAAATTTCCTTCCACCCAGCGTTCCCCGAAGTCTCCCGATAAAAATGGTACCTCACTTGTGTGGGTAGGCCTACCGCCCGCGACAGGAAACGCCCCAAAGCGCAACGTGGACACATCCAATTTTTTGAAAGAAAACAGAGGTGATTTTTGCGAAGTGCCTACCTGTAGATTTTGGCCTCTAGCTCAGCCGGCACCTAGGGAAACCTACCAAACCTGTGCATTTCTGAAAACTAGAGACCTAGGGGAATCCAATATGGGGTGACTTGTGGGGCTTGGACCAGGTTCTGTTACCCAGAATCCTTTGCAAACCTCAAAATTTGGCTAAAAAAACACATGTTCCTCACATTTCTGTGGTAGAAAGTTCTGGAATCTGAGAGGAGCGACAAATTTCCTTCCACCCAGCATTCCCCCAAGTCTCCCGATAAAAATGATACCTCACTTGTGTGGGTAGGTCTAGCGCCCGCGACAGGAAACGCCCCAAAGCGCAACGTGGACACATCCACATTTTTTAAAGAAAACAGAGGTGTTTTTTGCGAAGTGCCTACCTGTAGATTTTGGCCTCTAGCTCAGCCGGCACCTAGGGAAACCTACCAAACCTGTGCATTTCTGAAAACTAGAGACCTAGGGGAATCCAAGATGGTGTGACTTGTGGGGCTCGGACCAGGTTCTGTTACCCAGAATCCTTTGCAAACCACAAAATTTGGCTAAAAAAACACATGTTCCTCACATTTCTGTGGCAGAAAGTTCTGGAATCTGAGAGGAGCCACAAATTTCCTTCCACCCAGCGTTCCCCCAAGTCTCCCGATAAAAATTATACCTCACTTGTGTGGGTAGGCCTAGCACCCGCGACAGGAAACGCCCCAAAGCGCAACGTGGACACATCCAATTTTTTGAAAGAAAACAGAGGTGATTTTTGCGAAGTGCCTACCTGTAGATTTTGGCCTCTAGCTCAGCCGGCACCTAGGGAAACCTACCAAACCTGTGCATTTCTGAAAACTAGAGACCTAGGAGAATTCAAGCTAGGGTGACTTGTGGGGCTACGACCAGGTTCTGTTACCCAGAATCCTTTGCAAACCTCAAAATTTGTCTAAAAAAACACATGTTCCTCACATTTCTGTGGCAGAAAGTTCTGGAATCTGAGAGGAGCCACAAATTTTCTTCCACCCAGCGTTCCCCCAAGTCTCCCGATAAAAATGGTAGCTCACTTGTGTGGGTAGGCCTAGCGCCCGCGACAGGAAACGCCCCAAAGCGCAACGTGGACACATCCAATTTTTTGAAAGAAAACAGAGGTGATTTTTGCGAAGTGCCTACCTGTAGATTTTGGCCTCTAGCTCAGCCGGCACCTAGGGAAACCTACCAAACCTGTGCATTTCTGAAAACTAGAGACCTAGGGGAATCCAATATGGGGTGACTTGTGGGGCTTGGACCAGGTTCTGTTACCCAGAATCCTTTGCAAACCTCAAAATTTGGCTAAAAAAACACATGTTCCTCACATTTCTGTGGTAGAAAGTTCTGGAATCTGAGAGGAGCGACAAATTTCCTTCCACCCAGCGTTCCCCCAAGTCTCCCGATAAAAATGATACCTCACTTGTGTGGGTAGGCCTAGCACCCGCGACAGGAAACGCCCCAAAGCGCAACGTGGACACATCCAATTTTTTCAAAGAAAACAGAAGTGATTTTTGCAAAGTGCCTACCTGTAGATTTTGGCCTCTAGCTCAGCCGGCACCTAGGGAAACTTACCAAACCTGTGCATTTCTGAAAGCTAGAGACCTAGGGGAATCCAAGATGGGGTGACTTGTGGGGCTCGGACCAGGTTCTGTTACCCAGAATCCTTTGCAAACCTCAAAATTTGGCTAAAAAAACACATGTTCCTCACATTTCTGTGGCAGAAAGTTCTGGAATCTGTGAGGAGCCACAAATTTCCTTCCACCCAGCGTTCCCCCAAGTCTCCGGATAAAAATGATACCTCCCTTGTGTGGGTAGGCCGACCGCCCGCGACAGGAAACGCCCCAAAGCGCAACGTGGACACATCCAAATTTTAGAAAGAAAACAAAGGTGTTTTTTGCAAAGTGCCTACCTGTAGATTTTGGCCTCTAGCTCAGCCAGCACCTAGGGAAACCTATCAAACCTGTGCATTTCTGAAAGCTAGAGACCTAGGGGAACCCAAGATGGGGTGACTTGTGGGGCTCGGACCAGGTTCTGTTACCCAGAATCCTTTACAAACCTAAAAATTTGGCTAAAAAAACACATGTTCCTCACATTTCTGTGGCAGAAAGTTATGGAATCTGAGAGGAGCCACAAATTTCCTTCCACCCAGCATTCCCCCAAGTCTCCCGATAAAAATGATACCTCACTTGTGTGGGTAGGCCTAGCGCCCGCAACAGGAAACGCCCCAAAGCGCAACGTGGACACATCCAAATTTTTGAAAGAAAACAGAGGTGTTTTTTGCGAAGTGCCTACCTGTAGATTTTGGCCTCTAGCTCAGCCGGCACCTAGGGAAACCTACCAAACCTGTGCATTTCTGAAAACTAGAGGCCTAGGGGAATCCAAGATGGGGTGACTTGTGGGGCTCGGACCAGGTTCTGTTACCCAGAATCCTTTGCAAACCTCAAAATTTGGCTAAAAAAACACATGTTCCTCACATTTCTATGGCAGAAAGTTCTGGAATCTGAGAGGAGCCACAAATTTCCTTCCACCCAGCGTTCCCCCAAGTCTCCCGATAAAAATGATACCTCACTTGTGAGGGTAGGCCTAGCGCCCGCGACAGGAAACGCCCCAAAGCGTAACGTGGACACATCCAATTTTTGAAAGAAAACAGAGGTGATTTTTGCGAAGTGCCTACCTCTAGGATTTTGCCTCTAGCTCACCCGGCACCTAGGGAAACCTTCCAAACCTGTGCATTTCTGAAAACTAGAGACCTAGGGGAATCCAAGATGGGGTGACTTGTGGGGCTCGGACTAGGTTCTGTTACCCAGAATCCTTTGCAAACCTCAAAATTTGGCTAAAAAAACACATGTTCCTCACATTTCTGTGGCAGAAAGTTCTGGAATCTGAGAGGAGCCACAAATTTCCTTCCACCCAGCGTTCCCCCAAGTCTCCCGATAAAAATGATACCTCACTTGTGTGGGTAGGCCTAGCACCCGCGACAGGAAACGCCCCAAAGCGCAACGTGGACACATCCAAATTTTTGAAAGAAAACAGAGGTGTTTTTTGCAAAGTGCCTACCTGTAGATTTTGGCCTCTAGCTCAGCCGGCACCTAGGGAAACCTACCAAACCTGTGCATTTCTGAAAACTAGAGACCTAGGGGAATCCAAGATAGGGTGACTTGTGGGGCTCGGACCAGGTTCTGTTACCCAGAATCCTTTGCAAACCTCAAAATTTGGCTAAAAAAACACATGTTCTTCACATTTCTGTGGCAGAAAGTTCTGGAATCTGAGAGGAGCCACAAATTTCCTTCCACCCAGCTTTCCCCCAAGTCTCCCGATAAAAATGATACCTCACTTGTGTGGGTAGGCCTAGCGCCCGCGACAGGAAACGCCCCAAAGCGCAACGTGGACACATCCAATTTTTTCAAAGAAAACAGAACTGATTTTTGCAAAGTGCCTACCTGTAGATTTTGGCCTCTAGCTCAGCCGGCACCTAGGGAAACTTACCAAACCTGTGCATTTCTGAAAGCTAGAGACCTAGGGGAATCCAAGATGGGGTGACTTGTGGGGCTCGGACCAGGTTCTGTTACCCAGAATCCTTTGCAAACCTCAAAATTTGGCTAAAAAAACACATGTTCCTCACATTTCTGTGGCAGAAAGTTCTGGAATCTGAGAGGAGCCACAAATTTCCTTCCACCCAGCGTTCCCCCAAGTCTCCGGATAAAAATGATACCTCCCTTGTGTGGGTAGGCCGACCGCGCGCGACAGGAAACGCCCCAAAGCGCAACGTGGACACATCCAAATTTTTGAAAGAAAACAAAGGTGTTTTTTGCGAAGTGCCTACCTGTAGATTTTGGCCTCTAGCTCAGCCAGCACCTAGGGAAACCTACCAAACCTGTGCATTTCTGAAAGCTAGAGACCTAGGGGAACCCAAGATGGGGTGACTTGTGGGGCTCGGACCAGGTTCTGTTACCCAGAATCCTTTGCAAACCTAAAAATTTGGCTAAAAAAACACATGTTCCTCACATTTCTGTGGCAGAAAGTTATGGAATCTGAGAGGAGCCACAAATTTCCTTCCACCCAGCATTCCCCCAAGTCTCCCGATAAAAATGATACCTCACTTGTGTGGGTAGGCCTAGCGCCCGCAACAGGAAACGCCCCAAAGCGCAACGTGGACACATCCAAATTATTGAAAGAAAACAGAGGTGTTTTTTGCGAAGTGCCTACCTGTAGATTTTGGCCTCTAGCTCAGCCGGCACCTAGGGAAACCTACCAAACCTGTGCATTTCTGAAAACTAGAGGCCTAGGGGAATCCAAGATGGGGTGACTTGTGGGGCTCGGACCAGGTTCTGTTACCCAGAATCCTTTGCAAACCTAAAAATTTGGCTAAAAAAACACATGTTCCTCACATTTCTATGGCAGAAAGTTCTGGAATCTGAGAGGAGCCACAAATTTCCTTCCACCCAGCGTTCCCCCAAGACTCCCGATAAAAATGATACCTCACTTGTGAGGGTAGGCCTAGCGCCCGCGACAGGAAACGCCCCAAAGCGTAACGTGGACACATCCAATTTTTGAAAGAAAACAGAGGTGATTTTTGCGAAGTGCCTACCTGTAGGATTTTGCCTCTAGCTCACCCGGCACCTAGGGAAACCTTCCAAACCTGTGCATTTCTGAAAACTAGAGACCTAGGGGAATCCAAGATGGGGTGACTTGTGGGGCTCGGACTAGGTTCTGTTACCCAGAATCCTTTGCAAACCTCAAAATTTGGCTAAAAAAACACATGTTCTTCACATTTCTGTGGCAGAAAGTTCTGGAATCTGAGAGGAGCCACAAATTTCCTTCCACCCAGCTTTCCCCCAAGTCTCCCGATAAAAATGATACCTCACTTGTGTGGGTAGGCCTAGCACCCGCAACAGGAAACGCCCCAAAGCGCAACGTGGACACATCCAAATTTTTGAAAGAAAACAGAGGTGTTTTTTGCAAAGTGCCTACCTGTAGATTTTGGCCTCTAGCTCAGCCGGCACCTAGGGAAACCTACCAAACCTGTGCATATCTGAAAACTAGAGACCTAGGGGAATCCAAGATAGGGTGACTGGTGGGGCTCGGACCAGGTTCTGTTACCCAGAATCCTTTGCAAACCTCAAAATTTGGCTAAAAAAACACATGTTCTTCACATTTCTGTGGCAGAAAGTTCTGGAATCTGAGAGGAGCCACAAATTTCCTTCCACCCAGCTTTCCCCCAAGTCTCACGATAAAAATGATACCTCACTTGTGTGGGTAGGCCTAGCGCCCGCGACAGGAAACGCCCCAAAGCGCAACGTGGACACATCCAATTTTTTGAAAGAAAACAGAGGTGATTTTTGCAAAGTGCCTACCTGTAGATTTTGGCCTCTAGCTCAGCCGGCACCTAGGGAAACTTACCAAACCTGTGCATTTCTGAAAGCTAGAGACCTAGGGGAATCCAAGATGGGGTGACTTGTGGGGCTCGGACCAGGTTCTGTTACCCAGAATCCTTTGCAAACCTCAAAATTTGGCTAAAAAAACACATGTTCCTCACATTTCTGTGGCAGAAAGTTCTGGAATCTGAGAGGAGCCACAAATTTCCTTCCACCCAGCGTTCCCCCGAGTCTCCGGATAAAAATGATACCTCCCTTGTGTGGGTAGGCCGACCGCCCGCGACAGGAAACGCCCCAAAGCACAACGTGGACACATCCAAATTTTTGAAAGAAAACAAAGGTGTTTTTTGCGAAGTGCCTACCTGTAGATTTTGGCCTCTAGCTCAGCCGGCACCTAGGGAAACCTACCAAACCTGTGCATTTCTGAAAACTAGAGACCTGGGGGAATCCAAGATGGGGTGACTTGTGGGGCTCGGACCAGGTTCTGTTACCCAGAATCCTTTGCAAACCTCAAAATTTGGCTAAAAAAACACATGTTCCTCACATTTCTGTGGCAGAAAGTTCTGGAATCTGAGAGGAGCCACAAATTTCCTTCCACCCAGCTTTCCCCCAAGTCTCCCGATAAAAATGATACCTCACTTGTGTGGGTAGGCCTAGCGCCCGCGACAGGAAACGCCCCAAAGCGCAACGTGGACACATCCAATTTCTTCAAAGAAAACAGAACTGATTTTTGCAAAGTGCCTACCTGTAGATTTTGGCCTCTAGCTCAGCCGGCACCTAGGGAAACTTACCAAACCTGTGCATTTCTGAAAGCTAGAGACCTAGGGGAATCCAAGATGGGGTGACTTGTGGGGCTCGGACCAGGTTCTGTTACCCAGAATCCTTTGCAAACCTCAAAATTTGGCTAAAAAAACACATGTTCCTCACATTTCTGTGGCAGAAAGTTCTGGAATCTGAGAGGAGCGACAAATTTCCTTCCACCCAGCATTCCTCCAAGTCTCCCGATAAAAATGATACCTCACTTGTATGGGTAGGCCTAGCGCCCGCGACAGGAAACGCCCCAAAGCGCAACGTGGACACATCCAAATTTTTGAAAGAAAACAGAGGTGTTTTTTGCGAAGTGCCTACCTGTAGATTTTGGCCTCTAGCTCAGCCGGCACCTAGGTAAACCTACCAAACCTGTGCATTTCTGAAAACTAGAGACCTAGGGGAATCCAAGATGGGGTGACTTGTGGGGCTCGGACCAGGTTCTGTTACCCAGAATCCTTTGCAAACCTCAAAATTTGGCTAAAAAAACACATGTTCCTCACATTTCTGTGGCAGAAAGTTCTGGAATCTGAGAGGAGCCACAAATTTCCTTCCACCCAGCGTTCCCCCAAGTCTCCGGATAAAAATGATACCTCCCTTGTGTGGGTAGGCCGACCGCCCGCGACAGGAAACGCCCCAAAGCGCAACGTGGACACATCCAAATTTTTGAAAGAAAACAAAGGTGTTTTTTGCGAAGGGCCTACCTGTAGATTTTGGCCTCTAGCTCAGCCGGCACCTAGGGAAACCTACCAAACCTGTGCATTTCTGAAAACTAGAGACCTAGGGGAATCCAAGATGGGGTGACTTGTGGGGCTCGGACCAGGTTCTGTTACCCAGAATCCTTTGCAAACCTCAAAATTTGGCAAAAAAAACACATGTTCCTCCCATTTCTGTGGCAGAAAGTTCTGGAATCTGAGAGGAGCCACAAATTTCCTTCCACCCAGCTTTCCCCCAAGTCTCCCGATAAAAATGATACCTCACTTGTGTGGGTAGGCCTAGCGCCCGCGACAGGAAACGCCCCAAAGCGCAACGTGGACACATCCAATTTTTTGAAAGAAAACAGAGGTGATTTTTGCAAAGTGCCTACCTGTAGATTTTGGCCTCTAGCTCAGCCGGCACCTAGGGAACCCTACCAAACCTGTGCATTTCTGAAAGCTAGAGACCTAGGGGAACCCAAGATGGGGTGACTTGTGGGGCTCGGACCAGGTTCTGTTACCCAGAATACTTTGCAAACCTAAAAATTTGGCTACAAAAACACATGTTCCTCACATTTCTGTGGCAGAAAGTTATGGAATCTGAGAGGAGCCACAAATTTCCTTCCACCCAGCATTCCCCAAAGTCTCCCGATAAAAATGATACCTCACTTGTGTGGGTAGGCCTAGCGCCCGCAACAGGAAAGGCCCCAAAGCGCAACGTGGACACATCCAAATTTTTGAAAGAAAACAGAGGTGTTTTTTGCGAAGTGCCTACCTGTAGATTTTGGCCTCTAGCTCAGCCGGCATCTAGGGAAACCTACCAAACCTGTGCATTTCTGAAAACTAGAGGCCTAGGGGAATGCAAGATGGGGTGACTTGTGGGGCTCGGACCAGGTTCTGTTACCCAGAATCCTTTGCAAACCTCAAAATTTGGCTAAAAAAACACATGTTCCTCACATTTCTATGGCAGAAAGTTCTGGAATCTGAGAGGAGCCACAAATTTCCTTCCACCCAGCGTTCCCCCAAGTCTCCCGATAAAAATGATACCTCACTTGTGAGGGTAGGCCTAGCGCCCGCGACAGGAAACGCCCCAAAGCGTAACGTGGACACATCCAATTTTTGAAAGAAAACAGAGGTGATTTTTGCGAAGTGCCTACCTGTAGATTTTGGCCTCTAGCTCACCCGGCACCTAGGGAAACCTTCCAAACCTGTGCATTTCTGAAAACTAGAGACCTAGGGGAATCCAAGATGGGGTGACTTGTGGGGCTCGGACTAGGTTCTGTTACCCAGAATCCTTTGCAAACCTCAAAATTTGGCTAAGAAAACACATGTTCCTCACATTTCTGTGGCAGAAAGTTCTGGAATCTGAGAGGAGCCACAAATTTCCTTCCACCCAGCAGTCCCCCAAGTCTCCCGATAAAAATGATACCTCACTTGTGCTGGTAGGCCTAGCGCCCGTGACAGGAAACGCCCCAAAGCGCAACGTGGATACATCCAAATTTTTGAAAGAAAACAGAGGTGTTTTTTGCGAAGTGCCTACCTATAGATTTTGGCCTCTAGCTCAGCCGGCACCTAGGGAAACCTACCAAACCTGTGCATTTCTGAAAACTAGAGACCTAGGGGAATCCAAGATGAGGTGACTTGTGGGGCTCGGACCAGGTTCTGTTACCCAGAATCCTTTGCAAACCTCAAAATTTGGCTAAAAAAACACATGTTCCTCACATTTCTGTGGCAGAAAGTTCTGGAATCTGAGAGGAGCCACAAATTTCCTTCCACCCAGCGTTCCCCCAAGTCTCCCGATAAAAATGATACCTCACTTGTGTGGGTAGGCCTAGCGCCCGCGACAGGAAATGCCCCAAAGCGCAACGTGGACACATTCAAATTTTTGAAAGAAAACAGAGGTGTTTTTTGCGAAGTGCCTACCTGTAGATTTTGGCCTCTAGCTCAGCCGGCACCTAGGGAAACCTACCAAACCTGTGCATTTCTGAAAACTAGAGACCTAGGGGAATCCAATATGGGGTGACTTATGGGGTGACTTGTGGGGCTCGGACCAGGTTCTGTTACCCAGAATCCTTTGCAAACCTCAAAATTTGGCTAAAAAAACACATGTTCCTCACATTTCTGTGGCAGAAAGTTCTGGAATCTGAGAGGAGCCACAAATTTCCTTCCACCCAGCGTTCCCCCAAGTCTCCCGATAAAAATGATACCTCACTTGTGTGGGTAGGCCCAGCGCCCGCGACAGGAAATGCCCCAAAGCGCAACGTGGACACATTCAAATTTTTGAAAGAAAACAGAGGTGTTTTTTGCGAAGTGCCTACCTGTAGATTTTGGCCTCTAGCTCAGCCGGCACCTAGGGAAACCTACCAAACCTGTGCATTTCTGAAAACTAGAGACCTAGGGGAATCCAAGATGGTGTGACTTGTGGGGCTCGGACCAGGTTCTGTTACCCAGAATCCTTTGCAAACCACAAAATTTGGCTAAAAAAACACACGTTCCTCACATTTCTGTGGCAGAAAGTTCTGGAATCTGAGAGGAGCCACAAATTTCCTTCCACCCAGCGTTCCCCCAAGTCTCCCTTTAAAAATTATACCTCACTTGTGTGGGTAGGCCTAGCACCCGCGACAGGAAACGCCCCAAAGCGCAACGTGGACACATCCAATTTTTTGAAAGAAAACAGAGGTGATTTTTGCGAAGTGCCTACCTGTAGATTTTGGCCTCTAGCTCAGCCGGCACCTAGGGAAACCTACCAAACCTGTGCATTTCTGAAAACTAGAGACCTAGGAGAATTCAAGCTAGGGTGACTTGTGGGGCTCCGACCAGGTTCTGTTACCCAGAATCCTTTGCAAACCTCAAAATTTGTCTAAAAAAACACATGTTCCTCACATTTCTGTGGCAGAAAGTTCTGGAATCTGAGAGGAGCCACAAATTTCCTTCCACCCAGCGTTCCCCGAAGTCTCCCGATAAAAATGGTACCTCACTTGTGTGGGTAGGCCTAGCGCCCGCGACAGGAAACGCCCCAAAGCGCAACGTGGACACATCCAATTTTTTGAAAGAAAACAGAGGTGATTTTTGCGAAGTGCCTACCTGTAGATTTTGGCCTCTAGCTCAGCCGGCACCTAGGGAAACCTACCAAACCTGTGCATTTCTGAAAACTAGAGACCTAGGGGAATCCAAGATGGGGTGACTTGTGGGGCTCGGACTAGGTTCTGTTACCCAGAATCCTTTGCAAACCTCAAAATGTGGCTAAAAAAACACATGTTCCTCACATTTCTGTGGCAGAAAGTTCTGGAATCTGAGAGGAGCCACAAATTTCCTTCCACCCAGCGTTCCCCCAAGTCTCCCGATAAAAATGATACCTCACTTGTGAGGGTAGGCCTAGCGCCCGCGACAGGAAACGCCCCAAAGCGTAACGTGGACACATCCAATTTTTGAAAGAAAACAGAGGTGATTTTTGCGAAGTGCCTACCTGTAGGATTTTGCCTCTAGCTCACCCGGCACCTAGGGAAACCTTCCAAACCTGTGCATTTCTGAAAACTAGAGACCTAGGGGAATCCAAGATGGGGTGACTTGTGGGGCTCGGACTAGGTTCTGTTACCCAGAATCCTTTGCAAACCTCAAAATTTGGCTAAAAAAACACATGTTCCTCACATTTCTGTGGCAGAAAGTTCTGGAATCTGAGAGGAGCCACAAATTTCCTTCCACCCAGCGTTCCCCCAAGTCTCCCGATAAAAATTATACCTCACTTGTGTGGGTAGGCCTAGCACCCGCGACAGGAAACGCCCCAAAGCGCAACGTGGACACATCCAAATTTTTGAAAGAAAACAGAGGTGTTTTTTGCAAAGTGCCTACCTGTAGATTTTGGCCTCTAGCTCAGCCGGCACCTAGGGAAACCTACCAAACCTGTGCATATCTGAAAACTAGAGACCTAGGGGAATCCAAGATAGGGTGACTTGTGGGGCTCGGACCAGGTTCTGTTACCCAGAATCCTTTGCAAACCTCAAAATTTGGCTAAAAAAACACATGTTCTTCACATTTCTGTGGCAGAAAGTTCTGGAATCTGAGAGGAGCCACAAATTTCCTTCCACCCAGCGTTCCCCCAAGTCTCCGGATAAAAATGATACCTCCCTTGTGTGGGTAGGCCGACCGCCCGCGACAGGAAACGCCCCAAAGCGCAACGTGGACACATCCAAATTTTTGAAAGAAAACAAAGGTGTTTTTTGCGAAGGGCCTACCTGTAGATTTTGGCCTCTAGCTCAGCCGGCACCTAGGGAAACCTACCAAACCTGTGCATTTCTGAAAACTAGAGACCTAGGGGAATCCAAGATGGGGTGACTTGTGGGGCTCGGACCAGGTTCTGTTACCCAGAATCCTTTGCAAACCTCAAAATTTGGCAAAAAAAACACATGTTCCTCCCATTTCTGTGGCAGAAAGTTCTGGAATCTGAGAGGAGCCACAAATTTCCTTCCACCCAGCTTTCCCCCAAGTCTCCCGATAAAAATGATACCTCACTTGTGTGGGTAGGCCTAGCGCCCGCGACAGGAAACGCCCCAAAGCGCAACGTGGACACATCCAATTTTTTGAAAGAAAACAGAGGTGATTTTTGCAAAGTGCCTACCTGTAGATTTTGGCCTCTAGCTCAGCCGGCACCTAGGGAAACCTACCAAACCTGTGCATTTCTGAAAGCTAGAGACCTAGGGGAACCCAAGATGGGGTGACTTGTGGGGCTCGGACCAGGTTCTGTTACCCAGAATACTTTGCAAACCTAAAAATTTGGCTACAAAAACACATGTTCCTCACATTTCTGTGGCAGAAAGTTATGGAATCTGAGAGGAGCCACAAATTTCCTTCCACCCAGCATTCCCCAAAGTCTCCCGATAAAAATGATACCTCACTTGTGTGGGTAGGCCTAGCGCCCGCAACAGGAAAGGCCCCAAAGCGCAACGTGGACACATCCAAATTTTTGAAAGAAAACAGAGGTGTTTTTTGCGAAGTGCCTACCTGTAGATTTTGGCCTCTAGCTCAGCCGGCACCTAGGGAAACCTACCAAACCTGTGCATTTCTGAAAACTAGAGGCCTAGGGGAATGCAAGATGGGGTGACTTGTGGGGCTCGGACCAGGTTCTGTTACCCAGAATCCTTTGCAAACCTCAAAATTTGGCTAAAAAAACACATGTTCCTCACATTTCTGTGGCAGAAAGTTCTGGAATCTGAGAGGAGCCACAAATTTCCTTCCACCCAGCGTTCCCCCAAGTCTCCCGATAAAAATGATACCTCACTTGTGTGGGTAGGCCTAGCGCCCGCGACAGGAAACGCCCCAAAGCGCAACGTGGACACATCCAAATTTTTGAAAGAAAACAGAGGTGTTTTTTGCGAAGTGCCTACCTGTAGATTTTGGCCTCTAGCTCAGCCGGCACCTAGGTAAACCTACCAAACCTGTGCATTTCTGAAAACTAGAGACCTAGGGGAATCCAAGATGGGGTGACTTGTGGGGCTCGGACCAGGTTCTGTTACCCAGAATCCTTTGCAAACCTCAAAATTTGGCTAAAAAAACACATGTTCCTCACATTTCTGTGGCAGAAAGTTCTGGAATCTGAGAGGAGCCACAAATTTCCTTCCACCCAGCGTTCCCCCAAGTCTCCGGATAAAAAGGATACCTCCCTTGTGTGGGTAGGCCGACCGCCCGCGACAGGAAACGCCCCAAAGCGCAACGTGGACACATCCAAATTTTTGAAAGAAAACAAAGGTGTTTTTTGCGAAGGGCCTACCTGTAGATTTTGGCCTCTAGCTCAGCCGGCACCTAGGGAACCCTACCAAACCTGTGCATTTCTGAAAACTAGAGACCTAGGGGAATCCAAGATGGGGTGACTTGTGGGGCTCGGACCAGGTTCTGTTACCCAGAATCCTTTGCAAATCTCAAAATTTGGCTAAAAAAACACATGTTCCTCCCATTTCTGTGGCAGAAAGTTCTGGAATCTGAGAGGAGCCACAAATTTCCTTCCACCCAGCGTTCCCCCAAGTCTCCCGATAAAAATGATACCTCACTTGTGTGGGTAGGCCTAGCGCCCGCGACAGGAAACGCCCCAAAGCGCAACGTGGACACATCCAAATTTTTGAAAGAAAACAGAGGTGTTTTTTGCGAAGTGCCTACCTGTAGATTTTGGCCTCTAGCTCAGCCGGCACCTAGGTAAACCTACCAAACCTGTGCATTTCTGAAAACTAGAGACCTAGGAGAATTCAAGCTAGGGTGACTTGTGGGGCTCCGACCAGGTTCTGTTACCCAGAATCCTTTGCAAACCTCAAAATTTGTCTAAAAAAACACATGTTCCTCACATTTCTGTGGCAGAAAGTTCTGGAATCTGAGAGGAGCCACAAATTTCCTTCCACCCAGCGTTCCCCGAAGTCTCCCGATAAAAATGGTACCTCACTTGTGTGGGTAGGCCTAGCGCCCGCGACAGGAAACGCCCCAAAGCGCAACGTGGACACATCCAATTTTTTGAAAGAAAACAGAGGTGATTTTTGCGAAGTGCCTACCTGTAGATTTTGGCCTCTAGCTCAGCCGGCACCTAGGGAAACCTACCAAACCTGTGCATTTCTGAAAACTAGAGACCTAGGGGAATCCAAGATGGGGTGACTTGTGGGGCTCGGACTAGGTTCTGTTACCCAGAATCCTTTGCAAACCTCAAAATTTGGCTAAAAAAACACATGTTCCTCACATTTCTGTGGCAGAAAGTTCTGGAATCTGAGAGGAGCCACAAATTTCCTTCCACCCAGCGTTCCCCCAAGTCTCCCGATAAAAATGATACCTCACTTGTGAGGGTAGGCCTAGCGCCCGCGACAGGAAACGCCCCAAAGCGTAACGTGGACACATCCAATTTTTGAAAGAAAACAGAGGTGATTTTTGCGAAGTGCCTACCTGTAGGATTTTGCCTCTAGCTCACCCGGCACCTAGGGAAACCTTCCAAACCTGTGTATTTCTGAAAACTAGAGACCTAGGGGAATCCAAGATGGGGTGACTTGTGGGGCTCGGACTAGGTTCTGTTACCCAGAATCCTTTGCAAACCTCAAAATTTGGCTAAAAAAACACATGTTCCTCACATTTCTGTGGCAGAAAGTTCTGGAATCTGAGAGGAGCCACAAATTTCCTTCCACCCAGCGTTCCCCCAAGTCTCCCGATAAAAATTATACCTCACTTGTGTGGGTAGGCCTAGCACCCGCGACAGGAAACGCCCCAAAGCGCAACGTGGACACATCCAAATTTTTGAAAGAAAACAGAGGTGTTTTTTGCAAAGTGCCTACCTGTAGATTTTGGCCTCTAGCTCAGCCGGCACCTAGGGAAACCTACCAAACCTGTGCATATCTGAAAACTAGAGACCTAGGGGAATCCAAGATAGGGTGACTTGTGGGGCTCGGACCAGGTTCTGTTACCCAGAATCCTTTGCAAACCTCAAAATTTGGCTAAAAAAACACATGTTCTTCACATTTCTGTGGCAGAAAGTTCTGGAATCTGAGAGGAGCCACAAATTTCCTTCCACCCAGCGTTCCCCCAAGTCTCCGGATAAAAATGATACCTCCCTTGTGTGGGTAGGCCGACCGCCCGCGACAGGAAACGCCCCAAAGCGCAACGTGGACACATCCAAATTTTTGAAAGAAAACAAAGGTGTTTTTTGCGAAGGGCCTACCTGTAGATTTTGGCCTCTAGCTCAGCCGGCACCTAGGGAAACCTACCAAACCTGTGCATTTCTGAAAACTAGAGACCTAGGGGAATCCAAGATGGGGTGACTTGTGGGGCTCGGACCAGGTTCTGTTACCCAGAATCCTTTGCAAACCTCAAAATTTGGCTAAAAAAACACATGTTCCTCCCATTTCTGTGGCAGAAAGTTCTGGAATCTGAGAGGAGCCACAAATTTCCTTCCACCCAGCTTTCCCCCAAGTCTCCCGATAAAAATGATACCTCACTTGTGTGGGTAGGCCTAGCGCCCGCGACAGGAAACGCCCCAAAGCGCAACGTGGACACATCCAATTTTTTGAAAGAAAACAGAGGTGATTTTTGCAAAGTGCCTACCTGTAGATTTTGGCCTCTAGCTCAGCCGGCACCTAGGGAAACCTACCAAACCTGTGCATTTCTGAAAGCTAGAGACCTAGGGGAACCCAAGATGGGGTGACTTGTGGGGCTCGGACCAGGTTCTGTTACCCAGAATACTTTGCAAACCTAAAAATTTGGCTACAAAAACACATGTTCCTCACATTTCTGTGGCAGAAAGTTATGGAATCTGAGAGGAGCCACAAATTTCCTTCCACCCAGCATTCCCCAAAGTCTCCCGATAAAAATGATACCTCACTTGTGTGGGTAGGCCTAGCGCCCGCAACAGGAATTGCCCCAAAGCGCAACGTGGACACATCCAAATTTTTGAAAGAAAACAGAGGTGTTTTTTGCGAAGTGCCTACCTGTAGATTTTGGCCTCTAGCTCAGCCGGCACCTAGGGAAACCTACCAAACCTGTGCATTTCTGAAAACTAGAGGCCTAGGGGAATGCAAGATGGGGTGACTTGTGGGGCTCGGACCAGGTTCTGTTACCCAGAATCCTTTGCAAACCTCAAAATTTGGCTAAAAAAACACATGTTCCTCACATTTCTGTGGCAGAAAGTTCTGGAATCTGAGAGGAGCCACAAATTTCCTTCCACCCAGCGTTCCCCCAAGTCTCCCGATAAAAATTATACCTCACTTGTGTGGGTAGGCCTAGCGCCCGCGACAGGAAACGCCCCAAAGCGCAACGTGGACACATCCAAATTTTTTAAAGAAAACAGAGGTGTTTTTTGCGAAGTGCCTACCTGTAGATTTTGGCCTCTAGCTCAGCCGGCACCTAGGTAAACCTACCAAACCTGTGCATTTCTGAAAACTAGAGACCTAGGGGAATCCAAGATGGGGTGACTTGTGGGGCTCGGACCAGGTTCTGTTACCCAGAATCCTTTGCAAACCTCAAAATTTGGCTAAAAAAACACATGTTCCTCACATTTCTGTGGCAGAAAGTTCTGGAATCTGAGAGGAGCCACAAATTTCCTTCCACCCAGCGTTCCCCCAAGTCTCCGGATAAAAATGATACCTCCCTTGTGTGGGTAGGCCGACCGCCCGCGACAGGAAACGCCCCAAAGCGCAACGTGGACACATCCAAATTTTTGAAAGAAAACAAAGGTGTTTTTTGCGAAGGGCCTACCTGTAGATTTTGGCCTCTAGCTCAGCCGGCACCTAGGGAACCCTACCAAACCTGTGCATTTCTGAAAACTAGAGACCTAGGGGAATCCAAGATGGGGTGACTTGTGGGGCTCGGACCAGGTTCTGTTACCCAGAATCCTTTGCAAACCTCAAAATTTGGCTAAAAAAACACATGTTCCTCCCATTTCTGTGGCAGAAAGTTCTGGAATCTGAGAGGAGCCACAAATTTCCTTCCACCCAGCTTTCCCCCAAGTCTCCCGATAAAAATGATACCTCACTTGTGTGGGTAGGCCTAGCGCCCGCGACAGGAAACGCCCCAAAGCGCAACGTGGACACATCCAATTTTTTGAAAGAAAACAGAGGTGATTTTTGCAAAGTGCCTACCTGTAGATTTTGGCCTCTAGCTCAGCCGGCACCTAGGGAAACCTACCAAACCTGTGCATTTCTGAAAGCTAGAGACCTAGGGGAACCCAAGATGGGGTGACTTGTGGGGCTCGGACCAGGTTCTGTTACCCAGAATACTTTGCAAACCTAAAAATTTGGCTACAAAAACACATGTTCCTCACATTTCTGTGGCAGAAAGTTATGGAATCTGAGAGGAGCCACAAATTTCCTTCCACCCAGCATTCCCCAAAGTCTCCCGATAAAAATGATACCTCACTTGTGTGGGTAGGCCTAGCGCCCGCAACAGGAAAGGCCCCAAAGCGCAACGTGGACACATCCAAATTTTTGAAAGAAAACAGAGGTGTTTTTTGCGAAGTGCCTACCTGTAGATTTTGGCCTCTAGCTCAGCCGGCACCTAGGGAAACCTACCAAACCTGTGCATTTCTGAAAACTAGAGGCCTAGGGGAATGCAAGATGGGGTGACTTGTGGGGCTCGGACCAGGTTCTGTTACCCAGAATCCTTTGCAAACCTCAAAATTTGGCTAAAAAAACACATGTTCCTCACATTTCTGTGGCAGAAAGTTCTGGAATCTGAGAGGAGCCACAAATTTCCTTCCACCCAGCGTTCCCCCAAGTCTCCCGATAAAAATGATACCTCACTTGTGTGGGTAGGCCTAGCGCCCGCGACAGGAAACGCCCCAAAGCGCAACGTGGACACATCCAAATTTTTGAAAGAAAACAGAGGTGTTTTTTGCGAAGTGCCTACCTGTAGATTTTGGCCTCTAGCTCAGCCGGCACCTAGGTAAACCTACCAAACCTGTGCATTTCTGAAAACTAGAGACCTAGGGGAATCCAAGATGGGGTGACTTGTGGGGCTCGGACCAGGTTCTGTTACCCAGAATCCTTTGCAAACCTCAAAATTTGGCTAAAAAAACACATGTTCCTCACATTTCTGTGGCAGAAAGTTCTGGAATCTGAGAGGAGCCACAAATTTCCTTCCACCCAGCGTTCCCCCAAGTCTCCGGATAAAAATGATACCTCCCTTGTGTGGGTAGGCCGACCGCCCGCGACAGGAAACGCCCCAAAGCGCAACGTGGACACATCCAAATTTTTGAAAGAAAACAAAGGTGTTTTTTGCGAAGGGCCTACCTGTAGATTTTGGCCTCTAGCTCAGCCGGCACCTAGGGAACCCTACCAAACCTGTGCATTTCTGAAAACTAGAGACCTAGGGGAATCCAAGATGGGGTGACTTGTGGGGCTCGGACCAGGTTCTGTTACCCAGAATCCTTTGCAAACCTCAAAATTTGGCTAAAAAAACACATGTTCCTCCCATTTCTGTGGCAGAAAGTTCTGGAATCTGAGAGGAGCCACAAATTTCCTTCCACCCAGCTTTCCCCCAAGTCTCCCGATAAAAATGATACCTCACTTGTGTGGGTAGGCCTAGCGCCCGCGACAGGAAACGCCCCAAAGCGCAACGTGGACACATCCAATTTTTTGAAAGAAAACAGAGGTGATTTTTGCAAAGTGCCTACCTGTAGATTTTGGCCTCTAGCTCAGCCGGCACCTAGGGAAACCTACCAAACCTGTGCATTTTTGAAAGCTAGAGACCTAGGGGAACCCAAGATGGGGTGACTTGTGGGGCTCGGACCAGGTTCTGTTACCCAGAATACTTTGCAAACCTAAAAATTTGGCTACAAAAACACATGTTCCTCACATTTCTGTGGCAGAAAGTTATGGAATCTGAGAGGAGCCACAAATTTCCTTCCACCCAGCATTCCCCAAAGTCTCCCGATAAAAATGATACCTCACTTGTGTGGGTAGGCCTAGCGCCCGCAACAGGAAAGGCCCCAAAGCGCAACGTGGACACATCCAAATTTTTGAAAGAAAACAAAGGTGTTTTTTGCGAAGTGCCTACCTGTAGATTTTGGCCTCTAGCTCAGCCGGCACCTAGGGAAACCTACCAAACCTGTGCATTTCTGAAAACTAGAGGCCTAGGGGAATGCAAGATGGGGTGACTTGTGGGGCTCGGACCAGGTTCTGTTACCCAGAATCCTTTGCAAACCTCAAAATTTGGCTAAAAAAACACATGTTCCTCACATTTCTGTGGCAGAAAGTTCTGGAATCTGAGAGGAGCCACAAATTTCCTTCCACCCAGCGTTCCCCCAAGTCTCCCGATAAAAATGATACCTCACTTGTGTGGGTAGGCCTAGCGCCCGCGACAGGAAACGCCCCAAAGCGCAACGTGGACACATCCAAATTTTTGAAAGAAAACAGAGGTGTTTTTTGCGAAGTGCCTACCTGTAGATTTTGGCCTCTAGCTCAGCCGGCACCTAGGTAAACCTACCAAACCTGTGCATTTCTGAAAGCTAGAGACCTAGGGGAACCCAAGATGGGGTGACTTGTGGGGCTCGGACCAGGTTCTGTTACCCAGAATACTTTGCAAACCTAAAAATTTGGCTACAAAAACACATGTTCCTCACATTTCTGTGGCAGAAAGTTATGGAATCTGAGAGGAGCCACAAATTTCCTTCCACCCAGCGTTCCCCAAAGTCTCCCGATAAAAATGATACCTCACTTGTGTGGGTAGGCCTAGCGCCCGCAACAGGAAAGGCCCCAAAGCGCAACGTGGACACATCCAAATTTTTGAAAGAAAACAAAGGTGTTTTTTGCGAAGGGCCTACCTGTAGATTTTGGCCTCTAGCTCAGCCGGCACCTAGGGAAACCTACCAAACCTGTGCATTTCTGAAAACTAGAGGCCTAGGGGAATGCAAGATGGGGTGACTTGTGGGGCTCGGACCAGGTTCTGTTACCCAGAATCCTTTGCAAACCTCAAAATTTGGCTAAAAAAACACATGTTCCTCCCATTTCTGTGGCAGAAAGTTCTGGAATCTGAGAGGAGCCACAAATTTCCTTCCACCCAGCGTTCCCCCAAGTCTCCCGATAAAAATGATACCTCACTTGTGTGGGTAGGCCTAGCGCCCGCGACAGGAAACGCCCCAAAGCGCAACGTGGACACATCCAAATTTTTGAAAGAAAACAGAGGTGTTTTTTGCGAAGTGCCTACCTGTAGATTTTGGCCTCTAGCTCAGCCGGCACCTAGGTAAACCTACCAAACCTGTGCATTTCTGAAAACTAGAGACCTAGGGGAATCCAATATGGGGTGACTTGTGGGGCTCGGACCAGGTTCTGTTACCCAGAATCCTTTGCAAACCTCAAAATTTGGCTAAAAAAACACATGTTCCTCACATTTCTGTGGCAGAAAGTTCTGGAATCTGAGAGGAGCCACAAATTTCCTTCCACCCAGCGTTCCCCCAAGTCTCCGGATAAAAATGATACCTCCCTTGTGTGGGTAGGCCGACCGCCCGCGACAGGAAACGCCCCAAAGCGCAACGTGGACACATCCAAATTTTTGAAAGAAAACAAAGGTGTTTTTTGCGAAGGGCCTACCTGTAGATTTTGGCCTCTAGCTCAGCCGGCACCTAGGGAACCCTACCAAACCTGTGCATTTCTGAAAACTAGAGAACTAGGGGAATCCAAGATGGGGTGACTTGTGGGGCTCGGACCAGGTTCTGTTACCCAGAATCCTTTGCAAACCTCAAAATTTGGCTAAAAAAACACATGTTCCTCCCATTTCTGTGGCAGAAAGTTCTGGAATCTGAGAGGAGCCACAAATTTCCTTCCACCCAGCTTTCCCCCAAGTCTCCCGATAAAAATGATACCTCACTTGTGTGGGTAGGCCTAGCGCCCGCGACAGGAAACGCCCCAAAGCGCAACGTGGACACATCCAATTTTTTGAAAGAAAACAGAGGTGATTTTTGCAAAGTGCCTACCTGTAGATTTTGGCCTCTAGCTCAGCCGGCACCTAGGGAACCCTACCAAACCTGTGCATTTCTGAAAGCTAGAGACCTAGGGGAACCCAAGATGGGGTGACTTGTGGGGCTCGGACCAGGTTCTGTTACCCAGAATACTTTGCAAACCTAAAAATTTGGCTACAAAAACACATGTTCCTCACATTTCTGTGGCAGAAAGTTATGGAATCTGAGAGGAGCCACAAATTTCCTTCCACCCAGCATTCCCCAAAGTCTCCCGATAAAAATGATACCTCACTTGTGTGGGTAGGCCTAGCTCCCGCAACAGGAAAGGCCCCAAAGCGCAACGTGGACACATCCAAATTTTTGAAAGAAAACAGAGGTGTTTTTTGCGAAGTGCCTACCTGTAGATTTTGGCCTCTAGCTCAGCCGGCACCTAGGGAAACCTACCAAACCTGTGCATTTCTGAAAACTAGAGGCCTAGGGGAATGCAAGATGGGGTGACTTGTGGGGCTCGGACCAGGTTCTGTTACCCAGAATCCTTTGCAAACCTCAAAATTTGGCTAAAAAAACACATGTTCCTCACATTTCTGTGGCAGAAAGTTCTGGAATCTGAGAGGAGCCACAAATTTCCTTCCACCCAGCGTTCCCCCAAGTCTCCCGATAAAAATGATACCTCACTTGTGTGGGTAGGCCTAGCGCCCGCGACAGGAAACGCCCCAAAGCGCAACGTGGACACATCCAAATTTTTGAAAGAAAACAGAGGTGTTTTTTGCGAAGTGCCTACCTGTAGATTTTGGCCTCTAGCTCAGCCGGCACCTAGGTAAACCTACCAAACCTGTGCATTTCTGAAAACTAGAGACCTAGGGGAATCCAAGATGGGGTGACTTGTGGGGCTCGGACGAGGTTCTGTTACCCAGAATCCTTTGCAAACCTCAAAATTTGGCTAAAAAAACACATGTTCCTCACATTTCTGTGGCAGAAAGTTCTGGAATCTGAGAGGAGCCACAAATTTCCTTCCACCCAGCGTTCCCCCAAGTCTCCGGATAAAAATGATACCTCCCTTGTGTGGGTAGGCCGACCGCCCGCGACAGGAAACGCCCCAAAGCGCAACGTGGACACATCCAAATTTTTGAAAGAAAACAAAGGTGTTTTTTGCGAAGGGCCTACCTGTAGATTTTGGCCTCTAGCTCAGCCGGCACCTAGGGAACCCTACCAAACCTGTGCATTTCTGAAAACTAGAGACCTAGGGGAATCCAAGATGGGGTGACTTGTGGGGCTCGGACCAGGTTCTGTTACCCAGAATCCTTTGCAAACCTCAAAATTTGGCTAAAAAAACACATGTTCCTCCCATTTCTGTGGCAGAAAGTTCTGGAATCTGAGAGGAGCCACAAATTTCCTTCCACCCAGCTTTCCCCCAAGTCTCCCGATAAAAATGATACCTCACTTGTGTGGGTAGGCCTAGCGCCCGCGACAGGAAACACCCCAAAGCGCAACGTGGACACATCCAATTTTTTGAAAGAAAACAGAGGTGATTTTTGCAAAGTGCCTACCTGTAGATTTTGGCCTCTAGCTCAGCCGGCACCTAGGGAAACCTACCAAACCTGTGCATTTCTGAAAGCTAGAGACCTAGGGGAACCCAAGATGGGGTGACTTGTGGGGCTCGGACCAGGTTCTGTTACCCAGAATACTTTGCAAACCTAAAAATTTGGCTACAAAAACACATGTTCCTCACATTTCTGTGGCAGAAAGTTATGGAATCTGAGAGGAGCCACAAATTTCCTTCCACCCAGCATTCCCCAAAGTCTCCCGATAAAAATGATACCTCACTTGTGTGGGTAGGCCTAGCGCCCGCAACAGGAAAGGCCCCAAAGCGCAACGTGGACACATCCAAATTTTTGAAAGAAAACAAAGGTGTTTTTTGCGAAGTGCCTACCTGTAGATTTTGGCCTCTAGCTCAGCCGGCACCTAGGGAAACCTACCAAACCTGTGCATTTCTGAAAACTAGAGGCCTAGGGGAATGCAAGATGGGGTGACTTGTGGGGCTCGGACCAGGTTCTGTTACCCAGAATCCTTTGCAAACCTCAAAATTTGGCTAAAAAAACACATGTTCCTCACATTTCTGTGGCAGAAAGTTCTGGAATCTGAGAGGAGCCACAAATTTCCTTCCACCCAGCGTTCCCCCAAGTCTCCCGATAAAAATGATACCTCACTTGTGTGGGTAGGCCTAGCGCCCGCAACAGGAAAGGCCCCAAAGCGCAACGTGGACACATCCAAATTTTTGAAAGAAAACAAAGGTGTTTTTTGCGAAGGGCCTACCTGTAGATTTTGGCCTCTAGCTCAGCCGGCACCTAGGGAAACCTACCAAACCTGTGCATTTCTGAAAACTAGAGGCCTAGGGGAATGCAAGATGGGGTGACTTGTGGGGCTCGGACCAGGTTCTGTTACCCAGAATCCTTTGCAAACCTCAAAATTTGGCTAAAAAAACACATGTTCCTCCCATTTCTGTGGCAGAAAGTTCTGGAATCTGAGAGGAGCCACAAATTTCCTTCCACCCAGCGTTCCCCCAAGTCTCCCGATAAAAATGATACCTCACTTGTGTGGGTAGGCCTAGCGCCCGCGACAGGAAACGCCCCAAAGCGCAACGTGGACACATCCAAATTTTTGAAAGAAAACAGAGGTGTTTTTTGCGAAGTGCCTACCTGTAGATTTTGGCCTCTAGCTCAGCCGGCACCTAGGTAAACCTACCAAACCTGTGCATTTCTGAAAACTAGAGACCTAGGGGAATCCAAGATGGGGTGACTTGTGGGGCTCGGACCAGGTTCTGTTACCCAGAATCCTTTGCAAACCTCAAAATTTGGCTAAAAAAACACATGTTCCTCACATTTCTGTGGCAGAAAGTTCTGGAATCTGAGAGGAGCCACAAATTTCCTTCCACCCAGCGTTCCCCCAAGTCTCCGGATAAAAATGATACCTCCCTTGTGTGGGTAGGCCGACCGCCCGCGACAGGAAACGCCCCAAAGCGCAACGTGGACACATCCAAATTTTTGAAAGAAAACAAAGGTGTTTTTTGCGATGGGCCTACCTGTAGATTTTGGCCTCTAGCTCAGCCGGCACCTAGGGAACCCTACCAAACCTGTGCATTTCTGAAAACTAGAGAACTAGGGGAATCCAAGATGGGGTGACTTGTGGGGCTCAGACCAGGTTCTGTTACCCAGAATCCTTTGCAAACCTCAAAATTTGGCTAAAAAAACACATGTTCCTCCCATTTCTGTGGCAGAAAGTTCTGGAATCTGAGAGGAGCCACAAATTTCCTTCCACCCAGCTTTCCCCCAAGTCTCCCGATAAAAATGATACCTCACTTGTGTGGGTAGGCCTAGCGCCCGCGACAGGAAACGCCCCAAAGCGCAACGTGGACACATCCAATTTTTTGAAAGAAAACAGAGGTGATTTTTGCAAAGTGCCTACCTGTAGATTTTGGCCTCTAGCTCAGCCGGCACCTAGGGAACCCTACCAAACCTGTGCATTTCTGAAAGCTAGAGACCTAGGGGAACCCAAGATGGGGTGACTTGTGGGGCTCGGACCAGGTTCTGTTACCCAGAATACTTTGCAAACCTAAAAATTTGGCTACAAAAACACATGTTCCTCACATTTCTGTGGCAGAAAGTTATGGAATCTGAGAGGAGCCACAAATTTCCTTCCACCCAGCATTCCCCAAAGTCTCCCGATAAAAATGATACCTCACTTCTGTGGGTAGGCCTAGCGCCCGCAACAGGAAAGGCCCCAAAGCGCAACGTGGACACATCCAAATTTTTGAAAGAAAACAGAGGTGTTTTTTGCGAAGTGCCTACCTGTGGATTTTGGCCTCTAGCTCAGCCGGCATCTAGGGAAACCTACCAAACCTGTGCATTTCTGAAAACTAGAGGCCTAGGGGAATGCAAGATGGGGTGACTTGTGGTGCTCGGACCAGGTTCTGTTACCCAGAATCCTTTGCAAACCTCAAAATTTGGCTAAAAAAACTCATGTTCCTCACATTTCTATGGCAGAAAGTTCTGGAATCTGAGAGGAGCCACAAATTTCCTTCCACCCAGCGTTCCCCCAAGTCTCCCGATAAAAATGATACCTCACTTGTGAGGGTAGGCCTAGCGCCCGCGACAGGAAACGCCCCAAAGCGTAACGTGGACACATCCAATTTTTGAAAGAAAACAGAGGTGATTTTTGCGAAGTGCCTACCTGTAGATTTTGGCCTCTAGCTCACCCGGCACCTAGGGAAACCTTCCAAACCTGTGCATTTCTGAAAACTAGAGACCTAGGGGAATCCAAGATGGGGTGACTTGTGGGGCTCGGACTATGTTCTGTTACCCAGAATCATTTGCAAACCTCAAAATTTGGCTAAGAAAACACATGTTCCTCACATTTCTGTGGCAGAAAGTTCTGGAATCTGAGAGGAGCCACAAATTTCCTTCCACCCAGCATTCCCCCAAGTCTCCCGATAAAAATGATACCTCACTTGTGCTGGTAGGCCTAGCGCCCGTGACAGGAAACGCCCCAAAGCGCAACGTGGATACATCCAAATTTTGGAAAGAAAACAGAGGTGTTTTTTGCGAAGTGCCTACCTATAGATTTTGGCCTCTAGCTCAGCCGGCACCTAGGGAAACCTACCAAACCTGTGCATTTCTGAAAACTAGAGACCTAGGGGAATCCAAGATGGGGTGACTTGTGGGGCTCGGACCAGGTTCTGTTACCCAGAATCCTTTGCAAACCTCAAAATTTGGCTAAAAAAACACATGTTCCTCACATTTCTGTGGCAGAAAGTTCTGGAATCTGAGAGGAGCCAAAAATTTCCTTCCACCCAGCGTTCCCCCAAGTCTCCCGATAAAAATGATACCTCACTTGTGTGGGTAGGCCTAGCGCCCGCGACAGGAAATGCCCCAAAGCGCAACGTGGACACATTCAAATTTTTGAAAGAAAACAGAGGTGTTTTTTGCGAAGTGCCTACCTGTAGATTTTGGCCTCTAGCTCAGCCGGCACCTAGGGAAACCTACCAAACCTGTGCATTTCTGAAAACTAGAGACCTAGGGGAATCCAATATGGGGTGACTTATGGGGTGACTTGTGGGGCTCGGACCAGGTTCTGTTACCCAGAATCCTTTGCAAACCTCAAAATTTGGCTAAAAAAACACATGTTCCTCACATTTCTGTGGCAGAAAGTTCTGGAATCTGAGAGGAGCCACAAATTTCCTTCCACCCAGCGTTCCCCCAAGTCTCCCGATAAAAATGATACCTCACTTGTGTGGGTAGGCCTAGCGCCCGCGACAGGAAATGCCCCAAAGCGCAACGTGGACACATTCAAATTTTTGAAAGAAAACAGAGGTGTTTTTTGCGAAGTGCCTACCTGTAGATTTTGGCCTCTAGCTCAGCCGGCACCTAGGGAAACCTACCAAACCTGTGCATTTCTGAAAACTAGAGACCTAGGGGAATCCAAGATGGTGTGACTTGTGGGGCTCGGACCAGGTTCTGTTACCCAGAATCCTTTGCAAACCACAAAATTTGGCTAAAAAAACACATGTTCCTCACATTTCTGTGGCAGAAAGTTCTGGAATCTGAGAGGAGCCACAAATTTCCTTCCACCCAGCGTTCCCCCAAGTCTCCCTTTAAAAATTATACCTCACTTGTGTGGGTAGGCCTAGCACCCGCGACAGGAAACGCCCCAAAGCGCAACGTGGACACATCCAATTTTTTGAAAGAAAACAGAGGTGATTTTTGCGAAGTGCCTACCTGTAGATTTTGGCCTCTAGCTCAGCCGGCACCTAGGGAAACCTACCAAACCTGTGCATTTCTGAAAACTAGAGACCTAGGAGAATTCAAGCTAGGGTGACTTGTGGGGCTCCGACCAGGTTCTGTTACCCAGAATCCTTTGCAAACTTCAAAATTTGTCTAAAAAAACACATGTTCCTCACATTTCTGTGGCAGAAAGTTCTGGAATCTGAGAGGAGCCACAAATTTCCTTCCACCCAGCGTTCCCCGAAGTCTCCCGATAAAAATGGTACCACACTTGTGTGGGTAGGCCTAGCGCCCGCGACAGGAAACGCCCCAAAGCGCAACGTGGACACATCCAATTTTTTGAAAGAAAACAGAGGTGATTTTTGCGAAGTGCCTACCTGTAGATTTTGGCCTCTAGCTCAGCCGGCACCTAGGGAAACCTACCAAACCTGTGCATTTCTGAAAACTAGAGACCTAGGGGAATCCAAGATGGGGTGACTTGTGGGGCTCGGACTAGGTTCTGTTACCCAGAATCCTTTGCAAATCTCAAAATTTGGCTAAAAAAACACATGTTCCTCACATTTCTGTGGCAGAAAGTTCTGGAATCTGAGAGGAGCCACAAATTTCCTTCCACCCAGCGTTCCCCCAAGTCTCCCGATAAAAATGATACCTCACTTGTGAGGGTAGGCCTAGCGCCCGCGACAGGAAACGCCCCAAAGCGTAACGTGGACACATCCAATTTTTGAAAGAAAGCAGAGGTGATTTTTGCGAAGTGCCTACCTGTAGATTTTGGCCTCTAGCTCAGCCGGCACCTAGGGAAACCTACCAAACCTGTGCATTTCTGAAAACTAGAGGCCTAGGGGAATGCAAGATGGGGTGACTTGTGGGGCTCGGACCAGGTTCTGTTACCCAGAATCCTTTGCAAACCTCAAAATTTGGCTAAAAAAACACATGTTCCTCACATTTCTGTGGCAGAAAGTTCTGGAATCTGAGAGGAGCCACAAATTTCCTTCCACCCAGCGTTCCCCCAAGTCTCCCGATAAAAATGATACCTCACTTGTGAGGGTAGGCCTAGCGCCCGCGACAGGAAACGCCCCAAAGCGTAACGTGGACACATCCAATTTTTTAAAGAAAACAGAGGTGATTTTTGCGAAGTGCCTACCTGTAGATTTTGGCCTCTAGCTCACCCGGCACCTAGGGAAACCTTCCAAACCTGTGCATTTCTGAAAACTAGAGACCTAGGGGAATCCAAGATGGGGTGACTTGTGGGGCTCGGACTAAGTTCTGTTACCCAGAATCCTTTGCAAACCTCAAAATTTGGCTAAGAAAACACATGTTCCTCACATTTCTGTGGCAGAAAGTTCTGGAATCTGAGAGGAGCCACAAATTTCCTTCCACCCAGCATTCCCCCAAGTCTCCCGATAAAAATGATACCTCACTTGTGCTGGTAGGCCTAGCGCCCGCGACAGGAAACGCCCCAAAGCGCAACGTGGATACATCCAAATTTTTGAAAGAAAACAGAGGTGTTTTTTGCGAAGTGCCTACCTATAGATTTTGGCCTCTAGCTCAGCCGGCACCTAGGGAAACCTACCAAACCTGTGCATTTCTGAAAACTAGAGACCTAGGGGAATCCAAGATGGGGTGACTTGTGGGGCTCGGACCAGGTTCTGTTACCCAGAATCCTTTGCAAACCTCAAAATTTGGCTAAAAAAACACATGTTCCTCACATTTCTGTGGCAGAAAGTTCTGGAATCTGAGAGGAGCCACAAATTTCCTTCCACCCAGCGTTCCCCCAAGTCTCCCGATAAAAATGATACCTCACTTGTGTGGGTAGGCCTAGCGCCCGCGACAGGAAACGCCCCAAAGCGCAACGTGGACACATCCACATTTTTTAAAGAAAACAGAGGTGTTTTTTGCGAAGTGCCTACCTGTAGATTTTGGCCTCTAGCTCAGCCGGCACCTAGGGAAACCTACCAAACCTGTGCATTTCTGAAAACTAGAGACCTAGGGGAATCCAAGATGGTGTGACTTGTGGGGCTCGGACCAGGTTCTGTTACCCAGAATCCTTTGCAAACCACAAAATTTGGCTAAAAAAACACATGTTCCTCACATTTCTGTGGCAGAAAGTTCTGGAATCTGAGAGGAGCCACAAATTTCCTTCCACCCAGCGTTCCCCCAAGTCTCCCGATAAAAATTATACCTCACTTGTGTGGGTAGGCCTAGCACCCGCGACAGGAAACGCCCCAAAGCGCAACGTGGACACATCCAATTTTTTGAAAGAAAACAGAGGTGATTTTTGCGAAGTGCCTACCTGTAGATTTTGGCCTCTAGCTCAGCCGGCACCTAGGGAAACCTACCAAACCTGTGCATTTCTGAAAACTAGAGACCTAGGAGAATTCAAGCTAGGGTGACTTGTGGGGCTCCGACCAGGTTCTGTTACCCAGAATCCTTTGCAAACCTCAAAATTTGTCTAAAAAAACACATGTTCCTCACATTTCTGTGGCAGAAAGTTCTGGAATCTGAGAGGAGCCACAAATTTTCTTCCACCCAGCGTTCCCCCAAGTCTCCCGATAAAAATGGTACCTCACTTGTGTGGGTAGGCCTAGCGCCCGCGACAGGAAACGCCCCAAAGCGCAACGTGGACACATCCAATTTTTTGAAAGAAAACAGAGGTGATTTTTGCGAAGTGCCTACCTGTAGATTTTGGCCTCTAGCTCAGCCGGCACCTAGGGAAACCTACCAAACCTGTGCATTTCTGAAAACTAGAGACCTAGGAGAATTCAAGCTAGGGTGACTTGTGGGGCTCCGACCAGGTTCTGTTACCCAGAATCCTTTGCAAACCTCAAAATTTGTCTAAAAAAACACATGTTCCTCACATTTCTGTGGCAGAAAGTTCTGGAATCTGAGAGGAGCCACAAATTTTCTTCCACCCAGCGTTCCCCCAAGTCTCCCGATAAAAATGGTACCTCACTTGTGTGGGTAGGCCTAGCACCCGCGACAGGAAACGCCCCAAAGCGCAACGTGGACACATCCAAATTTTTGAAAGAAAACAGAGGTGTTTTTTGCAAAGTGCCTACCCGTAGATTTTGGCCTCTAGCTCAGCCGGCACCTAGGGAAACCTACCAAACCTGTGCATATCTGAAAACTAGAGACCTAGGGGAATCCAAGATAGGGTGACTTGTGGGGCTCGGACCAGGTTCTGTTACCCAGAATCTTTTGCAAACCTCAAAATTTGGCTAAAAAAACACATGTTCTTCACATTTCTGTGGCAGAAAGTTCTGGAATCTGAGAGGAGCCACAAATTTCCTTCCACCCAGCTTTCCCCCAAGTCTCCCGATAAAAATGATACCTCACTTGTGTGGGTAGGCCTAGCACCCGCAACAGGAAACGCCCCAAAGTGCAACGTGGACACATCCAAATTTTTGAAAGAAAACAGAGGTGTTTTTTGCAAAGTGCCTACCTGTAGATTTTGGCCTCTAGCTCAGCCGGCACCTAGGGAAACCTACCAAACCTGTGCATATCTGAAAACTAGAGACCTAGGGGAATCCAAGATAGGGTGACTGGTGGGGCTCGGACCAGGTTCTGTTACCCAGAATCCTTTGCAAACCTCAAAATTTGGCTAAAAAAACACATGTTCCTCACATTTCTGTGGCAGAAAGTTCTGGAATCTGAGAGGAGCCACAAATTTCCTTCCACCCAGCGTTCCCCCAAGTCTCCCGATAAAAATGATACCTCCCTTGTGTGGGTAGGCCTACAGCCCGCGACAGGAAACGCCCCAAAGCGCAACGTAGACACATCCAAATTTTTGAAAGAAAACAGAGGTGTTTTTTGCGAAGTGCCTACCTGTAGATTTTGGCCTCTAGCTCAGCCGGCACCTAGGGAAACCTACCAAACCTGTGCATTTCTGAAAACTAGAGGCCTAGGGGAATCCAAGATGGGGTGACTTGTGGGGCTCGGACCAGGTTCTGTTACCCAGAATCCTTTGCAAACCTCAAAATTTGGCTAAAAAAACACATGTTCCTCACATTTCTATGGCAGAAAGTTCTGGAATCTGAGAGGAGCCACAAATTTCCTTCCACCCAGCGTTCCCCCAAGTCTCCCGATAAAAATGATACCTCACTTGTGAGGGTAGGCCTAGCGCCCGCGACAGGAAACGCCCCAAAGCGTAACGTGGACACATCCAATTTTTGAAAGAAAACAGAGGTGATTTTTGCGAAGTGCCTACCTGTAGGATTTTGCCTCTAGCTCACCCGGCACCTAGGGAAACCTTCCAAACCTGTGCATTTCTGAAAACTAGAGACCTAGGGGAATCCAAGATGGGGTGACTTGTGGGGCTCGGACTAGGTTCTGTTACCCAGAATCCTTTGCAAACCTCAAAATTTGGCTAAAAAAACACATGTTCCTCACATTTCTGTGGCAGAAAGTTCTGGAATCTGAGAGGAGCCACAAATTTCCTTCCACCCAGCGTTCCCCCAAGTCTCCCGATAAAAATTATACCTCACTTGTGTGGGTAGGCCTAGCACCCGCGACAGGAAACGCCCCAAAGCGCAACGTGGACACATCCAAATTTTTGAAAGAAAACAGAGGTGTTTTTTGCAAAGTGCCTACCCGTAGATTTTGGCCTCTAGCTCAGCCGGCACCTAGGGAAACCTACCAAACCTGTGCATATCTGAAAACTAGAGACCTAGGGGAATCCAAGATAGGGTGACTTGTGGGGCTCGGACCAGGTTCTGTTACCCAGAATCCTTTGCAAACCTCAAAATTTGGCTAAAAAAACACATGTTCTTCACATTTCTGTGGCAGAAAGTTCTGGAATCTGAGAGGAGCCACAAATTTCCTTCCACCCAGCTTTCCCCCAAGTCTCCCGATAAAAATGATACCTCACTTGTGTGGGTAGGCCTAGCACCCGCAACAGGAAACGCCCCAAAGTGCAACGTGGACACATCCAAATTTTTGAAAGAAAACAGAGGTGTTTTTTGCAAAGTGCCTACCTGTAGATTTTGGCCTCTAGCTCAGCCGGCACCTAGGGAAACCTACCAAACCTGTGCATATCTGAAAACTAGAGACCTAGGGGAATCCAAGATAGGGTGACTGGTGGGGCTCGGACCAGGTTCTGTTACCCAGAATCCTTTGCAAACCTCAAAATTTGGCTAAAAAAACACATGTTCTTCACATTTCTGTGGCAGAAAGTTCTGGAATCTGAGAGGAGCCACAAATTTCCTTCCACCCAGCTTTCCCCCAAGTCTCACGATAAAAATGATACCTCACTTGTGTGGGTAGGCCTAGCGCCCGCGACAGGAAACGCCCCAAAGCGCAACGTGGACACATCCAATTTTTTGAAAGAAAACAGAGGTGATTTTTGCAAAGTGCCTACCTGTAGATTTTGGCCTCTAGCTCAGCCGGCACCTAGGGAAACTTACCAAACCTGTGCATTTCTGAAAGCTAGAGACCTAGGGGAATCCAAGATGGGGTGACTTGTGGGGCTCGGACCAGGTTCTGTTACCCAGAATCCTTTGCAAACCTCAAAATTTGGCTAAAAAAACACATGTTCCTCAAATTTCTGTGGCAGAAAGTTCTGGAATCTGAGAGGAGCCACAAATTTCCTTCCACCCAGCGTACCCCTGAGTCTCCGGATAAAAATGATACCTCCCTTGTGTGGGTAGGCCGACCGCCCGCGACAGGAAACACCCCAAAGCGCAACGTGGACACATCCAAATTTTTGAAAGAAAACAAAGGTGTTTTTTGCGAAGTGCCTACCTGTAGATTTTGGCCTCTAGCTCAGCCGGTACCTAGGGAAACCTACCAAACCTGTGCATTTCTGAAAACTAGAGACCTAGGGGCATCCAAGATGGGGTGACTTGTGGGGCTCGGACCAGGTTCTGTTACCCAGAATCCTTTGCAAACCTCAAAATTTGGCTAAAAAAACACATGTTCCTCACATTTCTGTGGCAGAAAGTTCTGGAATCTGAGAGGAGCCACAAATTTCCTTCCACCCAGCGTTCCCCCAAGTCTCCCGATAAAAATGATACCTCCCTTGTGTGGGTAGGCCTACAGCCCGCGACAGGAAACGCCCCAAAGCGCAACGTAGACACATCCAAATTTTTGAAAGAAAACAGAGGTGTTTTTTGCGAAGTGCCTACCTGTAGATTTTGGCCTCTAGCTCAGCCGGCACCTAGGGAAACCTACCAAACCTGTGCATTTCTGAAAACTAGAGGCCTAGGGGAATCCAAGATGGTGTGACTTGTGGGGCTCGGACCAGGTTCTGTTACCCAGAATCCTTTGCAAACCACAAAATTTGGCTAAAAAAACACATGTTCCTCACATTTCTGTGGCAGAAAGTTCTGGAATCTGAGAGGAGCCACAAATTTCCTTCCACCCAGCGTTCCCCCAAGTCTCCCTTTAAAAATTATACCTCACTTGTGTGGGTAGGCCTAGCACCCGCGACAGGAAACGCCCCAAAGCGCAACGTGGACACATCCAATTTTTTGAAAGAAAACAGAGGTGATTTTTGCGAAGTGCCTACCTGTAGATTTTGGCCTCTAGCTCAGCCGGCACCTAGGGAAACCTACCAAACCTGTGCATTTCTGAAAACTAGAGACCTAGGAGAATTCAAGCTAGGGTGACTTGTGGGGCTCCGACCAGGTTCTGTTACCCAGAATCCTTTGCAAACCTCAAAATTTGTCTAAAAAAACACATGTTCCTCACATTTCTGTGGCAGAAAGTTCTGGAATCTGAGAGGAGCCACAAATTTCCTTCCACCCAGCGTTCCCCGAAGTCTCCCGATAAAAATGGTACCTCACTTGTGTGGGTAGGCCTAGCGCCCGCGACAGGAAACGCCCCAAAGCGCAACGTGGACACATCCAATTTTTTGAAAGAAAACAGAGGTGATTTTTGCGAAGTGCCTACCTGTAGATTTTGGCCTCTAGCTCAGCCGGCACCTAGGGAAACCTACCAAACCTGTGCATTTCTGAAAACTAGAGACCTAGGGGAATCCAAGATGGGGTGACTTGTGGGGCTCGGACTAGGTTCTGTTACCCAGAATCCTTTGCAAACCTCAAAATTTGGCTAAAAAAACACATGTTCCTCACATTTCTGTGGCAGAAAGTTCTGGAATCTGAGAGGAGCCACAAATTTCCTTCCACCCAGCGTTCCCCCAAGTCTCCCGATAAAAATGATACCTCACTTGTGAGGGTAGGCCTAGCGCCCGCGACAGGAAACGCCCCAAAGCGTAACGTGGACACATCCAATTTTTTAAAGAAAACAGAGGTGATTTTTGCGAAGTGCCTACCTGTAGGATTTTGCCTCTAGCTCACCCGGCACCTAGGGAAACCTTCCAAACCTGTGCATTTCTGAAAACTAGAGACCTAGGGGAATCCAAGATGGGGTGACTTGTGGGGCTCGGACTAGGTTCTGTTACCCAGAATCCTTTGCAAACCTCAAAATTTGGCTAAAAAAACACATGTTCCTCACATTTCTGTGGCAGAAAGTTCTGGAATCTGAGAGGAGCCACAAATTTCCTTCCACCCAGCGTTCCCCCAAGTCTCCCGATAAAAATTATACCTCACTTGTGTGGGTAGGCCTAGCACCCGCGACAGGAAACGCCCCAAAGCGCAACGTGGACACATCCAAATTTTTGAAAGAAAACAGAGGTGTTTTTTGCAAAGTGCCTACCTGTAGATTTTGGCCTCTAGCTCAGCCGGCACCTAGGGAAACCTACCAAACCTGTGTATATCTGAAAACTAGAGACCTAGGGGAATCCAAGATAGGGTGACTTGTGGGGCTCGGACCAGGTTCTGTTACCCAGAATCCTTTGCAAACCTCAAAATTTGGCTAAAAAAACACATGTTCTTCACATTTCTGTGGCAGAAAGTTCTGGAATCTGAGAGGAGCCACAAATTTCCTTCCACCCAGCGTTCCCCCAAGTCTCCGGATAAAAATGATACCTCCCTTGTGTGGGTAGGCCGACCGCCCGCGACAGGAAACGCCCCAAAGCGCAACGTGGACACATCCAAATTTTTGAAAGAAAACAAAGGTGTTTTTTGCGAAGGGCCTACCTGTAGATTTTGGCCTCTAGCTCAGCCGGCACCTAGGAAAACCTACCAAACCTGTGCATTTCTGAAAACTAGAGACCTAGGGGAATCCAAGATGGGGTGACTTGTGGGGCTCGGACCAGGTTCTGTTACCCAGAATCCTTTGCAAACCTCAAAATTTGGCTAAAAAAACACATGTTCCTCCCATTTCTGTGGCAGAAAGTTCTGGAATCTGAGAGGAGCCACAAATTTCCTTCCACCCAGCTTTCCCCCAAGTCTCCCGATAAAAATGATACCTCACTTGTGTGGGTAGGCCTAGCGCCCGCGACAGGAAACGCCCCAAAGCGCAACGTGGACACATCCAATTTTTTGAAAGAAAACAGAGGTGATTTTTGCAAAGTGCCTACCTGTAGATTTTGGCCTCTAGCTCAGCCGGCACCTAGGGAAACCTACCAAACCTGTGCATTTCTGAAAGCTAGAGACCTAGGGGAACCCAAGATGGGGTGACTTGTGGGGCTCGGACCAGGTTCTGTTACCCAGAATACTTTGCAAACCTAAAAATTTGGCTACAAAAACACATGTTCCTCACATTTCTGTGGCAGAAAGTTATGGAATCTGAGAGGAGCCACAAATTTCCTTCCACCCAGCATTCCCCAAAGTCTCCCGATAAAAATGATACCTCACTTGGTGGGTAGGCCTAGCGCCCGCAACAGGAAAGGCCCCAAAGCGCAACGTGGACACATCCAAATTTTTGAAAGAAAACAGAGGTGTTTTTTGCGAAGTGCCTACCTGTAGATTTTGGCCTCTAGCTCAGCCGGCACCTAGGGAAACCTACCAAACCTGTGCATTTCTGAAAACTAGAGGCCTAGGGGAATGCAAGATGGGGTGACTTGTGGGGCTCGGACCAGGTTCTGTTACCCAGAATCCTTTGCAAACCTCAAAATTTGGCTAAAAAAACACATGTTCCTCACATTTCTGTGGCAGAAAGTTCTGGAATCTGAGAGGAGCCACAAATTTCCTTCCACCCAGCGTTCCCCCAAGTCTCCCGATAAAAATGATACCTCACTTGTGAGGGTAGGCCTAGCGCCCGCGACAGGAAACGCCCCAAAGCGTAACGTGGACACATCCAATTTTTGAAAGAAAACAGAGGTGATTTTTGCGAAGTGCCTACCTGTAGATTTTGGCCTCTAGCTCACCCGGCACCTAGGGAAACCTTCCAAACCTGTGCATTTCTGAAAACTAGAGACCTAGGGGAATCCAAGATGGGGTGACTTGTGGGGCTCGGACTAGGTTCTGTTACCCAGAATCCTTTGCAAACCTCAAAATTTGGCTAAGAAAACACATGTTCCTCACATTTCTGTGGCAGAAAGTTCTGGAATCTGAGAGGAGCCACAAATTTCCTTCCACCCAGCATTCCCCCAAGTCTCCCGATAAAAATGATACCTCACTTGTGCTGGTAGGCCTAGCGCCCGCGACAGGAAACGCCCCAAAGCGCAACGTGGATACATCCAAATTTTTGAAAGAAAACAGAGGTGTTTTTTGCGAAGTGCCTACCTATAGATTTTGGCCTCTAGCTCAGCCGGCACCTAGGGAAACCTACCAAACCTGTGCATTTCTGAAAACTAGAGACCTAGGGGAATCCAAGATGGGGTGACTTGTGGGGCTCGGACCAGGTTCTGTTACCCAGAATCCTTTGCAAACCTCAAAATTTGGCTAAAAAAACACATGTTCCTCACATTTCTGTGGCAGAAAGTTCTGGAATCTGAGAGGAGCCACAAATTTCCTTCCACCCAGCGTTCCCCCAAGTCTCCCGATAAAAATGATACCTCACTTGTGTGGGTAGGCCTAGCGCCCGCGACAGGAAATGCCCCAAAGCGCAACGTGGACACATTCAAATTTTTGAAAGAAAACAGAGGTGTTTTTTGCGAAGTGCCTACCTGTAGATTTTGGCCTCTAGCTCAGCCGGCACCTAGGGAAACCTACCAAACCTGTGCATTTCTGAAAACTAGAGACCTAGGGGAATCCAATATGGGGTGACTTATGGGGTGACTTGTGGGGCTCGGACCAGGTTCTGTTACCCAGAATCCTTTGCAAACCTCAAAATTTGGCTAAAAAAACACATGTTCCTCACATTTCTGTGGCAGAAAGTTCTGGAATCTGAGAGGAGCCACAAATTTCCTTCCACCCAGCGTTCCCCCAAGTCTCCCGATAAAAATGATACCTCACTTGTGTGGGTAGGCCTAGCGCCCGCGACAGGAAATGCCCCAAAGCGCAACGTGGACACATTCAAATTTTTGAAAGAAAACAGAGGTGTTTTTTGCGAAGTGCCTACCTGTAGATTTTGGCCTCTAGCTCAGCCGGCACCTAGGGAAACCTACCAAACCTGTGCATTTCTGAAAACTAGAGACCTAGGGGAATCCAAGATGGTGTGACTTGTGGGGCTCGGACCAGGTTCTGTTACCCAGAATCCTTTGCAAACCACAAAATTTGGCTAAAAAAACACATGTTCCTCACATTTCTGTGGCAGAAAGTTCTGGAATCTGAGAGGAGCCACAATTTCCTTCCACCCAGCGTTCCCCCAAGTCTCCCTTTAAAAATTATACCTCACTTGTGTGGGTAGGCCTAGCACCCGCGACAGGAAACGCCCCAAAGCGCAACGTGGACACATCCAATTTTTTGAAAGAAAACAGAGGTGATTTTTGCGAAGTGCCTACCTGTAGATTTTGGCCTCTAGCTCAGCCGGCACCTAGGGAAACCTACCAAACCTGTGCATTTCTGAAAACTAGAGACCTAAGAGAATTCAAGCTAGGGTGACTTGTGGGGCTCCGACAAGGTTCTGTTACCCAGAATCCTTTGCAAACCTCAAAATTTGTCTAAAAAAAACACATGTTCCTCACATTTCTGTGGCAGAAAGTTCTGGAATCTGAGAGGAGCCACAAATTTCCTTCCACCCAGCGTTCCCCGAAGTCTCCCGATAAAAATGGTACCTCACTTGTGTGGGTAGGCCTAGCGCCCGCGACAGGAAACGCCCCAAAGCGCAACGTGGACACATCCAATTTTTTGAAAGAAAACAGAGGTGATTTTTGCGAAGTGCCTACCTGTAGATTTTGGCCTCTAGCTCAGCCGGCACCTAGGGAAACCTACCAAACCTGTGCATTTCTGAAAACTAGAGACCTAGGGGAATCCAATATGGGGTGACTTGTGGGGCTTGGACCAGGTTCTGTTACCCAGAATCCTTTGCAAACCTCAAAATTTGGCTAAAAAAACACATGTTCCTCACATTTCTGTGGTAGAAAGTTCTGGAATCTGAGAGGAGCGACAAATTTCCTTCCACCCAGCATTCCCCCAAGTCTCCCGATAAAAATGATACCTCACTTGTGTGGGTAGGCCTAGCGCCCGCGACAGGAAACGCCCCAAAGCGCAACGTGGACACATCCACATTTTTTAAAGAAAACAGAGGTGTTTTTTGCGAAGTGCCTACCTGTAGATTTTGGCCTCTAGCTCAGCCGGCACCTAGGGAAACCTACCAAACCTGTGCATTTCTGAAAACTAGAGACCTAGGGGAATCCAAGATGGTGTGACTTGTGGGGCTCGGACCAGGTTCTGTTACCCAGAATCCTTTGCAAACCACAAAATTTGGCTAAAAAAACACATGTTCCTCACATTTCTGTGGCAGAAAGTTCTGGAATCTGAGAGGAGCCACAAATTTCCTTCCACCCAGCGTTCCCCCAAGTCTCCCGATAAAAATTATACCTCACTTGTGTGGGTAGGCCTAGCACCCGCGACAGGAAACGCCCCAAAGCGCAACGTGGACACATCCAATTTTTTGAAAGAAAACAGAGGTGATTTTTGCGAAGTGCCTACCTGTAGATTTTGGCCTCTAGCTCAGCCGGCACCTAGGGAAACCTACCAAACCTGTGCATTTCTGAAAACTAGAGACCTAGGAGAATTCAAGCTAGGGTGACTTGTGGGGCTCCGACCAGGTTCTGTTACCCAGAATCCTTTGCAAACCTCAAAATTTGTCTAAAAAAACACATGTTCCTCACATTTCTGTGGCAGAAAGTTCTGGAATCTGAGAGGAGCCACAAATTTTCTTCCACCCAGCGTTCCCCCAAGTCTCCCGATAAAAATGGTACCTCACTTGTGTGGGTAGGCCTAGCGCCCGCGACAGGAAACGCCCCAAAGCGCAACGTGGACACATCCAATTTTTTGAAAGAAAACAGAGGTGATTTTTGCGAAGTGCCTACCTGTAGATTTTGGCCTCTAGCTCAGCCGGCACCTAGGGAAACCTACCAAACCTGTGCATTTCTGAAAACTAGAGACCTAGGGGAATCCAAGATGGGGTGACTTGTGGGGCTCGGACCAGGTTCTGTTACCCAGAATCCTTTGCAAACCTCAAAATTTGGCTAAAAAAACACATGTTCCTCACATTTCGGTGGCAGAAAGTTCTGGAATCTGAGAGGAGCCACAAATTTCCTTCCACCCAGCGTTCCCCCAAGTCTCCCGATAAAAATGATACCTCCCTTGTGTGGGTAGGCCTACAGCCCGCGACAGGAAACGCCCCAAAGCGCAACGTAGACACATCCAAATTTTTGAAAGAAAACAGAGGTGTTTTTTGCGAAGTGCCTACCTGTAGATTTTGGCCTCTAGCTCAGCCGGCACCTAGGGAAACCTACCAAACCTGTGCATTTCTGAAAACTAGAGGCCTAGGGGAATCCAAGATGGGGTGACTTGTGGGGCTCGGACCAGGTTCTGTTACCCAGAATCCTTTGCAAACCTCAAAATTTGGCTAAAAAAACACATGTTCCTCACATTTCTATGGCAGAAAGTTCTGGAATCTGAGAGGAGCCACAAATTTCCTTCCACCCAGCGTTCCCCCAAGTCTCCCGATAAAAATGATACCTCACTTGTGAGGGTAGGCCTAGCGCCCGCGACAGGAAACGCCCCAAAGCGTAACGTGGACACATCCAATTTTTGAAAGAAAACAGAGGTGATTTTTGCGAAGTGCCTACCTGTAGGATTTTGCCTCTAGCTCACCCGGCACCTAGGGAAACCTTCCAAACCTGTGCATTTCTGAAAACTAGAGACCTAGGGGAATCCAAGATGGGGTGACTTGTGGGGCTCGGACTAGGTTCTGTTACCCAGAATCCTTTGCAAACCTCAAAATTTGGCTAAAAAAACACATGTTCCTCACATTTCTGTGGCAGAAAGTTCTGGAATCTGAGAGGAGCCACAAATTTCCTTCCACCCAGCGTTCCCCCAAGTCTCCCGATAAAAATTATACCTCACTTGTGTGGGTAGGCCTAGCACCCGCGACAGGAAACGCCCCAAAGCGCAACGTGGACACATCCAAATTTTTGAAAGAAAACAGAGGTGTATTTTGCAAAGTGCCTACCCGTAGATTTTGGCCTCTAGCTCAGCCGGCACCTAGGGAAACCTACCAAACCTGTGCATATCTGAAAACTAGAGACCTAGGGGAATCCAAGATAGGGTGACTTGTGGGGCTCGGACCAGGTTCTGTTACCCAGAATCCTTTGCAAACCTCAAAATTTGGCTAAAAAAACACATGTTCTTCACATTTCTGTGGCAGAAAGTTCTGGAATCTGAGAGGAGCCACAAATTTCCTTCCACCCAGCTTTCCCCCAAGTCTCCCGATAAAAATGATACCTCACTTGTGTGGGTAGGCCTAGCACCCGCAACAGGAAACGCCCCAAAGTGCAACGTGGACACATCCAAATTTTTGAAAGAAAACAGAGGTGTTTTTTGCAAAGTGCCTACCTGTAGATTTTGGCCTCTAGCTCAGCCGGCACCTAGGGAAACCTACCAAACCTGTGCATATCTGAAAACTAGAGACCTAGGGGAATCCAAGATAGGGTGACTGGTGGGGCTCGGACCAGGTTCTGTTACCCAGAATCCTTTGCAAACCTCAAAATTTGGCTAAAAAAACACATGTTCTTCACATTTCTGTGGCAGAAAGTTCTGGAATCTGAGAGGAGCCACAAATTTCCTTCCACCCAGCTTTCCCCCAAGTCTCACGATAAAAATGATACCTCACTTGTGTGGGTAGGCCTAGCGCCCGCGACAGGAAACGCCCCAAAGCGCAACGTGGACACATCCAATTTTTTGAAAGAAAACAGAGGTGATTTTTGCAAAGTGCCTACCTGTAGATTTTGGCCTCTAGCTCAGCCGGCACCTAGGGAAACTTACCAAACCTGTGCATTTCTGAAAGCTAGAGACCTAGGGGAATCCAAGATGGGGTGACTTGTGGGGCTCGGACCAGGTTCTGTTACCCAGAATCCTTTGCAAACCTCAAAATTTGGCTAAAAAAACACATGTTCCTCAAATTTCTGTGGCAGAAAGTTCTGGAATCTGAGAGGAGCCACAAATTTCCTTCCACCCAGCGTACCCCTGAGTCTCCGGATAAAAATGATACCTCCCTTGTGTGGGTAGGCCGACCGCCCGCGACAGGAAACACCCCAAAGCGCAACGTGGACACATCCAAATTTTTGAAAGAAAACAAAGGTGTTTTTTGCGAAGTGCCTACCTGTAGATTTTGGCCTCTAGCTCAGCCGGTACCTAGGGAAACCTACCAAACCTGTGCATTTCTGAAAACTAGAGACCTAGGGGAATCCAAGATGGGGTGACTTGTGGGGCTCGGACCAGGTTCTGTTACCCAGAATCCTTTGCAAACCTCAAAATTTGGCTAAAAAAACACATGTTCCTCACATTTCTGTGGCAGAAAGTTCTGGAATCTGAGAGGAGCCACAAATTTCCTTCCACCCAGCGTTCCCCCAAGTCTCCCGATAAAAATGATACCTCACTTGTGTGGGTAGGCCTAGCGCCCGCGACAGGAAATGCCCCAAAGCGCAACGTGGACGCATCCAAATTTTTGAAAGAAAACAGAGGTGTTTTTTGCGAAGTGCCTACCTGTAGATTTTGGCCTCTAGCTCAGCCAGCACCTAGGGAAACCTACCAAACCTGTGCATTTCTGAAAACTAGAGACCTAGGGGAATCCAATATGGGGTGACTTATGGGGTGACTTGTGGGGCTCGGACCAGGTTCTGTTACCCAGAATCCTTTGCAAACCTCAAAATTTGGCTAAAAAAACACATGTTCCTCACATTTCTGTGGTAGAAAGTTCTGGAATCTGAGAGGAGCGACAAATTTCCTTCCACCCAGCATTCCCCCAAGTCTCCCGATAAAAATGATACCTTACTTGTGTGGGTAGGCCTACCGCCCGCGACAGGAAACGCCCCAAAGCGCAACGTAGACACATCCAAATTTTTGAAAGAAAACAGAGGTGTTTTTTGCGAAGTGCCTACCTGTAGATTTTGGCCTCTAGCTCAGCCGGCACCTAGGGAAACCTACCAAACCTGTGCATTTCTGAAAACTAGAGACCTAGGGGAATCCAAGATGGTGTGACTTGTGGGGCTCGGACCAGGTTCTGTTACCCAGAATCCTTTGCAAACCACAAAATTTGGCTAAAAAAACACATGTTCCTCACATTTCTGTGGCAGAAAGTTCTGGAATCTGAGAGGAGCCACAAATTTCCTTCCACCCAGCGTTCCCCCAAGTCTCCCTTTAAAAATTATACCTCACTTGTGTGGGTAGGCCTAGCACCCGCGACAGGAAACGCCCCAAAGCGCAACGTGGACACATCCAATTTTTTGAAAGAAAACAGAGGTGTTTTTTGCGAAGTGCCTACCTGTAGATTTTGGCCTCTAGCTCAGCCGGCACCTAGGGAAACCTACCAAACCTGTGCATTTCTGAAAGCTAGAGACCTAGGGGAATCCAAGATGGGGTGACTTGTGGGGCTCGGACCAGGTTCTGTTACCCAGAATCCTTTGCAAACCTCAAAATTTGGCTAAAAAAACACATGTTCCTCACATTTCTGTGGCAGAAAGTTCTGGAATAAGAGAGGAGCCACAAATTTCCTTCCACCCAGCGTTCCCCCAAGTCCCCCCATAAAAATGATACCTCACTTGTGTGGGTAGGCCTACCGCCCGCGACAGGAACGCCCCAAAGCGCAACGTGGACACATCCAAATTTTTGAAAGAAAACAGAGGTGTTTTTTGCAAAGTGCCTACCTGTAGATTTTGGCCTCTAGCTCAGCCGGCACCTAGGGAAATCTACCAAACCTGTGCATTTCTGAAAACTAGAGACCTAGGGGAATCCAAGATGGGGTGACTTTTGGGGCTCGGACCAGGTTCTGTTACCCAGAATCCTTTGCAAAACTCAAAATTTGGCTAAAAAAAAACATGTTCCTCCCATTTCTGTGGCAGAAAGTTCTGGAATCTGAGAGGAGCCACAAATTTCCTTCCACCAAGCTTTCCCCCAAGTCTCCCGATAAAAATGATACCTCACTTGTGTGGGTAGGCCTAGCGCCCGCGACAGGAAACGCCCCAAAGCGCAACGTGGACACATCCAATTTTTTGAAAGAAAACAGAGGTGATTTTTGCAAAGTGCCTACCTGTAGATTTTGGCCTCTAGCTCAGCCGGCACCTAGGGAAATCTACCAAACCTGTGCATTTCTGAAAACTAGAGACCTAGGGGAATCCAAGATGGGGTGACTTTTGGGGCTCGGACCAGGTTCTGTTACCCAGAATCCTTTGCAAACCTCAAAATTTGGCTAAAAAAACACATGTTCCTCCCATTTCTGTGGCAGAAAGTTCTGGAATCTGAGAGGAGCCACAAATTTCCTTCCACCCAGCGTTCCCCCAAGTCTCCCGATAAAAATGATACCTCACTTGTGTGGGTAGGCCTAGCGCCCGCGACAGGAAATGCCCCAAAGCGCAACGTGGACGCATCCAAATTTTTGAAAGAAAACAGAGGTGTTTTTTGCGAAGTGCCTACCTGTAGATTTTGGCCTCTAGCTCAGCCGGCACCTAGGGAAACATACCAAACCTGTGCATTTCTGAAAACTAGAGACCTAGGGGAATCCAATATGGGGTAACTTATGGGGTGACTTGTGGGGCTCGGACCAGGTTCTGTTACCCAGAATCCTTTGCAAACCTCAAAATTTGGCTAAAAAAACACATGTTCCTCACATTTCTGTGGTAGAAAGTTCTGGAATCTGAGAGGAGCGACAAATTTCCTTCCACCCAGCATTCCCCCAAGTCTCCCGATAAAAATGATACCTCACTTGTGTGGGTAGGCCTACCGCCCGCGACAGGAAACGCCCCAAAGCGCAACGTGGACACATCCAAATTTTTGAAAGAAAACAGAGGTGTTTTTTGCGAAGTGCCTACCTGTAGATTTTGGCCTCTAGCTCAGCCGGCACCTAGGGAAACCTCCCAAACCTGTGCATTTCTGAAAACTAGAGACCTAGGGGAATCCAAGATGGTGTGACTTGTGGGGCTCGGACCAGGTTCTGTTACCCAGAATCCTTTGCAAACCACAAAATTTGGCTAAAAAAACACATGTTCCTCACATTTCTGTGGCAGAAAGTTCTGGAATCTGAGAGGAGCCACAAATTTCCTTCCACCCAGCGTTCCCCCAAGTCTCCCTTTAAAAATTATACCTCACTTGTGTGGGTAGGCCTAGCACCCGCGACAGGAAACGCCCCAAAGCGCAACGTGGACACATCCAATTTTTTGAAAGAAAACAGAGGTGTTTTTTGCGAAGTGCCTACCTGTAGATTTTGGCCTCTAGCTCAGCCGGCACCTAGGGAAACCTACCAAACTTGTGCATTTCTGAAAACTAGAGACCTAGGGGAATCCAAGATGGGGTGACTTGTGGGGCTCGGACCAGGTTCTGTTACCCAGAATCCTTTGCAAACCTCAAAATTTGGCTAAAAAAACACATGTTCCTCACATTTCTGTGGCAGAAAGTTCTGGAATCTGAGAGGAGCCACAAATTTCCTTCCACCCAGCGTTCCGCCAAGTCTCCCGATAAAAATGATACCTCACTTGTGTGGGTAGGCCTAGCGCCCGCGACAGGAAACGCCCCAAAGTGCAACGTGGACACATCCAATTTTTTGAAAGAAAACAGAGGTGATTTTTGCAAAGTGCCTACCTGTAGATTTTGGCCTCTAGCTCAGCCGGCACCTCGGGAAACCTACCAAACCTGTGCATTTCTGAAAGCTAGAGACCTAGGGGAATCCAAGATGGGGTGACTTGTGGGGCTCGGACCAGGTTCTGTTACCCAGAATCCTTTGCAAACCTCAAAATTTGGCTAAAAAAACACATGTTCCTCACATTTCTGTGGCAGAAAGTTCTGGAATCTGAGAGGATCCCAAATTTCCTTCCACCCAGCGTTCCCCCAAGTCTCCCAATAAAAATGATACCTCACTTGTGTGGGTAGGCCTACCGCCTGCGACAGGAAACGCCCCAAAGCGCAAAGTAGACATATCCAAATTTTTGAATGAAAACAGAGGTGTTTTTTGCGAAGTGCCTACCTGTAGATTTTGGCTTCTAGCTCAGCCGGCACCTCGGGAAACCTACCAAACCTGTGCATTTCTGAAAACTAGAGACCTAGGGGAATCCAAGATGGGGTGACTTGTGGGGCTCGGACCAGGTTCTGTTACCCAGAATCCTTTGCAAACCTCAGAATTTGGCTAAAAAAACACATGTTCCTCATATTTCTGTGGCAGAAAGTTCTGGAATCTGAGAGGAGCCACAAATTTCCTTCCACCCAGCTTTCCCCCAAGTCTCCCGATAAAAATGATACCTCACTTGTGTGGGTAGGCCTACCGCCCGCGACAGGAAACGCCCCAAAGCGCAACGTGGACACATCCAATTTTTTGAAAGAAAACAGAGGTGATTTTTGCAAAGTGCCTACCTGTAGATTTTGGCCTCTAGCTCAGCCGGCACCTAGGGAAACCTACCAAACCTGTGCATTTCTGAAAACTAGAGACCTAGGGGAATCCAAGATGGTGTGACTTGTGGGGCTCGGACCAGGTTCTGTTACCCAGAATCCTTTGCAAACCACAAAATTTGGCTAAAAAAACACATGTTCCTCACATTTCTGTGGCAGAAAGTTCTGGAATCTGAGAGGAGCCACAAATTTCCTTCCACCCAGCGTTCCCCCAAGTCTCCCGATAAAAATTATACCTCACTTGTGTGGGTAGGCCTAGCACCCGCGACAGGAAACGCCCCAAAGCGCAACGTGGACACATCCAATTTTTTGAAAGAAAACAGAGGTGATTTTTGCGAAGTGCCTACCTGTAGATTTTGGCCTCTAGCTCAGCCGGCACCTAGGGAAACCTACCAAACCTGTGCATTTCTGAAAACTAGAGACCTAGGAGAATTCAAGCTAGGGTGACTTGTGGGGCTCCGACCAGGTTCTGTTACCCAGAATCCTTTGCAAACCTCAAAATTTGTCTAAAAAAACACATGTTCCTCACATTTCTGTGGCAGAAAGTTCTGGAATCTGAGAGGAGCCACAAATTTTCTTCCACCCAGCGTTCCCCCAAGTCTCCCGATAAAAATGGTACCTCACTTGTGTGGGTAGGCCTAGCGCCCGCGACAGGAAACGCCCCAAAGCGCAACGTGGACACATCCAATTTTTTGAAAGAAAACAGAGGTGATTTTTGCGAAGTGCCTACCTGTAGATTTTGGCCTCTAGCTCAGCCGGCACCTAGGGAAACCTACCAAACCTGTGCATTTCTGAAAACTAGAGACCTAGGGGAATCCAAGATGGGGTGACTTGTGGGGCTCGGACCAGGTTCTGTTACCCAGAATCCTTTGCAAACCTCAAAATTTGGCTAAAAAAACACATGTTCCTCACATTTCGGTGGCAGAAAGTTCTGGAATCTGAGAGGAGCCACAAATTTCCTTCCACCCAGCGTTCCCCCAAGTCTCCCGATAAAAATGATACCTCCCTTGTGTGGGTAGGCCTACAGCCCGCGACAGGAAACGCCCCAAAGCGCAACGTAGACACATCCAAATTTTTGAAAGAAAACAGAGGTGTTTTTTGCGAAGTGCCTACCTGTAGATTTTGGCCTCTAGCTCAGCCGGCACCTAGGGAAACCTACCAAACCTGTGCATTTCTGAAAACTAGAGGCCTAGGGGAATCCAAGATGGGGTGACTTGTGGGGCTCGGACCAGGTTCTGTTACCCAGAATCCTTTGCAAACCTCAAAATTTGGCTAAAAAAACACATGTTCCTCACATTTCTATGGCAGAAAGTTCTGGAATCTGAGAGGAGCCACAAATTTCCTTCCACCCAGCGTTCCCCCAAGTCTCCCGATAAAAATGATACCTCACTTGTGAGGGTAGGCCTAGCGCCCGCGACAGGAAACGCCCCAAAGCGTAACGTGGACACATCCAATTTTTGAAAGAAAACAGAGGTGATTTTTGCGAAGTGCCTACCTGTAGGATTTTGCCTCTAGCTCACCCGGCACCTAGGGAAACCTTCCAAACCTGTGCATTTCTGAAAACTAGAGACCTAGGGGAATCCAAGATGGGGTGACTTGTGGGGCTCGGACTAGGTTCTGTTACCCAGAATCCTTTGCAAACCTCAAAATTTGGCTAAAAAAACACATGTTCCTCACATTTCTGTGGCAGAAAGTTCTGGAATCTGAGAGGAGCCACAAATTTCCTTCCACCCAGCGTTCCCCCAAGTCTCCCGATAAAAATTATACCTCACTTGTGTGGGTAGGCCTAGCACCCGCGACAGGAAACGCCCCAAAGCGCAACGTGGACACATCCAAATTTTTGAAAGAAAACAGAGGTGTTTTTTGCAAAGTGCCTACCCGTAGATTTTGGCCTCTAGCTCAGCCGGCACCTAGGGAAACCTACCAAACCTGTGCATATCTGAAAACTAGAGACCTAGGGGAATCCAAGATAGGGTGACTTGTGGGGCTCGGACCAGGTTCTGTTACCCAGAATCCTTTGCAAACCTCAAAATTTGGCTAAAAAAACACATGTTCTTCACATTTCTGTGGCAGAAAGTTCTGGAATCTGAGAGGAGCCACAAATTTCCTTCCACCCAGCTTTCCCCCAAGTCTCCCGATAAAAATGATACCTCACTTGTGTGGGTAGGCCTAGCACCCGCAACAGGAAACGCCCCAAAGTGCAACGTGGACACATCCAAATTTTTGAAAGAAAACAGAGGTGTTTTTTGCAAAGTGCCTACCTGTAGATTTTGGCCTCTAGCTCAGCCGGCACCTAGGGAAACCTACCAAACCTGTGCATATCTGAAAACTAGAGACCTAGGGGAATCCAAGATAGGGTGACTGGTGGGGCTCGGACCAGGTTCTGTTACCCAGAATCCTTTGCAAACCTCAAAATTTGGCTAAAAAAACACATGTTCTTCACATTTCTGTGGCAGAAAGTTCTGGAATCTGAGAGGAGCCACAAATTTCCTTCCACCCAGCTTTCCCCCAAGTCTCACGATAAAAATGATACCTCACTTGTGTGGGTAGGCCTAGCGCCCGCGACAGGAAACGCCCCAAAGCGCAACGTGGACACATCCAATTTTTTGAAAGAAAACAGAGGTGATTTTTGCAAAGTGCCTACCTGTAGATTTTGGCCTCTAGCTCAGCCGGCACCTAGGGAAACTTACCAAACCTGTGCATTTCTGAAAGCTAGAGACCTAGGGGAATCCAAGATGGGGTGACTTGTGGGGCTCGGACCAGGTTCTGTTACCCAGAATCCTTTGCAAACCTCAAAATTTGGCTAAAAAAACACATGTTCCTCAAATTTCTGTGGCAGAAAGTTCTGGAATCTGAGAGGAGCCACAAATTTCCTTCCACCCAGCGTACCCCTGAGTCTCCGGATAAAAATGATACCTCCCTTGTGTGGGTAGGCCGACCGCCCGCGACAGGAAACACCCCAAAGCGCAACGTGGACACATCCAAATTTTTGAAAGAAAACAAAGGTGTTTTTTGCGAAGTGCCTACCTGTAGATTTTGGCCTCTAGCTCAGCCGGTACCTAGGGAAACCTACCAAACCTGTGCATTTCTGAAAACTAGAGACCTAGGGGAATCCAAGATGGGGTGACTTGTGGGGCTCGGACCAGGTTCTGTTACCCAGAATCCTTTGCAAACCTCAAAATTTGGCTAAAAAAACACATGTTCCTCACATTTCTGTGGCAGAAAGTTCTGGAATCTGAGAGGAGCCACAAATTTCCTTCCACCCAGCGTTCCCCCAAGTCTCCCGATAAAAATGATACCTCACTTGTGTGGGTAGGCCTAGCGCCCGCGACAGGAAATGCCCCAAAGCGCAACGTGGACGCATCCAAATTTTTGAAAGAAAACAGAGGTGTTTTTTGCGAAGTGCCTACCTGTAGATTTTGGCCTCTAGCTCAGCCAGCACCTAGGGAAACCTACCAAACCTGTGCATTTCTGAAAACTAGAGACCTAGGGGAATCCAATATGGGGTGACTTATGGGGTGACTTGTGGGGCTCGGACCAGGTTCTGTTACCCAGAATCCTTTGCAAACCTCAAAATTTGGCTAAAAAAACACATGTTCCTCACATTTCTGTGGTAGAAAGTTCTGGAATCTGAGAGGAGCGACAAATTTCCTTCCACCCAGCATTCCCCCAAGTCTCCCGATAAAAATGATACCTTACTTGTGTGGGTAGGCCTACCGCCCGCGACAGGAAACGCCCCAAAGCGCAACGTGGACACATCCAAATTTTTGAAAGAAAACAGAGGTGTTTTTTGCGAAGTGCCTACCTGTAGATTTTGGCCTCTAGCTCAGCCGGCACCTAGGGAAACCTACCAAACCTGTGCATTTCTGAAAACTAGAGACCTAGGGGAATCCAAGATGGTGTGACTTGTGGGGCTCGGACCAGGTTCTGTTACCCAGAATCCTTTGCAAACCACAAAATTTGGCTAAAAAAACACATGTTCCTCACATTTCTGTGGCAGAAAGTTCTGGAATCTGAGAGGAGCCACAAATTTCCTTCCACCCAGCGTTCCCCCAAGTCTCCCTTTAAAAATTATACCTCACTTGTGTGGGTAGGCCTAGCACCCGCGACAGGAAACGCCCCAAAGCGCAACGTGGACACATCCAATTTTTTGAAAGAAAACAGAGGTGTTTTTTGCGAAGTGCCTACCTGTAGATTTTGGCCTCTAGCTCAGCCGGCACCTAGGGAAACCTACCAAACCTGTGCATTTCTGAAAGCTAGAGACCTAGGGGAATCCAAGATGGGGTGACTTGTGGGGCTCGGACCAGGTTCTGTTACCCAGAATCCTTTGCAAACCTCAAAATTTGGCTAAAAAAACACATGTTCCTCACATTTCTGTGGCAGAAAGTTCTGGAATAAGAGAGGAGCCACAAATTTCCTTCCACCCAGCGTTCCCCCAAGTCCCCCCATAAAAATGATACCTCACTTGTGTGGGTAGGCCTACCGCCCGCGACAGGAACGCCCCAAAGCGCAACGTGGACACATCCAAATTTTTGAAAGAAAACAGAGGTGTTTTTTGCAAAGTGGCTACCTGTAGATTTTGGCCTCTAGCTCAGCCGGCACCTAGGGAAATCTACCAAACCTGTGCATTTCTGAAAACTAGAGACCTAGGGGAATCCAAGATGGGGTGACTTTTGGGGCTCGGACCAGGTTCTGTTACCCAGAATCCTTTGCAAACCTCAAAATTTGGCTAAAAAAAAACATGTTCCTCCCATTTCTGTGGCAGAAAGTTCTGGAATCTGAGAGGAGCCACAAATTTCCTTCCACCAAGCTTTCCCCCAAGTCTCCCGATAAAAATGATACCTCACTTGTGTGGGTAGGCCTAGCGCCCGCGACAGGAAACGCCCCAAAGCGCAACGTGGACACATCCAATTTTTTGAAAGAAAACAGAGGTGATTTTTGCAAAGTGCCTACCTGTAGATTTTGGCCTCTAGCTCAGCCGGCACCTAGGGAAATCTACCAAACCTGTGCATTTCTGAAAACTAGAGACCTAGGGGAATCCAAGATGGGGTGACTTTTGGGGCTCGGACCAGGTTCTGTTACCCAGAATCCTTTGCAAACCTCAAAATTTGGCTAAAAAAACACATGTTCCTCCCATTTCTGTGGCAGAAAGTTCTGGAATCTGAGAGGAGCCACAAATTTCCTTCCACCCAGCGTTCCCCCAAGTCTCCCGATAAAAATGATACCTCACTTGTGTGGGTAGGCCTAGCGCCCGCGACAGGAAATGCCCCAAAGCGCAACGTGGACGCATCCAAATTTTTGAAAGAAAACAGAGGTGTTTTTTGCGAAGTGCCTACCTGTAGATTTTGGCCTCTAGCTCAGCCGGCACCTAGGGAAACATACCAAACCTGTGCATTTCTGAAAACTAGAGACCTAGGGGAATCCAATATGGGGTGACTTATGGGGTGACTTGTGGGGCTCGGACCAGGTTCTGTTACCCAGAATCCTTTGCAAACCTCAAAATTTGGCTAAAAAAACACATGTTCCTCACATTTCTGTGGTAGAAAGTTCTGGAATCTGAGAGGAGCGACAAATTTCCTTCCACCCAGCATTCCCCCAAGTCTCCCGATAAAAATGATACCTCACTTGTGTGGGTAGGCCTACCGCCCGCGACAGGAAACGCCCCAAAGCGCAACGTGGACACATCCAAATTTTTGAAAGAAAACAGAGGTGTTTTTTGCGAAGTGCCTACCTGTAGATTTTGGCCTCTAGCTCAGCCGGCACCTAGGGAAACCTCCCAAACCTGTGCATTTCTGAAAACTAGAGACCTAAGGGAATCCAAGATGGTGTGACTTGTGGGGCTCGGACCAGGTTCTGTTACCCAGAATCCTTTGCAAACCACAAAATTTGGCTAAAAAAACACATGTTCCTCACATTTCTGTGGCAGAAAGTTCTGGAATCTGAGAGGAGCCACAAATTTCCTTCCACCCAGCGTTCCCCCAAGTCTCCCTTTAAAAATTATACCTCACTTGTGTGGGTAGGCCTAGCACCCGCGACAGGAAACGCCCCAAAGCGCAACGTGGACACATCCAATTTTTTGAAAGAAAACAGAGGTGTTTTTTGCGAAGTGCCTACCTGTAGATTTTGGCCTCTAGCTCAGCCGGCACCTAGGGAAACCTACCAAACTTGTGCATTTCTGAAAACTAGAGACCTAGGGGAATCCAAGATGGGGTGACTTGTGGGGCTCGGACCAGGTTCTGTTACCCAGAATCCTTTGCAAACCTCAAAATTTGGCTAAAAAAACACATGTTCCTCACATTTCTGTGGCAGAAAGTTCTGGAATCTGAGAGGAGCCACAAATTTCCTTCCACCCAGCGTTCCCCCAAGTCTCCCGATAAAAATGATACCTCACTTGTGTGGGTAGGCCTAGCGCCCGCGACAGGAAACGCCCCAAAGTGCAACGTGGACACATCCAATTTTTTGAAAGAAAACAGAGGTGATTTTTGCAAAGTGCCTACCTGTAGATTTTGGCCTCTAGCTCAGCCGGCACCTCGGGAAACCTACCAAACCTGTGCATTTCTGAAAGCTAGAGACCTAGGGGAATCCAAGATGGGGTGATTTGTGGGGCTCGGACCAGGTTCTGTTACCCAGAATCCTTTGCAAACCTCAAAATTTGGCTAAAAAAACACATGTTCCTCACATTTCTGTGGCAGAAAGTTCTGGAATCTGAGAGGATCCCAAATTTCCTTCCACCCAGCGTTCCCCCAAGTCTCCCAATAAAAATGATACCTCACTTGTGTGGGTAGGCCTACCGCCTGCGACAGGAAACGCCCCAAAGCGCAAAGTAGACATATCCAAATTTTTGAAAGAAAACAGAGGTGTTTTTTGCGAAGTGCCTACCTGTAGATTTTGGCCTCTAGCTCAGCCGGCACCTCGGGAAACCTACCAAACCTGTGCATTTCTGAAAACTAGAGACCTAGGGGAATCCAAGATGGGGTGACTTGTGGGGCTCGGACCAGGTTCTGTTACCCAGAATCCTTTGCAAACCTCAAAATTTGGCTAAAAAAACACATGTTCCTCATATTTCTGTGGCAGAAAGTTCTGGAATCTGAGAGGAGCCACAAATTTCCTTCCACCCAGCTTTCCCCCAAGTCTCCCGATAAAAATGATACCTCACTTGTGTGGGTAGGCCTACCGCCCGCGACAGGAAACGCCCCAAAGCGCAACGTGGACACATCCAATTTTTTGAAAGAAAACAGAGGTGATTTTTGCAAAGTGCCTACCTGTAGATTTTGGCCTCTAGCTCAGCCGGCACCTAGGGAAACCTACCAAACCTGTGCATTTCTGAAAGCTAGAGACCTAGGGGAATCCAAGATGGGGTGACTTGTGGGGCTCAGACCAGGTTCTGTTACCCAGAATCCTTTGCAAACCTCAAAATTTGGCTAAAAAAACACATGTTCCTCACATTTCTGTGGCAGAAAGTTCTGGAATCTGAGAGGAGCCACAAATTTCCTTCCACCCAGCGTTCCCCCAAGTCTCCCGATAAAAATGATACCTCACTTGTGTGGTAGGCCTACCGCCAGCGTCAGGAAACGCCCCAAAGCGCAACGTGGACACATCCAAATTTTTGAAAGAAAACAGAGGTGTTTTTCGCAAAGTGCCTACCTGTAGATTTTGGCCTCTAGCTCAGCCGGCACCTAGGGAAACCTACCAAACCTGTGCATTTCTGAAAACTAGAGACCTAGGGGAATCCAAGATGGGGTGACTTGTGGGGCTCGGACCAGGTTCTGTTACCCAGAATCCTTTGCAAACCTCAAAATTTGGCTAAAAAAACACATATTCCTCACATTTCTGTGGCAGAAAGTTCTGGAATCTGAGAGGAGCCACAAATTTCCTTCCACCCAGCTTTCCCCCAAGTCTCCCGATAAAAATGATACCTCACTTGTGTGGGTAGGCCTAGCGCCCGCGACAGGAAACGCCCCAAAGCGCAATGTGGACACATCCAATTTTTTGAAAGAAAACAGAGGTGATTTTTGCAAAGTGCCTACCTGTAGATTTTGGCCTCTAGCTCAGCCGGCACCTAGGGAAACCTACCAAACCTGTGCATTTCTGAAAGCTAGAGACCTAGGGGAATCCAAGATGGGGTGACTTGTGGGGCTCGGACCAGGTTCTGTTACCCAGAATCCTTTGCAAACCTCAAAATTTGGCTAAAAAAACACATGTTCCTCACATTTCTGTGGCAGAAAGTTCTGGAATATGAGAGGAGCCACAAATTTCCTTCCACCCAGCGTTCCCCCAAGTCCCCCCATAAAAATGATACCTCACTTGTGTGGGTAGGCCTACCGCCCGCGACAGGAACGCCCCAAAGCGCAACGTGGACACATCCAAATTTTTGAAAGAAAACAGAGGTGTTTTTTGCAAAGTGCCTACCTGTAGATTTTGGCCTCTAGCTCAGCCGGCACCTAGGGAAATCTACCAAACCTGTGCATTTCTGAAAACTAGAGACCTAGGGGAATCCAAGATGGGGTGACTTTTGGGGCTCGGACCAGGTTCTGTTACCCAGAATCCTTTGCAAACCTCAAAATTTGGCTAAAAAAACACATGTTCCTCCCATTTCTGTGGCAGAAAGTTCTGGAATCTGAGAGGAGCCACAAATTTCCTTCCACCAAGCTTTCCCCCAAGTCTCCCGATAAAAATGATACCTCACTTGTGTGGGTAGGCCTAGCGCCCGCGACAGGAAACGCCCCAAGCGCAACGTGGACACATCCAATTTTTTGAAAGAAAACAGAGGTGATTTTTGCAAAGTGCCTACCTGTAGATTTTGGCCTCTAGCTCAGCTGGCACCTAGGGAAACCTACCAAACCTGTGCATTTCTGAAAGCTAGAGACCTAGGGGAATCCAAGATGGGGTGACTTGTGGGGCTCGGACCAGGTTCTGTTTCCCAGAATCCTTTGCAAACCTCATAATTTGGCTAAAAAAACACATGTTCCTCACATTTCTGTGGCAGAAAGTTCTGGAATCTGAGAGGAGCCACAAATTTCCTTCCACCCAGCGTTCCCCCAAGTCTCCTGATAAAAATGATACCTCACTTGTGTGGGTAGGCCTAGCGCCCGCGACAGGAAACGCCCCAAAGCACAACGTGGACACATCCCATTTTTAGAAAGAAAACAGTGCCTACCTTTGGATTTTGGCCTGTAGCTCAGCCGGCACCTAGGGAAACCTACCAACCCTGTGCATTTTTTAAAACTAGAGGCCAAGGGGATTTCAAGATGGGGTGACTTGTGGGGCTCAGACCAGGTTCTGTTACCCAGAATCCTTTGCAAACCTCAAAATGTGGCTAAAAAATCACCCTTTCCTCTCATTTCGGTGACAGAAAGTTCTGGAATCTGGGAGGAGCCACAAATTTCCTTCCACCCAGCGTTCCCCCAAGTCTCCCGATAAAATTGATACCTCATTTGTGTGGGTGGGCCAGGTGCCTGCAACAGAATAAGGCCCAAAACCTGAAGAGATAGAAGGGATAGCACAGCGAGTTTATAAGGGCATATTCTTTTATACATCTTTAGACGGACTCTGCTTTGGGGACCCACATAAGTGAGGTGTCATTTTACTTGGGAGACTGAGGGGAAAACTGGGGAGTAGGAATTTTGTGCTCGAGCAGTGATCCTACTAAGAAAAGTCAGGAAAATATGCTTTTTTATGCAAATTTTGAGGTTTACAGAGGAGTCTGGGTAAGAAAATGTTGGGGGAGCCATGCAAGCCACACCTCCCTGGACTCCTTGGGGTGTCTAGTTTTAAAAAATGTCTGGGTTTTGTAGGTTTCCCTAGATGAAGGCCGCACACAGGACCAAAAACATAGGTGGGCCCTCCCCCCCAAACACAGGCATTTTTGTAATATATCATTTTGATGTGTGCACATACGTCTGTGATGTGCCAAACACTACAATTGTGAAAAGAAACACACTTAGGTTATGTGAAGAAGACCCCTCACCCACCAACCAAGTTGGTGGCATGCTTCATCATCAGGGTCCCACCCGAGGCACCTAGCGTGTCACAGGTGTGCTGCGATGCCTGACTACAGCGGAGCAGGTTTTGTCATTTTTAGCACACATACTGGTTGGATTTGGCACGAGGGTGAGTGATGGTTCAGTGGATCAAATTTTATTAACAAGAGATTTCACAAAAATGAAATGCACTGCTAATAACTGAAAGGCAAAAAACTGAACCAATGACTCACAGCTCGTGAGCTGTAAAGCCGCGACAAGGCACCAACCGCTTTACAGTCCATTCACACACCTTTCATATATGACACTCACAAGACCATTCACACCGCCAGCCACGGGCCCAGCACATTACAACACTCACATCGACAGACCGCGCCACTCAAGGGCCCATCACTTACATACGCCCACATGCCTGATACAAGAATCACACCAGCTGATGGGAGTGTGGACTGCCGTTTGGCTGGCACCGCCAGCCAAGCGCCACCCCACGCACACCGCCAGCCAAGTGCCACCCCAAGGACACCGCCAGCCAAGCGCCACCCCAAGCACACCGCCAGCCAAGCGCCACCCCACGCACACCGCCAGCCAAGCGCCACCCCACGCACACAGCCAGCCAAGCGCCACCCAACGCACACCGCCAGCCAAGTGCCACCCCACACACACCGCCAGCCAAGCGCCACCCCACGCACACCGCCATCACTTATTTTGTTTATAAACAACAAAGAAACCACTAATTATAAAATAAGCACAAAACTACAAACACAAAAGCTCTAACTAAATACATGACAGAGATGCCAACCGTGAAACATATGAAAATATAAAACAGACAGCTTACGCTCACGGTATTTCCCAAACGTTTTTCCTTGTGTGGTAACTTCTAAAACAGCTGGGCACACACAGCCCAGGCTTTGAGGGGCATTCGGGGCAGAACATCAGGCTCTCTCTCCGGATTGATCTCCGGGCACATACTCTACATTTCTTTGTGGGCATGTTTTTTTTGGGAGTGGGAGGAATGTGATCTGGAAAGTGCCGATTTTTCAATCTAGCCACATCCTCCACCACTTCTACTCTAGGAATTCTTGCCAGTTCCACCACAATAAGGCTTTCTATCACCGACTCCTGAAATTTAACAAATGTCATCCTTGAATCAGGTGAACAATCCTTGTATACAATAAAGGCATTAAAAGTTGCCAAATGAAATAAATGTAGGGCCAACTTTTTATACCACACATAAGACTTATGAAGAGCAGTGTAAGGTTCCAACCTCTGATCTACTCTATCAACACCACCCATGTGCCTATTGTAGTCCAAAATGCACGCAGGTTTGCGCACTTCCGCAACCTGACCCCAAACAGCCACAGGGGAAGTACTCTCATCATGGATGGTCGATAGCATGTACACATCCCTGCTGTCTGAAAATTTCAGAGCTAGCAGCTCATTATTCCGCAAGGCACTGCACTGTCCCCTCTTAAGTTTTTTACAGACAAGCTCCCTTGGATAGCCTTTCCGGTTAGAACGGATTGTGCCACAAGCAACAGTGTCCACCCTAAACAACTCCTTGAACAACTGCACTCCAGTGTAGAAATGATCTACGTACAAATGGTGACCTTTGTTAAACAGCCGTCTAGCAAGTTCCCACACAATTTTTTCGCTAACTCCAAAAGTGGCCGGACAACCAGGAGGGTCAATACTGGAATCCCTACCACTGTAGACCCGGAAATTATACACATATCCTGTACTGCTTTCTGACAGCAAATACAATTTAATCCCATACCGTGCCCTCTTACTAGGAATGTACCGCTTAAAAACTAAACGCCCCTTAAAAAGGACCAAAGACTCGTCCACACTTATCTCTTTGCCTGGAACATAGACCTCTGAAAACCGATCCACAAAATGATCAAGGACAGGCCTAATCTTAAAAAGGCGGTCACAATCAGGGTGATCTCGTGGCAAGGCTAAAGCATTGTCTACAAAATGCAGCATACGAAGAAGAAGCAAATACCGATTACGTGTCATAGTTGCAGGAAATATAGCAGTTGCCATCAAGGGACTAGTAGACCAATAAGAAGCCAGTGACGGCTTCCTGATCAACCCCATCAAAAAAGACAAACATAAAAACCTTTTCATCTCTTCCAGATATGTGGGAACCCACTGAGTAGCTCTAGACTGAGGCTTAAGTCTGGCAGCATTGTCCCGCAAATATTGCTCTGCATACACATTTGTCTGCTCCACAATCTCTTCCAAAAATACATCGTCCATAAACAAGTGAAAGAAATGGACAGGCAAAAAGTTTTCCGTATTAACTCTACACCCTGGGAGACCAGTAAATGCAGGTAACTGTGGCTGCTCCCTGTTTGGGGCAATCCAGGTGTCAGGTCTTCTAATGGGAAACCCTTCAGCCCCAGGCTGCTGCACTCTTGGCACATCAATGTCCTCCTCTAACACAGGCCCTTCATCTGCACTGAGAGTAGCTTCCTCATCAGAAGAATACTCTCGGACAGAAAACTCACTTCCAGAATCTCCTGCTTCCTCCCCTGCCTCAGATGCAGAGTCAGTGTCGTAATCATGGTCTGAAGACGACTCAAAGAGCATGCAAACAACCTGCTGAGCGGTCACTTTGCGGCTAGCCATGATCCTAACAACAAATGGATTACCAACAACAACTAGCACTAAAATAAGTAATAAACAAAGTGTAACTTTATCACAAAGAGTTATGTACTACAAAAAACTATACCACTCACTTTCCTGAAAAAGCTACTCACCAAGCAACTACTCTGCACAGACACAGCAATCACCAATGATATCCCACTAAAAAGAAAAAAGAAAAAAGCAAATTAGACATATGACAACACAAACATCACTGTGCTCAAATCTAAGGACAATGTCAAACACACAATACTGCATTTAGTACACCACCTACAAACATGTCAGCGATGCATGTCAACAATACTCCTTTGGAGTAAATTGCTTTCACTTACCTAAAACATGCAACTATGCAAACTGCAGGACAACTAATGCCAAAACCGCAAAGATCCACAGCAAAGGAAGCAAAAGCGTTGAACTAGAAGAAAAAGAAGAAATAAATTGTTATAATCACAAATACAAATACTTTGCCAGTTGACAAACACCCCACCACCAAGAACTTAGAAGTTGTCCATGGTACCTAAGTGGATCCTGCCCCCCTCGGGGGTAGATGGGCGTAAACAAATTGGCCAATCTGCCCCCAAGGGGGGCAGAAATGGGCAACACCTCTGTGCCCCCTTTAGGGGGCGACCCTTCCCAAAGGGGGCACCCCCAGCACAACACAAAACAAAACAAAAAAATCCCTGCCGTATTGGTGGTTTCTGCCCTCCTTGGGGGCAGAAGGGCCTACAAAAATAGGGGCAGAGATGGCCAATACGAACTTTCCCCACTTTAGGGGGGCGACCGTTGCCCAAGGGGTGCCCCCAAACACACACCACACACACACACACCACACAATCCCTGGCGCCTAGTGTGCTTCCACCCCCCCGGGGGCCAGATCGTCCAAAAAAAGGCTGGTCTGCCATCGGGGGGCCAAAACAGAAAAAATAAATAGCCCCCCAGGGGAGCGACCCTTGCCCAAGGGGTTGCCCTCAAAATAAACAATAAAAACAAAATCCCTGGTGTCTAGTGGATTTTGCTCCCCCCTTGGGGGCAGATCAGCCCAAAAATTGGCAATCTGCCCCCGGGGGGGGGGGCGAAATACAAAAAAAATAGCCCCCCAGTGGGGCGACCCTTGCCCAAGGGGTCGCCCCCAAAATACACACCCAAAATAAAATCCCCGGTGTCTAGTGGTTTTCGCCCCCCGCTGGGGGCAGATCCGCCGAAAAATCGGCGGATCTGCCCCCGGGGGGGCAAAATACTTTAAAAAATTGCCCCGGGGGGGTGACCCTTGCCCAAGGGATCGCCCCCAAAATACACACCCAAAATAAAATCCCTGGTGTCTAGTGGTTTCTGCCCCCGGGGGGGCGAAATACTGAAAACAATTGCCCCCCAGGGGGGCGACCCTTGCCCAAGGGGTCACCCCCAAAAGAAACCTAATTGAAAAAATCCCTGGGGTCTAGTGGAGAATCTTGTGAAAACAGGCACAGGGGGAAAGGAAAAACCATTTCCTTTCCCCCGTGTCTGTTTTTACCCCCACACCCCCCAAAAACGGAAAGGACTCACCTTTTCGGTCCTTTCCTCCTCGCATGCTGGAAGCAAATGGCTTCCAGCGCACCAGGCAACACTAGATGACGTCAGCACGCTGTGCGCGCGCTGACGTCATCGGATTGCCGGGGGGGGGGGCGGGGGTGGAAGGGGAAGGTCTTCCTCTTCCATCCCTGCCTTGGGGGGCAGGGGGGTGCACGGGGGCGCGCTAGCGCTCCCCCAAGTTCCCCTGTGCCTTGGACGAGGTGATCTTGTCCAAGGCACAGGGGAACTGTAGCCTTGGACGAGATCATCTCGTCCAAGGCACAGAAGCGGTTAAAAGTAAAAAAGGGATACATTATTTTACTTGATTTATGCCTCAAATGTTTATTTTGGTGTTTTAGTTTTCACTGGTGTCTTTTAGTGTACCCTTTCATTTAAATCTGCTAAATAAGGTATGTCATTTACTTATACCCTTGCTCTATTGCCCTCTGTAACTACATTGACCACTAGCGGATGATTGCCATTGCCTATTTTGCCTACAAAAACCTAGATACACATATACAACATCTTCTTCAGTAAAAGTTCATCACTAGCTAAACAAGTTCACTTCAATCCATAATTCTTCTCTTACCTGAATAGATGAAGCAAGGAAGTATTCTCACTGCAGGGCTTTTCCCATAGGGGCATCTTAAGGGGATCATAGGTAGTAATAGTCGCAGGCTAGCATCCTAACAGGGAAGACAGAAGGTACCACTGCCACCTATACAGATTCCAACTGCAGGATAATCAAAGGGTTATTTATGTCTGTCAGCTAGATTGAAAGAAAACAGAGTTAGTGGGTCATATTATATCATAGCTTTAGGAAGACTGAGACCAAACTACCACAGTGGCAGTATTTGACACACAACAATGAAGACCTGATTTGATAATACAAAACTAGCAATATCAACTTCTTCTGAGCAATGGTGGGGAGCTAGTATTTCAAAACTAAACTTATGAAATGAAATCATGGAGTCAGGAGAAGTAGACTTAGAGTCAAGAGTGGTTGGACAAGGTTAAGTGTTCACGCAACTTCCAACAAAAAGCATGAATGATGATGGGTCCATTGTGGAATATTGCTTAGCTAATAGAGGTCATGCAGCAAGTTGGTGTTGCCTTCATAACATCCACCCCAGCAAGTGTGTGATCCATTTATTGTGTAAAATTAATTCACACCTCAATAAATCACACAGCCCGGGGGAAGAGGGTGAGGTGCTCCATAAATTGATAGGAAAGGGGATTTGGAGAAAGGTGTGACAAAGACAAACACTACACATAAGAAACCACAACAATATTCATTGAGGCACTGAGCAGCACACAATCATCAATCTGTTCTGGAAGGAAACGATGTAGGGATAAGTATGACGTAGTTCAGTTAACTGTATTGCAAACAGTCCTTCTGCCTCTAAATGGTATGTCTTCTAGGTTTGGAAAATAAAAATTATGGAGGTTTGAGGTTAACCCAGCCAGTTCTAAAAATTATGATTGTTAAAAGGTAAAATATACTGTATTGACAAATTGTGTGGTGCATTTCTATTCTTCTTGCAGTGTCCATCTCTCTTGAGTACCTGGCTGAACCTGTCTGGGAGGTAAACTGGAGTCATGAGCTTTCACCAAGTTTTGTTCAGGCAGGAGAGGACTAGGAGAAGGCCTGCATATTGAAAAAACAGTAACTGCATTATAAAGGTGAAGTACAAAAGGAAGCATGTAAGCTTCATGAGGACTCAGGAGTGTACCTGGAGAATTGAGAGGCAGAGCAAGGACATAAGAGTAGTTTTATATTTGAGCCAGCAATGCAGCAAACACATACTCAGCAGCATTTCCTAACAACCACCTGTCTCTTCTCCAATCCATAGAGGTAAGTGAGAACTAGGCCTCAGAGACTTGGCCATCTTCGTGGTTTCCCTTTGAATTCAATAACTTTCGCCTTCTAGCTGTTGAGGTAGTCCCATCCTGAGTCCTCCATCCTCCTCCTTTTGATTCTCTTGAACTCTGTCCCAGTACCAAACTGAGGTAGACCTGTGCAGTCAAGTGCACTTCTGTTGAAGAACAATAAGGGGAAACAGAACTGGAGAATTTTGTGTATATTTATGTTTGGTAACTAAAGTTCTGAGGAACCAGAAAAAAGGAGTGATCCCCGCAGGTACATTTTACTAAGTTTGAAAGACCAATCACTTCCAGGAAAAAATTATGATCCATCCACCCTGAAACAATGCAAATCATAAGTATCAAGTTTACAAATTTATTGAACTCCCTCCCTCACTATCAGCCACCACATACATCATTAATCATCCTCAGAGTCATTCAACATATCAGCACTCCTTGGTGTAATAGTCAGTAGTTACATCTTTCACTCCAAGCAGAGTGCTTGATACAAAATATTATCTCCTCTTTGATGGTAGCAACACATTGGAATTTAGCATTGGTACTGGCAGTCTTTTAATCAATGATTGTCTGGGGCAGCCATGCTAAGCGATGTAAAATAAAAGAATTAGCAATTTTTATGTGAGGGAGACAGGTATCGTCTCCAATGCCCTGAAGGGAATGTGGGGGTCTCTTCACTGCACACGGGTTCAACTCCAATCTGGCCGTACAATTTGTGACTAAAAAATGGTGGCACAGCAAAAATCAGACACAAACATAATGTTTCATTACCAATTTTCTTTTTTTAGAAAGAAGGAAATTAAGAAAGAAAGAATTAAAGGAAGAAAGAAAAAGTTTAATGAGAAATAATGAAAAGGTTTTATGGTGGCACTGGCATACTCAGTCCGGGAAGTAGAGTTTGTCTCCAAATTCATGTGGTTAACCCAGAAGCTGGTCAGCAAGCACACTTGATTCTGACCAGTCATCCTCTTCCTCCTCCTGTGGTGTTTCAGAAACAGTGTAATCAGGTGGTATAAAATGCTGGTTCATTTTGATCATGGTTAATCTCTCCACATGTCGAGTTGAGAGACTTGTCCTTCTCACTGTAACAACTGCACCAGCTGCAATGAACAGCAGACTTACTGGCTACAGGAAAATCTAGATACTTTATTGCCTGCCTGCTGATCTCTGGCCATTGGCACACTTTCCCATAACAAAAGACCAAAGAGTTTTGAACCACATACACCTCTTTTGGGTCATCTGAATACTCCTCTAAAGTGTCTGCCACTTGCTCGTTTGCCTTTGCCTCTGCATTGTACTTAAGACCTTCCACTTGAAACCAAGTCAATGCAGAGGTTGGGTCAAAATATTTTGATGCTGTTGTTGCCGGTGTTCTTGTTACCGGTTTTGGCTGCCGTGAGACAAGATTGCCCTCTTTGGAAGTTAAAGGCGGCACTCCAGAACTGTGGAGCGGGACTATAAGTTCCAGCCATTCTTCTTTCAGTTTTATTGCTTGCTCAACAATCCATCTCTTGTATTTTGAAACATCTCCATCAAAAAAAGGAATGAAAGTGTGAATAATTTTTTTGTAGTGTGGATCAAGTAGGGTGGCATGAATGTACTTTTTGGATGAGCTAATGTCATTTAACAGCGTTGCTTTACAAAACAAGTGAAGGATTAAGCTCTCAACTAAGGCATGCATTTCTGGGTTTTCATTCACACCGCTGAGTGTGAACCTTTTAGACACCTTCTTTAGCTGCTTGTGAAGCAGATGCAACAACAGGATAGCTTGGAACATTGCACTGTCCTCCTTGCTAACCTCCCACATGAGGGAGCAGCATCTGTGTGAGGCATTTGGCTAGACCCCATTTGACCGCATCGATGGTCATAGCTTTCTCAACTACAACCCCTCCTCTTAGAATGACTTTGTAATTGATCTGTCTGTACTGCTCAAACAGCCCTTACAACATATAATAGGTTGAGTTCCAATGTGTTGTCACCTTATCAGGGCTTTAAGTAGTACTCTGTTACCACACTGAATATCTTCAACTGTTTCTGGGATGTTAAGGAATGGCCGAAGTGAGTCCAGATTAGTCTGCAGGTGGTTAGTATATTTCTGATTATGTCTTCTTCTTTGAGAAAGTCTTGCACAACCAGGTTGATGCAATGCGCTAAACACAGGACCCAGAAATAGCCACCATCTGCCATGGCCTTGACTATGTTACTGCCATTGTCCGTTGCAACAACTTCAATTCAAAGACCTCTGAGTTGCAGCAATTCAGACACCTTGCCTTTAAATTTGTGCAAGATGTTTGCAGCTGTGTGTGATTGCTACTGTTGCATGCTGCCAAATGCTCTCAAATATTTCTTCAGGGACAAGACCTGTAGATAACTTTTGCTTTACCCCCGCAAAAGAGATCCAGTGTGTGGTGATGCACATGTAATCAGTAGCCTGACAACTGGTCCACATGTCTGTCGTCAGGTGGATACTGTGGACACCACTTTGCTGCAAACTGTGTTCAACCAATCGCAGCACATTGTGATGCAGCACTAGAACAGCAACTCACTGAAAATAGGTCCATCTTGGAACCTTGCACATCAGGCAGATGGCTGACACAAATTCTAAAGATCCCACTCCATTCACAAAAGTAAAAGGGAGGAGGTCCAGCGCAAACTCCCATTGTACAAACATGCCATTGGGTGGATCCGGTCACCCGGCCCCTCCTACTAAACATGCCTGTAATTGTAGCCTGGATTTTTTTCTTTTCTGGGGCCATTGACGTAGATGGTGGTAGACTCAATATGCATTGTGGTGCAGTCACCGTATGTCATGTATTTCCACATGACTCTGAGTCTTCTTGTGCCATTGTGAGGTCACTGAGTTGGGTGGAACTGGTGCACTACTGGGACAGGGCTGCTTTGCATGAGGATGTCATCTTATTCTTCATCCCTTTCCACTGTGATTTGAGCAGTTGTAGCTGATGTTTCCCCATTCTCCACACCTTCACCACTGAAACCACATTCAGCCATTTTTTTAAGGTGCTCCTCCCACTGGATTGTGTGTAGTTTTTTCATATGGGTTAGCTAGCCCCCTGTACCATAATGTGAACCAGACTTACCTCGACATACACAAACCTGTCAAATGGAGCATATCACAGTGTCCTCCTCCTCTTTACTAATCGTAAAAAAGTCCCAGTCTGGAGAGGAGTATTTCTTATTGAGCCAAGGCCTAAAGAAGAACTGGAAGTAGGTGGGTGTGTTGATTGCCTTTCTGCAGTGCATACATTTACTGAGGTGCAGTTTGTTGAAGGTCTCTGCTAGGACCTCACAAATATGGGAGCTGGCAGTGCTGCCTATGCCACATCCCTCGGAGCAACTTGGATAGTAATCACTGACTCCTCTGTGCCACCTTCCACAATGACTGGCTTGTCGTCATCATCATCCCCTTCCATGATTCTGAGGCTTTCTGGAACTTTTCCTTTGCCTCTCCTGGCATCTCCCAGAGACTCTACTGAGGTCCACTCCATGTCACATTTATCATCATAACAAGTGGTACTTGGAGATAGTGGAGCAGTACCCTTCCCTTTACTTGCTGGAGATCTGAGAAACATTGATTCTAAAAGAGGAGGTTCCTGCTTAACAAGAAGCTCAACCTCCTGTTCTTCTCAAACTTTAAGAGGATCTACTATTGATGGCTGAGACTGCTGTCCACTTTGCTCAGTTTCCTGAAACAATTGAGGGCTACTTTGAGAAAAGGACAAAATCCAATTCAACGTCACTGCTCGTCTGCGTCGCCATGATTGCAGTGGCTGCCTCACAGACAGACATGGCCTTGGGCTTAGGTCGGGTGGTGCTGTTGATGCTCCACGATTTCCTTCATGGAGGCTGGTGTGGCAGGCACATATCTCCCCAAAAAGATGGCAGTTGGCATGCCACTGGTGGAAAGCTTCTTCTTCTCACTGGCCATTTTCTTGAGAGTAGCTTCCTTCGGACCCATCTTAAGCTCTTAGTTGGCACTGGCAATAATGTGCACAATCAGAACAGTTAGGAGGACCAAAGTAACTGTAAGGCCTTCTCTTTGGCAGTACTGCGGGTGATTTGAGGTCTCTTCTCTTGTGCACCTGAACGCAACCAATCAAGAAAAACATGTAGTTTAGAATCATGACTTTGTTGCAGGTTGAAATAGTACTGACAAATGCAATCTTAGTGCCTCTTTATGAGTTAAACGAACAGGAAGACCCGTCTTCCAAACTTCAAACTGGGAGTTTGCTGCCTTACTGGGGGAATCCCCACTGGCCCCATTATGCCTTTCAAGCAGGGCTGATGAGCAGAAACCAAGGCTTCAGCCCATCAGCCCAGTAGGTAAGTGACAGCATCATCCTTGTAATGCACACTGTCTGTCCATGGGCAGAGCAGGGGCCCCCTGTGGCCTTGTGCACCTGTTCTCGGCCAGCCTTTTCATGGCAGTGAAACCATCATGAAAAGGGTAATAGAGAACCAGGTTGTAATCAGCAGGGCGGCACTGACTTCAGAGCTGGCCCGGCTGACTATGTTGTGCACTACCGGCAACCCGTCAGGAACATTGTTTGTGGTGGATACAGCAGTCATTTGGTGCTCTGACCGTCAAACTCTTAATTTGGTGGTCACACTGCCAAACTAGTGGTGGACATGACCGCCATCATGACTCTGGCGGTCTATTGACCGCCACACTTGTAATGAGGTCCTTAGTGTGGTTTGTTACTTAGGTAATAAACACCAATTTAATCAAACATTATAAAGTCAAACCATACCACCACACCATCTGTTTCAAAGGAGACACCTGTATTAGTTAGACAGAGGTGCATGGGTAAATGGGATCATCCTTAAAAACCTATAGTAGCAAGGTAGTCCAGGGGAAATGGAATAATTGTTAAAAAAATGAATTATGCTGCAGTGATTTGTCTGCAGTGTGCCACAGCCAGGGTGTCCAGGAGGAACTGGAATTATTAAACGCCTAAAGAAACCGAATGCTGTAGTGCGCCTGGGAGCCTTTGTTGGATGGATGGATGGATGGATGCAGGAATGGTTATGGATGTAGATCGTTGGATGGATCAAGGCAAAATTCAGAATGAAATAAAATGATGTAAAAAAAAGTTTACAAAAAAAAAATCAAAAACAATTAAAAAAACTAAAATAAAAATAACAAAACAAGAAATGTAAAAACAATTACAAATTAAAATAAAAAATTAAATACAAATAAAAAAGATACATTAAAATTTAAAAAATGAAGTAAAAAATGCAAAGTTAAAAAGCATAAAATAAAACATTAAAATTAAAAAATTAAAATTAAAATATAAAATTAAAATAAACAAATGATCAATAATTTATGATGTTTGTATGTAAGCCTATGCAAAGACACATTGGCAGGATGCACAATATGGCTAACAGCCACATGGTCAAACAACAATAAGAAGCAAGGAGGCATGGGGAACAAAGAAAGAACACATGCAAGCCTATGATAAAGGAACACTGGCTGCATGCACAAAATGGCCACCAGCTGCATGGTCAAACAACAAAAACAAGGCACAAGGAGTCATGGGGAGCAAAGAACGCATTCAAGCCTATGGCAAAGGGACACTGGCTGGATGGACAAAATGGTTGCTAAACACACACACACTGCCCATAAGGTGGAATGGTGGTAACAATGAAGAAAACACTAACATTAATTCAGCAATGCTGAACTCAAAAGTTAACTGAGCTATAAAAATTTCACAGTACACACACCGTCCTATGCCATCAAATATTACCACACAACATATACACTTTTCGCAAAAAAATGAAATGCATACAGTAGCCACCATTTTTACTTTAATCCAATGTCGTCCCTGCACTAAATTAAGTTTTAAAAACATACACCACTGAAATATTTATTTCATGCACTAATGTCTACTAGTGCTGAGCCTACTGGCTAGATGGCTTTTTGGAAAACTAGACCACATAGTAAAATAAAATTCCAAATGTTACAAATACGTAGAAAAGGAAAGGTACAGAGTTTTGCAACAATTTTCCTTTATAAAAAATGAAAAATCAATGAAATAACAAATAAATAATTAGCCCCACAATTAAACTCTAGGTCACACGCCACTATATATTTTTTAAATCAAGGTACAAAGAAATATTGGTACGTGTACAAGTAAACATACAATACCCCTTTTCAATAGTTTTGGAACATACTTGTGTGATTTCACGTAAACAAAGCACTTAAATGCAAAGATATATTCAGGAGACAAAGAGGGTGATCTTTCAACCTCAAAATCCAAATGAAAAGTGACCAGGAGAAGGTCAAAGCACTAGGAGGAGCCTTTTGGACAGGAACACAGGGGGTCATTCTGATCCCAGCGGGCGGCAGTTGCCGCCCGCCTGGAGGGAACCGCCATTTGGCCGCCCGCGGTCAAAAGACCGCTGGGGCCATTCCAACTTTCCCGCTGGGCCGACGGGCGCTACCTAAGGTAGCGCCCGCCGGCCCAGCGGGAAAGGGGCCTGCAACACTGAAGCCGGCTCCGAATGGAGCCGGCGGTGTTGCAGGTGTGCGACGGGTGCAGTTGCACCCGTCGCGCTTTTCACTGTCTGCTAGGCAGAAAGTGAAAAGCATGCTGGGGCCCTGTTAGGGGGCCCCTGCACTGCCCATGCCAGTGGCATGGGCAGTGCAGGGGCCCCCAGGGGCCCCAGGACACCCTTTCCCGCCATCCTGTTCCTGGCGGTAAAAACCGCCAGAAACAGGATGGCGGTAAGGGGGTCAGAATCCCCATCGCCATGGCGGATTCGCCCAGCCGGGGGAAATCCGGCGGGAAACCGCCGGACCCGGTTTTCTGACCGCGGCTTTACCGCCGCGGTCAGAATGGGCAAGGAAGCACCGCCAGCCTGTTGGCGGTGCTTCCGTCACCCGCGCAGGGTCGGAATGAGGGCCACAGTCTTGAAGCCTCTGAGGCACTTTTTCCTCTTTGAAAAAACAGCCTTCTCAATCTAAAAAAAACAAACTTGAAGGGTCCATTGTTGAAGAAAATCTACTCAAAAACCACGTTTTGACTAAAGCTAGATGTATCTGGAGTAGAAAATGGACTCCAGGTGCATTTACGCTCATGAGCAGGACTGTTTTGGTGGCTGGCATGGCTGGAAGTTGCATAAGTAAATGCAAAGTCTGACATGCGTGGCCAGAAACAGTGTGAGTGAACGCAAAGTCCTGAGTTCACTCGCTAGCAGCCTGCGAGTATCATGGTGCTCGCAAGCGAGTGCCAATGCCCAAACTCGCATGCACAAACAAACTCCGCTGTTCACCAAATGGCGGAATTTGGGAACTCCGTGCTACTCAGCATAGTACGAAGTGTCTCAATTATGCAAATTCCACCAGCAGGGATAATTTATACGTCTGGGACTAGTGATAATACATCTGTACTTCAGAGTTATCCTATTTGTTATCTGTATTAACCTGTTCTGTGCCTTGGACGAGATGATCTCGTCCAAGGCTACAGTTGCCCCTTGGGGGCAGATTGGTTGATTTTAGGTCAATCTGCCCCCAAGGGGGCAAAAACCACTAGGCACCGGGGATTTGTTTTTTGGCGCCAATGTCACGCAGGGGGAGCGACCCCGTAGGCAAGGGTCGCTCCCGGGTGGGGGCTGGGGGACACATTTATTTTAGGCCATTTCTGCCCCCCCTGGGGGCAGATCAGCCTATTATTAGGCCGATCTGCCCCCGGGGGGGGGGCAGAACCCGCTAGGCGCCAGGGCAAATTTTTTTTGTGTGTTTTTTTGTTTGTTGTTTGTTTGTTTTTTTAGAGATGGGTAGCGACCCATCAGGCAAGGGTCGCTGCCCTGGGGAGCAAATTGTATTTAGGCCATTTCTGCCCCCCTTGGGGGCAGATTGGCCGATTGTAGGTCAATCTGCCCCCAAAGGGGCAGAAACCACTAGACACCTGGGATTTGTTTTTTGGCACCAATGTCACGCGGGGGAGCGACCCCGTAGGCAAGGGTTGCTCCGGGGGCGGGGTGGGGGTTGGGGGGGCAAATTTATTTTAGGCCATTTCTGCCCCCCCTGGGGACAGATCGGGGGGCAGAACCCTCTAGGAGCCAGGGGAATTTTTTTTTGTGTGGTTTTTTTTTGGTTTCTTTGTTTTTTTAGAGATGGGGAGTCATCAGGCAAGGGTCGCTCCCCTGGGGGGCAAATTGTATTTAGGCCATTTCTGCCCTCCTTGGGGGCAGATTGGCCGATTTTAAGTCAATCTGCCCCCAAGGGGCAGAAACCCCTAGTCACCTGGGATTTGTTTTTTCGCGCCAATGTCACGCGGGGGAGCGACCCCGTAGGAAAGGGTTGCTCCGGGGGGGTGGGGGTTGGGGGGGGCAAATTTATTTTAGGCCATTTCTGCCCCCCCTGGGGGCAGATCGGGGGGCAGAACCCTCTAGGAGCCAGGGCAATTTTTTTTTAGTGTTTTTTTTTTATTTTTTTTGTTTTTTTAGAGATGGGTAGCAACCCATCAGGCAAGGGTCGCTGCCCTGGGGGGCAAATTTATTTTAGGCCATTTCTGTCCCCCTGGGGGCAGAACCCTCTAGGCGCCAGGGGATTTTTTTTTTTTTGTGTTTATTTTTTTGTTTTTTTGTTTTTTTTAGAGATTGGGAGCGACTATCAGGCAAGGGTCGCTCCCCTGGGGGGCAAATTGTATTTAGGCCATTTATGCCCCCCCCTCCCGGGGCCGGCTGAGCTAGAGGCCAAACTCCACAGGTAGGCACTTTGCAAAAAACACCTCTGTTTTCTGTGAAAAAATATGTTGTGTCCACGTTGTGTTTTGGGCCATTTCCTTTCGTGGGCGCTAGGCCTACCCACACAAGTGAGGTACCATTTTTATCGAGAGACTTAGGGGAACGCTGGGTGGAAGGAAATTTGTGGCTCCTCTCAGATTCCTGAACTTTCTGCAACAGAAATGTGAGGAACATGTGTTTTTTTAGCCAAAATTTGAGGTTTGCATAGGATACTGGGTAACAGAACCTGGTCCGAGCCCCACAAGTCACCCAATCTTGGATTCCCCTAGGTCTCTAGTTTTCAAAAATGCACAGGGTTGGTAGGTTTCCCTAGTTGCCGGCTGAGCTACAGGCCAAAATCCACAGGTAGGCACTGTTTTCTTTCAAAAATTTGGATGTGTCCACGTTGCGCTTTGGGGCGTTTCCTGTCGCGGGCGCTAGGCCTACCCACACAAGTGAGGTATCATTTTTATCGGGAGACTTGACTTGGGGGAACGCTGGGTGGAAGGAAATTTGTGGCTCCTCTCAGATTCCAGAACTTTCTGTCACAGAAATGTGAGGAACATGTGTTTTTTTAGCCAAATTTTGAGGTTTGCAAAGGATTCTGGGTAACAGAACCTGGTCCGAGCCCCGCAAGTCACCCCTCCTTGGATTCCCCTAGGTCTCTAGTTTTCAGAAATGCACAGGTTTGGTAGGTTTCCCTAGGTGCTGGCTGAGCTAGAGGCCAAAATCTACAGGTAGGCACTTTGCAAAAAACACCTCCTGTTTTGTTTCAAAAATTTGGATGTGTCCACGTTGCGCTTTGGGGCGTTTCCTGTCGCGGGCGCTAGGCCTACCCACACAAGTGAGGTATCATTTTTATCGGGAGACTTGGGGGAACGCTGGGTGGAAGGAAATTTGTGGCTCCTCTCAGATTCCAGAACTTTCTGCCACAGAAATGTGAGGAACATGTGTTTTTTTAGCCAAAATTTGAGGTTTGCAAAGGATTCTGGGTAACAGAACCTGGTCCGAGCCCCGCAAGTCACCCCATCTTGGATTCCCCTAGGTCTCTAGTTTTCAGAAATGCACAGGTTTGGTAGGTTTCACTAGGTGCCGGCTGAGCTAGAGGCCAAAATCTACAGGTAGGCACTTCGCAAAAAACACCTCTGTTTTCTTCCAAAAATGTGGATGTGTCCACGTTGAGGTTTGGGGCGTTTCCTGTCGCGGGCGCTAGGCCTACCCACACAAGTGAGGTATCATTTTTATCGGGAGACTTGGGGGAACACAGATTATCAAAACAAGTGTTATTGCCCCTTGTCTTTCTCTACATTGTTTCCTTTCAAATATAGGAGAGTGTGTAAAAAAGACATCTATTTGAGAAATGCCCTGTAATTCACATGCTAGTATGGTCACCCCGGAATTCAGAGATGTGTAAATAACCACTGCTCCTCAACACCTTATCTTGTGCCCTTTTTGGAAATACAAAGGTTTTCTTGATAGCTATTTTTTACTCTTTATATTTCAGCAAATGAATTGCTGTATACCCGGTATAGAATGAAAACGTACTGCAGGGTGCAGCTCATTTATTGGCTCTGGGTTCCTTCGGTTCTTGATGAACCTACAAGCCCTATATATCCCCGCAACCAGAGGAGTCCAGCAGACGTAACGGTATATTGCTTTCGATAATCTGACATTGCAGGGAAAAGTTACAGAGTAAAACGTAGAGAAACATTTATGTTTTTTTCACCTCAATTTCAATATTTTTCTTTTTCAGTTGTTATTTTCTGAGAAAACCCTTGTAGGATCTACACAAATGACCCCTTGCTGAATTCAGAATTTTGTCTACGTTTCAGAAATGTTTAGGTTTCTGGGATCCAGCATTGGTTTCATGCCCATTTCTGTCACTGACTGGAAGGAGGCTGAAAGCACAAAAAATTGCAAAAATGGGGTATGTCCCAGTAAAATGCCAAAATTGTGCTGAAAAATTGGGTTTTCTGATTCAAGTCTGCCTGTTCCCGAAAGCTGGGAAGCTGCTGAGTTTAGCACCGCAAACCCTTTGTTGATGCCATTTTCAGGGGAAAAACAACAAGCCTTCTTCTGCAGCCACTTTTTCCAATTTTTTTGAAAAAAACGAAATTTTCCCTGTATTTTCTTGGCCTTCTTCAGGGGAACCCACAAAGTCTGGGTACCTCTAGAATCCCTAGGATGTTGGAAAAAAAGGACGCAAATTTGGCTTGGTTAGCTTATGTGGACAAAACGTTATGAGGGCCTAAGCGCGAACTGCCCCAAATAGGCAAAAAAAGGCCTGGCACGGGAGGGGGTAAAGGCCTGGCAGCGAAGGGGTTAATCTGGTATCACATAAGGAAAAATCAATAAACAGATTAAAAAAATGACAACCCTGCACATTTGCAAGCTTTTCTTCAGGAGCACAGAGTGGAGTCTAAGGGCACCTCCAAACCTGTTAAGTCCTGACTTGTATTTTTTCCTAAAATTGTTAATGTCTGTTCTTCCTCTTTGAGAAGTTTTTATGTTTGTTTTATAAATGATGTTAAATCAGTCTTGTCATTCTGCTTAATTTTCATTTAGCAATTGTTTTAATATGCTCACCTTAATTTTGTCCTTATAGGCCTCCGTTCCTCAATTTTATTTTGTGATACCACAGTATGTCTTCCACATCATCAAGCTTCTTCCCTTATGTCATCTCCCAGTAGCTTTAATGTGTCATCCTTTTGCGTGGTCTCAACACCCCCATCTTTTTTGACTATTTTTATAGTTATGCTTTCTCTCAGTTGTGTGTCTCAATCTATTTTTCTACCTCTCTGGCTGTTTTTTCATCACTTTTCTTTTTCTGTGCATATTTCGATACCTATTTGTGAGACATTTCTGCCTCTCCTTCACCAGTTTGTCTTTCCTTTCTGTTTCTTGCAATTTGGTTCATCTTATTTGTTTTCTGTTCAAAGTCAATTAACCTCTTTCAGTTAATAATTCCATCGCATTAAAATTTGTATCTCGGAATGTCAATGGCCTGGGTTCACCTATTAAACATCAGAGGATTTGATCTCATTTATCACATATGAATACTGATATTGCTTCATCCAGGAAATACACCTTTCCAAGCTTGAATGTACAAAACTGAAGAGAGGTAAGTGGGTACTGTCTTCTTTTCACCAGTCAATGGTGAGAAAAATAGTGTTGCTACACTATGTCATAAATCACTTTATATGCACTTAGGGGCAGATTTATGGAAAGTGGCCCTGCACTGAGTGCAGCGCCACTTTCCCTACGCCCCTTAGCACACCCCTACCACCACTATTTGTGCGCCATGTTTAAAATATGACGCACCATGGCGCAGGGCAGGGGGCAATAGCGTCTTTCTCATGATGCTACTGATGTACCCTGCAGGAGTAGCACCAAAATATTGGCGCTACTCCTGCAGCATACATAGGGCCTCATTCTAAAGAACGGAAGGCCCCTTTTTAACACCTGCTCTTGAACAGGCATTAAAAGTGCTGTAATAAATGGTGTAAGGAAATCTCGTAGATTTCCTTATGCCATTTTTTCGGCTCCCCAAACAGGGGAACACCCCTTTTGCATAAATTATGCCAGGTGCAGGAATAATGTAGCGCAAAGGGTTACAGAGCGGCGCAATGCATGCATTGCGCCACCCTGTAAATAAGACCCGCCGAGTTTGGCCTCGTTGGGCCACAATAACTTCAAACACAATGATGTTAATGTGGCACAAGGTGGCGCTAGGGGCCCATAAACATGCTGCAAGTTTCACAGGAATCCAATTCTGAGGGGGAGATGGTTTCTTACTTGTCTTTTGGTTAACAATGTTTCAGTTTCTCTTTTTAGTCTTCATGGCCCTACCAGTCTGACAGTCAATTTTGGTCTGATATTATTCAAAAACCTTTACAATATCCTGATGGTGTTTTTTATTTTTGCAGGAGATTGTAATTAGACTGTTGACCCTTTATCAATAGAGTTTCTACTGCTGCATATTTACCCAACAATTCTCAGAAACTATTCCTACAACCAGTTTCACAGTGCGCTCTGATTGATGGTTGGAAAGGTTCAAATACAAATCTGTGTGAGTACACTTATTATTCTCCGATGCACCAATCTCAGTACAGGATTGATTATATATTTATCTCACATTCCCTATTACAAAATGTACATTTCCCTGACACAGGCTCCATTTTTATTTCAGATCATGATCCAGTGTAAAGTCATGTCGATATTTTACAGAACACTAATAAAACTTACCAATGGAGATTTAACAATGCTCTTTTTTAGAATCTTCTTTCATCTCTACTTTCTCTTCTTTCTTTCTTGACTTTTTTTTAACTAATAATACCAATGAACTTAATTTCTATTACGTCTGGGATGCTTTTAAAGCCTCTGCCCACGATTTCACAATCAGATTTGTTTCGAAAAACAAAAAACGTTCTCCTAAAAAAAAATACCGAAATCCTCCAACGTATAAAACAATTAGAACATTCTTTCTACACCTCTAAATCCAAAGAATGCCTCCAAGATCTCATAAATGCCAAACTCCAGTATAGGAAACTTTCCACCAATGTAGTATCTTCCTTTCTTCTTAAATCCAGTGCCAAATATGGCTGCCATAACATATCTGGGGAAAGTATTAGCCAATTATCTCAAGATTAAAAAGAACACAAACGAGATTGATTTGATTAGGAATAACCACTCAAATTTATTATATAAAGATGAAGAAATTCTCGAACAATTTGTTCAATTCTTCAAACAACTTTACACTCCTAAACATATTCCAATGGACTCTGAAATGACACAATACCTTTTTAACTTCTTCAAGGATTTTGACAAATCCATAGATTTCACTGAATTCGAAAAAAATATTACTTTGTCTGAATCCCATTGTGCTTTATCTTCCCTAAATCAGACACAGCGCCAGGGCCTGATGGTTTTACTGTTGAATTTTTCACACATTTTTCCAAAACTAATTTTCTGTAAATTATCTCTTCTTATGAATACCTTTCTCTAATTGTGAAAATCCTCTGATTCTTTTTTGGATGCGCTCATTTGTCTCATTACAAAGGAAGGCATAGACTTACATCAGTGTAAAAATGATCGGCTAATTTCACTTGTCAACATTGATTATGAAAATGTTTCTAAGTCATTAGCTCTCCACCTGGGTTCATGTTTGCCTAAATTGCTCGGCAAAGAAAAATCTGGTTTTGTCAAGCGTAGTTATATAGTGGACAATACTTGTTTATTTTTTTACGTCTTCTCTAAATCTCAACAATCTTTTTATCCTTTAGCAGCCATTACCCTTGGTGTAGAGAAAGCTCTTGACTTTGTTAATTGGTCTTCTACCTTTCAAACTTTAAAATGGTTTGTTTTTGGACCCACAATCATCTCTCTTATTTCCCTGTCATATTCCGCCCCACAAGTAGCCATTAATTCTAATGAACATACTTCTTTCTATTTCCCTCTTGGTAGGAGTGTTCGCCAAGGTTGCACTCATTCACCACTCCTTTTCAATTTGGCTCTTGCACCTTTCCTATCTAGATTAGAAACAACCCTACAATACTGGGTTTCTCGTGGAATATCCAACAAATAAAGACAGCAGTATATGCTGATGACATTCTTCTATTGCTATGCGAACTCCATATCTCATTTTCTGCCTTTCCCCAAGAAGTTTCTTCTCACTCTCTCATTTTCTGGCTATAAACTTAATCAAGCCAAATGTGAAATCTTACTCTTAAAGAAATAAACCTTCAGGGGGCATTTCTCAGCAACTAATCTTTCCTCGAGTACTTCTAAATTTAAATACTTAGGTTTATGGTTTTCGTACGTGCTCAAAACCTCTGTTTCACTGAGTGTAGAAGACTGTAAACTTAAAATCACTAATCTGGTCAATTGCTGGCACCGTTTACATTTTTCCTGGTGGGGTGGATTAGACACCATTAAAATGATGATAGTACCAGTTGTCCTCTATACCATTTCTATAATACCTTTATCTATTCCACAAACATTTTTTAAGCAAATCAATTCCATACGTTCCTCTTTCTTGTAGAGTAAGAAGAAACCTGCCTCTCCCTAATCAAACTAAAACACACTAAAGCAGAAGGTGGTGTTAACCTCTCTGATTTTCAAAAATATAATTCAGCCTTTTTACTAAGACAATCTGTTCACAAACTCCCCTTAATTTGTTCATCTGGAGGAGTTTTTTCCCTTAATACTTGGCCTTCTCAAAAATGCCTCAAAATGTATACTCCCCCATTTAAAAAAACCTTTGCTATCTATTAAAACCTGTGAAATTGTTTGAACCCTTTGATATTCCCTCGTCCCTCAACTCCTTTATTTGGTATATTTCCTCCATATTGCACAAGAATCATCCCTTTTACTGGAAATCTTGGAGGAAATTTGGACTTATTTGGATGAACAACTCTTTGTCAATGACTTTTTTTCTTACTTTCTCTCAGGCTCAATCTCTTTTTTCTTTCATCTTTTCAAGATACATTTCTCCTTTTGCAAACTATCATATTAGATGTTGTTGCTAAATTCACTTCCAATCCGGTAGAATCTTCCACACCCTTCTCTATGCTGGGCAACCTTTTACACAACAACCCTGAAGCTTTGGCACTACATCAAGCTTTATGCAAACCTTCCACGAATAGGGTTAAATCAGATATTGAGCTGGGGTATGAGAATGATTTGGGATCAGTTTTGACTGTTTCCTTTTGGAGACTCAAATGCTATTCTACATTTACAACAGACTTCTCTTCTCTCCAGTTTCCTTATATCGTATCTATCCAGATCACTCTGACATACTGATACTTGTTGATCATATCACTCACAACATGCAGATCTCAAACTCATGTTTTCCAGTTGTACACTTGTTCTTCCTATCTGGACACAAGTTTGGAAACAGATCAACACAATTTTTGACACCTTTGTACCCTTTCTCTAACATTTTCATAGGTAGCTTATCTTGTGATTGGGAACATGTTTCACTTGAAATAATAATCATTGACCTTCTGTTGGCAGTGGTGATTCAGCAACTCACCAAAAACTGGAAGGATTTTTCTAAACTGTCTTTCCAAGCATGGTGGTATATGGTTTGTTATAACAATAGACTTGATACAACATATATTCACCCTATCACACTTATCACTAAGCACTCTGTCTTATGAAGTCCACTCACAAATTGCATAGCTAGGCAGGCTAAATCTTCACATTATCGTCACCTCATTAGGGATGAGGTTTCCAAGCCCCCTTGAGGTTCACTTATTAGGTTCACCTCAAATGTGTTAATTTGGTAGTGTAAGTATGTTTCATTTATTCATGAGCATGTATTTTATTATTGTGATGTATTTACTCAAATTGTATATGCAATTTTTCTCCCCCCATTTACAACCTTTGTACCAACCTTATTGCATTAATATATCTGTATTTGCTTCAGCCTAAGGAAGTCCTTCTAACCTAAAATTTAAAAAAATCTTGGCGCTGCTCTTAGTATGATGCTGGACATGAATACAACCAGCACTGTGGATTAAATACAACAGGGCTTGGTTCAGTGTGCCAAATTATCCCTTTCCACATACTACTATGTGAGTAACCTATCTAGACACACAACTCAATATCAGTATCACAATGCTCAAGCTAGGCACACATTTCAGTGCAGTATCACAATGCCCAAGTTAAACACACGTTTCTGTGCTGTATCACAAATGCCAAGCTGAATACACATTCATTCCAAGCAGCTGGACGTCATCAAACCCCCAGCCAATTTTTACAAAAATGACATCTGGAAGATGGTGCAAATGAATGCAGGAAATTTCCCAATACTTCTTTACCTGCTAAGCAATCTTGAGATCTGCAAAACTGACTGTAGCTTGACATGGCCTATCATTAACCTTATATTATAAAGGAACTTCCTCAGAGTTCACCTTAACCTTCCTAAACGTTTTGCATTTTGTAATTTCCAAGTAAACAGTCATTCATATTAAGGCTGAGATTCTATTTGGAAGTTGGTGCTGTATGGAAGAAGAAAAGTATTATTAGATCTCACAGTTGCCAGAGGCATTTCCACATGTCCTGCCTTCAGTCAGAAAGTACTAAGGATTCGGGTAGTTGTAGTTTTTTTAGGGTAGCTTTGCACATGTAGCATGCAGATTGATGTTTCCTAAAAACATCACAAAAAATAGGCTGGCCTGTGGCGGAGTGGCAGTTATGTTATGGAAATGAATGTATTTACATGTCTAGCGCAGTTTGCCCTTTGACTTGCCTCTAGATGACCCCATTTTAAGTAAGCAAGAGAGTAGGGGCATAGCAGACAAAATGTATGTGCCTAAGATCACACAATATGGGCATGTCAGCATTTGGCTGGTTATCTTTATTTGAAGCCTACAGCTTTGCCAATAACCACATTTTTCTTTCAAAATCTACTAGTTCTACGGATTTGCTAGAGGGTAGAACTACCAAAACAGAATATCTTTGTAAATAAATGAGTTACTTTAGTACTTATCAAAAGAATCCTGCTTACCCATCAGGGATGGCTCCTCTGTTAGGGCAGAGGAGTGTCGCCCCCCCCCAACGAGCAGCAGCAGCTGCAAAACCTTTACAAGAAAACAATAACAAATTGTGTTTATCGTTTTCTTGTAAAAAGGCGGGGCATTGGGGGTGACAAGCACTGAGAGGAGTACACAGAGCACTCCCCTCAGTGAGCATGTATGTTTGGCCGGCCATCTTGGGCCAGCCAAACACACATGTGCAATTGTCTCTCTACAGCGCAGCAACACAGTTGCTAGGCTGTAGAGAACCTGCACAGGCTCCCAACCAATCATAATGCTGCTTAGAGCAGCGTCAGGGTGGGCCAAATGGCAGTCTGGGAGCCTGTGCCTGCAGCCTGGAGCAACGAGGGGAAGAGGAGCATAGCGGCGACAATGTAAGAGGTTAGCTTTTTTTTTATTTTTTATTATTAAATGTTCCTCCCCAGACGCTGCACCCATCCCGCCCCTTCAGAGGGGAGCAAGCCACAACTGTTACTCATGCATAACAAGTGCACTATATAATGGCAGTCACTCTGACTGCAATACTGGCAAAATATAGACAAAGCACTGGTGTGACTTGTTTTGAATCACTAAACAACCACAACATACAGCAATCTTAGGGAGCTTTACGTTCTGCTGTGCATCAGTATATGGCAGGATTCAATGAATGGGAAATGTAGGCATAGTGTGGAGTGGTAGTCAAGAGAATGCTATGTCACATGATCATCTGAAAGGAGCTAAAATCAAGCATCTAAAAAACAGTAATAATACCCTTCTCATCCACCAGTGAAACAGAAGCCTGGTAGATGGTGAAGAGCACTCTTTCACAACTACCAAGTGACCTCATTTCATGTGAGGCATCTTAGGGGGTTATTACAACTTTGGAGGAGGTGTTAATCTGTCCCAAAAGTGACGGTAAAGTGACGGATATACCACCAGCCGTATTACGAGTCCATTATATCCTATTGAACTCGTAATACGGCTGGTGGTATATCCGTCACTTTTGGGACGGATTAACACCTCCTCCAAAGTAGTAATAACCCCCTTAGTCAGTTCTGTGTTTTTAGCCAAACGCACTTTGTGTGCAAATGCATAATGTTAAAATAAAATCTACAAGTCCCAAAGTGCATTAATTTATTGGCTAAAGAGGCAGGAATTGTTTAATGTTTCCCACATGACAAAGGACATTTGCAAATTTATGGAGTTTCCAAATATCTATTGCTGCATAACAGATCAGTATCCCTCCAGCCAGATATCCTCAGCTTACATTAGATTCAATTTAGCAGAACTAGAGACATTACCCAATGTAACAATGCAAATTATTTATTTGCAAAGTCAAAATAATCTGTGCTGTGATAGTGGACTGCACTACATACTTGAATCCATATCACCCTTTGAAGTCACTACCTTCCTATCTTCCAAGGATGCATTGATATGGCTGCATATCAATTTCCCCAGCACAAAAAACATACCTATTGATGCCTTAGTCCACAGTGTGAACATGGCCAAATACCTTGAACATTGATGATTTTGAACTGTAACGTTCAGAGAGTGTCAAGTTCTTGGATTCTTCATGGGAACAAACCTCACTTTAAAGAAACATATTGCCAAGAATATTAAGACAGTGTAGAACAAGCTCACTCTACTAAACAAAAAAGTGTTCCTTCCAGGAAGCAATTGATGTTCAACTCCACGTATTCTCACACCTGGAGAGTGGTAGTGTCCTGCTCGACTAGCTCAAAGACTCCAGACTTGCCCTGCCTAGTTACATCCTACGTGCTGCAACACATCTCATCTATGCCCCGAAGTTAGATCACATCATCTTCAATCTGAAGGAACTCCTCTGTATCCCCTTGTCAGCCGGCACCCTCTTTAAAAGCATCTGTGTCATTTTAAAAGTCATCAGAACCAGCACCTCTACTCATCTGGTTGACAAGTTTACCATATCTGCTGGCTCTCTGTACACCCTCACCAGGGCACTGTGAATGTGAAGGCAAAAAAATGTTAAAAAGAAGAAAATATGCCAACAGGCCTTCTCTATCTAGGCACTCATGAACTGGAACACAGCCACATCCATCAGGACTGCACAACTCTGCTCTAATTTAGTAAAGTGTTGAAGACACACCGCTTTAAATAAAATGAATAATGATTATAATAAAGAAATCTCTAAAGCACCTGATTACTCGATTCCGAGTGTCCCCACAGTAGGATTGTAAATCCACAAGAGCCCAGACCCCCAAAACAGAGACCTACTTTAAGACTGTTTAAAGAACCAGGTCTTAAACTTCTCTCAAAAAACTAGTTCTGAGCATTTCTGTCTCAGATCAACAGGGAGGGAGTTCCATAGTTTGGTGCCCAAAACAAAAATTTGAACGAGCGGCATCCCATATGTGCACCTTCCACCCTCCTTGGAACCACAGAAATTGCTCCTTCTGTGGATCTAAGACATCTGCAAAGTCTATAGTGTAGGAGACTTGCCTGGCTTGTAGTGGGTACCTTGGGTATTTACACCTTATACCAGGTCCAGTTATCCCTTATTAGTGAAATGTAGTAGTGTTCCAGCAGCTTAGGCTGATAGAGGTAGCTATGGCAGAGCAGATTAGGCTGAACTAGGAGACATGCAAAGCTCATGCAATACCACTTATAGTTACACAGTACTTATACACAGGCAAAGACAATACTCAGTGTTACCAAAAATAAAGGTAGTTTATTTGGGTGACACAGTACCAAAAATATCTTAGCGACAATACTCCTTCTGGATGTAAGTATTATACACAATATATAGACTAGACACTAAAATAAGGTAAGTAATTAGACATAGGATAGTGCAAACAATAGGAAATGCTATAGAATGCAATGGGAGAAAATAGGTCTAGGGCCAACACAAACCATATACTAAGAAAGTGGATTGCGAATCACAAATTTCCCCCTAGACAAGTGTAGTGTGTGCAGAATCGCTGGGAGAGTAAGACTACAGTAAAGGTAAGTAAATTACCCCACCCCAGAGCCCAGAAATGCAGGAGTAAGTAGTTTCATTAGGGCACACTACACCTTGTGATATGGATTATTGCAGTAAGCAACCAAGTCTGCAGACAAAAACTGCTGGATTCCTGGACCTGAAGTCCTGCAAAAGAAGGGGACCAAGTCCAGAAGTCGAAAGAAGTTCCAGGAAGTAAGGGAGCCCCTGCCAACCCAGAAGAGGGTGCAAAAGAAGAGTCCCCGGTTGGATGAGGACTGCAGGAATGCACCCTAGGAGGATTCCAGTGGGTTCCTGCTTGATGCAAAGGATGTCCCTTGACTTGAAGATGGATGCAGATGTGATTTCGTGGTGAAAGTCGCCAAAAAGCCTTGGTTACAACAAAGTTGTGTTTTGCATCAAAATGGCGCTGGCTGGACCCAGGAGGGACCGGGGGGCCTCAACTCTGTGTGAGGAGGAAGAGGGGGATCTCAGCACTTCAGAGAGCCATCAGGATGCCAGACAGCACCCACGGGAGTCGCAGGACACGGGACAAAGGAGGTTCAAAACGTGGTTTGTGCAGCACTGCAAAGAAGAGTCCCACGCTGCCAGAGGTCAACTCAGCGTGTTGAGCATCTCAGGTTAGAGTGCTGGGGATCTGGGCCAGGCTGTGCACGAAGGAATTTTGCAAATAGTACACAGAGGCCTCAGGAGGTGAAGAAGACACGGTGCACGGGGGTACTGTCGCTCTCAGGGAAGGCAAGGTCTCACCTCCTCCAAATTGCGTCAGCAGGACCTCAGGGCAGTCTGTGTCGATGGGGTCCACCCTCTGTGTTTCCAGGAGCACACTCGTCGCTGTGGGAGGAGTCCAGGAGTACCAGTTGTCTACTTGGAAGGTGCCTGCGTGAGCAGGGGAGTGACTCCGTCACCCCACAGGAGATTTCTTTGGTCCTTCTGGTGCAGGATGAAGACAGTGAGTCCTCAGAGCATGCACTCCGTGGAAACTGTTGCAGTTGCTGGATGGAGCTGAAGTTACAGAAGAAAAGTATCCCTTGTGGATACTTTGTTGCTGTTACAGCGGCTCCTGGAGCAGGCTGCGATTGATTCAAGGTCAGAGGATGAAGTAGTAGTTGCAGAGGATTCCTGCTGGAAACTTGCAAGTAGAATCTGCAGAGAACACACAGGAAAGACCTTAAATAGCCCTGAGGGGGAAATTGGCTACCTTCTCAGGTAAGGACCTATCAGGAGGGGTCTCTGGCGTCAGCTGCTGGCACTGGCCACTCAGAGCCCTCCAGAGTGCTCCCACACTTTGCAAAGCAAGATGGCTGAAGTCTGGGACACACTGGAGGAGATCTGGGCACCACCCTGAGGGTGGTGATGGACAGGGGAGTGATCACTCCCCTTTCCTTTGTCTAGTTTTGCGCCAGAGCAGGGGACAAAGGATCCCTGAACCGGTGTAGACTGGCTTATGCAAGGAGGGCACCATCTGTGCCCTTCAAAGCATTTCCAGAGGATGGGGGAGGCTACCCCTACCCAGCCTGTAACACCTATTTTCAGGGCGAGAGGGTGTAACACCCTGATCTCAGAGGAAATGCTTTGTTCTGCCTTCCTAGGACTGAGCTGCGCAGACCCCAGGAGGCCAGAACCCTGTCTGTGAGGTGGCAGCAGCTGTAGCTGCAGTGCAAGCCTCAGAGAGCTGGTTTGGCAGTACTGGGGGTCCATAGTGGAGCCACCAGGATGCATGGAATTAGCTCCCCAATACCTGATTTGGAATGGGGGGACAATTCCATGATCTTAGACACCTTACATGGCCATATTTGGAGTTACCATTGTGAAGCTTCTTATAGGTATTGACCTATATGTAGTGCACACGTGTAATGGTGTATCCATACTCACAAATTCCCGGGAAATGGCCCTGAACTATGTGGGGGCACCATTGCTAGTGCAAGGGAGCCCTCACACTTAGTAACTTTACACCTAACCTTCAGTAAGTGAAGGTTAGACATATAGGTGACTTGTAAGTTACTTCAGTGCAGTGAAAATGGCTGTGAAATAGTGTGTGTACTATTTCACACAGGCTGCGTGGCAGGCCTGTGGAAGGGTTAGTCTGAGCTGCTTATAGGTGGCAAAAGAAATGCGGAACCCCAATACCCTGGGTACCCAGGTACCATATACTAGGGACTTATAAGGGGGGGTCCAGTGTGCCAATTGAAATTGGTAAATAAAGTCACTAGTCTATAGTGACAAATTTAAAAGCAGAGAGAGCATAAGCACTGAGGTTTTGATTAGCAGAGCTTCAGTGACACAGTTAAGCACTACTGACAACACACACATTAGGCCACAAACTATGAGCACTGGGGTCCTGGATAGCAGGATCCCAGTGAAACAGTAAAAACACACTGACACACACTCACAAACAGGCCAAAAGTTTGGGTAACCATGTTAAAAAGAGGCTACTTTCCCACATATAGGGTTTATCAAGGAATGAAGATATTGAGGGCCTTTTATATTCAAGATTTTATAACAAAGGCATAAGGCTTTAAAGGATACAGCCTTCCTGATTAAGAGCCAATAAAGTTGAACGAGGGTTGAGGAGAGTATATAGGAATGTTCAGTAGCACAAGTGCTGCAGCATTCTGTACTCTTCGAAGCATCCTTAACCTGCTTTGGGAAGCACTGAGATATATCAGATTACAGTAGTCTAGTCTAGAAATCAGTAGGGCCTGGACTACCGACTTCCTGGAGACTTATGGGAGAAAACCCAAGATCTTGTGTAGCATTTTAAAAATACCAAAACAGACACAGGTAAGACTAGCTATCTGGCTGTCGAATGTAAGAGTATTACTGAACCAGATGCTATGGTTCTTCTTTGGAGTTGGTACTGGCCCTAGAGCATCTGCCCACCATGCAGTGGACCAGATTGATGGCTGCTTCCCCAGAACCAGGACCTCGGTTTTCTCAGCATTCAGCTTAAAGCAGCTGTGGTCTATCCACTCTGCTAATCTAAGCAGGCAGAATCTAAAGCTGGCCACAGAGGTTTCTTCCTGCTGCATCAAGGTAATAATTAGCTATGTGTCATCAATGTATGACAATATTTAATGATACAATGCTCAATCACATCGGCAAGGAGGCGCATATACAGATTAAATAATGTTTCGCTCAGGGCCTAGCCATGCGGCACCCCCTGCTGCAGTGACAAATCCTTGGATGAACACAGCTGTTGGGTCACCTGGAAGGTGCGGTTCTGAAGAAAACATGTCAACCATCTCAGAGCTGAGTCCCTGACACTGTACAACCAGAGCCGTTTAAGAAGAAAGCCATGGGATGCAGAGTTGAAGGCTGCAATGAGGCCCAGACTTATCAGTGCAGCCATCTTACCTCCATCAACAAAGAGTCTGAGAGACTTGAAGGCAAGCTGCAGTGCTGATTTAGTATTGTACTGAGGTTGGAACCCTGATTAGGTCTCATACAAAAGATCTTTATCCTCTTAATGTGCCATATCAGTTTTGGTTTAACATGTTTTTCTGCTACTTCAGAGAAAAACTGAAGCAGAGAGATAGCCCTAAAATGTTCTAGTTTAGCAGGATCCAGTGTGGGTTTCTTACAAAGTAGAACAACTGTAGCATTTTCTCACTTAGAAGTGTACATCAATGCCTTTCTACCTCCAACTCCATCTCTGGCCACTTATTAGTTGTGTCATTGCATTTGACCCTGTGCAGCAGTCCACCACCTTTCGGTTATCTTTGCACTATTTAAATACCACAGACATAGATACAGAGCAATGAAAGCAAAACATACATTTGTGATGCACGGTATGTCTGTCATTGCTGGCTTAGACAGGATCCTGGCATATCAGCATTGCGTAATACTTTAGGGAGAAGTGAGGAGAGAAGAGGAGGAGAAGAGAGGATATTTCTGTCTGTTGGAAGTTCAGCACCTCAGTGTGGGAATTCCAGCTGCAAGGAAAAACTCAAAAGCCCAGATTTATACTCTGCTTGCGCTGAATTAGTGCCATTTTGTTACGCTAAGTCACCACAAACTTAACTCCATATTTATATTTTGACACTAGAATAGTCTAACGTAAACAAATTGGAGTTAAAGTCATTTTTTGGATGCGTGAACCCACCTTACATCAATGAGATGGAGGGTGGGCGCTCCATCCCAAAAATTACTCTAAGGCCCTAGCGCCTTATTTATCCTCCAGTGCAAAAATGGTGCACGGGAGGGAGGCAGGCCTAAATAATGGCGCTAAGCCTGCTTAGCGCCATTATTTAATGCCTGGGTCAGGGCAGGAATTGGGGGACCTGTGGAACCATTTCCATGGTCAAACACTGTTGAATAAATCCACAGGTGCCCTCCCAAGGCCCCAGAGACCTCCCACCCCACCAGAGGGACACCAGAGGATGGGGACCTCATCCCAGGTAAGTAAAGGTAGGTAGAGGTAAGTATCATTCTATTTTTTTAAAGTGCAATTGGGGGCCCTAAAATGGGCACCCCTGCATGGCACTCGGTGCCATGACCATGCCCAGGGGACACTTTTCCCCTGTGCTGGCCATTGGGGTGGTGGCATTGACTCCTGTCTTTTATAAGACAGAAGTCATGTGGTATGTTAGGTTTTGCATCAAGAAATTATGCTAGGCTGGTTAGAGTAATTGTTTTTTACTCTAACAAGCCTAACGTAATTTTTCAGTGCAAAACCCCTTTCTCCCATACCGCCACCCCCACCCGGCTAACATAATTTTCCCTGACGTTAGCCCACCATTTGCGCCGGATTGCGCTATTCCATAAATAAGATGCCTGGCTGGCGTCTTGGAATGGTGCTAGCCGGCGGTAAACCTTTTCACTCGAAACTGTGTTAGCGCAGTTTGCTTGAAAAAGTATAAATCTGGGCCAAAATGCCATAACTAACAAACTGTATCACCACAAATAAGCACAATGGAAAATGAAAATGTCATATATAATCACATTGAAAACCTGACAGCTATGCAGTGCTGTAGGAGAAATATAAATGCACACCTGCCATCCCAAGCAATTTAGTCAGTAGGATACTGATTTTCAGGATGTTGTAAAGCCTATTTTTTTTACAGGGTTATGCTACATTGTTTGGCCAAGTAGAGGTTTCTAGACTTACTGAGGCATATGCAACATTAGAAAAAATATAACCAAACAAGCTGTTCCTTGCCTGGTGCAGACCAAAATCGACAGGCTGACTGTGGGCACCTGCATGGATGGGGCTGAGGTCTGGCACCATTAACGCCTACAGCTCTAAGCATTCTACTCTGGTATCACCCTGGACAACTGATCTGCTTTGAAGTCTGTAAGTGTGCATGCCAATTGGTAGTTATCACTAAAGTATCCTAGAACAACATTGTATGCCACTCTACTGTGGCTTGGTAGGAACACCAACCCACCTCACTTTCACTGTGAGCTGCCTCAAAAGCATGTGAATAACAATGGGCCCCTATCCTATGCATTCAGATTTAGAACTGGCTGTCACGAAAAAATAGAAAGAACATGGGCCCTAACTTAAGCAGAGAGAGGATACTCACTGAAGAGATATAAAGAGTTCAGTCTGATTGAGGAAGAAGAATACTTACCAAAACATAAAGCAAATACCACTTGCTTAGCATCAGTCAGTTCCAGGGACAACCTGACATAGGTAAAGCTTGGTCAATCACTCACTAGCAGGAGATTGGCAGAGGATTCATGGGTGATGAGGGCAGAAGGTCAACAACATGTGAAGGAATAGATATGCCTTGTCAATGTCAAATATTTGTGGCAATTGTAGGCAGGGCTCAGAGGTCATCCATTTTTGGGTAGAGCCGGCTTAGCCACTGAAGGCACGAGTGTGGTTTGAGGCTGATGCCTGACTGTGACACAGATGAGCTGACCTTTCACATGGCGTATGCCTGCCACCAATAGTGTAACATCATGCAACAAGAATTAAAAACAAAGCATCATTATTTGATGTAAAATAGGAGAAGGAAAGAGAAACCCATCAAGTTATTGAACTGCACTATATGAAACCAGAAACACTAGGATTAATCCCTGCCTCCCTGCATAACCAAATTGCATTAACCTAGGCAATATACCTTTTTCCACCATGCCTCTGTTTTCTTCATTATTACTTATTAAGCACCTTGAGATATAGAGTTCACAATCTGTGCTGTACAAAACCCTCTCCTGTATTTGATTTAATAGTATGTATTGATGCCCTTATGTATGCTTGCCATATATGGGGTGATTAGCAACAGACTTGCCTCTTAGTTCACTAATGATATTCTCATATTAGTGAGAGTTATGACTGTTTCAAAGTTCATGATTAAAAAACATAACATTTATGAAATGTCTCTCAATGCCTTGATATAACCTGATGTACTAAGGTGAAGCTCTTCCGCATTTTAAAGAAATACTCTATATTTAATGTTAAGAGATTTCCTCATATTTGTACAAGATGTTTTTTGCACGCTTAACATGCCAAACATTTCATGGGACAATCTCATGCACAGGCTTATAGGGTCATGCTGGACCATGACCTGGCTTTGGCTCAGCTCCCCCTGTTAATATTATTGGCTCACCTTCCACTGTATGTTTGGGAATGTAACAAAGGTATGAAAACTTCTCCAGAGCATCATGATTTGAGTACAGCATGGGTAGTTAGTCACATGCTTGGAGATCATTGGTTTATCATGGCAGGGCTTAGGGCCAATAGTATATATCAAAAAATGGGTAATATTGTAGCACAGTGGGACACTAATTGATAATAGGCAGGGCAGAGAAAGCGTCAGTCCTATGTAGGAGGATTGAGAATGATCTGTAGAGTTGAGTGAAGGAGTGTGAGATGAGTGCATTTGGGGCAGTCACACATGGGTAACTCAACAGAAGAGCACCAAAAGAGTAGTGCTGTCCTACTAGGCTAGGGTGAGGGAGATGGCCAATGATGAAGCATGCCATGTTATGTGTGGTTGGAGCATCTCATCCGTATTTATTATTTTTTAGGTCACCTGTAACTATAAATGTAGGCTAGGGAAACAGTGGCCATATTTTAGGAGCTCCTCACCTCTCTCTGTGTGTTATTAAGTTTTGAAAGGAGGCTATATGGTGAGCGATCCTCTATTTCTCTCCTTGTGCTAATAAACATCAGAATGAAAACATATTTCTGCAAAGACATTAGTCCACTGAACTGTTTTATGGGCTGGGACAGTCAGCCACAAACAGGAGCTCTGGTGATCATTCAGGAGGGAAGAAGAAAGCAGATTTATTCTTGAGGACAGTCATTTTGGAATGCCAATAGGCAGAGGTAGACATCACAAAGGTAACTCAGCATGGCTCAAGGAACTGGTCAATAGTAATGATCAGAACCCTGTTCAGAGGGTCATAGGGCAAACTGAGGCTTCTGGACCCAAGCATGGAGGTTGAGGCCTTTCACTCCTTAAGTCCCAGGGCCAGACCTCCTATGAGTTCTAAGCAAGTGAGCCAAGTACCCCTACTTCACTTGACTCTTGTGGCAGAACAAGTCGAGCAGTCCAAGCCTTCCCATGGGTGTTGTGAGGGGGTGTAGACACAGGGATGTGAACACAGGCTCACAGTTAAAAATATGCTTAGCAGCAGTTATAAATGATTGTCAAGTCAAATACTTGATTTTATGAGAAAAGGAGCATTTATATGCAATCACAAAGCCAAATGCGACATTCACAAATGATACACACAGTCCCCTGAGGTCAAGGATCCAGTGTTTCATAGGCAGGTCCCTGAGTCCCACTCCCCTCAATATGTGAGCATCTAACCTGGTTTTTCCATAGGAGTGAATGAAGGCTTAGATGCTAAGTCCCAACTTGCCAATCAGACAAGAAAGACCAACAGAGTGAAAGCAACTCCTGACCAGTGGGGAAGATGGGCAGCTATAAGAGAACTTCTGCTTCTAGGGATGACGGTTCTGCAGGCCATAGTTCTATAATGGATGTAAACGGAGCTTAGAGATTTCTGCAAAACAGAATTCTGTGGAGTTCCCAAAAAACTCTGCGAGAACTCCGCCTCAGTCCATCAACAGGCTTGGCCACCTGTTCGCACTGATTCGTGCCAATTTCTCACTCCCTGTTGCAAAGCAATCACAAATGGCACCACAAGATCGCATGTGCACACTGCCATCTTGTTTGTCCTATTTTGTGCATGGTGCAGGGCGTGTTTTTCAATCCAGTCTCTATCTTTATAGTCCTTACATTATCCTACTTATGCTCTCCTCTTTTACATTTAGCACATTAGTTTGTGTGTTTGTTTATTTTACGTTTTTGACTTTTTCAATTTTCTGTGACTTTTTTCCTTTTTTAATTTTCCCCTAAATTCCTCATTTCTTCTTTTCTGTTCCTTCTGTTTACTGTCTTTTTTTTCTTCCCAGCTAGCACCATGGTAGAGTGTGGGAGAGGTGATGCCAGCGCAGGGGTGCAACTAACTGCACACCCTGCAGTCGCTGGTGCTACCAGGGTGTACAGTCCTGAGCCATTTTCAGTGAGAAGGAGGTGGCTGCGCTGTTTTTGTTGTGCAATGCCATCTCCTCTCAATGCTGGCAGTAGGCGGCAGAACCGGGAGTGGGTACGGGCTGTGGGAGCATCAGCTGGTGTGGGGGAGAGTGCTCTGTTGCATGTGCAGGCATACTGGGGTTTGGCGTACCCAGCAGCAGCTGATGCACAGCTGGGCCAACATCTTCAACCTGCTTGACCTGCTTAGCATCTAGGTTGCGGGGCTTGATGATGTTCAATTACTAATTTAATGTGCACGACAATGCTAATTTTCTTTCAAATGGCATTCTACTCACACACGAGGTAAGTTAAGTTCATATACGTTTACGAATATTATGTGATCCAATTTGAGCAAGCCAGGTGCTCAGTTCTACCTAGTTCTGCTTGTCGCTGAAGGCGCTTGCTTTGGCTGGATACTTAAGAAGTCATGCAGACTCCTCTGTCCTGTCACTGAGATAGTGGTACTGTGTAATGGTAGTAAAATCCACAAGTTATCATTCTCTGTGTCGTTCTTTTTGTGTAGCTCGTACAGCCTCAAGCAATCTCCTAGTGATGTGTAGTACGCATTTAGGCATAGAAAAGGGAAACTGTCTGAGTTGGACCATCAAAAAGGGTTGTGAAGCAAAGATCATTCTTTGCAATGAATTAGTAGTTCCAAATGTATTTTAGGAAATATTGAATAGGGCTTAGGTAAGGTTTCAGAAATTAGGAATTGGTCAACTCAAAAATATAGGTGATCTGATTCAGAAAAGTAAATCAAATCAAATCAAATCATTAACATTTATAAAGCGCGCTACTCACCCGTGCGGGTCTCAAGGCGCTAGGGGGGAAAGGGGGGGTTATCGCTGCTCGAACAGCCAAGTCTTTAGGAGTCTCCGGAAAGCGGAGTGGTCCTGGGTGGTCCTGAGGCTGGTGGGGAGGGAGTTCCAGGTCTTGGCCGCCAGGAAGGAGAAAGATCTCCCACCCGCCGTGGAGCGGCGGGTGCGAGAGACGGCAGCAAGTGCGAGGCCAGCGGAGCGGAGGGGGCGGGTGGGGACGTAGAAGCTGAGGCGTCTGTTGAGGTATTCCGGTCCCTTGTTGTGGAGGGCTTTGTGTGCGTGGGTGAGAAGACGGAAGGTGATCCTTTTGCTGACTGGGAGCCAATGCAGGTGTCTCAGGTGTGCGGAGATGTGGCTGTTGCGGGGTACGTCGAGGATGAGGCGGGCCGAGGCGTTTTGGATGCGTTGCAGGCGGTTTTGGAGTTTGGCGGTGGTCCCGGCGTAGAGGGTGTTGCCGTAGTCCAGGCGACTCGTGACAAGGGCGTGGGTCACGGTTTTTCTGGTGTCGGCGGGGATCCAGCGGAAGATCTTGCGGAGCATGCGGAGAGTGAGGAAGCAGGCGGAGGACACGGCGTTGACTTGCTTGGTCATGGTGAGAAGAGGGTCCAAGATGAAGCCGAGGTTGCGGGCGTGGTCTGCGGGGGTCGGTGCGGTGCCGAGGGCCGTGGGCCACCAGGAGTCGTCCCAGGCGGACGGGGTGTTGCCGAGGATGAGGACTTCCGTTTTTTCAGAGTTCAGCTTTAGGCGGCTGAGCCTCATCCAATCTGCGACGTCCTTCATACCCTCTTGTAGGTTGGTCTTGGCGCTGGCGGGGTCCTTGGTGAGGGAGAGTACAAGTTGGGTGTCGTCGGCGTAGGAGGTGATGATGATGTCGTGCTTGCGTACGATGTCGGCGAGGGGGCTCATGTAGACATTGAAGAGTGTCGGGCTGAGCGATGAGCCTTGAGGTACGCCGCAGATGATCTTGGTGGGTTCTGAGCGAAACGGAGGGAGGTAAACTCTTTGGGAGCGGTTAGCGAGGAAGGAGGCGATCCAGTCCAGGGCCTGGCCTTGGATCCCGGTGGAGCGTAGGCGGGTGATTAGGGTGCGGTGACAGACGGTGTCAAAGGCAGCCGAGAGGTCGAGGAGAATGAGGGCGACTGTTTCACCGTTGTCCATCAGGGTTCTGATGTCGTCTGTGACTGAGATGAGGGCGGTTTCCGTGCTGTGGTTGGTTCGGAATCCGGTTTGTGAAGGGTCGAGCAGGTTGTTGTCTTCCAGGAAGGTGGTCAGCTGTTTGTTGACGGTCTTTTCTATTACCTTGGCTGGGAAAGGTAGAAGAGAGATGGGGCGGAAGTTTTTCAGGTCGCTTGGGTCAGCCGTAGGTTTCTTTAGTAGGGCGTTGACTTCAGCGTGCTTCCAGCATTCGGGGAAGGTAGCAGAAGAAAAAGAAGAGTTGATGACGGTCTGGAGGTGCGGGGCGATGATGTTGTCGGCTTTGTTAAAGATGAAGTGCGGGCAGGGGTCCGAAGGGGCGCCGGAGTGGATAGAGTTCATGATGGATTTGGTTTCTTCCGTGTTGATGTGGGTCCAGTTGTTGAGGGTGATGTCCGGGGAAGCGGGTTCAGTGGTGTATGGTTGGGTCTGGTGTCCGAAGCTGTCGTGGAGGTCGCTGATCTTGCGATGGAAGAAAGTGGCGAGGGATTCGCACAAATTCTGTGAGGGCGTGACGGCGTTGGCACTGGCGCTGGGGTTGGAGAACTCTTTGACGATGCTGAAGAGTTCTCTGCTGTTGTGGCTGTTTTTGTCTAGTCTGTCGGTGAAAAAGTTCCTTTTGGCAGTGCGGATCAGGTGGTGGTGTTCGCGTGTAGCGTTCTTGAGGGCGGTCATGTTGTCCGCGGTGTGGTCCTTGCGCCAGGCCTTCTCAAGGGCACGACAAGTTTTCTTTGATTCTTTGAGGGTGTCAGAGAACCAGAGAGGTTTTTTGGTGTTGGTCTGTCGATGCGTGCGTTTGAGGGGAGCAAGGTTGTCAGCGCAGTTGGAGATCCAGTTTGTGAGGTTGAGAGCTGCGTCGTTGGGGTCGGTGGTGAGGGTGGGTTGGTTGGCGGCGAGAGCGGAGAAGAGTTGCTCTTCAGGGATCTTGTTCCACTGTCGACGAGGGGTGGGTTGAGTGCGGAGGTGGGAGGTCTCGCGTCGGAATGTGAAGTGGACGCAGCTGTGGTCGGTCCAGTGTAGGGCAGAGGTGTGGCTGAAGAAGATGTGTTTGCTGGCGGAGAAGATAGGGTCGAGCGTGTGTCCGGCGATGTGGGTGGCGGTGTTCACCAGTTGTTTGAGGCCGAGGTTGGCGAGGTTGTCGAGCAGGGTGGTGGTGTTGGGGTCGTTGTTTTGTTCCAGATGGAAGTTGAGGTCGCCTAGGAGGATGTAGTCCGGTGAGGCGAGGGCGTGCGGGGAGATGAAGTCGGCGATGGCGTCGCTGAAAGAGGCGCGAGGTCCGGGAGGACGGTAGACGAGGGATCCTCTGAGGGTGGTCCTTGGGTCGGTGCGAATCTGAAAATGCAGGTGTTCAGCGGCGAGGGGGGGGTCTTCGGTGGAGGTGGTGACGCTGATGGAGTCTTTGAAGATGATGGCGACACCTCCTCCTACTTGGTTGGTGCGGTCTTTTCTGGAGATCTTGTAGCCTTCGGGGATGGCGGGTAGCGATGTCTGGAGCAGAGGAGGCGTTCATCCATGTCTCCGTGATGAAGGCGACGTCCGGGGCTGTGGAGTCCAGGAGGTCCCAAAGTTCAACGGCGTGCTTGTGGATGGAACGAGCGTTGATCAGGATGCACTTGAGGTGGTTGATGGCGCGTGGGCTTGTGGTCGTGGTAGTTGCGTGGTGGAAGATGCGTTTGCAGGAGTTGCAGGCGAAGGGTCCATGGGTGCGTTTGGGGTGAGCTAGGAAGCAGGTTTTGGAGCGCCCTGGGTTGAGGGCGTGGAGGGTGGTGGGGTCGTAGCGGATCAGCGGGCTTGGGGGAGCTGGGGACCAGGGGTCGTGGCGCTGGGCGCGGGCCAGGCGCGGACGGGCGCAGACGGGCTTGCCTCTGGCGCGCCTCCGGCGCGCCAGCGGCGTGCCCGCTGCGCGCGCCCGCTGCGCAGTCGCGCAGCGGCCGCCATAAGAGGTAGGAGGGGGGGGAGGGGTCAGCTGGGGGCGAATGGGAGCTGGGGGGCGGGGGCATGCAGGAGGTCGCTCTGGAAAGCGCGAGGGAGGGGGGGGGACAGGTAGAGTGAGAGGAGCTGGGGGAGGGGGTTTAGGGTGGAGGAGGGTGAGTGTTAGGAGGTTTGGAGATTAGGGAGAGAGATAGGAGTAGGGTTGTGAAGATAGGGGAGGGGGGGTTGTAGAGGTGGGTGAGGGAGAGAGGTAGAGTGAGAGGATAGGGAGATAGGTAGTAGAGGGGGTGGCGGGAGGGGGGGAGAGATAGAGAAATAGATAGAGAAAATAGATAGAGAAGTCGATAGATAGGGAAATAGATAGATAGACAGATAGGTAGGTAGGAGGAGGTGGAGAGTGGGGGAGTTAGATAGTGAGATAGGGAGCTAGAGAGATAGGAAGATAGGAGGAGTGAGGGAGGTAGATAGCGAACGGGTTAGCTAGGGGTGAGAGAGGGGGAGGCGAGTGAGGGAGGGGGATGAGGAAGGAGCAGGAGGGCAGGCTCGGGGGAAGAAGACGGAGGAGGTAGAAGAGCCGAAGACAGGAGAACAGAAGACAGAAGAACAGAAGAACAGAGAAGAACAGAGAAGAACAGAGAAGAACAGAGAAGAACCGAGAAGAAGAACACAGAAGCACCGAGAAGAACAGAGAAGAAGAACACAGAAGACCGGAAGAACACAGAAGAACAGAAGGGAAGAACAGAAGAACAGAAGAACAGAAGAGAAGAACAGAAGAACACAGAAGATGATTGCAGAGGGGGAGCGAGGAGGAAGAGACAGAGAGGAGGAAAAGAAGCAGGAGCAGGAGAGAAGGTGAGTGGCGCGGGGCAGGGCGAGGGGCTGGGAGGAGGGGGGTACTTACAGTTATGTGGGTCTCAGGAACACAGGAACTCGGGAACTTGGAGGAGCTGCAGCGGCAGGGGGAGCGACCTACCCTTGGGTCAAGGGTCGCTACCACTGTCGCGCAGCGGCCGCCATAAGAGGTAGGGGGGGGGGGGGTCAGCTGGGGGCGAATGGGAGCTGGGGGGCGGGGGCGTGCAGGAGGTCGCGGCGGGAAAGCGCGAGGGAGTGGGGGGGACAGGTAGAGTGAGAGGAGCTGGGGGAGGGGGTTTAGGGTGGAGGAGGGTGAGTGTTAAGAGGTTTGGAGATTAGGGAGAGAGATAGGAGTAGGGTTGTGAAGATAGGGGAGGGGGGGTTGTAGAGGTGGGTGAGGGAGAGAGGTAGAGTGAGAGGATAGGGAGATAGGTAGTAGAGGGGGGTGGCGGGAGGGGGGGAGAGATAGAGAAATAGATAGAGAAAATAGATAGAGAAGTCGATAGATAGGGAAATAGATAGATAGGCAGATAGGTAGGTAGGAGGAGGTGGAGAGTGGGGGAGTTAGATAGTGAGATAGGGAGCTAGAGAGATAGGAAGATAGGAGGAGTGAGGGAGGTAGATAGCGAACGGGTTAGCTAGGGGTGAGAGAGGGGGAGGCGAGTGAGGGAGGGGGATGAGGAAGGAGCAGGAGGGCAGGCTCGGGGGAAGAAGACGGAGGAGGTAGAAGAGCCGAAGACAGGAGAACAGAAGACAGAAGAACAGAAGAACAGAAGAACAGAAGAACAGAAGAACAGAGAAGAGCAGAGAAGAACAGAGAAGAACAGAGAAGAACCGAGAAGAAGAACACAGAAGCACCGAGAAGAACAGAGAAGAAGAACACAGAAGACCGGAAGAACACAGAAGAACAGAAGGGAAGAACAGAAGAACAGAAGAGAAGAACAGAAGAACACAGAAGAAGATTGCAGAGGGGGAGCGAGGAGGAAGAGACAGAGAGGAGGAAAAGAAGCAGGAGCAGGAGAGAAGGTGAGTGGCGCGGGGCAGGGCGAGGGGCTGGGAGGAGGGGGGTACTTACAGTTAGGTGGGTCTCAGGAACACAGGAACTCGGGAACTTGGAGAAGCTGCAGCGGCAGGGGGAGCGACCTACCCTTGGGTCAAGGGTCGCTACCACTGTCGCGCAGCGGCCGCCATAAGAGGTAGGAGGGGGGGGGGAGGGGTCAGCTGGGGGCGAATGGGAGCTGGGGGGCGGGGCGTGCAGGAGGTCGCGGCGGGAAAGCGCGAGGGAGGGGGGGGACAGGTAGAGTGAGAGGAGCTGGGGGAGGGGGTTTAGGGTGGAGGAGGGTGAGTGTTAGGAGGTTTGGAGATTAGGGAGAGAGATAGGAGTAGGGTTGTGAAGATAGGGGAGGGGGGGTTGTAGAGGTGGGTGAGGGAGAGAGGTAGAGTGAGAGGATAGGGAGATAGGTAGTAGAGGGGGTGGCAGGAGGGGGGGAGAGATAGAGAAATAGATAGAGAAAATAGATAGAGAAGTCGATAGATAGGGAAATAGATAGATAGACAGATAGGTAGGTAGGAGGAGGTGGAGAGTGGGGGAGTTAGATAGTGAGATAGGGAGCTAGAGAGATAGGAAGATAGGAGGAGTGAGGGAGGTAGATAGCGAACGGGTTAGCTAGGGGTGAGAGAGGGGGAGGCGAGTGAGGGAGGGGGATGAGGAAGGAGCAGGAGGGCAGGCTTGGGGGAAGAAGACGGAGGAGGTAGAAGAGCCGAAGACAGGAGAACAGAAGACAGAAGAACAGAAGAACAGAAGAACAGAGAAGAACAGAGAAGAACAGAGAAGAACAGAGAAGAACCGAGAAGAAGAACACAGAAGCACCGAGAAGAACAGAGAAGAAGAACACAGAAGACCGGAAGAACACAGAAGAACAGAAGGGAAGAACAGAAGAACAGAAGAGAAGAACAGAAGAACACAGAAGAAGATTGCAGAGGGGGAGCGAGGAGGAAGAGACAGAGAGGAGGAAAAGAAGCAGGAGCAGGAGAGAAGGTGAGTGGCGTGGGGCAGGGCGAGGGGCTGGGAGGAGGGGGTACTTACAGTTAGGTGGGTCTCAGGAACACAGGAACTCAGGAACTTGGAGGAGCTGCAGCGGCAGGGGGAGCGACCTACCCTTGTACAATGTCAATATGTTACTGCATTTGCCTTTGCCTGTCAAAATATTATCTAAGAGATAACTATACCACTAATATATTTTTGTTATCTTTTTTATTTCTTACATCAGCACCCAAGGACAAGAAGAGAACATCTGAGGGTCCGGCTGAGCTACCGCCACCAGTGCCGCAGCGGATAGGAGTATCACCACCAGCGCCATGGCTGACGGCTCTGCTGACCCCAATGAGTTCTCGTTGGTATTACTTATTAGAAACAAGTTTTCCTTGTTTCTCTTATACTATGACTTTTTTTTCAAATCCTCTTTGTTCTATTTACATTTTGTTCATTCTTGTTATCCCTCCTTGTATTATCTTTTTTCTACATTTCTTTTTTCTGTAGCTGACTTCTTCCAGTCTGTTCTAGTCTGTAGCTTTCTTCTGCTTGAAAGCTTTCCTTCTCCCTGACTTATATATCCTTTGGACTGGTACTGTAAGACTAAGACACTAGATTAGGCAGTCTACAGTAAAGATTGCAGAGCTGACAGAATCAAGCAAGCTATTCTACACTTGTTTCTTGAGAAGGCTTTCTATTTTTGCTCATGCTCACATGACAAGCGTGGCCATGGTTAGGGTGACCCCCCCAATGTTGTGTTGTATGTATTATTCAGTATCCCAGCAGTTTAAATGAGGGTGAGGATGGCCCCATTTCATTTGCCAACCAAGACCACATGTCCTTCATTGACTAATTTAGTCTACCCCTTCATTGTATTGCAAATGACTCATAGTCATCATTATATCTCTCCCCCTTCATTATGGCTGGCTTGACTACTTGCTTTTTTAACATTGTCAACCAACGAAATGCCCAAAGTATTATGTTAGATGGACGAGAAGATACTGCCATCTGAACTGTAGTTGTGTATTGCAGTAGTATTTTGTTATAAAAAATTAAAAGGGAGGTGTATCTGGCATCTAAAATGTGTAACGTTATTTCTAGCCACACTGACTACCAGTGCTGGGGCCAGCACCAATGCACTAGATGAAATAGCAACATTTGAAGGGGGATTCACTGCAGCAGCAGGGACAAGCAGTGGTAAGTTAATTTGTTATTAACATATACTAGTATAACCACTGTATTTGGTAAGCTGGGCAGATCCCTCTCAACATCATGCATGACCTCCCTCCTCATGGCATTTCATGACCCATGGACCATGACCCCACCTAACTACAGCATGGTTTAATATACCACTGCAGTATTGCCTGTGCATTGTGTGTCTGACTCTGTTAACACTGCATTTAAGTGTTCAATTGGATTGCAAAACTGAAATGAAAACAAGGTGCCTTTCCCTTTCCTCCCAGTGCTCAATCAGTCACCTCCTAGTACCACGCTCCCTTATTGTTTCCTATATTCTGTCCGAGATCACCAAAACCACTGAAAAAACATTTTTGGCATGTGCCATATAATACCGGATAAGTGGTTCATATGGCTTCCATAATGGATGTACGCCTGTTCAAATTTTTCCCTTCTGACATTTATCAACTTTTAGTTTCAGCTACAGTGACTGACTAAGCCTAAGCTTAGCCTCATTATCAGTGACCTCCAACTAATCTATAGCACAACCTCTACCATACTTATCCAGACTTTTCCCTCTACCTTACCCTGCTGCAGCACACTAAGGGCCTGATTATGAGTTTGGCAGTGCACAGACAGCCAAACTTGCGGTGGTGGTTGTATAGCGCCAATCCCGGTGGCCCGACAACCAGATTATGATTCTGGCAGTTGGACCACCAGGATACTGCTGCCTCTGCTGGGAATGTGGATCCCGATGGGTTGGCGGTGTTCGAAGTCGCTGTCAGCTACAGCGGTGCTGAGTTCTGCACGTCATGCAGTTAATGACTTCCCCTTCTTCCAGCTTTTCCATGGTGGGGTTCCCACCATGAAAAGGCTGGAGGAAAGGTAGTGCTGGGGACCACATCGGAGGTCCTGCAATGCCCACAGCCATGTTGTGGCCAGTGCAGGGGCCCCCTGCCAGCACCCTCAGCATGTGCACTGTTCGCATACCAGACAGTGCACATTCTACGGGTGATGTGCTACGGCATTGACCTCGGCACCACAAGGGAGCCATGGGCAATGCCGCTGCACTATTTCCACCGGGCTGACCGGTGGAAACGGTGTAATGCAACGGTTTCTGCCAGTCAGCCCAACATCGTAATCTGACTGTGGTGAGTCCGTTGGATTGATGACCACCTCACCACCACAGTATTGGCAGTCTCAGCTGCAATGCCGTTGTGATTGTAATCAGGTCCTCAGTCAAGTTTCCTTTCCTTACTGCCAAGCGAATGTAGGTAAAACCATGTCTTGTGACTCTTGTAATCCCATAAAAAATTCCAAAGGCCCTAGGGGACCAGCAATGTACATATACTGTGCCATTATATAGTTTTAAACAAATGTTTGCACAGAACGTTCTTTGCAATTTGGCTTTTTCATTTTGTTCCCTTAATATAGCTTCTCCTGCTGGTCCACCACTATCACCAAACTGGCAGGGGATGGCTGCCCAGCTCTGGTGGCAGAAGTTGGCTGGTGGATCCGGAGGCTGCGGCACATGCCTCTGCCCCATGGTCTGCCAGCCAACCACCTAAGCCATCAGGCCATGTCAGTGCTGCCGGCAGGTTGGAGCTGTTCCTCCTTGTGCAACCATTGCCCCCTTTTATACTGGTGACTCCATCACTGTGTGCTGCTCAAGCTGGCACACTTGGGCAGTAGGATGGTACGCCTCGAGGTCCATATGCAATACCTGTAAACCCTTATTGAGAATGCTCTCTTCTGAGGTCCTTTTTTAATTTTTTGTTTAAGTGAGAGGGATTTTTGTTTTGGGTGGAGATGGTGGGAATTGAACAGGGCATTCTTCAGACCTTTGGACATTTAGATTTCTTTTTCACATTGGTTAGGGAAGGGAAGAGAAACTGTGGTAGGGAAGGGTTGGGGCTACTCTTTGCCTTTTCCTCTGCACTGGATGTAAGACCTGCTACTTGAAACCAAGCCAAATCAAAGGTTGGAAGCAATTTATCTGTTCCAGTTGTTGCTGGTATTCTTGTTGCTGGTGTTGGCTACTGTGGGACAAGTCTGACCTCTCTGGAAGGTAAAGGCATCACCCCAGAACTTCAGAGTGGGACTCTATTTTCCACCTGTTGTTACAACTCTGTCATCCCATCTCTAGGGGGTGCTGTAATCTGACTATTTGCAACCTGGGATTCACCACTAATGCTCATCCAAAGTCCCTTTCTGACCCCTGTTTGCTTCCCATGTCGACATGGTATTCTATTGTAGCACTACATTTGCATCCATAGACGTCAGGTCTCATAATGCACTGCCTGGTAGGCAGTAAGACTTGGATTTTGCAATCCATTGTTTCCTATAGGAATAGTCCTGTTGTTCCTTTGTACTGAATTCTCTCCTCCAGGACTTGTGTGAGACTGGAATTGCACACACCTGTGATCACTTTTCTGCAGCCCAGCCATGTGACTCCACCCTGGCCTTGCTACTGCCTGGAACTGCTTATAAGCTGCCATTTCCTGAAGCTCCTCATTGTGCATTGGAGTTTGTTTTCTTTGTGTACCACACCTTTTATTGGCTTGTGTTCCAATCCTGTTCCTGTTTGTTCCAGCACCCTGTGTTCAGTCCTGGTCTTGCTTTGCTTCAGCCTGAACCTACTCTCTGTTTCCCAGTCCTATTCTTGCTTGTTCCAGCTCCCTGTGTTCCAGTCCTATTCTTGTTTACTTCACTCAGACCCTGCTCTCTGTTTCCCAGCCCAGTTCCTTCTTGCTTCAGCCAAAGTCTGCTCTCTGTTTCCCAGCCCAGTTCCTGCTTGCTCCAGTCAGAGTCTGTTCCCTGTTTCTCAGCCCTGTTCCTACTTGCTTCAGTCAGAGCCTGCTCCCTGTTTTCCAGTACTGTTCCTGGTTTGCTTCAGCCTGAGTCTGTTCCCGCTTTTGCCTCATAGTTTGTTCTTTCTGTTTCTGTTTCTTCTTGGGATATTGTGTCTGGTAAGTGTACTATCAGTCCTCACTTATGTATAAGTGTTTTCTTTGTACTGGGGTTAGCTCTTGGTTTGCAGGAGGCAATTCCTGCCCCATCCTTCATCGATGCATAGTTCGCTGTTGCCAGAACCAGACATTCTATCTATCTGTAGGTTACTATAGAGCAGATTGGCCCTTCTATTAATGATAGTCAAAAGACAGCCTCAGTTACGAATATATCAGCCTCTTCTTCAGACTCTGTCTCAGCTAGTAGTACTCCAGAAAATATCCCAGCGCAGTTGAATGACTCTCTGACATCTCTGAGAGAAGAGACACTTCTTGATTCAAAGGATGAATCAGAGTCATTGGAAGGAAGTGTCTCAGCCCCTCTAATAGAACAAATAAAGCCAAAAGAAGAAGAGAATTCTGTTACAGGCCCAAATAGCTGCACATAAGAAAGTAAATTATGACCTTACTGGAGATAAAGTGCAAGTTGTGAAACAGTGTTGAAGAATCGAATCTAGTGACAACAGTTCTTCATGCCTTGCAGTGAACAAACCTTCAGATAGTGCTGTTCAAATGACACACACACCAGAATTTTCGGATGGTGACGATATCGAGAAGCAGTGCTGGAACAGAAACTCTGGAAAAATAGGTTCAACTTGGAACTTTCTATTTTGGGCAGATGACTGTCACAAATTCCAAAAATCCCACTCCTTTCACAAAAAAAAAAGGAAGGAGGTCCTGTGGTAACATTTTAGCCAACTTCCCATTGTACAAATGTGCTGCTGGGTGGTTTTGGTCGTAGGGCCTCTCCTGCCTAATCAATCCAGTAACAGTAGCCTGGATTTTCTTCTTTTTTTGGGGCCATGATGCAGACGACTTCCAAGAAAGAAGCAGGTGGCGTGTCTTGGGGCCGTCACTGTATGCCATGGTGTCTCCATTTGACTCGTGCCATTTTTAGGTTGCTAAGGCAGATAATGCTGGTGAACTGCTGGGGACAGGGCTGATGTCTATAAAAATGTCACCCTCTTCTTCTTCATCACCTCCCACAGTAATTGGCATAATGATTCCCTGCTCTCCTCACCTTCACCATCACCACGTTCAGCAATTTTTTAAGTCTTTCACTGGATAGTGTGATGTGTTTTCACATGGATCGTTTGGCCTCCAGTGCCATAGTGTGAACCAGGCGTACCTAGACAAACACGTATGTGGCAAATGGAGCATATTGCAATGTTTTCCTCCTGCTTGCTATTCCAAAAAAAGTCCAAAATTTAAAAGAGAAACGTTTTTGGTATGCCAGTGTGAATGCCTAAAGAAGAACTGGAGGAAGATAGGTATGTCATTAAATGCTTCTGTGCATTGCATACTTCTACTGAGAAAGGTGTTGATGCAGGTCTCAGCAGGGGCATTATAATTATGGGAGCTGGCACTTGTGGTGGTACCTGTGCCACATCCCTCGGAGCAGGTAACATAGAAGGGGTAATGTCACTCTCCTGTGTGCCAGCTTCAATAACAATGACTGGCACGTCGTTATCCTCCTCATCCCCTTAAAAAATGTTAAGGCTTTCAGGAACCTTTCTTTTTCCTTGCCTCTAATGGTGTCTTTTGGACTCTGTTGGGGTTCAAGCCATGTCCAGATCATCATTATCAGAAGGGATGCTTGAGGAGGATGGTGGAGTACCCTTGTTTTGTCTTGCTGGAGATGTGGGAACCAATGATTCTAAAAGAGAAAGTTCTTACTAGGCAGAAAGCTCAACCCCATATTCTGCTCCATTTTAAGGAAGATCTACTATTGCTATCTGCGGCTGTTGTCCACTTTGCTCTGTTTCCTGAAACAATTGGGTACTAATTTGCAAAAGGGATAAATCCAATTCAACGTCATTGCTCATTGGTGTCGCCACGATTGCAGTGGCTGCCTTGTAGACAGACATGGGCTTAGGTTGGTGTGGTACCATTGATGCAAAAGCGCTGTTCCCAGCTTCCTCCCCGAAGGCCAGTGTGACAGACACAGGTTTCCAGAAAAACGCTGTGGTCAGCACACCAGTGCTTGGAAGTTGTTTCTTCTCACTGGACAATTCCCTGGAAGCATCTTTCTTTGGGGCCATCTCAAAGCCATCAGTTGGCAGTGGCACTGAGCTGCTCAAGTGGAAGAGTTTTATCACATGTTTTTGTACTCACATTCTGTCTGGCAGTGCTGTAGGTCATGTCTCTTTTCTTGTGCTCCCAAAAGCAAGCAAGCAAGAAACACGTTCAGTGAAATGTGGCATTGTTGAAGTCTGAATTAGTAAAGACAAAGACTATAGAATTTAGTGGGGTTGGTTAGTTAAGATATCATCCTAAAGAATTAACAGCAATGTATCCAACCATTGTAACGGCAATACACACAAGTCCACCATAACATAAAACATAATTTCCAATCAGGATAACAACATACAGATGTAATTAGTCTTTGGTTTATCAGCATCTATTCTAAGAGTGATATCTGTGGTGGTCAGGTATTGCATAGGAAAATGGAAAAATCTTTTATAAATGAAGGCTGGTGTGTGCCTATGATAGGCAAGTGGGGCCAAGGGGCAGTGGAATAATTCTTAAAAAATGTAATGATGCTGTTGTGTGTGCAGTGCATCTACTATGGAAGGTAAGGGTCCTACTGGAAATTGAATAATACCTAAGAAAATGAATGCTGTTGTGCGCCTGTGTAGCTATGGCAGTCAGGGTGTGGATGGATCATGGATGGAGTCAAAAAACAAAACAAAAATGAAAAAACTATTACGAAAATTAAAATTAAAATTAAGAATAAAAATTAAAAATTAAATAAAAACATTACAATTCAAAGATCAAAAAATAAAAAAATGTAAATAAAAACTAACAAAAAAATTTAACCTCAAGGGTGCCTGGGCCGAGCTGGTCTCGCCCAGGCACACAATTTCCGTGTGCCTGGGACGAGACCAGCTCATCCTGCACCTGGCCCAACTGTGGGCCTCACTCCCAGACCTCCCAGTCGGGGTTGGAAGGGGAATTGCTTCCTATTCCACCCTGTACCCCCCCCCCTTGGCAGTCTCATGATGTCAGCTCGCTCACAGCGCGCCAACGTCATCAGAAGCTGCTGAGGAAGCGCTGGAAGCCATTTGTTTTCAGTGCGTCTAGAGAAAGGACCTATTTCAGGTAAATCCTTCTCTTTTTGGTGTTTTTTTGGGGGAAAAACAGACACAGGGGGAAAGGAAAGAATTGTGCCTGTTTTCAATGGATTCCTGCTTCACGACCGCGGGCGGGGCCTGCAATCGTGGAGCAGGAATCCACACTAGGCACCAGGGATTTACAGTGACTTTTATTTTGTGGAGCGACCCCTTGTGCAAGGGTCGCTCCCCTGGGGGGCAATAATAAATCCTGTTTTGGCCCACCCTGGGAGCAGATGGGCTGTTTTTTCTGCTGATCTGCCCCAAGGGGGGTCAAAACCCACTCGGGAACCAGGCATTTTATTTTCATGATGTATTTGGGCAGCGACCCCTTAGGTAAGGGTCGCTGCCCCGGGGGCAATATTTCTTTATATGTTTCGGCCCCCCTGGGCCTAGATCGGGCATGTTTTTGGCCAACCTCGCTCCCGGGGGTCGAAACCCACTAGGCCCTAGGGATTGTGTGTTGTGTATGTGTGTTTTGTGTCTTAGGGGCACGTCTTGGGAAAGGGTCACCCCCCCAAAGGGAGGAAATCAGTGTTGGCCATTTCTGCCCCCCTGGGGCAGAAACCACCAATACGCCAGGGATTTATTTTTTGTTCCCCTTTTTTTTTGTGCTTGGGCGCCCCCTTTCGCCCCCTTTGGCAAGGGTTGCCCCCTAAAGGGGGCACAGAGCTGTTGGCCATTTCTGCCCCCTTTGGGGGCAGATCCGCCTATTTTTTTTATGCCGGCAGAATCCACTTAGGCGCCAGGGATGTTGTTTGTGTCTGTGTTTTGTGTGGGAGGGGGGGGCGGCACCTTTGGCAAGGGTCGCCAACCCAAAGGGGGCATGTTACTGATGGCCCAATTTCTGCCAGTTGTTGGGGCAGATCGGTCTATTTTTTTTAGGCCCACCTGCCCCTAAGGGGGCAGAAGCCACTGAGACGTCAGAGATTTTTTTTTTTTGGTTCCCTTTGTTTTTTTGTGTGCTGGGGGAGCCCCCTTTCACAAGGGTCACCCCCCAAAGGGGGCACAGAACTGTTGGCCATTTCTGCCCCCAAGAGCCTATTTTTTTCAGGCCCATCTGCCCCCAAGGGGGCAGAATCCACTTAGGCACAAGGGATCTTGTGTGTGAGTATGTGTTTTGTGTGGGGTGGCGGCCCCTTTGGCAAGGGTCGCTCCCCAAAAGGGGGCACATTACTGATGGCCAGTTCTGCCCCTCTTGGGGGCAGATCAACCGTTTTGTTTTTAGGCCCACCTGCCCCTAAGGGGGGACAGAAGTCACTGAGACGTCAGAGATTTTTTTTTTGGTTCCCTTTGTTTTTTTGTGTGCCCTTAGACAAGGGTCGCCCCCCCAAAAGGGGGCACAGAGCTGTTGGCCATTTCTGCCCCCCTTGGGGGCAGATTGACCTATTCTTTTTTAGGCCTATCTGCCCCCAAGATGTGAGGGATTTTGTTTTTGTTTCCCTTAGTTTTTTTGTACTGCGGGAGCTCCCTTTTGCCCCCTTTGGCAAGGATCGCCCCCCAAATCGGGTACAGAGCTGTTTGCCATTTCTGCCCCTCTTGGGGGCAGATCGGCCTAATTTTTTTAGGCCGATCTGCCCCCAAGGGGGCAGAATCCACTTAGGCACCAGGGATCTTGTGTGTGTGTTGCAGGCACCTGGCCCACCCACACAAGTGAGCTATCATTTTTATCGGGAGACTTGGGGGAACGCTGGATGAAAGGAAAATTATGGCTTCCCTCAGGGTCCAGAACTTTCTATCACCGAAATGTGAAGAAAAACTGTTTTTTTAGCCAAATGTTGAGGTTTGCAAAGGATTCTGGGTAACAGAACCTGGTGAGAACCCCACATGTCACCTCATTTTGGATTGCCCTAGGTGTCTAGTTTTCAAAAATGCACAGATTTGGTAGGTTCCCTTAGGTGCCGGCTGAGCTAGAGGCCAAAATTCCCACCTCTGTTTTTTTGGGGAAAATTTTATGTGTCCACGTTGTGTTTTGTGGCATTTCCTGACACGGGCACTAGGCCTACCCACACAAGTGAGGTATGATTTGTATCGGGAGACTTGGGGGAATGCTGGGTGGAATGAACTTTGTAGCTCCTCTCTGATTACAGAACTTTCTGTCACCGAAATGTGAGGAAAAAGTGTTTTTTTAGCCAAATTTTGAGGTTTGCACAGGATTCTGGATAACAGAACCTGGTGGGAGCCCCAAAATTCACCTCATCTTAAATTCCACTAGGTGCCTAGTTTTAAAAAATGCACAGGTTTGGTAGGTTTCCCTAGGTGCCGGCTGAGCTAGAGGCTAAAATCCACAGGTAGGCACTTTGCAAAAAACACTTCTGTTTTCTTTGGGAAAATGTGATATGTCAATGTTGTGTTTTGGGGCATTTCCTGTCGCAGATGCTGTGCCTACCTACACAAGTGAGGTACCATTTTTATCAGAAGACTTAGTGGAATATAGAACAGCAAAACAAGTGTTATTTCCCCTTGTCTTTCTCTACATTTTTTCCTTCCAAATGTAAGACAGTGTGTAAAAAAGACCTCTATTTGAGAAATGCCCTGTAATTCACATGCTAGTATGGGCACCCCGGAATTCAAAGATGTGCAAATAACTACTGCTTCTCAACACCTTACCTTGTGCCCATTTTGGAAATACAAAGGTTTGTTGAAACCTATTTTTCACTCTTTATATTTTAGCAAATAAATTGCTGTATACGCGGTATAGAATGAAAACCCACTGCAAGGTGCAGCTCATTTATTGGCTCTGGGTACCTAGGGTTCTTGATGAACCTACAAGTCCTATACATTCCAGCAACCAGAGGAGTCCAGCAGACCTAATGGTATATGCTTTTCAAAAATCTGACATCGCAGGAAAAAGTGACAGAGCAAAACGTGGAGAAAAATGGCTGTTTTTTTCTCATCAATTTCAATATTTTTTTATTTCAGTTGTTTTTTTCTGTAGGAAACCCTTGTAGGATCTACACAAATTACCCATTGCTGAATTCAGAATGTTGTCTACTGTTCAGAAATGTTTAGCTTTCTGGGTTCCAGCATTGGTTTCACACCCATTTCTGTCACTAACTGGAAGGAGGCTGAAAGCACAAAAAAAATCATAACAATGGGGTATGTCCCAGTAAAATGCCGAAATTGTGTTGAAAAATTGGGTTTTCTGATTCAAGTCTGCCTGTTCCTGAAAGCTGGGAAGCTGGTGATTTTAGCACCGCAAACCCTTTGTTGATGCCATTTTCAGGGAAAAAAACACAAGCTTTCTTCTGCAGCCCTTTTTTCTCTTTTTGTTGTAAAAACAAAATGTTTGCTGTATTTTGGCAAATTTCTTGGTCTCCTTCTGTGGAGCCAACAAACTCTAAGTACCTCTAGAATCCCTACGATGTTGGAAAAAAAGGATGCAAATTTAGTGTGGTTAACTTATGTGGGCAAAAAGTTGTGAGGGTCTAAGTGCGAACTGCCCCAATAGCCAAAAAAAGGCCTAGGACCTGAGGGGGAAAAGACCTGACAGCAAAGGGGTTAAATAAAAAAAAATAATAATAATAATAATAATAATAATTGCTTATATTTGTACTGTGGATTTATGAGAAACCTCTTCGGAGGGAAGGAAGTGCATGTTAAAAATGCAAACAAATGCATGTAATATAAAGTACTGTTCATCATAATCACATTCATAATCATATTCAATATACATATACTACAATGATCCTCAAGCATAATATCAATCTGATATCACATGCAAGCCTATGGCAAAAGCACACTGCACAAATTGGCTGACAGCCAATGGTGAGCCAACAACAGCGAGAAAGGAGCCATGGAGAACAAAGGACACACGCAAGCCTATGGCAGAAGCACACTGCCTGGCTGCACAAATTGTCCTTCGGGCACATGGTCACACCAACAACAGCAAGCATGGGGGCATGGAGAATAAACAACACATGCAAGATTAGGTAAAAACACACTGGCTGGCAGCACAAAATGGCTGTTTGCCACCTGGTTAAACAACAAACAGTGAACATGGATGTATGGAGAACAAAGAACACATGCTAGCCTACAGTAAAAGCACACTAACTCACTATAAAAAATGGCACGCTGACACATGGTTAAACCAACAACAGCGAGCAAGGAGGCATGGAGAACAAAGAACACATGCAAGCCTAGGGCAAAAGCACACTGGCTGGCTGCACAAAATGCCCACCAGCCACATGGTCAAACAATAGCCCTGAGTAAGGAGGCATGGTGGCATGGAGAACAAAACACATGCAAGCCAATGGTAAAGCACAATGGCTGGCTACACAAATCAGCGGCCAGCCACATGCTAAAACAACAGCGAAAAAGGAGGCATGGAGAACAAAGAACACATGTAAGCCTACGGCAAAACTACACTCGCTGGCTACACAAAATGGCCTCCAGCCACATGATCAAACCAACAACAGCACGAAAGGAGGCAAGGAAAACCAAGAACACATACAAACCTATGGCGAAAGCACACTGGGTGGCAGCACAAAATGGCTGCTGGCCACATGGTTAAACTAATACTGACAAGAATGGAGGCATGGAGAACAAACAACACATGCAAGTCTATGGCAAAAACACATTGCCTGACTACGCAAACCTGCCTCTGACCATTTAATCAAACCACAACAGCGAGCTAGGAGGCATGGAGAACCAAGAACACCTGTAAGTATATGGCAAAGGCTCACTGGCTGGCTGCACAAAATGGCTGGCAGCCACATGGTCAAACAACAACAGTGAGCAAGGATGCATGGAGAACACCAAAGACATGCAAGCCTATGGTAAACGCACACTGGCTGGCTACACAAACTGCAATTCGGCTACATGGTCAAACCTAGAACAGCAAGCAATTAGCCATGGACAACAAAGAACACATGCAAGCCCATGGCAAAAGCATACTAGCTGGATACACAAAATGGCTGCCGACACATGGTCAAACAGCAACAGCAATCAAGGAGGCATGGAGAACAAAGAACACATACAACCATATGGCAAACGCTCACTGGCTAGCTACACAAAATGGCCTCTGGCAACATGATCAAACCAACAACAGCAAGTAAGGCCTCATGAAAACAAAGAACACATGCAAGCCTATGGTAAAAGCTCACTGATTGGCTACACAAACAGCCACCAGCCACATGGTGAACTAAAAAGGAAGGAGGCATGGAAACAATGTATTCAGGCCTATGGACATAGACTACACAAAATGGCCCCTGGCCACATGGCATGGAGAACAAAGACAAATATTGGCCTATGGCAAAATCACTCAAACACACACTGGCCAGAAAAAGGAGGCCTGGTAATACTGTAGAAAACACTACCATTAACTCCTTAGCCTCTGGGCCTTTTCCCCCAGTGCTGAGCCCTTTGTTGGCTATATGGGGTAGTTCGCCTTTAGGTTCCCATAAGATTTTGTCCACATATGCTATCCATGTCAGATGTGTGTCCTTTATTTTCAACATCCCGAGGATTCAAAAGGTACCCAGAGTTTGTGGGTTGCACTTGAGGGGACCAACAAATTAGCCTAAATACATCTAAAATGTGGGTTTTTGGGAAAAATTGGAAAAAAGTGCTGCAGAAAAAAATATCTATTTTTTTTCCTGCAAATGGGATCAATAAAGGGTTTGTGGTGCTAAAATCACCATCGTCCCAGCTTTCAGCAACAAGCAGACTTGCAACAAAAAAACGAATTTTTCAACACAGTTTTGGCATTTTACTGGGGCATTACCAATTTTTACTATTTGTTTGTGCTAAAGATTTCTGAAAAGTAGACCCAATTCTGAATTCAGCAAGGGGTCATTTGTATGGACCCTTCAAGCTTTTTCTATGGAAAGTAACTGTTGAAATAAAGAAAATATTGAAATTGAGTTGAAAAAACAGCCATTTCTGTGTCTGTTTTCTTCTGTATCTCTTTCAAACTATGGCAGATTTTTTAAAGCAATATGCTGTTCTGTCTGCTGGACCCTTTTGGTTGTGGGGTTATATAGGGCTTGTAGGCTCATCAAGAACCCAAGGTACCCAAAGCCAATAAAGGAGATGCACCTTGCTATGGGTTTTCATTTCATACCAGGTACACAGCAATTCATTTAGTAAAATATAAAGAGTGAAAAATGGGTATTAAGGAAACCTATTTATTTCCCAAATGAGCACAAGATATGGAGTTTAGAAGCAGTGGTTATTTGCACATCTCTGAATTTGGGTATACCCATACTAGCATGTGAATTACAGAGCATTTCTCAAAATGACTTCTTTCTTACACACTGTCTTACATTTGGAAGGCACAAATGTAGAGAAAGACACTAGGCAAGAACACTTGTTCTTCTATTCTGTGTTCCTCGAAGTCTCCCGACAAAAATGGTACTTGATTTGTGTGGGTAGGCCTAGTGCCCACGATAGGAAATGTCCCAAAATGCAACGTGGACACATCAAATTTTTCCAATGAAAAAGGGCATTTTTTTTGCAATGTGCCTACCTGTGGATTTTGGACTCTAGCTCAGTCGGCACCTAAGGAAACCTAGCAAACCTGTCCATTTCTGAAAACTAGATAGCTACAGAAATCCAGTTTGGGATGACTTGTGGGGAGCTCACCAGATCTGTCACCCAGAATCCTTTGCAAACCTCAAAATTTGTCAAAAAAAACACATTTGCCTCACATTTCAGCGATGCAAAGTTCTGGAAGCTGAAGGGAGCCGCAGTCTTCCTTTCAGCCAGCATTTCCCCAAGTCTCCCAATAAAAATGGTACCTCACTTATGTGGGTAGGGCTAGTGCCTGCAACAGGAAATGCCCCAAAACACAATGTGGACACATCACATTTTTTCATTGAAAATGGATGTGTTCTTTGCAAAATGTCTAGCTGTGAGTTTTGTCCTCGGTCTCAGCCGACACCTAGGGAAACCTAGCAAACCTATACAGTTTTCAAAAATAGACACCTAGGGAAATTCAGAATGGGGTACCTTTGGGGGTCTCACCAGGTTCTATTACCCAGAATTATTTTCAAACCTCAGAATTTGGCTAAACAGCACTTTTTTCACAGATTTCCACAATGCAAAGTTCTGAAATCTGAGGGAAGCTACAAACGTCCTTCCACCCAATGTTCTCCCAAGTCTTGTGATAAGAATAGTACCTCACTTGTGTGGGGAGGCCAAGTGCATGTAACAGGAAAGGGCCCAAAACTTACTGTGGCAATAATGATAACTAAGGTGAGTGTACTAATTAGTCCTGGAATCTGGAACCATGTGGGGAAATCAACCAAACCCAGACATTTCTGAAAACTAGACACACAGAAGAGTCTACAGAGGTGTGGCTTGTATGGATTCTCCAAAGGGTTTTTCCCCAGAACACCCTGCAAAGGTGAAACACTTAATAAAAACACTATTTCCTTGCATTTCAATGAAGTAAACTACAGTAATATGCATGGAACCAATGACATCTAACCACCTAATGTTCTACATCCTTGGACTCCCCTGGTACTAGTATGTTAAAGATAATTCACAACTCAAGCTGGTTGGTTTTAGCACCTCGTGAAATTATGGTTTCAAAGCATGACTCCTTATCAAAATATCTGAATATAGAAACCAAGCCTTTTGAAGTTGGACCATAAAGCCAGTTAACGACACCAACCACATTATGATCCATTCACACACCATTCACACACAACACACAACACTTTCACACCACCAGCCATGGGCCCAATCCAAGCAATCACTGCACTAACAGCAGCTTACAGCTGGCAGACAAGGGTCCATCACATTCATACGCCATAGGACGGAATGAGTTTGACCACATTTTACCACCTGTCAAGTAACCGCCTCCTTTTTCCTGAACATTACCAAAGGCATGCGTAAGGAATCTTTACTAATGAGTCCCATGATAGCCATATTAGTCTCAGGAAGATATGTTTTCCATGCGCCCTTAGTGCACTCACTGTGATAAATCCATCTCCTTCCAGTTTGTGGATGCAAGTTGGGGGGTCCCGACTATTCCTTGTGAGGCCTATGCCTTGAACTGAGCGAGCATATCTACCTTTGAAACTAAGGCAGACATGCTGGGGAATTTCCATGAAGTTTCCGAAAGAGAATGTCATGAACTATGAGGAAGGGTAGTGTTTGGCACACAAGGTAGTCTGTGAGAATGTGGCATATGTCCCAGCCTCCATTATGTGCAGTGCTTTGACCTCAATGTACTTAGCATACAGCAAATTGAACATCTACTAAGTTTTGACAGAGGATATACATGACAAGCAGGTCAAACACTGACCCATACATGTCATTGTCCTTTAGTGGCAGTGTGGCACCAATGGGTTTGAATCCATAGACGTAGATGATGTGCAGCTCTACTACCTTTACTATCCGCTTTCTACCTGTGCAATACCCCTAGGAAAGCAGACCTATCGTAAGCTTTTCTTACCTGTTCATGTCTCTGTCGTCATCAGAGTTCCCACAAATCCTGCATAATTGCCAAGTGAACCTATACTAATGCCTTGCGCTGTTAGCTACTTGAAGCTCAAGAAAACGTCTTTTATGCGCCATCAGTGCACTTACTATGCTAAATCTAACTCCTTCCAGTTTGTGAATGCAAGTTGAGGGTGTGTGAGTATGCCTTGCAAGGCCTATTTCTCAAACTGAGCCAGCATATCTACGGTTGAAACAAAGGCAGACATGATGGTGAATAGTACCTAAGGTCTCTAAAGTGAAAAACCACAAACATTTCCTGTGAGACTCGTTCGCCAACTCTTGTAATTTTGCTTTGAAAGTGAAGCTACAAATTGAGTTTGCACACTTTCAGACAAGTAAAAATGTTGGTGAATATGTCCCAGGGGACATTTGTTTGACTTATTACATTGGTTCTGGCTGGCAATCAGGGCGGTTCTTGTGTAGTATACCTAAGTTCCCTAATACGCATTTCAAAATTCAGTCACACCTTTAACATTTTGCCATACAGGGTACTCTGGAACAATGTGACATATGTTTTGTCCATTAGTATGTGTAGTGTGGGGAGTATAATGCACGTTATTCGAACAGAACACCTACCATGTTCTGACGGTGGATAAAGGTGTTGAGCAGGCCATAAACAAGTCCATGATTTCCTGAAGTAGATGAACTAAAATTCTGTGGCTGTTTGCCTAACAAAGCAGTGTCCCATGGATGTTCAGTATCTGGGCACAGCCACTGAAAGCTTTACCCAACTGTAGCTCACTCAGTTGATGTCCCAGAACTTTGCTATAGTATGATACAATGTAAAGCAAGTAGGGAAACAGAGGCCTGTCTGAGAGGGCACTGAGGATAATCCTGCTGCTTTCCATGCTTTGAGCACACTTTACTGCAACAACATGGATGATCCTTTTTGGATGTTTTAGGAATGTGATCAGCAAAGTGTCACTCCTGCAGCCTTGCCACATCCTCCAGAACATAAGAAGTGGAGGGTGCTGCTTCTGTAGCACCAGTGAGGCTTTCGATCACAGACAACTGGAACTTAAGGAAAGACATGTGTCTTCCTGTGGTTGTCTGACATTAAACAACATTGACATTGTATGTTCCATCTGGATCAGGTGGGTAAACAGTTTCTTGTACAAAGTGCAACTTTTACAACATGCATTGTATGGTTGAAGAACCTGGTCATTCTTGCCCACTCCACCCATGTACTCATTGTAATCAAGTATACAGGGGGACTTGTGGACTTTGGCCATCTGACCCCAAACTGTGATATGGGAAGTGCTCTCATCATGAACTGTAGTGAACAGATATACATCACCCCTATCTGAGAACTTGACTGTGAGCAGTTCATTGGAATGCAACACAGTCCTCTGGGATTTCTAGAGCTTCTTGCAAACAAGCTCCTATGGGAATCCTTTGTTTTACAATGAACCTTACTGAAGGCCACAGTGCCAGCTTTGCAGAGCTCACTGAACAGCTCTACTCCTAAATAGAAATTGTACACATAAAGGTTATAACATTTGTGAAGGAGTGGCTTGATAAGCTCCCATACAATCTTCCCTGTGACCCCTTACGTGGGAGGGCAACCCACAGGGTTTGGCATAGGGTCCTTCCCTGCATAGTCTCTCAAGCTATACACATATCAAGAAGAGCTCTCACACAGCATGTACAGATTGATGCCATAGCAAGCATTTTTGCCCACAATGTACTGCTGAAGAGCAGCAGCCCTTTGTGCAGGATCAAGGACTCATCAACTGCTATATTATCTACAAGAATATAGATCTCTGGAAAACTGGCAGGCAAATGTTCCAGGACAAGCCACATTTTGAACAACCTGTTATGATCTGGATGGTCTTGGTGCAATGCAGCAGAATTGTCATTGAAATACAGCATGAGCTGCAATAGCAATAAACCATCTCTCCTCATGTGTGGTGCGAAGATGGGGGGTTACCCTAACCAATCGAGTCGTCCAGTAGGACTGCAAGGTGAGTTACTGCACTCCCCCCATTTTGAGCGTCAGACCCAAAAAATCTTCAACTCTCCAAGCGAAGTGGGAGTCCACTAGCGTTCCCTCGAACAGGGACCTAAAGTACCTCCATGCTCCCTCAGAAATTGTTGTGCATGCAAATTAGTTTGATGCAGAATGTGCTGTACAGAGATGGATGTAGTGGACTGGCAAAAAACGTTGGCCGTATTGACTTTACATTCAGTGCCACCAGTAAAAGATGGAATTTGAGGCTGAACTAAATTGGGGGGCTGCCAAGAGAGCACTTTGTCTGTGCTTGCCACCTCACGCACCGGTTGGGCTAACCCGCTGCTCTCCCGCTGCACAGACTGATTGCGGAGGGACAGCACGGCTATCCTCATCGTCTCCCTCAGAATCACGGGAAGAGGTGTCATTGGATTGGACTGTGCCTACAGAAAATCACTCCCAGATTCTGCGCCATTGTCCTCTCCCTCAGATGCTGTCTCAGTATCTTCTGCCTCAGTCTCTGATCCTGCCCCAGAGCTATCTGCCATAACCTGAGTTATGGCTTCAGCAGCAGTCATCCGATGAGATGCCATCTCTGCTACTGATGAAACTGTCCCTCTAAAACACTGTCCTATGTAGGTGGCAGAGATGGTCACAAATTGCTAGTGGCTGCGTGTGTATGATGTGTGCAAAAATAAATGTCAGTCACCTTGCCTTCGCTTCTTCCCTCAATCAGAAGATTCTCAGAAGACACTGAAAAAAACACAAAAGACACACTATTACTTCACCTTGCCACATACCCATCATCACAGCCTTTAGCGTGCCGGTGTAGCCCAGTGCAACAAGCTTTTTTTCCATTCCCCCTCCCATGCCCTTTATCTCTCTGTAGCCCCCCTCACACATACATTTCATTTGTTCCAAAGCGCAGGTAACGGCTGGCTTTACTAATAATCCACTCAGCTATTCATATAAAATACAGATCTGTTCTTTCAAGCAGGCATATAAACTTTCTGCGCTACTTTATTGTGTCAAGACTGCCACTAGGCAAAATTCCAATCCCTTTCTCTAGCAGGAACATAATCACGAGAGTCATCTTGCCATTTTTATTGCTACCTAAAAGATATATATATATTAAAAATATATATATATATTTATATATATCCACTTCATCGGCGGTGCCTCCCCTGCGCCTGGTCACTGGTGGTGCCTATCGCATTTATAAATCTCCACTTTCTTCCTACATCAAGGAAGACACTCCATGAAACAAGTTAAATTGAAACCTTTATTCCTCCAAATTTGTGAAAACAGGAATGTGTTTCAACATAACAATTGCCTTTGTCAAGGTTGACAAGAAAGAGGACATATACATATATATATATATGAAAATAAATATATATACATATATATAGATATATATATATATATATGTATATATATATATATATATATATATATATATATATATATATATATATATATATATATATATATATATATATATAGGCCAACTGTAGCCCCCAGGGAAACCACACATGCAATGATAAAAACGATCTCTCTCTCTCTGTATAGAGAGTCTCTCAATCTCGCTAGCTCTCTCTCTCTCTCTCTCTATATATATATATATATATATATATATATATATATACATATATATATACATATATACAGAGGAGTGCTATTCATTGGTGTTCATTTCACATATATCAGCATGGCACCTCTTATTTGTATAATAGCGGGCTCCCCTTTTCCTATGTATTGCACTGGCCCCGCATGGTGGAAGTGACCAGCTTTGGGGAATCTGAGTTTGGAGATATATCTATAGCTATATATACTTCTCGATGGGATGGCAGTAGCGAAAGACAGAAAATCATTTGCTGCAGTGAATGTAAATAATTATGATATCAATGAGTTACACCTATAATGAACACTTTATTAAAAATAGCGCTTTATCAAAAGAAGTACTGTACTAAAAAATACTTGAATTTTAGTAAATGATCATGTGCTAGTAGTCCAAGATAGTAAATTATTTGCTGTAGCAAATGTAAATAATCATAACGTTAAGGAGTCAAACCTATGATAAGCATTTTATTAACAAATAGTATTTTATCACAAGAAGTACAGTATCAAAAAATGAGTGAATTAATGCAAATGATCATGTGATTCTATAAACTGTAACTCATTACAAGGTCATTATATGATGTGGATTAAATTAAAAATGTTGGTTATATTTATGCTGGTTACTATTTAATGCCACTGGATGATGTGTGTTGTTGTAATTTTTTGGATGTGGATTCTCATACTGCCATAAGGAGGATAAATTGTATAGGAATAGCACTACAAGGTTACATAAGTGGTTTGTGTGTGTTTATACCTTTAAGAGAAGGTGTAGACAAAAATGAGGAGATCCCTTTAGATTTATGTTTTGCACTGCACTATGGGATGGCCTAGTCAAAGGCTTTTTGCCGAAAGGCGTAGGCCAGGTTTTCTTTGTGGCACCTCATACTTTGCACTTTATTGAATGGAACAATAAATCCCTTTTGAAAAGCAACTAGTCGGACTGGATTTGTGCTGTCACTCAGAATTGCCAGAAGAACAGTGTGAAGATTGGGGCAGGCTTCCTGGGAGAGAACCATATATATATATATTCTTTATAGATGAATGGTTCCCCTCTTGTGAAATCTTGGCCCCCAGGGAAACCACACATCACATTTTTTTTAATACTTTTCACTCATGGGTTGACGGGGCAATCATATTCCCCCAGTGTTGAATAGGCATATATTTTTTTTAAATAATACCCCTAGGGGATCTCGGCCCTTTTCCACAAAGGCCTACCCTCCCAAATGTAATCCCTGGCATCTACTGGGGTTTCTAGTGGGAGAATCTCCCCTTTCAAACAAGTTCTCCCTGAAAGCTGGGGAGGCCGTTATAGGCCCATTTTCCCCACCAGAGTAGAAAGCAGCATTTCCTGCTGCTTCCTGCTCTGATGGGGAAAACATAAGGAACATCAGTGTACCTCATGGCACGCTGGCATCACAGATGGATGGGTGGAGGGGCAATATGGAGACATGGAAGTTCTTCCATGTTGCCCCATGGATTTTTAAATGTAAACCCCTCCATGGTGTCAGCCAAAGGTCGCGGCCCGCACCAGGAAGGCTGTGAGTGTGTCCACCATTGGCCGACAAATGCATGGATAGAGTTAATTCAGCAACATCAAACACAAAAATGAACTGAGCTATAAAAAAAATGACAACAACACACATCATCCAGTGGCATTAAATAGTAACCAGCATAAATATAACCAACATTTTTAATTTATTCCAATGCCATCCCTGCCCTAAATGATGTTTTAATTAAAACAAGATATATCAAAGGAACAGTTCTTTTATGCACTGATGATTAGTACTGGGCCTACTAGCTGGATGCCCATTGGCAGACAAAGCCACATAGTAAAATAAATGAATATTGCAAATGTAACAAACATGGAGAAAAGATATTGAACTCTGCAACATTTTTCCTTTACAAAAGGGGAAAATGAAATGCAAAAATAACTATGTCCTTACTGAAACTCCAGTCTACCCACCGTAATAACATTTAAAAATCAAACAAAATTTGAAAAAACAACACCATTACACAATAGTTTTTTTAACTTTGCAATCTCCTGCTCACTTCCTTCCTGTTGGAACAAAAGTCAAAAAAGGCTTCTTGCACTAAAAAAACAACTTGAATGGTCTGTTGGAGTAGAAAACTCTTTTTGAAAATGCCTTTTTGAGTATATTTAGCTGTTCTCGAGTAGAGAAGCTGCTCAAGGTTCACCCGCAGTATTCAAGGTCACGAGCAGCACTATAATGCTGTAGTCACAGCTGGAAGCTGCACTAGCAAGAGTGAAATCATGTGCGCACTTGCAAATGGCCTGAGGGTATTTTGGCACTCGTGAGCATGATTCAAAAACAATTCTTGCTTGCTAATGTAAAAAAGTTCCATCACCCCCTGGGTGGTTGAATTGGGGTCCACGCCTTACTCCGTGTAGAGTGGAGTGCTTAAATTCCACAAATTCTGCGAGCAGAGTGAATTTTTACACCCAGGCCTGGTAAAGACACATTCATTGCGATGGCTGCATGGTAATGATATTGCATGATTCTGGCTCCGTTGTAAAGGCTGTTTCCCCTCAAAATGGCATCATCTTAAGGGTTGTTGTGTTAAACTCACTGTTTTCCCATCTTTCAGGAACAAGCAGAGTTGCAAAGGAAAAACATTTTTTACCACAGTGTTTGTAGTTTTCTAACTGGTATTACATTTTTCTGATTTCATGCAGTGTTAACCACTTGTAGTTTGGGGGTGGAAACCAGTTGGTGAGTGGAAAAAACTATATAATTCAGAACACTAGACATAAGTTCAAATTCAGCAAAGTGTCAATTGTGTAGATTTATCATGGATTTAAAAAAAGGAAACTAATTGTTGAAGTATAAAAAAGGAATAACTAAGAAAAATATCAATTGGTGACAATATTTTCATCTGTAATATTTCTTCCTGATTGCTTGGATACTGTAAGAAATGGGTTCTCTAGTTGGCATTGAGTTTACACCCTGTTCAAGTAGAGACCCTCACTCTAGTCAGGGTAAAGGAGCCACACACCTAAGATAACCTCTGCTCACCCCCTTGGTAGCTTGGCATCAGTAGTCAGGCTTATGTCAGAGGCAATGTGTAAAGTATTTGTACACACACAGTAACACAGTGACAACACCACAAAAGTTCTAAACACCAGTTTAGCAAAATACCAATATTATCCAACATACACAAATTAAGTTATCACTTTTTAAAAGTTTAAAGGTCCTAATCTGGCTACAGAAACACCTTAGGGGGTTGGAGACTGTAATGTATGAGGACAGGCACTGCCATATTGAGGGCTCCTCCCACCCCTCTAAATTAAAAGCAGCAAACAAGTCATTACTGTTAATGTACTTCCATGGAACATAGCCATTTTTCAAAATCTGTGGTGTCCAACTTAACTGCATCTTGGAATGCAGCTGACTTTGTCCCAGCTGTAGACAGGACATGTCATTCTGAATGATGTCTATCGCAGATGAGACTATGGTATTAAGGGAATATATCCTGTTGGACAGAGTGCTCATGCCATTATCGACAACAGCTAAAGGCTATATTTTCCTGATCAATCTTCCTTAAATGTGCAGCTGCTTCCATTTGAGAAAGCTTCCAAATCTCATTGTATATGGCGTAGATGAATCTTTTAGAGCTTGGCTTTCTTGGACCTAACAAGAAGTCCTGCAAGCCTATGTATTCAGAAAGAATATTAAGATGTTCTTTGACTGCTGCTAAGGTGTTAGTCTGTAACCACTGTTGGCACAGTTTACCCACACTGTATGTAGTAACTATACCCGAGTGCTGACCCGAGACAAAGCGAAGGTCCAGCTGGCTAATCTTGAAACCCCCTCAGAAATTCACAAAACGCACCTGACACCCATTTGTGTCTATTGGCCACAATAACCACCCTAGGACAGGAATTGAGGAATTATAGGTGCTCGCCTGAACCTTTTCATCTAGTTTTCCTCAGTGATGTTCAGGAAGGAATTCCAATTGATGAATTTCGCCTGTGTGGGGATACTGGGTGCATTATTGTCCTTCATTTTTGCTAACCCTAGACAGGATGTCTGTTGAACTGTGTCTTTTAAAAGATCATTTGGACAGGAATAAGGCATACTCTAAATATAGCTTCCCTACCTTAACAATCTTGTGTTCCCTATACACTCTTTACATCAATAGCGTTCTTCCAGTATTCATAGCCTTCAAATGCAAGTCGGGAAACAAAGGAATCTGAATAAATCAATGATGTGTTTGATAGCAAAATTGCCCTAATTTTAGAAGGTGTTAACTTGAAATAGTATGACTCTGCATTCTTAATGTCATGCCCAGAAAAATATGTGACATTATCTGAGTAATGTTTTGGGTGCCCCACAGGTGGTGTTGAACAGTGTTCCCACTGTTTATAATTGAATTTTGATTTGTGTCTAGTTGCTCGGTGAAAGTAGTAACGTCCCCAGTTATTATAACAGAATATTTCCCCATAATTCCTTGTCTTAGTGTGCACATCATCACTTTCAAATACAGTGTAATCCTTCAATTCAGCTAACATGGAATCAACTGTTTAAACATCCCAGTCATCAGATACAACACACAGTGTAATTACATCAGTCATTGAAATGTTAAAGTCATATGGAATTTGAATGACCTCATTAGGCTCGTATATATCAAATGGAACTTTATCCCACACAATCCCATCAGGAATCGATATTGCTGAAATGTTCACAATGGACAAGTCTCTTCGGAACTTATGTGAGGAAAGATATGGAGTGAGAACGTCATCCATCAGCTTGACAGAAGAGCTTTCAGGAAGATAATGAACATTTATAAGCAATTAGAAAACAGTCACAAAACAAATCCATAATAGAAATGCAAGCAATATCAGAAATATCCACAGAAAGTTCCATGGATAAATTAAATAGTTATTTTTGTGCCATAAGGACAGCTTACATGTCTTTGAAACAGTTTCAATAGCAGGTGCGGCTGAAGTTGAGGAAAAATCATCAGGGTCGATGAAATAACCAGAAGCAGTCTCTGCAAACACAGGAGCCGGTGCATTACTGGTGGAAGGATCCACTTCATGTGGAGGCTCATAGTAGATGATGTTTTCAGCTTGTGTTGTGTTGGAGTAGAAAAAAGCCACATCTTGGACAGGTGTTGTCATTGAAGTGGTGACATGAATCAGCAGAAGCTCATTTTCCACCCTCTCTATGCTTGAGGAGGCGTTTGTAGCATTGTTGTACATGCAGTTTTTGTCAGAAGTGTTGCTGTTTCTTCTTTGAAGAGGTATGTCCTGTTGGGTAGTGAGAGAGGACTGAGAACAACCCAAGGGACCTCTGGGTCTATTGTGAAGGATCAGCCACATGATGGAGTTTGATGTTGTCAATGGAGACAAATCTGTTTGCTGAGGAACCAGGCAGCAGCGGTAGGATGACAGTGCTGGTACCTTGTATTCCTAGGACTTGGACCGGTGCTCTGTAGGATGGACCAAATTCCTTCTTCACAGTAATCTTCTCACAAACCAGATCCCCAACTTTAGGTGTATCGGCTGCCGCCAAACCAGGGCCATCTAGATCTGGGACATACATAGGTATCCCAAAGAGAACCTCATTAGGAGTGCGTCCTCCCAAGGACCTTCTTGACAGATTATTCAGTGCTCTCTTGACCCCTTATAGATGATGAAGCCAGCTGCAGACAGAACCTAATACTCTATCTGTTAACAAATGCCTTAGATCTTGATTCCTCCTCTCCACAACCAAATTTCCCTTGGAGTAGTAGGGTGAGGAGTAATGGAGTTCAACACCCATCGTCCTCATGGTGTCCCTGAATGCCTTAGAGGCAAAAGCAGGGCCCTGGTCCGAATGGATTGCTGCAACCGAATATGTGCCAATAAAGATCAGTGAGTCTTTTATAACAGTTGGAGTGTCAGACGACCACTGAGGCTCAACCACAGGAATCTATAACAAGGATCTACAGCTACTAAGATGTATTTGTATGCACAATCCAGTTGTAGGGGACCACATTAGTCCAGATACACAAACTGTAGTGGCCAATTGGACACTTAGAGGAATGTCTGCAGAGGGCGTTTGATGTTTGAGCCCTTTATCTGCTGGCAAATGTCACAGCAAAGGACATTTTACTTGGTCTGCTTATATAGATTGGGCCACCAGACGCATTTCTGTAAGAGTGTTATCGTGGCCGCAACAGCAGCATGTGCAGAGACAACATCCTCATGCACTGCTTTGATTAGATCTAATCTCTGGTCTTGGTTGAGGATCACTCAATCTCCATCCCCAGGAAGTATTGCATACGCAACATTCTGTTCACTGATGTGGTAAGAGTATTTTTGTCAGGGAGACCAGATCCTCAGGGCCTGCGCACGTTCCCAACATGTCCACCACTAGACAGCTCAAAAACTCTGATAGAAATATCACAGAGCCTGAGAGAGTCCAAGTGGGGGAACACGGGATTAGGTAGGGAACCGCTGGGAAGGAGGCCTGTAGGGAGCAAAAGGTTAAACAACACAATATCAGGATATAATCACATTGACTTTCACTAGACTATGGTTCTAAGTGTTGTCTTACTGTAACCATGGATAACCTAAGAAATGACTTTAACTAGACCTTAAGAACTCTGGGTACCTGGAATAAATCAAGAATGATTAATACAATGTTTCATATGAGCTTTTCATGAAGTGTCACATACTGGCTAGGAATATAAGAACCTTCAATAATAATGTTTCAGAACTAACATTGCATCTTTAACATCAGGACAAAAGTCAATCTGAAACATTCCCTGGAAAAACAATAGGAATTGTACTAGAGACTGAAATGCACAAAGAATGTCACATTTTGAATTTAGCATCTTCACAGAAAATCCAAAGGCCCAGGATAAATGTGTGCACTTCAACAAACATTACAAATCAAAGTTTTAATTGCCATGAAATGATTGCGCACACTGTTGCCGATCTAAACACCAAGTTTTACATGCAGGGAATGAATCGCGCACACTGTCGATTCTAACAAGAATATGCAAATGCCATGAAATGATTGCGCACACTGTTGCCGATCTGAACACCAAGTTTTACATGCAGTAAATGAATTGCACACACTGCTGATTCGAACAAGAATATGCAAATGCCATGAAATGATCGCGGAAGCTGTTGCCAATCTGAACACCAAGTTTTACATTTGGGAAATGAAAAGCACACACTGCCGATTCGAAAAAGAATATGCAAATGCCATGAAACGATCGCGCAAGCTGTTGCCGATCTGAACACCAAGTTTTACATGCAGGAAATGAATTGCGCACACTGCTGATTCGAACAAGAATATGGAAATGCCATGAAATAATCGCACAAGCTTTTGCCGATCCGAACAACAAGATTTACATTAGAGCAATGATTCGCTTACTCCGAAAGCTTCACAATTAGGCCCAAAACTCAACAGTCTTTGAGAACGGGGTCGGGGGTCCAGCCCGACCTCCGCCTTACCACCCTGCTCAAGGATCACCAAAATAATGCGGGGCAGGCCTGGAACATCAAGGAAGGCCTCTGGAACAGGAGCTCAGGAAATTGCTGCTGCTCTGCACCGGGACCTCTGAATAGTGAGCATGTGGAGCTGGGCTGGCTCCCTTATATGGAGTCTGGCCCAGCCCACAAACCACACCCAGTCATGCTGCAGAAAAAGTTTCTAGAAGGTCCTAGAAAGGGACCACACCCTAACACACTCAATAAGTCTGCAGCAGTACTTTGCAAATGAACATTTATTAAAAACATCATTAATAGTGTTTTTCAAGGTTAAAGTATTCAATGCAAATGGTTAACATACTGCATATAAACACAATGCATGAATTATGCTCTTGCATACAGGCTGGGTTTTTGCATTTTTGTCGCCCGTAGAGCGCGCACTGTCCTGATGTTAACAATTTTGTAGGATATGGTTTTGAGAGAGGCTTGCCTTTAGCCACAGCTTTCACAGCAGCCAATATTTTACTATCCAATCTCACCTGGGAACGAGTCACTGCAGCAACTGAAGCCGTAGCTACTGCTGATTTGACTGCTTCATCAGCCAAAGTGTTGCCAATAACATGGCCCAATGTATGGACTACATGAGCACTAGGTAGATTATCCTTAACATCAGCCACGCTCCCCACAGAGTTCTGTGTTTTATGTGTTCCCTTTTGGGTCTCTGAACCTGTTCAATTGCCAATGATTAACATAATCATTGAAGGACTGGACACAGTAGTACAAATCACAGACTATCAAAGTGAGGATCCATATGCTCTAGTGCTAAGATAAGGGCATTAAGTTCAGCTAGCTGAGCTGTGCAGTCCCTCAGGATATGCATGTAGGTATTGTGAGGGTGGAATACACCATCCTTCATCACTCCACTCATGGCTGCGCAAGTGGCTGACTGCTGATGTTTGGTACCTACAGCTGGTTGTGCTGAACCATCAGTGTAAATGACAGTATGGTATCAGTCAAGTGGTAAGATGTCTAGAGGTGCGGGGTACTCCTGCTCGTATTGCAGGAATTCTTGTGTCTGAAGTTTTGGATCAAAGATATAATCAACATTGATGGCAGTCAGGGAGGTTGCCCATTGAATGTAACATGGATATAAAGTTTGCTTTGATGACAGCCTCTAAAGCTGACATCGGGGTAATGACAATGATGTGTTTCCCTTCGGCAAGTGGCCTCTCTTTAATGACAGCCATCTGAACTGCACTTAGAATGTTTTCTGCTTGTGCAAAGCGTTGTTCTGCATTGGAATATAAATGTGACTTATATGCTATGGGCACTGGGTTGTCTTCGTTAAAGGTAGCGAAAGTGAACCCAATGGCACCAGCAATTATTCTGATGACCAAATTTGTTTTGTTATCACAACTGTGCAAGTGTTTTGCTTCTAGAAAATCCTGTTGTAATCCTCTAAGGATGCATGTGTGTTCTACTGTCCAGTGTCTGCTAGAAAAGTCTGGGTGTATTAAGTCATAAAGTGGCTTGTTACCTTGTGCATAGTCAGGAATGTAAGTTCTGCCAAGGTTAAAGAAAGCAAGTAAAGACTGTAGTTTCTTGATAGTAATTGGTGGCTGGAGTTGAGCACACTTCTCTAAAAATTGCAGAGCCAGGTTCTTGCCCTCGTTTGATAGCTCATATGCCAGGAGCAATATGCTGAGAAAGTCTATTTTAGTTTTCCTAACCAAGGACTACAAATCCTAGAATGATCTGATCGACTATGGCAAGATGAATGTTGAGGTCGTCATCTGTGAGATAGATGTCATCCACATAGGACAACACCTCAGAATCAATGTCATGCAATATTGATGTTACATGGGCTGCAAACAGCCCTGGGCTGTTGGTATAGCCCTGGGGCAAATGACAAAAGCATTCTTGTGATCCAAATGAGAATACATTCAGTGCTTGACTTTCACGTCCAAAATTTTTGCAGACAAATACATTGGATATATCCATGGTTGTTTTGGATTTTCTACGCTCTATGTTGTTAACGAGTTATTCATTGCAGAGACACAGGGCACAATGACACCTTGGTACTCGGGCTGAGTGAGGATCTCCCTCACTGGAGCTTTAGTATAGTGTTTAAAAGGAAATTGGGGCTGAGTCGCAACTGCAATAATGTTGCTAGTTGCTGTCAAATCCAGATGATCTTTCAGAATCTGGCGATAAAGTGTGACTTCTGTCACAGCCAACATCTTGTTCTTCAGCAACGTTCTCAAGTGTACTGGCATTTTTTATTTACTGTGCTGCCACCTTTTTCTTTTTAAATTGTGGATTTTGTTGTGGGGACTTATCTTCTTTTTTGTCTGAAGACTGTGGTGAATCTTTCTTCTGTTTCATGTAGTCAGTGGGGCACTCTGACAGTCCCACTTTCTTCCTACGTCTATCCGGTGCATCCTGAAAGGAACTAAAGGGACGTGAAACAGTATGTCTGTCAGGAGCATTTATATTTTCTCCATTTCTCAGATTATATCTCCTTTTGGAGTTATCCAGGTGTGGAGAATCTGCTCTCTTACTTTGTCTGTCTTTAATTTGCTTGTGTTTATCCCAACTCTTTTTAGAATGGTCCTGTGCTTGTTTAGTACCTTCCTTAGGGGTGGTACTCTGTATTTTAGGCTTTTTCGGCTTGGCTTCCAAACTAGCCCATCCTATACTGGTACAGGTATCGTAAATAATTTTCAGTAGCTGTTTTCACTGTTCCAAGTGTGAAATCTCTCTGAGCCGCTGGCGTATAGCCAATGCTACTGCTTCCTTTTAATGTTACTGAGTATGATTGAGGAGACTACATCGAAGTTACACATTACTTTAATCACCATATCTAGGGCTGGTGCAGCTCTGTGCTCATTCTGAATTTGTTTTAACACTCCTGGTAGATTGGCAAGTGTTGGGGTACCGTGTGCATTAGTATAAATTGCAGTAAGGACTGTACCCCAATGAATTCAGGTCTTGACTTTCACGTCCCAAATTTTTGCAGAAAAAAACATTGGATATATCCAAGGTTGTTTTGTATTTTCTACGCACTATGTTGTTAACTAGTGCTGTGTTGTGTGAATTTTGTATTGCATATGTGCGAGTATGACTGTTTAAGTGTCTGTAATCTAAGACTATTCTGTATGAATGGTAAGGTTTTACAATGAGGAATAACGAGTTATTCATTGCAGAGACACAGGGCACAATGACACCTTGGTACTCGAGCTGAGTGAGGATCGCCCTCACTGGAGCTTTAGTTTCGTGTTTAACAGGAAATTGGGGTTGAGGCTAGTGTGCAGACCTAATAGGTATACATGGCAAGGAGAATACTTGTCCCAACCTACATGGTTGCGGTATAGTGCAGGTGTCTGCGTTCAAGCCCAGTTGACAGTATAGGCTTGTTTTTTACCGCCTCTGGAACAAGATCCGGACAAAAATTGCAAAATGACATCTTACTTATGTGGGAGTTTACAGGCGTGCTCGGGTGGCCATTCCCTTTCGGCCAGCAGGATATCACAACTAAGTTCATTCTACAATATCATGCTAATAGTGCACTCTATGTCTCCCTCTATTTGGCTATTTAAATCATAAATGCTGTCGGGTGGGAGAACGTGCCCATCCGCAGTCGTGACTGCAATAATGTTGCTAGTTGCTGTCAAATCCAGATGATCTTTCAGAATCTGGCGATATAGTGTGACTTCTGTCACTGCCAACATCTTGTTCTTCAGCAATGTTCTCAAGTGTACTGCCATTTTTTATTGACATTGCTACCACCTTTTTCTTTTTAAATTGTGGCTTTTGTTGTGGGGACTCATCTTTTTTGTCTGAAGACTGTGGTGAATCTTTCTTCTGTTTCATGTAGAAGTGTGGCACTCTGACAGTCCCACTCTCTTGCTACGTCTATCCGGTGCATCCTGAAAGGAACTAAAGGGACGTGAAACAGTATGTCTGTCAGGAGCTTTTATATTTTCTCCATTTCTCAGATTATATCTCCTTTTGGAGTTATCCGGGTGTGGAGAATCTGCTCTCTTACTTTGTCTGTCTTTAATTTGCTTTTGTTTATCCCAACTCTTTTTAGAATGGACCTGTGCTTCTTTAGTACCTTCCTTAGGGGTGGTACTCTGTATTTTAGGTTTTTTTGGCTTGGCTTCCAAACTAGCACATCCTATACTGGTACAGGTATCGGAAATAATTTTCAATAGCTGTTTCTATTGTTCCAAGTGTGAAATCTCTCTGAGCCGCTGGCGTATAGCCAATGCTACTGCTTCCCCTTTAATGTTACTGAGTATGATTGAGGAGACTACATAAAAGTTATGCCTTTCTTTAATCACCATATCTAGGGCTGGCGCAGCTCTGTGCTCATTCTGAATTTGTTTTAACACTTCTGGTAGATTGGCAAGTGTCGGGGTACCATGTGCATTAGTATAAATTGCAGTAAGTACTGTACCCCAATGCATTCAGGTCTTGACTTTCACATGCCAAATCTTTGCAGAAAAAAACATTGGATATATTCCAAGGTTGTTTTGTATTTTCTACGCACTATGTTGTTAATTAGTGTTGTGCTGAGTGAATTTTGTATTGCGTATGTGCGAGTATGACTGTTTAAGTGTCTGTAATCTAAGACTATTCTGTATGAATGGTAAGGTTTTGCAATGAGAAATAACAAGTTATTCATTGCAGAGACACAGGGCACAATGACACCTTGGTACTCGAGCTGAGTGAGGATCGCCCTCACTGGAGCTTTAGTTTCGTGTTTAACAGGAAATTGGGGTTGAGGCTAGTGTGCAGACCTAATAGGTATACATGGCAAGGAGAATACTTGTCCCAACCTACATGGTTGCGGTATAGTGCAGGTGTCTGCGTTCAAGCCCAGTTGACAGTATAGGCTTGTTTTTTACCGCCTCTGGAACAAGATCCGGACAAAAATTGCAAAATGACATCTTACTTATGTGGGAGTTTACAGGCGTGCTCGGGTGGCCATTCCCTTTCGGCCATCAGGATATCACAACAAAGTTCATCCTACAATATCATGCTAATAGTGCACTCAATGTCTCCCTCTATTTGGCTATTTAAATCATAAATGCTGTCGGGTGGGAGAACGTGCCCATCCGCAGTCGTGACTGCAATAATGTTGCTAGTTGCTGTCAAATCCAGATGATCTTTCAGAATCTGGCGATATAGTGTGACTTCTGTCACTGCCAACATCTTGTTCTTCAGCAATGTTCTCAAGTGTACTGCCATTTTTTATTGACATTGCTACCACCTTTTTCTTTTTAAATTGTGGCTTTTGTTGTGGGGACTCATCTTCTTTTTTGTCTGAAGACTGTGGTGAATCTTTCTTCTGTTTCATGTAGTCAGTGTGGCACTCTGACAGTCCCACTCTCTTGCTACGTCTATCCGGTGCATCCTGAAAGGAACTAAAGGGACGTGAAACAGTATGTCTGTCAGGAGCTTTTATATTTTCTCCATTTCTCAGATTATATCTCCTTTTGGAGTTATCCGGGTGTGGAGAATCTGCTCTCTTACTTTGTCTGTCTTTAATTTGCTTTTGTTTATCCCAACTCTTTTTAGAATGGACCTGTGCTTCTTTAGTACCTTCCTTAGGGGTGGTACTCTGTATTTTAGGTTTTTTTCGGCTTGGCTTCCAAACTAGCACATCCTATACTGGTACAGGTATCGGAAATAATTTTCAATAGCTGTTTCTATTGTTCCAAGTGTGAAATCTCTCTGAGCCGCTGGCGTATAGCCAATGCTACTGCTTCCCCTTTAATGTTACTGAGTATGATTGAGGAGACTACATAAAAGTTACGCCTTTCTTTAATCACCATATCTAGGGCTGGCGCAGCTCTGTGCTCATTCTGAATTTGTTTTAACACTTCTGGTAGATTGGCAAGTGTCGGGGTACCATGTGCATTAGTATAAATTGCAGTAAGTACTGTACCCCAATGCATTCAGGTCTTGACTTTCACATGCCAAATCTTTGCAGAAAAAAACATTGGATATATTCCAAGGTTGTTTTGTATTTTCTACGCACTATGTTGTTAATTAGTGTTGTGCTGAGTGAATTTTGTATTGCGTATGTGCGAGTATGACTGTTTAAGTGTCTGTAATCTAAGACTATTCTGTATGAATGGTAAGGTTTTGCAATGAGAAATAACAAGTTATTCATTGCAGAGACACAGGGCACAATGACACCTTGGTACTCGAGCTGAGTGAGGATCGCCCTCACTGGAGCTTTAGTTTCGTGTTTAACAGGAAATTGGGGTTGAGGCTAGTGTGCAGACCTAATAGGTATACATGGCAAGGAGAATACTTGTCCCAACCTACATGGTTGCGGTATAGTGCAGGTGTCTGCGTTCAAGCCCAGTTGACAGTATAGGCTTGTTTTTTACCGCCTCTGGAACAAGATCCGGACAAAAATTGCAAAATGACATCTTACTTATGTGGGAGTTTACAGGCGTGCTCGGGTGGCCATTCCCTTTCGGCCAGCAGGATATCACAACTAAGTTCATCCTACAATATCATGCTAATAGTGCACTCAATGTCTCCCTCTATTTGGCTATTTAAATCATAAATGCTGTCGGGTGGGAGAACGTGCCCATCCGCAGTCGTGACTGCAATAATGTTGCTAGTTGCTGTCAAATCCAGATGATCTTTCAGAATCTGGCGATATAGTGTGACTTCTGTCACTGCCAACATCTTGTTCTTCAGCAATGTTCTCAAGTGTACTGCCATTTTTTATTGACATTGCTACCACCTTTTTCTTTTTAAATTGTGGCTTTTGTTGTGGGGACTCATCTTCTTTTTTGTCTGAAGACTGTGGTGAATCTTTCTTCTGTTTCATGTAGTCAGTGTGGCACTCTGACAGTCCCACTCTCTTGCTACGTCTATCCGGTGCATCCTGAAAGGAACTAAAGGGACGTGAAACAGTATGTCTGTCAGGAGCTTTTATATTTTCTCCATTTCTCAGATTATATCTCCTTTTGGAGTTATCCGGGTGTGGAGAATCTGCTCTCTTACTTTGTCTGTCTTTAATTTGCTTTTGTTTATCCCAACTCTTTTTAGAATGGACCTGTGCTTCTTTAGTACCTTCCTTAGGGGTGGTACTCTGTATTTTAGGTTTTTTCGGCTTGGCTACCAAACTAGCCCATCCTATACTGGTACAGGTATCGGAAATAATTTTCAATAGCTGTTTCTATTGTTCCAAGTGTGAAATCTCTCTGAGCCGCTGGCGTATAGCCAATGCTACTGCTTCCCCTTTAATGTTACTGAGTATGATTGAGGAGACTACATCAAAGTTACACCTTTCTTTAATCACCATATCTAGGGCTGGCGCAGCTCTGTGCTCATTCTGAATTTGTTTTAACACTTCTGGTAGATTGGCAAGTGTCGGGGTACCATGTGCATTAGTATAAATTGCAGTAAGTACTGTACCCCAATGCATTCAGGTCTTGACTTTCACATGCCAAATCTTTGCAGAAAAAAACATTGGATATATTCCAAGGTTGTTTTGTATTTTCTACGCACTATGTTGTTAATTAGTGTTGTGCTGAGTGAATTTTGTATTGCGTATGTGCGAGTATGACTGTTTAAGTGTCTGTAATCTAAGACTATTCTGTATGAATGGTAAGGTTTTGCAATGAGGAATAACAAGTTATTCATTGCAGAGACACAGGGCTCAATGACACCTTGGTACTCGAGCTGAGTTAGGATCTCCCTCATTGGAGCTTTAGTTTCATGTTTAACAGGAAATTGGGTCTGAGGCTAGGGTGCTGACCTAATAGGTATACATGGCAAGGAGAATACTTGTCCCAACCAACATGGTTGCGGTATAGTGCAGGTATCAGCGTTCAAGCCCAGTTGACAGTATAGGCTTGTTTTTTACAGCCTCTGGAACAAGATCCGGACAAAAATTGCAAAATGACATCTTACTTATGTGGGAGTTTACAGGCGTGCTCGGGTGGCCATTCCCTTTCGGCCATCAGGATATCACAACAAAGTTCATCCTACAATATCATGCTAATAGTGCACTCAATGTCTCCCTCTATTTGGCTATTTAAATCATAAATGCTGTCGGGTGGGAGAACGTGCCCATCCGCAGTCGTGACTGCAATAATGTTGCTAGTTGCTGTCAAATCCAGATGATCTTTCAGAATCTGGCGATATAGTGTGACTTCTGTCACTGCCAACATCTTGTTCTTCAGCAATGTTCTCAAGTGTACTGCCATTTTTTATTGACATTGCTACCACCTTTTTCTTTTTAAATTGTGGCTTTTGTTGTGGGGACTCATCTTCTTTTTTGTCTGAAGACTGTGGTGAATCTTTCTTCTGTTTCATGTAGTCAGTGTGGCACTCTGACAGTCCCACTCTCTTGCTACGTCTATCCGGTGCATCCTGAAAGGAACTAAAGGGACGTGAAACAGTATGTCTGTCAGGAGCTTTTATATTTTCTCCATTTCTCAGATTATATCTCCTTTTGGAGTTATCCGGGTGTGGAGAATCTGCTCTCTTACTTTGTCTGTCTTTAATTTGCTTTTGTTTATCCCAACTCTTTTTAGAATGGACCTGTGCTTCTTTAGTACCTTCCTTAGGGGTGGTACTCTGTATTTTAGGTTTTTTTCGGCTTGGCTTCCAAACTAGCACATCCTATACTGGTACAGGTATCGGAAATAATTTTCAATAGCTGTTTCTATTGTTCCAAGTGTGAAATCTCTCTGAGCCGCTGGCGTATAGCCAATGCTACTGCTTCCCCTTTAATGTTACTGAGTATGATTGAGGAGACTACATAAAAGTTACGCCTTTCTTTAATCACCATATCTAGGGCTGGCGCAGCTCTGTGCTCATTCTGAATTTGTTTTAACACTTCTGGTAGATTGGCAAGTGTCGGGGTACCATGTGCATTAGTATAAATTGCAGTAAGTACTGTACCCCAATGCATTCAGGTCTTGACTTTCACATGCCAAATCTTTGCAGAAAAAAACATTGGATATATTCCAAGGTTGTTTTGTATTTTCTACGCACTATGTTGTTAATTAGTGTTGTGCTGAGTGAATTTTGTATTGCGTATGTGCGAGTATGACTGTTTAAGTGTCTGTAATCTAAGACTATTCTGTATGAATGGTAAGGTTTTGCAATGAGAAATAACAAGTTATTCATTGCAGAGACACAGGGCACAATGACACCTTGGTACTCGAGCTGAGTGAGGATCGCCCTCACTGGAGCTTTAGTTTCGTGTTTAACAGGAAATTGGGGTTGAGGCTAGTGTGCAGACCTAATAGGTATACATGGCAAGGAGAATACTTGTCCCAACCTACATGGTTGCGGTATAGTGCAGGTGTCTGCGTTCAAGCCCAGTTGACAGTATAGGCTTGTTTTTTACCGCCTCTGGAACAAGATCCGGACAAAAATTGCAAAATGACATCTTACTTATGTGGGAGTTTACAGGCGTGCTCGGGTGGCCATTCCCTTTCGGCCAGCAGGATATCACAACAAAGTTCATCCTACAATATCATGCTAATAGTGCACTCAATGTCTCCCTCTATTTGGCTATTTAAATCATAAATGCTGTCGGGTGGGAGAACGTGCCCATCCGCAGTCGTGACTGCAATAATGTTGCTAGTTGCTGTCAAATCCAGATGATCTTTCAGAATCTGGCGATATAGTGTGACTTCTGTCACTGCCAACATCTTGTTCTTCAGCAATGTTCTCAAGTGTACTGCCATTTTTTATTGACATTGCTACCACCTTTTTCTTTTTAAATTGTGGCTTTTGTTGTGGGGACTCATCTTCTTTTTTGTCTGAAGACTGTGGTGAATCTTTCTTCTGTTTCATGTAGTCAGTGTGGCACTCTGACAGTCCCACTCTCTTGCTACGTCTATCCGGTGCATCCTGAAAGGAACTAAAGGGACGTGAAACAGTATGTCTGTCAGGAGCTTTTATATTTTCTCCATTTCTCAGATTATATCTCCTTTTGGAGTTATCCGGGTGTGGAGAATCTGCTCTCTTACTTTGTCTGTCTTTAATTTGCTTTTGTTTATCCCAACTCTTTTTAGAATGGACCTGTGCTTCTTTAGTACCTTCCTTAGGGGTGGTACTCTGTATTTTAGGTTTTTTCGGCTTGGCTTCCAAACTAGCCCATCCTATACTGGTACAGGTATCGGAAATAATTTTCAATAGCTGTTTCTATTGTTCAAAGTGTGAAATCTCTCTGAGCCGCTGGCGTATAGCCAATGCTACTGCTTCCCCTTTAATGTTACTGAGTATGATTGAGGAGACTACATAAAAGTTACGCCTTTCTTTAATCACCATATCTAGGGCTGGCGCAGCTCTGTGCTCATTCTGAATTTGTTTTAACACTTCTGGTAGATTGGCAAGTGTCGGGGTACCATGTGCATTAGTATAAATTGCAGTAAGTACTGTACCCCAATGCATTCAGGTCTTGACTTTCACATGCCAAATCTTTGCAGAAAAAAACATTGGATATATTCCAAGGTTGTTTTGTATTTTCTACGCACTATGTTGTTAATTAGTGTTGTGCTGAGTGAATTTTGTATTGCGTATGTGCGAGTATGACTGTTTAAGTGTCTGTAATCTAAGACTATTCTGTATGAATGGTAAGGTTTTGCAATGAGAAATAACAAGTTATTCATTGCAGAGACACAGGGCACAATGACACCTTGGTACTCGAGCTGAGTGAGGATCGCCCTCACTGGAGCTTTAGTTTCGTGTTTAACAGGAAATTGGGGTTGAGGCTAGTGTGCAGACCTAATAGGTATACATGGCAAGGAGAATACTTGTCCCAACCTACATGGTTGCGGTATAGTGCAGGTGTCTGCGTTCAAGCCCAGTTGACAGTATAGGCTTGTTTTTTACCGCCTCTGGAACAAGATCCGGACAAAAATTGCAAAATGACATCTTACTTATGTGGGAGTTTACAGGCGTGCTCGGGTGGCCATTCCCTTTCGGCCAGCAGGATATCACAACTAAGTTCATCCTACAATATCATGCTAATAGTGCACTCAATGTCTCCCTCTATTTGGCTATTTAAATCATAAATGCTGTCGGGTGGGAGAACGTGCCCATCCGCAGTCGTGACTGCAATAATGTTGCTAGTTGCTGTCAAATCCAGATGATCTTTCAGAATCTGGCGATATAGTGTGACTTCTGTCACTGCCAACATCTTGTTCTTCAGCAATGTTCTCAAGTGTACTGCCATTTTTTATTGACATTGCTACCACCTTTTTCTTTTTAAATTGTGGCTTTTGTTGTGGGGACTCATCTTCTTTTTTGTCTGAAGACTGTGGTGAATCTTTCTTCTGTTTCATGTAGTCAGTGTGGCACTCTGACAGTCCCACTCTCTTGCTACGTCTATCCGGTGCATCCTGAAAGGAACTAAAGGGACGTGAAACAGTATGTCTGTCAGGAGCTTTTATATTTTCTCCATTTCTCAGATTATATCTCCTTTTGGAGTTATCCGGGTGTGGAGAATCTGCTCTCTTACTTTGTCTGTCTTTAATTTGCTTTTGTTTATCCCAACTCTTTTTAGAATGGACCTGTGCTTCTTTAGTACCTTCCTTAGGGGTGGTACTCTGTATTTTAGGTTTTTTCGGCTTGGCTACCAAACTAGCCCATCCTATACTGGTACAGGTATCGGAAATAATTTTCAATAGCTGTTTCTATTGTTCCAAGTGTGAAATCTCTCTGAGCCGCTGGCGTATAGCCAATGCTACTGCTTCCCCTTTAATGTTACTGAGTATGATTGAGGAGACTACATCAAAGTTACACCTTTCTTTAATCACCATATCTAGGGCTGGCGCAGCTCTGTGCTCATTCTGAATTTGTTTTAACACTTCTGGTAGATTGGCAAGTGTCGGGGTACCATGTGCATTAGTATAAATTGCAGTAAGTACTGTACCCCAATGCATTCAGGTCTTGACTTTCACATGCCAAATCTTTGCAGAAAAAAACATTGGATATATTCCAAGGTTGTTTTGTATTTTCTACGCACTATGTTGTTAATTAGTGTTGTGCTGAGTGAATTTTGTATTGCGTATGTGCGAGTATGACTGTTTAAGTGTCTGTAATCTAAGACTATTCTGTATGAATGGTAAGGTTTTGCAATGAGGAATAACAAGTTATTCATTGCAGAGACACAGGGCTCAATGACACCTTGGTACTCGAGCTGAGTTAGGATCTCCCTCATTGGAGCTTTAGTTTCATGTTTAACAGGAAATTGGGTCTGAGGCTAGGGTGCCGACCTAATAGGTATACATGGCAAGGAGAATACTTGTCCCAACCAACATGGTTGCGGTATAGTGCAGGTATCAGCGTTCAAGCCCAGTTGACAGTATAGGCTTGTTTTTTACAGCCTCTGGAACAAGATCCGGACAAAAATTGCAAAATGACATCTTACTTATGTGGGAGTTTACAGGCGTGCTCGGGTGGCCATTCCCTTTCGGCCAGCAGGATATCACAACTAAGTTCATCCTACAATATCATGCTAATAGTGCACTCTATGTCTCCCTCTATTTGGCTATTTAAATCATAAATGCTGTCGGGTGGGAGAACGTGCCCATCCGCAGTCGTGACTGCAATAATGTTGCTAGTTGCTGTCAAATCCAGATGATCTTTCAGAATCTGGCGATATAGTGTGACTTCTGTCACTGCCAACATCTTGTTCTTCAGCAATGTTCTCAAGTGTACTGCCATTTTTTATTGACATTGCTACCACCTTTTTCTTTTTAAATTGTGGCTTTTGTTGTGGGGACTCATCTTCTTTTTTGTCTGAAGACTGTGGTGAATCTTTCTTCTGTTTCATGTAGTCAGTGTGGCACTCTGACAGTCCCACTCTCTTGCTACGTCTATCCGGTGCATCCTGAAAGGAACTAAAGGGACGTGAAACAGTATGTCTGTCAGGAGCTTTTATATTTTCTCCATTTCTCAGATTATATCTCCTTTTGGAGTTATCCGGGTGTGGAGAATCTGCTCTCTTACTTTGTCTGTCTTTAATTTGCTTTTGTTTATCCCAACTCTTTTTAGAATGGACCTGTGCTTCTTTAGTACCTTCCTTAGGGGTGTTACTCTGTATTTTAGGTTTTTTCGGCTTGGCTTCCAAACTAGCCAATCCTATACTAGTACAGGTATCGGAAATAATTTTCAATAGCTGTTTCTATTGTTCCAAGTGTGAAATCTCTCTGAGCCGCTGGCGTATAGCCAATGCTACTGCTTCCCCTTTAATGTTACTGAGTATGATTGAGGAGACTACATCAAAGTTACGCCTTTCTTTAATCACCATATCTAGGGCTGGCGCAGCTCTGTGCTCATTCTGAATTTGTTTTAACACTTCTGGTAGATTGGCAAGTGTCGGGGTACCATGTGCATTAGTATAAATTGCAGTAAGTACTGTACCCCAATGCATTCAGGTCTTGACTTTCACATGCCAAATCTTTGCAGAAAAAAACATTGAATATATTCCAAGGTTGTTTTGTATTTTCTACGCACTATGTTGTTAATTAGTGTTGTGCTGAGTGAATTTTGTATTGCGTATGTACGAGTATGACTGTTTAAGTGTCTGTAATCTAAGACTATTCTGTATGAATGGTAAGGTTTTGCAATGAGGAATAACAAGTTATTCATTGCAGAGACACAGGGCTCAATGACACCTTGGTACTCGAGCTGAGTTAGGATCTCCCTCATTGGAGCTTTAGTTTCATGTTTAACAGGAAATTGGGTCTGAGGCTAGGGTGCCGACCTAATAGGTATACATGGCAAGGAGAATACTTGTCCCAACCAACATGGTTGCGGTATAGTGCAGGTATCAGCGTTCAAGCCCAGTTGACAGTATAGGCTTGTTTTTTACAGCCTCTGGAACAAGATCCGGACAAAAATTGCAAAATGACATCTTACTTATGTGGGAGTTTACAGGCGTGCTCGGGTGGCCATTCCCTTTCGGCCAGCAGGATATCACAACTAAGTTCATCCTACAATATCATGCTAATAGTGCACTCTATGTCTCCCTCTATTTGGCTATTTAAATCATAAATGCTGTCGGGTGGGAGAACGTGCCCATCCGCAGTCGTGACTGCAATAATGTTGCTAGTTGCTGTCAAATCCAGATGATCTTTCAGAATCTGGCGATATAGTGTGACTTCTGTCACTGCCAACATCTTGTTCTTCAGCAATGTTCTCAAGTGTACTGCCATTTTTTATTGACATTGCTACCACCTTTTTCTTTTTAAATTGTGGCTTTTGTTGTGGGGACTCATCTTTTTTGTCTGAAGACTGTGGTGAATCTTTCTTCTGTTTCATGTAGAAGTGTGGCACTCTGACAGTCCCACTCTCTTGCTACGTCTATCCGGTGCATCCTGAAAGGAACTAAAGGGACGTGAAACAGTATGTCTGTCAGGAGCTTTTATATTTTCTCCATTTCTCAGATTATATCTCCTTTTGGAGTTATCCGGGTGTGGAGAATCTGCTCTCTTACTTTGTCTGTCTTTAATTTGCTTTTGTTTATCCCAACTCTTTTTAGAATGGACCTGTGCTTCTTTAGTACCTTCCTTAGGGGTGGTACTCTGTATTTTAGGTTTTTTCGGCTTGGCTTCCAAACTAGCCCATCCTATACTGGTACAGGTATCGGAAATAATTTTCAATAGCTGTTTCTATTGTTCAAAGTGTGAAATCTCTCTGAGCCGCTGGCGTATAGCCAATGCTACTGCTTCCCCTTTAATGTTACTGAGTATGATTGAGGAGACTACATAAAAGTTACGCCTTTCTTTAATCACCATATCTAGGGCTGGCGCAGCTCTGTGCTCATTCTGAATTTGTTTTAACACTTCTGGTAGATTGGCAAGTGTCGGGGTACCATGTGCATTAGTATAAATTGCAGTAAGTACTGTACCCCAATGCATTCAGGTCTTGACTTTCACATGCCAAATCTTTGCAGAAAAAAACATTGGATATATTCCAAGGTTGTTTTGTATTTTCTACGCACTATGTTGTTAATTAGTGTTGTGCTGAGTGAATTTTGTATTGCGTATGTGCGAGTATGACTGTTTAAGTGTCTGTAATCTAAGACTATTCTGTATGAATGGTAAGGTTTTGCAATGAGAAATAACAAGTTATTCATTGCAGAGACACAGGGCACAATGACACCTTGGTACTCGAGCTGAGTGAGGATCGCCCTCACTGGAGCTTTAGTTTCGTGTTTAACAGGAAATTGGGGTTGAGGCTAGTGTGCAGACCTAATAGGTATACATGGCAAGGAGAATACTTGTCCCAACCTACATGGTTGCGGTATAGTGCAGGTGTCTGCGTTCAAGCCCAGTTGACAGTATAGGCTTGTTTTTTACCGCCTCTGGAACAAGATCCGGACAAAAATTGCAAAATGACATCTTACTTATGTGGGAGTTTACAGGCGTGCTCGGGTGGCCATTCCCTTTCGGCCAGCAGGATATCACAACTAAGTTCATCCTACAATATCATGCTAATAGTGCACTCAATGTCTCCCTCTATTTGGCTATTTAAATCATAAATGCTGTCGGGTGGGAGAACGTGCCCATCCGCAGTCGTGACTGCAATAATGTTGCTAGTTGCTGTCAAATCCAGATGATCTTTCAGAATCTGGCGATATAGTGTGACTTCTGTCACTGCCAACATCTTGTTCTTCAGCAATGTTCTCAAGTGTACTGCCATTTTTTATTGACATTGCTACCACCTTTTTCTTTTTAAATTGTGGCTTTTGTTGTGGGGACTCATCTTCTTTTTTGTCTGAAGACTGTGGTGAATCTTTCTTCTGTTTCATGTAGTCAGTGTGGCACTCTGACAGTCCCACTCTCTTGCTACGTCTATCCGGTGCATCCTGAAAGGAACTAAAGGGACGTGAAACAGTATGTCTGTCAGGAGCTTTTATATTTTCTCCATTTCTCAGATTATATCTCCTTTTGGAGTTATCCGGGTGTGGAGAATCTGCTCTCTTACTTTGTCTGTCTTTAATTTGCTTTTGTTTATCCCAACTCTTTTTAGAATGGACCTGTGCTTCTTTAGTACCTTCCTTAGGGGTGGTACTCTGTATTTTAGGTTTTTTCGGCTTGGCTACCAAACTAGCCCATCCTATACTGGTACAGGTATCGGAAATAATTTTCAATAGCTGTTTCTATTGTTCCAAGTGTGAAATCTCTCTGAGCCGCTGGCGTATAGCCAATGCTACTGCTTCCCCTTTAATGTTACTGAGTATGATTGAGGAGACTACATCAAAGTTACACCTTTCTTTAATCACCATATCTAGGGCTGGCGCAGCTCTGTGCTCATTCTGAATTTGTTTTAACACTTCTGGTAGATTGGCAAGTGTCGGGGTACCATGTGCATTAGTATAAATTGCAGTAAGTACTGTACCCCAATGCATTCAGGTCTTGACTTTCACATGCCAAATCTTTGCAGAAAAAAACATTGGATATATTCCAAGGTTGTTTTGTATTTTCTACGCACTATGTTGTTAATTAGTGTTGTGCTGAGTGAATTTTGTATTGCGTATGTGCGAGTATGACTGTTTAAGTGTCTGTAATCTAAGACTATTCTGTATGAATGGTAAGGTTTTGCAATGAGGAATAACAAGTTATTCATTGCAGAGACACAGGGCTCAATGACACCTTGGTACTCGAGCTGAGTTAGGATCTCCCTCATTGGAGCTTTAGTTTCATGTTTAACAGGAAATTGGGTCTGAGGCTAGGGTGCCGACCTAATAGGTATACATGGCAAGGAGAATACTTGTCCCAACCAACATGGTTGCGGTATAGTGCAGGTATCAGCGTTCAAGCCCAGTTGACAGTATAGGCTTGTTTTTTACAGCCTCTGGAACAAGATCCGGACAAAAATTGCAAAATGACATCTTACTTATGTGGGAGTTTACAGGCGTGCTCGGGTGGCCATTCCCTTTCGGCCAGCAGGATATCACAACTAAGTTCATCCTACAATATCATGCTAATAGTGCACTCTATGTCTCCCTCTATTTGGCTATTTAAATCATAAATGCTGTCGGGTGGGAGAACGTGCCCATCCGCAGTCGTGACTGCAATAATGTTGCTAGTTGCTGTCAAATCCAGATGATCTTTCAGAATCTGGCGATATAGTGTGACTTCTGTCACTGCCAACATCTTGTTCTTCAGCAATGTTCTCAAGTGTACTGCCATTTTTTATTGACATTGCTACCACCTTTTTCTTTTTAAATTGTGGCTTTTGTTGTGGGGACTCATCTTCTTTTTTGTCTGAAGACTGTGGTGAATCTTTCTTCTGTTTCATGTAGTCAGTGTGGCACTCTGACAGTCCCACTCTCTTGCTACGTCTATCCGGTGCATCCTGAAAGGAACTAAAGGGACGTGAAACAGTATGTCTGTCAGGAGCTTTTATATTTTCTCCATTTCTCAGATTATATCTCCTTTTGGAGTTATCCGGGTGTGGAGAATCTGCTCTCTTACTTTGTCTGTCTTTAATTTGCTTTTGTTTATCCCAACTCTTTTTAGAATGGACCTGTGCTTCTTTAGTACCTTCCTTAGGGGTGTTACTCTGTATTTTAGGTTTTTTCGGCTTGGCTTCCAAACTAGCCAATCCTATACTAGTACAGGTATCGGAAATAATTTTCAATAGCTGTTTCTATTGTTCCAAGTGTGAAATCTCTCTGAGCCGCTGGCGTATAGCCAATGCTACTGCTTCCCCTTTAATGTTACTGAGTATGATTGAGGAGACTACATCAAAGTTACGCCTTTCTTTAATCACCATATCTAGGGCTGGCGCAGCTCTGTGCTCATTCTGAATTTGTTTTAACACTTCTGGTAGATTGGCAAGTGTCGGGGTACCATGTGCATTAGTATAAATTGCAGTAAGTACTGTACCCCAATGCATTCAGGTCTTGACTTTCACATGCCAAATCTTTGCAGAAAAAAACATTGAATATATTCCAAGGTTGTTTTGTATTTTCTACGCACTATGTTGTTAATTAGTGTTGTGCTGAGTGAATTTTGTATTGCGTATGTACGAGTATGACTGTTTAAGTGTCTGTAATCTAAGACTATTCTGTATGAATGGTAAGGTTTTGCAATGAGGAATAACAAGTTATTCATTGCAGAGACACAGGGCTCAATGACACCTTGGTACTCGAGCTGAGTGAGGATCTCCCTCACTGGAGCTTTAGTTTCATGTTTAACAGGAAATTGGGACTGAGGCTAGGGTGCCGACCTAATAGGTATACATGGCAAGGAGAATACTTGTCCCAACCTACATGGTTGCGGTATAGTGCAGGTATCAGCGTTCAAGCCGAGTTGACAGTATAGGCTTGTTTTTTACAGCCTCTGGAACAAGATCCGGAAAAAAAATGCAAAATGACATCTTACCTATGTGGGAGTTTACAGGCGTGCTCAGGTGGCCATTCCCTTTCGGCCAGCAGGATATCACAACTAAGTTCATCCTACAATATCATGCTAATAGTGCGCTCTATGTCTCCCTCTATTTGCCTATTTAAATCATAAATGCTGTCGGGTGGGAGAACGCGCCCATCCGCAGTCACGACTGCAATAATGTTGCCGGTTGCTGTCAAATCCAGATGATCTTTCAGAATCTGGCGATATAGTGTGACTTCTGTCACTGCCAACATCTTGTTCTTCAGCAATGTTCTCAAGTGTACTGCCATTTTTTATTGACATTGCTGCCACCTTTTTCTTTTTAAATTGTGGCTTTTGTTGTGGGGACTTATCTTCTTTTTTGTTTGAAGACTGTGGTGAATCTTTCTTCTGTTTCATGTAGTCAGTGTGGCACTCTGACAGTCCCACTCTCTTGCTACGTCTATCCGGTGCATCCTGAAAGGAACTAAAGGGACGTGAATCAGTATGTCTGTCAGGAGCTTTTATATTTTCTCCATTTCTCAGATTATGGTGGTCATTCTGACCCTGGCGGTCTTTGACCGCCAGGGCGGAGGACCGCGGGAGCACCGCCGACAGGCCGGCGGTGCTCCAATGGGGATTCCGACTGCGGCGGTAAAGCCGCGGTCGGACCGGCACCACTGGCGGGGTCCCGCCAGTGTACCGCCGCCCCATTGAATCCTCCGCGGCGGCGCAGCTTGCTGCACCGCCGCGGGGATTCCGACCCCCCCTACCGCCATCCAGATCCCGGCGGTCGGACCGCCGGGATCCGGATGGCGGTAGGGGGGGTCGCGGGGCCCCTGGGGGCCCCTGCAGTGCCCATGCCACTGGCATGGGCATTGCAGGGGCCCCCGTAAGAGGGCCCCTACAAGTATTTCACTGTCTGCTGTGCAGACAGTGAAATACGCGACGGGTGCAACTGCACCCGTCGCACAGCTTCCACTCCGCCGGCTCGATTCCGAGCCGGCTTCATCGTGGAAGCCTCTTTCCCGCTGGGCTGGCGGGCGGTCTGAAGGCGACCGCCCGCCAGCCCAGCGGGAAAGTCAGAATTACCGCCGCGGTCTTTCGACCGCGGAACGGTAATCTGACGGCGGGACTTTGGCGGGCGGCCTCCGCCGCCCGCCAAGGTCAGAATGAGGGCCTATATCTCCTTTTGGAGTTCTCCGGGTGTGGAGAATCTGCTCTCTGACTTTGTCTGTCTTTAATTTACTTTTGTTTATCTCAACGCTTTTTAAAATGGTCCTGTGCTTGTTTAGTATCTTCCTTAGGGGTGGTACTCTGTATTTTAGGCTTTTTCGGGTTGCCTTCCAAATTAGCACATCCTATACTGGTACAGGTATCGGAAATAATTTTCAGTAGCTGTTTCTACTGTTCCAAGGGTGAAATCGCTCTGAGACGCTGGCGTATAGCCAATGCTACCGCTTCCCCTTAAATGTTACTGAGTATGATTGAGGAGACTACATCGAAGTTACACATTATTTTAATCACCATATCTAGGGCTGGTGCAGCTCTGTGCTCATTCTGAATTTGTTATAACACTTCTGGTAGATTGGCAAGTGTCGGGGTACCATGTGCAGTAGTATAAATTGCATTAAGGACTGTACCCCATGTGGCACAGTCATCCACTGAGGGAATCATCCTGAAGGGCAAGCACATTGAGAGAATTCTATGTTTTTCCTGTGGTCCTGTATAGTGAAACACAGCTTCCATCTGATTAGTTTCCAGGGCTTTCCAGAACAGGATCTTCTCTTGTTCTGTGTGCACTTTGCCCATAATAGAATGTACTGATTGACGATTGATCCCAGTAGTAGCCAACTGGCATCCAGCAGGTGCTGGTGGTGCTGGACATGCTAGTATTGTGTTCAGAGTTCGCATTACCAGCTGAACAAGTTGTCTATATAGTGTTACTAGCTCAATTAATAGATTGCGCAGATCAGCTGCCTGCATATTTTGTAAACCGGGCGTAGTGTATATGTGGTATATGTTGGTCTTTTGTTACCTAAGAGACCTAATCTCACAGGTTGTATGACGTGTGGTAGGGTGCCAATAAACCAGTCATGATGTTCTTGATAAGTAATCAAAATTTCAGGATACAGGTGTGCATGGTATTGTTGTGGTACATTTGCAATTCTGTATGTGTGGAATGTGAATGATCTAGGGTCTTCCTGAGGGAAGGTGACCCAAGAGTAGAATGTTTCTGTTTGGTAAGCTTCATTAGCTTCTATGATGAATGTGACACCCCCACCCTCTTCTGTTAAGCCATCCGCTACTAGGTGTAGTGTTAATTCTTGACTGGCATTCTCAGGAATGTCTATGGTGTTAGCCATATTGTGAAATGGGTAAAGAGATGGAACACCAAATAGGGAAACAGTTGTTTTAAGAGTTCGAGCTCAAACAACCTACAGCCTAGTTAGGTGTTCAGCTGAGGAAGATCTTTGCCAAGACCACGGCCGTCTCCGTATAATGGTACTTAGGGTACCTGTTGTGTGTGAGTCAGAGATACTCAGGGCATCTGTAAATTAGTGCCTAAACACCATTGTTGGTGACACCATGTCATAGTTGGACTCCTGCTCTAGGTTTAGAGATGCTGGTTTAGAGCTTACAGCATTTTTGTTTCTAGGTGACTAGGCCAATCCTACAAGAAGTCACAACTGTCGACCCAACCTTTACGGCTCACAAGCAGTACCTCACCAAAAACCCAAACAGTAAAAGTTGATTTGTGGCAGCCTTTACGCATGAACCCAAGAGTGTGACATCTCAGGGGAGTCGTGGTTAAAATAAGATTACCCTTTTCTCACATGAGCAACATGTGTCAGTCATACACAGGTAATGAAAGGGATGCAGTGAAGTTTGCAATAGGGTTTATTAACAAAACTGCAATCTACTGTATGTTGCATGGACTTCAATGATTAGGATAATGAGCAATGCAAGAAAAAAAATTGTAAAAATGAGAATCATGAATACAAAGACCCCCACCATCTTGCAAAAACATAAGATGTAAAGCAGGTCTGAAACTAACCCTAATGCCCTATCATGATGAATCTAATCTCTAATCTAAAAGAGACCTCAGCTGTCACTAGAGGAAACCTACCAAATTCATTTTTAAAATCTAGGTAAGAGAGTTCATGGTGGTGTACCTTGCATGCATTCCACAATATATTCTTACCCACTATGCCATGTAAAGCTCAAACCTTGCCTAAAATCATACATTTTCTTAACAATTCTCTGATGGAAACTTGGGGATCCACAAGATTCCTACCACCTAGCATTCCCAACCGTTTCCCAATGAAAAAAGGACCTACTTGTGCAACAATCAACAGGGTCAACCCATTAACCCTAAAAACCTGGGTAGTTACTATGGGCCTGATTCTAACTTTGGAGGACGGTGTTAAACCGTCCCAAAAGTGGCGGATATACCACCTACCGTATTACGAGTTCCATAGGATATAATGGACTCGTAATACGGTAGGTGGTATATCCGCCACTTTTGGGACGGTTTAACACCATCCTCCAAAGTTAGAATCAGGCCCTATATGTCAATCAGATGGTTCACTTGGGGGAAAGGACGAGTGGTAACCTAAAACAAAAGAACACAGAAGGAGAGCACAATTCACAAATAGTGTGCAAGAAAGAATCAGGGCCTGTTGAACCATCTATCGAGCTCAAATCACTAGGGACTGGGCTTACCTAGTGAACCATTATCTATATATACCCCATTAATGCCGTGCATAGTGCAGGGTTGGGTGGTTATAGGGGTTTGGCTGCAGGGCCTGACCTCAGACCAGGCCCTGCGGCCAACCCACACTGTGCATGGGCAAAAGCCTTGTGCAGCTGTGGTTAAGTTAACATATAGTAATTAAAATTATTTTACGTAAAAAAAAAAACATTGAAATTCACCAAAAAATCCAACGGTTGCAGGGATATTATAGTTAGGAAACGGAATTAAAAAAAACATAGGCTTACCTAAAAATGATCCAGCTATTTTTATTGCCATCTGCTGCTAATTGGACACACACAAATATATATATATATATATGTATACACGTTCATACCCCACATGTGTGGCTCAGCCTAGCAACCACAACACAAAAAGCACTGCTTATACATCAACATTTCTGTCAGAAAATGACCTGTTTCAGATTTCTATGACAGAAACTTCTGAAATCTGTGGGGATCCACAAACTTCCCACCAACCAATATTTCCACACTTCTCCCAATAAAAACTGTACCCCACTTGTGTGGCTCAGTGTGACACTTGAGACACAAAAGGCCCCAAAAATGCATAATGGCAACATCAACATTTCCTGTTAAAAATGACTTGTTTTGGTGATGGAGCAGCGGCAGTATTTGGGTATTAAAACATAATGGAATCCATGCAAGTCACACCACCCTGGTCTCCGATGGGTGTTTAGTTTTCAGATATTTCTGGGTCTATTAGGTTTCCATGGATGGCAGCTGAGCTCAAGCTTCAATAGTGTAGCCATTCTGTATGGCACATCAGAGGACATTTGCATTTACCCCCCATTCTGCCAGTCGAAACTATGCCCAAAAGTATCCACATTTCCTCTCACTTGCCAATGGAATGGGAAGGCTCTGTTTACCTCATGGGCAGAAAGGTTGTTGTGGCCTTAAGGGTCAGGGATACACTTGAGGTATCTCCTGAAGGTTAGTAGGTCCTGTGTCTGTCGCAGGTAGATAGGAAGAGTGTTCCAAGTCTTGGTGATCTTCCAATGGCAGTCGTTCTGTGGATGCGTGGGAAAGTGGTGAGGGCAAGGTCAGCATAGCGAAGCTGTCGGGTTGGAGTGTAGAAGGAGAGCTGTCTGTTGAGGTATTCTGGTCTGGTGTTGTGCAGTGCTTTGTGAGTGTGGGTGAGGAGTTTGAATGTGATTCTCTTGTTTACAGGGAGCCATTGCTGGTCTCTCAGGTGGGGCTGTGATGTGGCGGGTGTGTCCAGGATGAGGTGTGCAGAGGCGTTATGTATGCGTTGCAGTCTTTTCTGGAGCTTGGCTGTGGTTCCTGCGTAGAGTGTGTTGCTGTAGTATAGTCTGCTGCTTATGAGGGATTGGGTGACCGTCCTTCTGGTTCCGGTGGGAATCCATTTGTAGATCTTCAAAAGCATGAGGAGGGTGTTTAAGCAGGAGGAAGAGACGGAGTTGACTTGCTGGGTCATTGATAGTGATGAGACCAGGATGAACCCCAGGTTGTGTGCGTGGTCGGTGGGTGCCGGTGCGGTTCCTAGTGTGGCAGGCCATCAGGAGTCATCCCAGCCGGAGGGGGTGGAGCTGAGGATGAGGACCTCAGTTTTGTCAGAATTCAGTTTGAGGCAGCTGTTCTTCATCCATTCGGTGATGGCCTTCATTCCTTCGTGGAGGTTGGTTTTAGTGGTGGCGGGGTCCTTGGTGAGGGAGAGGATCAGCGGGGTGTCATCAGCGTATGAGATGAGAGTGAGGTTGTGTGATCGGGCGATATTTGCGAGCGGAGCCATGTAAACGTTAAAGAGGGTCGGGCTGGGGGACGACCCATAGGGTACGCCGCAGATGATCTTGGTGGCTTCAGAGCAGAATGGAGGGAGGCGGACTCTCTGGGTTCTGCCGGTGAGGAAGGAGGTGATCCAGTCCAGGGCTCTGTCGCGGATCCCTGCATCGTTGAGGCGTGTGCGTAGGGTGCAGTGGCAGACGCTGTTGAAGGCGGCCAAGAGGTCCAGGAGGATGAGGGCCATAGTTTTGCCGTTGTCAAGTAGGGTCTTGATGTCGTCAGTGGAAGCTATGAGGGCGGTTTCGGTGCTGTGGTTGCTGTGGAATGCAGATGGGTACTGGTCCAGAGTGTTGTTCTCCTTGAGGAAGCGGGTCAGTTGTTTGTTGACAATTTTCTCTTTGACTTTTGCTAGGAAGGGGAGCATTGAGATGAGCCAGAAGTTCTTAAGGTCCTTTGGGACTGCCTTGGGTTTCTTGAGGAGGACGTCTCTGCGTGTTTCCAGCTCTCCAGGAAGGTGGCGGTCTCGAAGGAACTGTTGATGACCTTCCGGAGTTGGGATGTGATGACGGGGTTGCTTTGTTGAAGATGTGGTGAGGGCAGGGGTCGGATGGTGAGCCGGAGTGGATGGTGTTCATGATTTTGATGGTGTTGTCGTCGTTGACGTGGGTCCAGGAGAGCAGGAGGCTGATATGGCTGGGGGGTGGTGAGTCTGTGGTATCAGAGGTTGATGGGGGTCTGGGTACTGAAGCTGTCATGGATGTCTACGATCTTGTGGTAGAAGAAGGTGGCAAGGGAGTCGCAGAGGTTTTGCGATGGTGGGATGTTGTTGATGTTGGAGCCGGGATTGGAGAATTCCTTCAAGATGTTGAAGAGCTCCTTATAGCTGTGTGCATTGTTGTCAATGCATTCTTTGAAGGTAGAGGCGGTTCGGATGAGTTGGTGGTGTCTGTGGATGGCGTTCTTGAAGGCTGTGTGGTTGTCCAATGACTGTTCTTGACGCTACTTTTTCTCGAGTCTTCGCATGTTTGCTTGGATTCTTGGAGGTCGGTGGTGAACCAGAAGGCCCTTCTGTCGGTGCATCTGTTTGAAGGTTTCTTGATCGGGGCGAGAGTGTTGGCACAGTAGTCGATCCAATGCCTGAGGTTGCAGGCTGCTGTGACGGTGTTGGTGGTGTCGATAGGTAGGTTCCAGAAAAGGGTGGTGATCAGCTGCTATTCAGGACATTGTTCCACCTGCGGTGGGGAATCCGCTGGGGGTGATGGTGTGTTGTGGGCTTCCCGAAGGAGAAGTGGATGCAGTGGTGGTCGGTCCAGTGGAGTTCGGTGGTGTGGCTAAAGGAGATGAGTTTGTTGGCAGAGAAGATGGGGTCAAAGGTGTGTCCTACAGAGTGGATGGGTGTTGTGTTGAGCTGCTTGAGGCCGAGGTTGTTGAGGCTGTCGAGCAGGGTGGTGGAGTTGTTGTTGGTGTTCTTGAGGTGGAAGTTCAGGTCCCCGAGGAGTAAGTAGTGTGTGGATTTGAGGGAGTGCATGCTGAGGATGTTGGAGATGGAGTCGCTGAACTGCTGTTGGGGTCCGGGGAGTCTCTAAACGAGGGTCCCTCTGAGCATGATGTTTGGATTGGTGTGGATCTGGAAGTGCAGGTGTTCGGCTGCACTGAGTGTGTCTTCGGTGCTGGTCGTGATTCTGAGGATATTCCTGTGGACAATGGCAATGCCTACTCCTGGTCTGTTGGTGCGGTCCTTACGGTGATCTTGTAGCTGTCTGGGATGGCTACGGCGATGTCGGGCGCTGAGGAGGGGTTCATCCAGGTCTCAGTCAGGAAAGAGACGTCTGGGGAGGCTGAGTCGAGTAGGTTCCAGAGTTGGATGGCGTGTTTCTGGACGGAGCGGGTGTTGAGTAGGATGCATCTGAGATGGTTGCGTCCTGCCTTGGCAGGTGGGTCGCTGGTATGGAGACTGGTGAAGGTGCAGTTCCGACAGGAGAACGGTCCGTGGGTGAACTGCGGGGTGGCCTGATGGCAGGTGGATGGGCGGCCGGCATTAATCGCTTAGAGGCTGATGGCGTCGTAGCGGAGTCATGTGTTGCGGCGGTGGGGGGAGCGAGAATCAGGGGTTCTGGCGCTGGGCACGGTTCAGTCGTGGACGTTTGCAGACAAGCTTGCTTCAGCGCACCTTCGACCCACCAGCGGCTGTGGTTAAGCAGGGGGTGGAGGAGAAGACAGCTGGGAGGAGGGAACAGGGGCGAAAAACGGTGCGAAAAAAGGGGGAGGGGCAACTGCGGTGGAAATGCAGTATGAGAGAGAGGAGGGGGCGGGCCGCAGGGGCAGGAGCAGCGGGGGAAAGATAGAGGTGGGAGAGTGAGAGAGAGAGGGAAGAGTGAGAGGAGAGAGAAATGAGGAAAGAGTGCAACATGTCAGTGAAAGGCAAAAGGAGCACTAGAGGGACAGACATGGAAGAAAAAGTACACAAAGAGCAAAGCAGGAAAAAGAAAGGAGAGGCAGAGGGCAGCCTAGTAGAAGAGCAGAACTCTCCCAGTAGACACCAGGGATGAGGTGCAGGCAGAAGCTTGTGGGTGGAGAGGTCAAGAGTTCAGAGGACCAAGGGCTCTACTTACCTGTGGAGCTATGGGAGGCTGAGTAGTTCACTGACCAGGTCAGTGGTATTGCTCGGCCTACTGCACAGCGGCTACTATTAAGTAGGGAGGGGGGAAGGAGAGTACAGCTGAGAGGTGGGAGCAGGTCAGAAAATGGTGTGGAAAAGGGGACAGGCCGTGGGGGCAGAGGGAATGCAGTGCAAGAGAGAGGAGGGGGCGGGCCTCAGGAGCAGCAGCGGCAGGGGAAAAAGAGAGGGGGGCGAGCGAGAGTGAGAGAGAGCAGAGTGAGAAGAGAGAGAAACGAGGAAAGAGTGTAACGCGGGAGCAAAAGGCAAAAGGAGCACAAAATGGACAAACAGAGAAGAAAAAGCAGACAAAGAGCAAAGCAGGAAAAAGGAGAAGAGAGGCAGAGGGCAGCTGTAGAAAAGTACCATCTTGCCTGGCATGTTATACCCATTTTTACATGTATGTCAGTTTGTTTTTGCCTGTCTCACTGGGATCCTGCTAGCCAGGACCCCAGTGCTCATAGTTTGTGGCCTAAATGTGTATACCTGTTTAGTGACTAACTGTGTCACTGAGGCTCTGCTAATCAGAACCTCAATGCTTATGCTCTCTCTGCCTTTAAAATTGTCACTATAGGCTAGTGACCATTTTTCCCAATTTTAATTAGCACACTGGAACACCCTTATAAGTCCCTAGTACATGGTACCTAGGTGCCCAGGGTATTGGGGTTCCAGTAGATCCCTATGGGCTGCAGCATTTATTTTGCCACCCATAGGGAGCTCAGACAAATCTTACACAGGACTGCCACTGCAGCCTGAGTGAAATAAGGCACACCTTACTTCACAGCCATTTTACACTGCACTTAAGTAACTTATAAGTCACCTACATGTCTAACCTTAACTTAGTGAAGGTTGGGTGCAAAGTTACTAAGTGTGAGGGCACCCTTGAAGTAGCAAAGGCACCACCACATAGTTCAGGGCAATTTCCCCGGACTTTGTGAGTGCGGGGACACCAATACATGCGTGCACTACATATAGGTCAATGCCTATGTGTAGCTTCACAATGGTAACTCCGAACCTGGCCATGCAACATGTCTAAGATTATGGAATTGTCCCCCTAAGCCAAATCTGATATTGGGGTGCCAATTCCATCACCCCCGGGCTCCACTATGGACCCCGGGTTCCTCCAAACCGACTCTCTGGGGTTTTCTTTGCAACTACAGCTGCTGCCAACCCACAGACAGGGTTCTGCCCACCTGGGGTCTGGGCAGCCCAGTCCCAGAAAGGCAGAACAAAGAATTTTCCCTGGGAGAGGGTGTCACACCCTCTCCCTTTGGAAATTGGTGTTAAAGGCTGGGGAGGGGTAGCCTCTCCCAGCCTCTGGAAATGCTTTATAGGGCACAGATGGTGCCCTCCTTGCATAAACCAGTCTACACCGGTTCAGGGAACCCCCAGTCCCTGCTCTGGTGCGAAACTTGACAAAGGAAAGGGGAGTGACCACTCCCCTGTCCATCACCACCCCAGGTATGGTGCCCAGAGCTCCTCCAGTGTGTCCCAGACCTCTGCCATCTTGAATCCAGAGGTGTGAGGGAACTCTGGAGGCCTCTGAGTGGCCAGTGCCAGCAGGTGATGTCAGAGACCCCTCCTGATAGGTGCTAATGTGACTAGGGGCCAGATGTAGGAAGCGTTTTGAATGGCACAAACTGCAAAAATCGCAGTTTACGCCATGCAAAACACGCATTGCGATGCACATTCCCATTTTGCGAGTCGGTACCAAAATGGAAACGCGACTCGCACCGCGATGCAGAATTTCTTTGTGACTACAAACGCGGTCGCAAAGCAATTTGCAGTTACCACCAGTGTCACACTGGTGGTAACCCATTTGCAAAAGGTTAGGGGTCCCTATGAGACCCCTTCCCCTTTGTGAATGTCGCCATTAATGTTTTTTCAGAGCAGGCAGTGCAAACCAAATGGTTTCGTTATTTTTTTGTATTGCAACTCGTTTCCCTTTAATGAGGCCACCATCCCTGTGAGTGCAGGGAATCTCAATGGGGTCGCAAAATGCGACCCACCTCATTAATATTAATGAGGTGGGTCTTTGCGACCTCATTGAGATTCGCAGACGGTGTCTCAGACACCATTCTGCATCCGATTTTGCGAATCAGAAATTGCGAGTCGCACGGACTCGCAATTTCCGATTCGCAAAATCGAATTTTACTAAATCTGGCCGTAGGTGGCCAATCTTCCTCTGAGGGCTACTTACGGTCTCTCCAGTGGGCCTTTCCTCAGATAACGACTTGCAAGAATTCATCAGAGTTCTTCTGCATCTCCCTCTTCGAGTTCTGCCAAGGATCAACCGCTGACTGCTCTGGGACGCCTGCAAAACTGCAACAAAGTAGCACGAAGACTACCAGTGACATTGAAGCGCCTAATCCTGCCGGCTTTGTCGACTGTTTCCTGGTGGTGCATGCTTTGGAGGCTGCCTGCCTTCATCCTGCAATGGAAGACATGAAGAAATCTCCTGTGGGTCGATGGAATCTTCCCCCTGCTACAGCAGGCACCAAACCTCAGCATCACTGGTATTCTGGGACCCCTCTCATCCTGACGAGCGTGGCCCCTGGAACACAGGTGGTAGACCAAAGTGACCCAGACTGTCCAGTGGTCCAACTGTCCAAATTGTGAGGGGGTAAGTCCTTGCCTTCCCTCTCCAGACAGTAATCCTGTGCACCATGTGAACTGCAGCTGCTAGGGCTTCTGTGCGCATTTCCAAGGAATCCTTCATGCACAGCCTAGCCCAGGTCCCCTGCACCCTGTCCTGCAATGCTCAGCTCCCTGAACTGATCTCCGGCTTCGTGGGACCCACTTTTGCAGTTTTGAGATCTTCTTGAACCTGTGTTCAAGGACTTCTGCAGGTGCTACCTTGTTGTGCGTGGGCTCTCTACATTGCTGAGGGCCCCCTCTGTCTCCTCTCCCAAGTGGCGACATCCTGTTCCTTCCTGGGCCCGGGCAGAACCCTTTTTCTTCAACTGTGACCTTTGCAGCTAGCAAGGCTTGTTTGCGGTCTTTTGCCAAGGAAACAATTCTGCATCCTCCAGCACTCCATGGGACATCTTCTACACAAAGGAAAAGCTCCTTTCGATGTTGCAGAATCTTTAGCTTCTTCCATCCAGAGGCAGCCATTTTGCACCTTCATCTGGGGTTTAGTGGGCTCCTGCCACCCCCCGGACACCTTCACGATTCTTGGACTTGGTCCCTTTCCTTTGCAGGTCCAGGAATCCGTCTTCAGTGCTTTGCAGTCTGTTGTGGTCTTTGCAAAATCCTCTATCACGGGTTTAGTGTGTTTCTGGGGAAGTAGTAGCATTTTACTCCTACTTTTTAGGGTCTTGGGGTGGGGTATCTTGGACACCCTTAGTGTTTTCTTACACTCCCAGTGACCCTCTACACACTACACTAGTCTAGGGGTCCATTTGTAGTTCGCATTCCACTTTTGGAGTATATGGTTTGTGTTGCCCCTAGTCCTATTGCAACCTTTTGTATTCTACAGTGTTAGCACTACTTTCTGACTGTTTTACTTCCCTGATTTTGGTTTGTGCATATATTTTGTGCATTTTACTTACCTCCTAAGGGAATATATCCTCTGAGATATTTTGGCACATTGTCACTGAAATAAAGTACCTTTATTTTTATTACTCTGAGTATTGTGTTTCTTGTGATATAGTACCTATATGATATAAGTGGTATAGTAGGAGCTTTGCATGTCTCCTAGTTCAGCCTAAGCTGCTCTGGTATAGCTACCGCTATCAGCCTAAGTTGCTAGATCACTACTAATCTACTAATAAAGGATAACTGGACCTGGCACAAGGTGTAAGTACCATTAGGTGCCCACTATAAGCCAGGCCAGCCTCCTACAGCAGCATAGTAGAAGAGCAGAGCTCTCCCTCTAGACACCAGGGATGAGGTGCAGGCAGAAGCCTGCAGGTGGAGGATGGCTCCAAACTCCTGACAGAGGTCAGGAGTTCAGAAGAACGAGGGCTCTACTTACCGGTGGAGCTATGGGAGGAAGAGCAGTTCACTGACCAGGTCAGTGGTGTTGCTCGTCCTACCACGCAGTGGGCACCATTAAGTAGGGAGGGGGGAGGAGAGGACAGCTGGAAGGTGGGAGCGGGGGCGGAAAACAGTGTGAAAAAGGGGGCAGGCCGCAGGGGCAGCAGCGGTGGGAATGCAGCACAACACCTATGTTTTTTGTAACCATTGGTTTCCCTTGTATTTACTAGATTTTATGTCACCCAGGGGCAGACTGGAGGTAAAATCCCCTTACCATCCTCCGGGGTTGGGTAGAAACATTACTGTGCCCAGAAGAAATGGAGGAAAAGAGGCCCATTCCCAGCAGTTGTGAGCCCCACAAACACTAAATAAAAACAGACCGTGGTGGTCTAATGGGCATCTGTCTCTGGGGGAAAGATTGAGGTAAAAACATTTACCTGCTCTAAGGCAGCAGGAAGACTTTGTGCCCATGGTGGGGAGAAACAGAGGCCCATAACCAAGGGGGACTGCTCCACCCAAAAGCAGTAAATAATGAATTGCCTGATGGTCTAGTAGACTTTCTGAGCCACCAGGGCAGAGATTGAGAGTGAACAACCCCTAGCCACTTGCAGGTGGGGGCAGTAGACTGTTGTCCCTAAGGTAGGGGGCGCACTGGCCAATACCTATGGGTGTTCTCCCCTAAAACAGTAACAAGGCCATTACCTGGTGTTCTAGTGGGCTTTCTGCAGCCCCCAAGAAGGGAAGATTAGGGGTAACACAGCTGTCTGCCTCCCAAAAACTGTTGTGACTGAGGTGGGGGGAAACAGGTCCATACCCTTGGGGAGCCATCCCTCCCAAAAACATTACAGACGCCATTCACAAGTGTTCTACTGGACTTTCCCCAAGAATGCAGATTGGGAGTAAACACTCCTATCCATGCTGTTCCCGAGTTGGGAGGAGAGCACCGGTCCATGTGGGATGCTCCCTACCCAAAAAACTATGAAGAGAGAATTCCCTATTGTTCTACTTGGCATTCTGCCCCCTGGAGAGCAAACACTTTCTATCCACCTCCCTGAAGGCCAAAAGGGTTGTTTAGAGAGGGTGCAAGGGGGAGCACATGCCCACACACGGGATGGGGTACTCCCCCCGCAATGATAGATCCCTGGTGTCAGTGGAGAGGATCCCTGCCTGGTGATTGTGCACACTTTCCAATCACCAAGCAAGGATCATTTTCAATGCTGAAGTTGACCTGTTATTGTCTTCCACACAAGAGAAGTAGTGCTAAGGACATCAGTGAGTTGTCTTTAGTACTAAAAAGATTAAAGAACCACTCACATGCTGCATTGATTTGTATTTCAGTCAAAAAAACTTTTTTATTTCTACTAAAGAACTACAACTTAATGTATTGTATGTGTGTGCTTTTTCTGCCCATAGGAGAGTTAAAACCACATTAGATCTGGTTTTATTATAGTTTTGGTCACCAACTGTTTAATCTGATGTTCTGGATTATGGGCCCAATTTAGATATGCCTTCCTTCCCGGTAAAGATCTCTGTCTTGAGATGGGCTGCTGCCATGCCATTGGTAAGTTTGCTGAGCAGCTACAATGTTTCTTGAGACCGCTCAGCAAACTGTTTTATTTTACAGAATGAAATCCCCAAGAAGTTACTTTTTGTTTAAAAAAAAGACCAATGTCCTTTACTCACTGAGAATTTATTCCCAGGGTGTTAGGGTCATTATGAGTTTTTTCTGTTCAGGAAGGGCTAGTTTTTTCTGGCGGACCTGCACAGGAAAAAAAGTTCATCAGATCGTCTGCTGTAAGTAGGACAAATAGTCTGAGGTCATTAGGCTGACAGCATTAACTCCTTTGGGGTTGGTCTAAGATTTCTGCCAGCAGGTAGGGGCATTGTTAGAACAAAACATGATGGCCCATCTGACATTTGTGGTAGAGTTTCCTGTCGCAAAACTCTAAGTGAATCCTAAAGTTCTTTCTTCTCAAGCTATTTGCATTCAATCCACATCACTCCTTTGCAAGCCTTTTAGATATTTGCAACCCTTAGCAGTAGCTTCAGAAACATGACGCATGATCTCTACTAAGCGTATACCATATTTTCCACCCATAGAAGAAATTCGAGTTATAATGGTCACTGTTAACACTTTTTTGTGGTTCCTTTATCTGAGTTACCTATCGAAGAAGATATGGTACAATGTCTTCAAACAAACATTTTTTCAAGTTTTACCACACATTATCATTTTTCGCAAAGGAACTCAATACGTTTCCCATTTTAAAAAACATATTTGCAGGCCTTATTACAAGAATTTGTTCTGGTCATTGGCAGCTAGGGAGCCCCCGTGGGCTGGTCTATGTTGCCTGGGAAGCATTGACAGAGAGATCTAAGTGGAGTCAGGAAGGCATAGAACTGGAACATGCCCCTGCTGTTGTGGGTCTGGGTCCTTGTACTATCGCCCCAATCAAGGTATTGATTGTTCTCCCCCGGCTTTAGGCTGGTAAGGGGTCGTGTTGGACTTTTTTCCTTACGCAGGGTCATCCTCAGTCTTTTTGCCTCCTTCCTCCTAGTTCTTCTGACCTCTAGCTGTTGGCTCTAGGACTCTGAGCACTTAATCACTGCTGACCAGTGCTAAAGTGCAGGTGATCTCCTGTCTAAAGTTGGTATGATTGGCTTATACCTAATTGACATATTTAATTTACCTGTAAATCCCTTGTACAGTGGTATCTCTATACCCAGGGCCTGTAAATTAAATAATACTAGTGGGCCTGCAGCGCTGTTTGCACAACCCACTGAAGTAGACTTTCAAACCTGTCTCAGGCCTGATAGCATAGGGCCTGTTTGCGCAGTTTTCTGACACAGGGACCTGGCATCTAAATTTACTTGCCAGGCCCAGAACTCTCCTTTTACTACATGTAAGTCACCCTTAAGGTACGCCCTAGCTAGCCCTATGGGCAGGGTGCCATGTATGTAGGAGGCAGGATATGTGCCAGGTTACGTGGCCTGTCCTGGTAATGACAAACAGCCTAACTTGGTGTCTCACTGCTGTGAGTGCTGCCTTCTCATAGGATTGCATTAGAAATGCTCTGCCTTATGTGTAAGGGGTATTGTCTGATATATGAGGGGTAGCATAGGCGTGTTTGGTACGGTTGTGATGGTGATAATAAATGCTGCTTACTGGTCTAGGTGTATTTTTTATTACTATTACAGAAATCCACTTCTAGAAAGTGCACATTTATTTGTGCTTATGACATTGGTGTTTTGCTGCTTGACTCCGATCCACATCTGGGCAGAGTGACAGTTGGGGCTTAGTGCATACTTTTCAGACAGCCTGTACACAGGGAGGGTGGAGGTGTCACAGAGGTGCATCTGCATACTGAATAGTCTTCTTGGGCTGAGAGAAGGGAGAGGCGGGACACACCTACATTTGTAAAGGCTGTGCCCTGGCCTCACACAATAGGGTCGTTAACCCCCCACTGATGTTTGGAGCCTGTGCTGAAGGAGAGAGGGAGCTCTCCGAGAACCAGTTCTAACTGGCTGGAACCTCTCCCTGGCCTAGCAGTTCGGGCTGGAATATTCCCATGGGGAACAGGGTCAAGACTGATTTGCATATGGCTGGGTCCAAACTGGAATGGCATGGGCAGCAAAACAACGATGGATTTAGGCCCAGATCACTGTACTGAGGGTGAATGTTTGACAATGTTCAGCATTCCGTCCATCACTTGTTGTTTTTGCAATTGGAATCTCTCCCTGCCATTGCAAAACATTGTAAGGACTGAGTATAAGTACAGGGGAATTTACCCCACAATTTGGAGACTCTTTGAATTATCTTGGAACTGGACACAGAAGGCTGGAAGGAATCACCAAGGACCACCATGGACTGCTGCTGCTGTGCCTGGTCACTGTAAAGGACTACCATTTGCTTGCATCCTCTTTGTGCTGGCCTGTTGTTGGACCCTGTCCCCCTGTGGGCCTTTTCTTTGAAGCTTTGTCCCCCCATGGGCAGGGTGCTGTGGCCCCTGACCCCTGCAACTACAGGGAGCACGAGGCACCTGTGCTGTGCAACAGGAGAGGTGCTCGATGGTGTCTGCTCTGAGACACTTCCCTGTGGTCCTTACAGCGATTGGAAGCACTCTACAACTCGAGGAAATCACGCTGCAGCTGAGCCAAAGTGGAGAGCTCGAGCACTTTTCAAAGTGCACCTCGTGCTGCCCAGAACCTTCACTGCCGCAGTCGGGTCTTTCACTCACTGGAGCGCGCCAGAGCGTGCTGTGTATTAACCCCCGGGGCACTCCAAGGGAAGGAGAGGATCCGGCGCGCTCCACTCAGTGCCCCTGGGGACCCAAAGATCCAAGTAGTCCCCCAGGGTACACGCCAGTTCCCCTGTTGTCAAGGGGATCAACGCGACCTGGGAGGCACAGGAGCGGCTCCAGAGAGGAGCCCAACATGTGGGGGAGAGGCGCAGTAGGAGCAGGACGCTCCATTTCTCTATTCACAAGTGGGCATTTTCAACCAAGATGTGAGAACTCAACGGAGGCCCCCTTCTGTTCACCCCTGATTGTGGTTGGACCTCGCCTGGCCTGCACCGCGAGGACAGGGTGTGGGGAGGCCAAGGCAGGCCCCCATCTAACACGCGGGTCCCCGAAGGGACCCGTTTTCTGAAAGGAGAGGGTGCCTACCGCCCCTCTCCCTCAGGAGCACCATTTGGCCCCGTGGTGAGTGCAGAAGCGCTGGGGGCCCCCTCCTGCTCTCCAGGTATTTCCTAGGAAAATAAGATACCTTCTCAGTTCTTTGTACAGGCTGGAGTTATATATTACCTACCTGTTTGATGATGTTCTTATATAGGTGTGCAAATGTTCCTTTTATGGCCATGATTTGCTGATATGTATTTTTATGAATTGCCATATGTGTTCCAATGTTCCTACTATGGGCTTTTATATTATTCTTATGACAAGTGCTTTGGTGTAATAACGTGTTTCCTAACTACTGCTTATGTTGCAGAATACTGAGTAACCTGTGTGTTATATGTGACTACTGTTAGGTTGCAGAGTAACTAATGTGTATCGTTCTGACAACTGCTAAGGTAGCAGGATAGTACTGATATGTGATGTTTGGTCTAATAATTGTGTTATGTACAATACAGTATATACAGTATATATTCATATTATCTGGTGTTGTATTTCCTTTGTGGAGAGGATATTGCGTCACGTGTGTTGTGTGTGTTGTGCAAACGATTAACACATTGCCTCTGGGATAGGCCTGACTGCTTGTGCCAAGCTACCAAGGGGGTGAGCAGGGGTTATCTTGGACGTGTAACTCCCTTGCCCTGACTAGAGTGGGTTGGTTCTGCCTGCCCAAGGTGCATACCCTAGCCAACCAGAAACCCCATTTCTGACAGTATGCAAAAGGCCCACCCACAGAAGTAGAGTACCATTTTTATTAGGAGAACTGAGTGATAGGAGATGGCCGAAATACTGTATACATCCACATCCCTGAAAATATTTTTTTTTTTTACGCAAATCCGACGCAAAGCTAACTCCATATTTATACTTTGGCGTTAGACCCATCTAGCGCCAAAGATCTTGGAGTTTGCGTCATTTTTTTGCGTGGACACCTACCTTGCGTTAATGATATGCAAGGTAGGCGTTCCCATCTAAAAAATGACTCCAAGGCATGTGCGCCTTATTTAAACTCCCGTGCAAAAATGGCACACAGGAGTGGGCGGGTCAAAAAAAATGACGTCCAGCCGCTCTTGCGTCATTTCTTAACGCCTGGTCAGGGCAGGCGTTAAGGGACCTGTGGGCTCGGAAGGAGCGCAGAGGTGCCCTCCCATGCCCCCAGGGACACCCCCTGCCACCCTTGCCCACCCCAGGAGGACGCCCAAGGATGGAGGGACCCATCCCAGGGAATTTAAGGTAAGTTCAGGTAAGTATTTTTTTTTAATTTTATTGTGGCATAGGGGGGCCTGATTTGTGCCCCCCTACATGCCACTATGCCCAATGACCATGCCCAGGGGACAGAAGTCCCCTGGGCATGGCCATTGGGCAAGGGGGCATGACTCCTGTCTTTGCTAAGACAGGAGTCATGTCAATGGAGGGTGGGAGTAAAACAAAATGGCGCTAATCGGGTTGAGGCAGATTTTTTGCCTCAGACCTACTTGCCCCATTTTTTGACGCCCAAGCTCCATTTTCCCCTACGCCGGCGCTGCCTGGTGTGGGTCATTTTGTTTGACGCACACCAGTCAGCTCCGCCGGCTAACGTCATTCCATAAATAAGGCGCCCGCATGGCGCTTTGGAATGGCATTAGCCGGCGTTAACATTTTTGACGCACAACTGCGTTGGCGCAGTTGTGCGTCAAAAAGTATAAATATGGCCCTTAATTTCTCTACATTGCAGTTTGTGACCTTTCCTGTTGCAAGTGATAGACCAAACCATTGAAAAGGCATACCATTTTTACTGAAGGAAATGTGGGAATTGAGCGGTAGAACATTTACCTATTCCCATGGATTCCCCAGCTTTCCTTCTCAAAAATATGAGGGAACTCTCTTATCCAGAGTTTCATGCTTGCTGGGCATTCTTGATAAGAACAAATAGTGGGTTCCATGTAAAACACAAAAACATGGATTCCCCAAGATGTATAGTTTTCAACAATGCCTTATGTGGATGTATGACAGAAAAATAAATGCCTTTATCAGGTATTCCTTAACAAGGCAGTCTGAACACCGAATCTGCCTGTACCACTCACATCTTAACCATGCATGTCACTTTCCACGCATATACATAGGAATACACTGAATGTACCGTTACCAAGCACACCATTGCCATGCATTCCATTACCACACAAACCGCTGCAATGCATGCATTGATTTTTTTTTAAATAAAGATTTCATTATGAAAACTGTTTTTAAAAATCATTAATATAAAAAATGAAATAAGGCACCCAGTAATAATACTGGAAACATATTTCACACATAAACATTTTTAAAAAATCATGCCGCAAATCACCCTAATTCCTACATATATAAATTTCAAGTATCCTATTTTCTCAATAGTCCTTCCTTTGTTTTAACCATATATATTCCACTTCTTCCAAATAAAAATTGCCGTTGATGTATATGTGAAATACGAATAAGCATCATAAAACACCAAACATATGAAATATACATTCTGTCAAAACCTATAATCACGTTAAAAAATACAGCTCAAATATTTTTGTTTAAGTTATGGACTACCACTAAAAAAACATATATATTCAACTGTCCAGCATTTTGCGATCATAGGTTCACTGACATTCCTTATGATCACACGCATAAGCGAGAGCTGCAGATTGACACCACTTTGCTGAATAGAGACTGCCATCCATCACTGCAAGTAAGTACGATTTTAAAACAAAACACTTAAAGTATAAACTGTTTAATTCCCATAAACATATATTAAATTTTTTTTCTTCTAAATTCACAAGCCATTTTCCAGAGCTAGCTATAGTTACTGAAATCTTATGAATGTGAGTCAGTAGATAAAACAATTCTAAGGTTTTGTAATATAGAATTTAGCAGCACCGTTTTATTAATAAAAAATAAGAAAATAACTATTTAAGACATAGGGGCTTATTTACAGGGAATTGGCGTACGGAATCACCTCAAATTATCTTGCTGAATTACTCTGTACCAATGTAAAAAGGCAGGACTGCACTGTATTTAGGCAATATGATGCATTCCTGTCCTTTCCCCCTGCGTTGGTGCATGATTAGCTGCATAGCACCAAGGCAGGCACCCTTGCGCCATGGTGCAAGGGGGCCTCCATTTCATACAGGAATGTTTTTGTGCAGGAAGGGACACCTTCCTCCACAAAAACAATCCTGAGAGGCGTTTTCCTTTTTCTATAAGTGCTGCAGAACGCAGCACACATGGAAAAAGGAAAAATTAGGAGAAATGAAAATATTTCTCTTCGTTAAGCCTGCTTTTGGGAGGCGTAAGCTGTTTGCGCTGCCCTAGATTTACATGATTTTTAAAATCTGGGACAGCATCAAAATCCATTTGTGTTGTATCGGAAAATCCACCACAACACCCAATGGAACACCTCTCTGGCATTGTGTGCCCTCATAGAAATGGTTCAGAGTCTTGCACCGCCCAAGCGTCAGAAAAAGTGATGCTCCAGTGATGCAAGCCTCTCATAAATATGACCTATAGTTATTAAAATATGACTTTCTTCACATCAGGTGCTACATAGTGGTTACTGCAAAATAAAGTAAACTAACACTGCTGGGGGTATGTCAGGGCAGGCGCTGGACAGCAATTGGGGCAAAATAAATATTCTAAGTCTGCCAGGGACATTCCTCAGGGCAGGTGCTCGACAGTGAATAGGGACACATTTACTATTCTTAATCCACTGGGGGAATACCGCCGGGCAGGTGCTCGGCATTGACTGGGGCAAATTTACTTCTCTAACTCTGCCAGGGGCATACCTCGGAGTAGGTGCTGGACAGTGACTGGAGGCAAGTTTACTATTTTAACTCCCCCAGGTGCATACCTCAGGGCAAGTGCTGAACAGTGACTATAAGCAAATTTAGGGCCTGATTTAGATCTTTGTGGATGAGAATACTCCATCACAAACGTGAAAAATAACCCACATACTGAATTATGAGCCCCTATTTCCTATGGAGATCGTGATAAAACAGACGAGATATCTGTTAAATGTGTGATGGAGTATTCCATCTGCTAAGATGTAAATCAGGCCCTTACTATTCTACCTCAGTGAGGGGCATGTCTCAGGGCAGGTGTTGGACAGTGTCTGGAGTCAAATTAACTATTTTAACTCCTCCAGGATATTATCTCAGGACAGGTGCTGGACAGATACTGGAGCCAGATTTTCTATTCTATCTCCACTAGAGGAACCTCAAGGCAGGTGCCGGACAGTGACTAACAGCAAATGTATTATTCTAGCTCTGCGAGGGGTATACCTCAGAGCAGGTGCTGGACAGTAACTAGGGGCAGATTTACTATTCTAACTCAGCCAGGGGCAGGCTCAGGACAGGTGCGGGACAGTGACTGGGAGGGGTTTATTATTCTAACTCCACTGAGGGTATACTTCAGAGCAGGTGCTGAACAGTGACAAGGAGTGTGAATAAAATACTAAAATCTAAAACAATACCTACCTTTTTTATGCAGCTAAGCAGAAACTTCAACCAACAAAAACACTGGAAATTCACCAAATCATTGCAAAACTTCATCACAAAAATCACAGTTTTTGAAGCAAAAACAAAAACAAAACATCATAACCGCAAATTAATCACAACAATTCTAAAATGCGAAAAAGAAATAACATGTTTCATTTTTTTCTCCAGAAACAGATAACCACCTTCAAATACCTGGGAATTAAACTATTTGACTCAATGTCTTGGAAGGCCCATATCAACTCTGCATCATTAAACTTTAGTCAGCTAGTGGGTGTCCTTTAAGGGAGCACCATGCATCTACTACACAACCAATACCTGCTGCTCTCCTGATTTATAATATGAAGTCTGTTAGAGCAGCACTTTACGGGATCGAACTCTGGGACTTTGAGGATGCAAAGGAGCTTACCCGTACTGAGAATATGTTTATGAGAAAGCTCACCTCCCTTCCTCCGAGCACCCCACTTCTTCATTTGTACTTGGATCCGGCCCGCAAAGCACTAGCTGCCATAGTCAGTCTCAGACCGCTGTTGTTTTGGAGGAGAATTATGGCAACTCCTGAACTTTCCTCCTATGCCAGCGCGTTTAGGGAAGTTTGTTCTTTGGACACCTCCATAAAATCCGGTGGATCCATTCAGTTAAGACAGCTTTGATTGCCATTGGGATGGGAGACTCATGGAACTATTGAAAGAGTGAAGTCCTGCTATTGGGAGTCGGTAACCCAGTATATATCTCTCTCTCTCTCATTAGGGCGACTAACTATCGAGTTTCTGGACTTCAAGTCTACCTGGTTGCCAAAACTTCATCTGGACAGCATTCTTGATCCAACCAACAGGAAGCTTTATTTGCAATTCAGATTCGGTTCTCTCCCTCTCAAAACCTTTGTCAGTAGATGGCAGAATAAGGCCCCTAGTAACAAGTTATGCCCCTGCTGCTGCGCCAGGAGTCAACTGCCATGTCCTCTTTGCATGCCCATTCTACGCTCCCCTACGAAGGAAATGGCTCACGTCAACCTGCAAATGGCTTGGGACCCGAGATCACGCTGCAGCCATAGGAATTTAAAAATCAGACTCCAGTCTGCCCATTGCCATTGTAGTTTCCAAATTTTTCAGAGGAATGTGGCGTCTCAGAAAGAAATTGACTAAGACTGCTTAACCCTATGTTCCAACAGTCTTACATGTTCATTTCTGCACCATTACTGGATCCCGGAACTGTGCTTTGCCACACTCCTCTTTTATTGTACTGCATTTTGTGCATTATCAGGTTTTATTTATTTTTAGCCAAGTTTAATTTTTGAATTTTAAGTTATTATTTATTGTGGTGTGATGTGACTTTTATGGCACTGGATGCCGAAATAAAGTTTATGATGATGATGAACACAATCAGGTGCTCCCAAAAAACAGCGCAGTGAAAATGTGATTAGTGCGAAATTATAAAGTGCCAAGTGTTATCTACAATATATACAATTTGTGGTTGAAAATTGACAAGCTGGCGTCTGTTGGCAAGAAACAAGAAGCAGACGAAGGAGTTGTTTCTGAGAGTTGCACAACAATTCCGTGGATGTGTTGAAGCATATGTACATTAAAGATTTATATAGCAAATACTAGTGGAAAGGATATTTGATCTGTGATTAGCGGGAAATCATTGATTGTACGAAAAGCTTGAATACATTGCTGTGATGAGGGTACTACCTCTATAAATACGACTTTTGTCCTGATGATGACCCTTTATTGATTGGTTCTCATTCTGGGGTCAAAACATTGGCATTAACTCTTTTGGATTATTTCTGAATGAAATGAGTGATTTCTGGACACCTGGACTAAAGGGGTCCCCTAGAAGTTCACTCCTCTTAATTATTTTTAACCACAAATTGTGTATGTTGTAGATAACACTTTCGCACTTCCATGAAACTGCTGGTGGTCATGCACCCTGCGACAGGAATCTCCATTCCTGTCACTGGCAGATGCACCCCCACATGACCACACACCTACATTCACGCACCCCCACTCACCCAAGCATTCGCTTACCTACCCCCACACACTTGCACCCAAACACACACTCAGATTCACCAATTCACTCGCACACACACACTCAGATACACCCATTCACTCGCACACACACTCAGACACATAAACTCGCATGCACGCACTCAAACAGACACATACACCTGCATGCACACATTCAAACTGACACCCTTTTCTCCCCTTCCCATTCACACAAACATACATGCACTCACACATACAGACACACACACCTCCCTCCCCCCTTGGCCAACACACATTCACAAACAGGCACACAGACACCCCTTTCCCCCCTGCATTCATACCCACACGTTGCCACCACTCACATTCCTGCTTCGGTGAGGTGACTGTCTGGGAGGGAATAGGACCTGTCGCTTTCCACCACCGGCACTGCACTGCTGTGCAGGAAACCACTGCGCTGTATTACGGATCGTGATATGGCAGGCAGTGTCCTGTTGGCTTGGTGGGGCCAGCGGTAAAAACCGCCTCTATTTACGATGTCAGCCAGGGTGACGGTGTCGGATTTCCACCCAAACATTTGCTAAATTTACCCGGAACCTAAATTCAAGGATGTTTTTTCACTTCTCCCAGGCATATTGATGTAAAATGTTTAAAAAGTCCTTAGTTGAGGTGTATGTGTCAAACAGTAAATTGTAATTTGAATCAAGAAAGCTAACACTTTATGCTTTGTACCTCTGAGTGTGTGGATGAGTTCTACACTTCAATTACTGAATCAGACTACTTTACCCAAAACTAGGACAAATTGGCCCCACTACTAAATTAGTTTTGAGGACACATCTAAGCAGTTCGGGTCACAGGAAGAAGACAAGGTTCCCCATTGACTGGTGGAACTGTTAGGCGACCTGCTTAGAGGGAGGTGCAAAGACTAACAATGCCAATGAGAGATGGCACAACTCCTTCAGTAAATCTATTTGCAGACCTCACTCAAACCATTATCATTTTTTGGAAATTTTTAAGAAGGGGCAAAGTTTACAAGAAATGAGAATAGTACAATCTCTGTCTGAATCCCTGGGTTCCCCAAAAAAGTAAATAAATGTCTGAAAGACTATCAGCTAAAAATGGGTGCTTCAGGCTACTTGGACAAAACTACCTACATCCTACACTTCTAGCTCACTCTAACAACCTCTAACATTACTTGCATGTTTTAACCACACTCAAATTAAATTGGCATTTTTTGTTTTTTTACAAATTTAAGGATTTTTAGGGTTTTTATCTATAGATGTCTTCTTTCTTGAACTCTTGGTTACTTAATAAAAACACCTTTCACCAAGAGTCTTCTGTACTCTAAACAGGGTTTCCAATAACCAAGGAAAAGCCCAAGTCACCAAAAATGCCTATTTTTAAAAATCATTTTTTTCCCAAAAAACAATCCAATCCGGAGAAAAAGTGAAAGCCTAACTCCTGTTACGAAATGTCTGAAAGAAAATCAAAGGGCCTTATTACGAGGCTGGTGGTCTTAAGACTGCCAGCCTTGCGGTGGCGGTCAGGACCGCCGCAGCTGTGGCAGTCCGACTGCCACATTAAGACCCTGGTGGTCTGACTGGCAGGGTTATACTGTTTTTGCTAGGATCGGTGATCCCAATGGGTTGATGGCAGGTGGAGTTAGTTATCTGCCAGGGCAGCGCCAGCGGATTATGACCTTGTTCTCCACCAGTGATTTCATGGTGGAGGCACCACCATGAAAAGTCTGTCAGAGAACTGGTGCAGAGGGCTGTGTCTGTCTATCTTACTTTGAGCTGGTATCCCAAGATGAATCCATTGAGAGCAGGAATGACACCTTATCCAGTGTGTACACTAACTATTCCTAAGGCCATAAGCTGCAGCAGCAAACACATTGATTCAACACTACACACATGATGACTGCAGATACAGATACAACAAAGTTGTGTGTTTGACTGTATCACTCTTAATTAGGCCTCTAAATGGTCAAATATACATGTTGCCTCTCCACTGTATTGGCTTTACTGTTGGTAAGATTGTCATGTTCATTTTCTCATTCAAAGTGCCACTGAACAGCACATCTAATGAGCTGCTTGAGTCTAGTAGTTCAGGCAAGCTTCATACATGTCATGTTAAATACTCCCAAACCATGGTAACACGGCACAATAGACTAACCTACCACATAGGAATGTCCCACGTCTCTAATTACTCTACCACAAAACCTTTAGAGGTAGATGTCACACTTCAACTAATAACAATGTACCATCTAACTCATTAGGTCGAGCAGGAAAAGCCCCTGGGCAGACCTTGTCCACCAAGCAGACTCACACTCCACCCCTAGATGAAGCCCTCAGTGATGACAACACTCTTAGACTTGTGGACATGGAGGATGGTCCAGGTGAAGCTCCCTGTGCCTAACATGATTTTGGCCTACTAAAACATTTTTAATGGCCACACAATGACACACATGAAGCATCATGGCCACCGCACAACGAACAAGTCCAACAGAATATTCTGCAGTTCAATCCTATCACTGTGCAAGCTGTCTTGACACAGGTCTTCTACACTGAAAGTGTATGAAATACTTTCCCAGGAATGATCCATGTCCACTTTGTATGACCCAACAGCACGAAATACCTGCCAATGTCACAACTCTGAAATGCCCAAATGAAGATCTCAAGGTGAAGGTACCTGAATAAAGAACAAAACAAGGAGTATAGTTAGAAAACCATACATATGACACAAGTCACAAAGCAAATGTCTAGAGAATATAGGGGGTCATTCTGACCCCGGCAGGCGGCGGGAGCCGCCCGCCTGGAGGGAACCGGCAGAAGACCGTACCGCGGTCAGAAGACCGTACCGCGGTCAAAAGACCGCGGCGGTCATTCTGGGTTTCCCACTGGGCTGGCGGGCGACCGCCAAAAGGCCGCCCGCCAGCCCAGTGGGAAACAGCCCTCCATGAGGATGCCGGCTCCGAATGGAGCCGGCGGAGTGGAGGATGTGCGACGGGTGCAGTGGCACCCGTCGCGTATTTCAGTGTCTGCAATGCAGACACTGAAATACAAAGTGGGGCCCTCTTACGGGGGCCCCTGCAGTGCCCATGCCATTGGCATGGGCACTGCAGGGGCCCCCAGGGGCCCCACGACACCCCTCACCGCCATCCTGTTCCTGGCGGGCGGAACCGCCAGGAACAGGATGGCGATGAGGGGGTCGGAATCCCCCATGGCGGCGCAGCAAGCTGCGCCGCCATGGGGGATTCCCAGGGCAGCGGAAAACCGGCGGGAGACCGCCGGTTTTCCTGTTCTGACCGCGGCCGAACCGCCGCGGTCAGAATGCCCAAGGGAGCACCGCCAGCCTGTTGGCGGTGCTCCCGCGGTCCCCGGCCCTGGCGGTATTTACCGCCAGGGTCGGAATGACCCCCAAAGTCCATTAGAAAAATCTGAGAAAAACAAAGCAACATCACCAAAATGTGAATATGTCAAAATCTTTCTCATCAATCACCATCTGGCAGATTTTTCCTGAGCATCTGCTTCCTAACTGTTTCCAAAAATATACTCCACACATTATCACAACTACAGTTTATTATACAGTCAAATTAATGACATCGTATTACATACTTACACTCACGAAAAGAAGCTGTTGATGAGATCTTGTCACAAGTCAGCTCCTTTCTCTTCACTGCTATCATCTTCATTTGGCATTTCAGGATTCTCACACAGTGGCACTGTTGGCTCTCGGACCTCTAGGATATAAGGGATATTCATCTAAAGGGTGATGTTATGGAGCATACAGCATGCCACAGTGATCTGATACACCTTCCCCAGTGAGTAGAGGAGGGCTCCCCCAATGCTGTCCACACAAGAAAATCTGGCCTTCAGGAGCCCAAAAGTCCACTCCAATGCCCACCATGTTTTTCCATGAGCCTCATTGAAGCAGACAGCTGCTGGCATATTTGAATTCCTCAGTGGTGTCAACAACCAAGGACTGTTTGGATATGCAGAGTCTCCTGTTCAACAGTGGCAGACGCAGCCAAAGCCATGACTGTGATGGTCGTAGGCCATTGGCTGTGGCCGTCTGTGGCGTTTACTGCACATGTGGCATATACGTACGCCGTGTTTTGCTAAGTCATTCACTTGACTCCTGCACTGCTGCCATCAACACCTCCACCACTTCAGCTGCTGTGTGCTGCCTCTAAGAGCAATCATCTCAGGCCAAGCAGGTGAAAGGGCCCCTGCCTTCTCTCCTGAGGAGCTGGAGAGGCTCATTGAGGAGGTCCTTCCCCTGTATTGTCAGCTCTATGGCCTACCAGAGGCATATTTGACTCTGTTCATCGCCATCCTTTCCTTCCTTGTATGCTACAATGTGCCTCTTAGTGCCAGTGAGACTTTTCAGGTGCCTGTTGTCACATTTTGTATTCCATGTATGGCATGAGGCATGGTGCTGGTAGTGGAGGCAAATACGCTATATATTTCACATTACCATTGTGTTGTGTGATAAGCCCTAGATCCGCCTTCTCTTGCATTCATATATCTAGGCAAGGAGATTTTAAAGCCAAACAATGCCATATCTTTGTGTATGATGTTTGTAAATATAAAACAACATCTGTGCATTATAGCATGATCTGGGTATGTTTATTGTTTTAGTCATTTGAAGATCTTGTTAGCAAAGTGTAAAATAGTCCCACAGATCACTCAGCCCATATCTGGCCTTGCCAAACTGTTGCATGAGAACCATGTAAAAATCACTATACCCTTCCGAGTGCCACTCAACCCTGAACCCACATAGAGAAAGGGCACAGGATATACTGTCATGCATGGAAGTGATGAAAATGTGAGTGTCATGTAGATTCTTTATGCTCAGCCTGAAACCAGAGACCAGGGCCTGTGGAATGTTTTTCACAGTTTGGAACATAGACCAGGCTGGGGTAGATTTATTGTGTGCAAGTACGGCACCGGACCCATTCCCTGTAGACCTGTGGACCCTTAAATGTGATCAAAATGAATCTTTAGTAGCAAAACTTGGCCTGAAGGCCTTTGTACATTGACTACGTTAGGAATGGATTCTGATATAACCCCCTGACCTAGAACATATTTGCGTTGAGCCTCATTGTCAATTTGTGACATTGACTTATGACAGGCCACTTACTCCTGAAGCTCTGTTACCTTTCCATAAGTTATATTTGTACAGTACAGGCGCATTGCACAAGTGACAAACCTACAGTGCAGAAAGTTGTATGATTCAGGAGAGGGTATGACGTGACTCCTTAGTTTTGTTATATGCAACCAATCAGACCAAACATACCTTAGTATTTTGGATGCCATCTCTGTAGGATTGCCACATATGGTAAAAGGTGTGTTCTGTGCTTCAAGTACATACCACAAAAACCCACTCTGAAGTGGTTTGAGATTACATTGGGTAGCCTACGTGTCCACACATGCAGAGGGAAGTGACTTTATGTGCCACCCATGGCAGCCCTTTCATTGTCACTTAAGTCATAGGGTATAGTCTGCAGCATGGTAGTTTCCTATAGAGACTGTGTACAGTGAGTCAATTTGGCTGGATGTAAATGTGCTTGTCCAGTCGTGCCCAAAGAGGTGACCCTTCAGAAGGTTACAATGGCGGGTTGTGTTTTATTGTGGCTCACATTACAGTACATGTTGCATGAGCCTGAGCTACCTGATGTCAGTAGGCTTGCTTAGTCTGTGTAGGCCATGAGCAGGGTAGTGGGTTAGTCTGCAGATGGCTCCAAAAGTATATATTTATGCCCCTGCATCCTACCCTACCCTACCCTACATCAGCATGTGTGCTTTACACTTGTGGCGTGTTGACAATTACAAAATGTTTGTGCTTTGTGTTTCTGAAATGTGTGTGACACCACCAGCTAGCCAAAAAACTGAAATTGTAACCTTTTCATTTATCTATTGCATCTATACAAGTCACAGCCCATCAGAAGAAAGGGATTTGGAGAGCCATCGCCCAGAATGTGCGGACCCTAGGTATCCATAGTCGGCAGAGCACCCACTATTGCATGAGGTGGGAGGACCAGAGACAATGGCCCCAGAAGATCGCAAAGGTGCAGCTGGGGCTGTTCTCCCAATGTGGGTAAAGCACATGCCAGTGCATGACGCCCCCAATGGCCTGCTGTTAGGAATGGGGTCTTTGGTTGGCAGTCAGGTTACCCCCTCTCCAAGCAAGGACCCTCACTCTAGTCAGGGTAAGTCAAACACAATCCAAATTATCCTGTGCCCACCCTCTGGTAGCTTGGCACTGAGCAGTCAGGCTTAACTTAGAAGGCAATGTGTAAAGCATTTGTGCAATAAATCATGCAATAATACAGTATAGCACCACAAAAATACACCACACAATGTATAGAAACATAAATTATATGTATCTGATGAAATGCAGGTCAAAACGATTAAAATGCAATAGGTATATGTTGAGATATCACTGTAAAAGGGATATAAAGGGGGTCATTCTGACCCCGGCGGGCGGCGGGAGGGGGCCGCCATATGACCGCTCCGCGGTCGAAAGACCGCGGAGGCCATTCTGGCTTTCCCGCTGGGCTGGCGGGCGACCGCCAGAAGGCCGCCCGCCAGCCCAGCGGGAAACCCCTCCCCACGAATGGAGCCGGCGGAGTGGAGGATGTGCGACGGGTGCAGTGGCACCCGTCGCGAATTCCAGTGTCTGCAAAGCAGACACTGGAATTCAAAGTGGGGCCCTCTTACGGGGGCCCCTGCAGTGCCCATGCCATTGGCATGGGCACTGCAGGGGCCCCCAGGGGCCCCACAACACCCCTCACCGCGTTCACAGGATGGCGGTGAGGGGGGCGGAATCCCCCATGGCGGCGCAGCAAGCTGCGCCGCCATGGGGGATTCCCAGGGCAGCGGAAAACCGGCGGGAGACCGCCGGTTTTCCTGGTCTGACCGCGGCCAAACCGCTGCGGTCAGAATGCCCTGCGGGGCACCGCCAGCCTGTTGGCGGTGCTCCCGCATCCCCGGCCCGGGCGGTCCTTGACCGCCGGGGTCGGAATGAGCCCCAAAGTGTCTTAGGCCCTTATTACAACCCTGGTGGTCGGTGTTAAAGCAGCGATAATACCGCCAACAGGACGGCGGGAAAAAAATGGAATCATGACCATGGCGGAAACTGCCAACATAGACAGCCACTTTAATACTCCGACCGCCATTGCGGTAGAAACAAACACCCCAGCGGTAACCTCCAACAGACAGGCGGAAGACAAGGTTCCACCCACTGTATTACAACACGCCTATCCGCCACCTTTTCCGGGGCTGTACCAACGCCATCAAAAGCACGTCGGAAACAGTCTTTGGAATGGAAACCACTCACCTTTTGACACTTTACAAACAACCAGGATGCCATGGAGCCTGAGTTACAGGCCATGCTGATGCTGGTCTACCTCCTCTTGTATTAGGAGCAGCAAAGATGCCGGCGACGACCACGGTGTGTACTGCACCTAGCACTCTGGGGAGGGGGGAGAGAAAAGAGAGTGAAACACACCCGCAACACCCAACACCCCCACCCCCACCCTTAACCACAACACCATACACACAAATACATGTGGCAACATTACATATACACCCCGTCACCTTCTGGAAGAATGCAAGGACAAAAGGAAATGATTGTAACGAGTGTAATCACTGAAATATCAGATAGTCCAAATTCAAATATCTGTATATACAAATATGTACACCAACTACACAAGTCTGGATATGAATGAAATCATTGTCCGTGGATCAGTGTCCCAAAATGCATGGTCAAAGCCCAGACAAGATACCTGACTCGAAATGGAGAAAACACTGCAGGGGCATCAGTTGGAAAATAAACAGGCACCTCATGGGGTGGGGGGCACCTTAGCCAGATAAACGGACGACGTCACTGCTCCACGAGGGGGCTCCATACCCACTGATTGGTCCTGGGGAGTGCAAAGCCACAGTCTCTCAAGTCTCTCAAGTGGGTGGTTTGCCCACTGCTTTATCCTGGGGAGCGCAAAGCCTCAGTCTTTCAAGTCTCTCCAGTGGGTGGATTGCCCACTGCATTATTTTGGGGAGTGCAAAGCCACAGTCTCTCAAGTCTCTCCAGTAGGTGGTTTGTCCACTGCTTTATCCTGGGGAGTGCAAAGCCACAGTCTCTCAAGTCTCTCCAGTGGGTGGGTTGTCCACTGCTTTATCTTGGGGAGTGCAAAGCCACAGTCTCAAAAGTGGATGTCAGTCTCCACTGGTTCTGGAGGGGTCTTTGTGCCCAGAGTGCTTCATCCTGCCAAGGACTGAGGTAGTGTATGCCTTTCTCTACTGGTTCTGGAGGGGGCTTTGTGCCCAGAGTGCTTCATCCGGCCAAGGACTGAGGTAGTGGATGCCTTTCTCTACTGGTTCTGGAGGGGGCTTTGTGCCCAGAGTGCTTCCTCCTGTCAAGGACTAAGGTAGTGGATGTGAATCTCCACTGGTTCTGGAGGGGGCTTTATGCCCAGAGTGCTTCATCCTACCAAGGACTGAGTTAGTGGATGCCTTTCTCCACTGGTTCTGGAGGGTGCTTTGTACCCAGAGTGCTTCATCCTGCCAAGGACTGAGGGAGTGGATGCCTTTCTCTACTAGTTCTGGAGGGGGGTTTTGTGCCCAGAGTGCTTCACATTCAGTGTGGCAGGTCCCATTCCCTCACCTGGGTGTGTGTGCCACGAGATTGCCTGGGCACAGGTAGCATGATACTCCATGGAGGCAGAGACACACTCCACCCTGCTGCGACTTTGCCTGCCACATGCAGGTACAAACAGTGCTGGGAGTCATGCCTCATGTACGCTGGGCTGGGTCCAGGACATCTCCTGCAGCCTCGGATAGCTGGCCACTGGGGATGATTGCCATGTCAGCTGTGGCGGTACTGTCTGAGCACGTTGTGGGGCTGGTGGCGGTGGTTGCGGCGGTGCCTGTGGCAGAGGTGCTGGCGGTGGTGCATGTGTCTGCACCTGTTGAGGGACACAGCAGGACGTCTCCTGCAGCCGCAGACAGCTGCCCACTGGGGACTGTTGCTGAGGCAGCAGACATGCAGGTGGTGGAGCAGGTGGCGGTGTCTACCGCCGTACAGGTTGATGTTCTGGTTGACAGAAGGGGTGACTCTGGTTCCTCAGCCGAAGCCTCCGTGCCCTGTCCGGAACTACTCTTCGGCTTGTGTCCCTTCCCCACCTTTGATGTCGCTGCTGGTCCCTTGATACTGTCCCCTTTTGGCTTGGAGGGGCCCTTGCTTGGTGGTAGGTGCGGCTTCTCCCTCCGGCATGTGGGCACCTTCTTCACCTTGGCAGATGGCGGAATGGCCTGCTCCTTGGCCTCGCTAGGTGGCACACTGGCAGCCCTGATGGGTGCCGCCCACGATGTTACCGGACTTGCAAAGACCACTGTGCTGGATGATTTGGTGGCTGAGGTGCTGGGCTGGGACATGGACAGACTGGGCCTAAGGGAAGGACAGGGGGAGGTGTAGGGAAGAGGTCAAAGTTAGCGAGGAAGAGTTTCTTAGACACACTGAGATTGGAAGATGGATGGGGTTTGGGAGTGGAGGAAGAGGTAGTGGTTGTAGGAGGTGTACGTCTGCTGAATTTTGGTAAAGATGCATGGGCCGAAGGCTGTTTTGAGGTGGATGGCCGTTGGGTGGGTGTGTGCCTGCATTTGTGTACTTTGGGAGGAGGGCTCACAGACACATTGGTATTGGGGGTGGTGATTGCACATGAGTGGTATGTGGTGATGGGCGTGCTGGTGATGGAGGTAGTGGATGAAGATGTAGTGATTGCAGGTGTGAGTGGAGACGAGACAGGGAGGGAGGAGGTTGAGGATGTGGAGGAGGGGGACACAGTGGAGGCAGTAGATGTTGGTGTGTCTGCATGGGGATGGTGCTTGTGAGAGTGCCTGTGGGATGTGTGGTGCTTATGTTTGCCATGTCCACTCTTGTGTGTTGATGAGCGTGCATGCTGGTCTGATGGTGTGCTTGGGATAGGCTGAGGTACAGGGGATTGGGTCTCGGTAGAGGAAGTTGGAGGGGGGAGGCTGGACACAGGGGCAATGGCTGCCATCAGTGCTGAGGCCAGAGCCTGAAATGCTCTCTGTTGGGCCGCCATGCCAGAATGAATGCCCTCCAGGTATGCATTTGTTTTCTGCAAATGCCGCTGAACACCCTGGATGGCATTCAAAATGGTTGATTGCCCAACAGTGAGGGATCTCAGGAGGTCAATAGCCTCCTCACTGAGGGCAGCAGGGCTGACTGGGGCAGGGCCTGAGGTGCCTGGGGTGAAGGAGATGTCCACCCTCCTGGGTGAGCGGGCATGGGAAACTCGGTGAGGAGCTGGTGGGAGGGCGGTGCTGTTAGGAGGGTGGCGGCTGTACTTGTTGATGTGGTGGGCACAGAGGTGCTCGTCACCGCAAGGGAGCTACCATCTGAGGAGGAGTCGCTGTCGTCTGCTCCTGTCCCCGTCGTGGAGCTCCCCTGGCCCTCCGTCACACTGGTGCCTTCGGACTCCGTTACTTCACACTCCAGGGCATGTGGGATGCAGCTCCCTCCGGCTCCGTGCCACTGCTCCTGTGCCAGATGATGCTAATGCACACAAGGACGGGGTGACAAAACAAAAAGGGGGGGAAAGACAGAAGAGACACATGGTCAATGCCTGCAACACCACTACAGTTGGCAGACACAACACAAAGGGAGCAGCCCTATGCACTAAGCTATGCACTGACAGGGCAGGGAAAAAGCACATGCCCATAGGGGACTCTGTCGAGAACCATTTTATGCACAGCTGGAAGCCATAGGAGCCTGACTAGGTGTAGAGGGCAAATACCACCTTTGGGGTTGGACTGGGAATGAGGCTGCAAATCAATCCTACCTCCCCCACCCAGACACCTCGTCAAGCGCACAGAGTCAGCTGAATGAGAGTGTACTCACCCCCTAGTGGCTGCTGTGATGCCCTCAAGCGCCCATCCAACTCAGGATATGCCACCGCCAGGATCCGTTACATCAGGGGGGTCATGGTGCGACGGGCACCCCTTCTGCGTTGGGAGGCCATCCCCAGCTGGGCCTCCACCGTCTTCTTTATTCCAGCGGCGCAGGTCCTCCAATCTTTTCCGGCAGTGGGTGCTCCGTCTATGGTAGACCCCCAGGGTCCGCACTTCCTTGGCGATGCCATGCCAAATCCCCTTCTGGTGGGCGCTGAGCTAGAGCAAAAGAGAAGTAAGACTGGATGTTACTCCCCAGTACATTTCTTCTCACACATTGGCCACAAACCTCCCACCCTGGCCCAGAAATACATACACACATCATCCTCACATGCTGGCCTGTCACCCATCCCTTTCTCTTTCATCCACGACACTCCATACAATCATGTGCCATCCACCATGCACACAGTTTACTCACCTGTTTGTCTGGAGGACAGTTGCTTGTACTGGGGGAGGACCCCATCCACCAGTTTCTCCAACTCCACTGCAGTGAAGGCAGGGGCCCTTTCCCCAGACAATGGAGCCATTGTCGCTTCCAGACACAGGTCACAGCAGCACTTGCAGTATAGGTCCTCTCCGGTCAGGTATCAAGTGAGGGAACTGATAGAAAATGGCGGTCATGTCCGTGGCGGTGCGTACCGTCACCGCGTGCATACATCGTCATTGGCTCCTGGAAACCATAGGGCCGAATGATAACCAATGCTGAATTGCGCCGCGGTCTTCATCCGCCTACTGCGACGTTGTACAACGCCAGCGCAGTTACCTCATTTCCCCTTGTCCCACCTTACAGGTCAGGCAGCTGCCATTTGAGGGGGCCACATGGCAGGCCAACTAACTGCGTCACACCTATTCAGGCCAGGAATACGGACAGACAAAGGCACATGGAGAAAATGTAACGATTTTGCTAAAAAGCCCTGTGATACCTATGTGGTGTATGACCCTCTGCTCACCGTTCTCCTCCATAGGGCACGTCCGCTGGGGCAGGTGATGAGATGGGGGCATCCTCCGGTGTACAGACCCTGGTGGGCCTGTCGACAGTGGAAGACAGGCACATCATTATCACTTACAGACTTGGTCGTGCAGCAATCCTGGAGCTGTGTGCCCAGTTGAAGCCAGACATGATGTCAGCTATCCGCCATCCCACAGGAATACCCCCTCTAGTGCAGGTCCTGTCAGTACTCCATTTTCTGGCCTGCGGGTCTTTTCAGTCAACAGTAGCCATGGCATCAGGGATGTTACAGCCAATGTTCTCTAACGTGTTGTCCAGAGTTATCTGCCCTGATGAAACACATGCGCAGCTACATCGTTTTCCCTCAAGTGGAGGATCTGCCCAGGGTGAAAGGTGACTTTTATGCCCTGGGACATATCTCCAACATCATTGGTGCCATTGATGGTCCACATGTGGCATTTGTCCCCCCCGGCAGGAACGAACAGGTGTACAGAAACCGCAAAAGCTACCATTCTATGAATGTGCAGATGGTATGTTTGGCAGACCAGTACATCTCTCATGTGAATGCCATGTTCCCTGGCTCAGTGCATGACGCTTACATTTTGAGGAATAGCAGCATCTCTTATGAGATGGGGAAACTCCAGAGGCACCGTGTGTGGCTAATAGGTGAGCCTAAAGTCCCCACACAGTTTCATTTGCTGTCTGGGTATGGGAGATTCCCTAATGTTTGGAGGATGTCTAACAGTTGTCCCTCGATATTTGCCGGTGACTCTGGTTACCCCAACCTGTCATGGCTACTCACCCCAGTGAGGAATCCCAGGACAAGGGCAGAGGAACGCTACAATGAGGCACATGGGAAACTAGGAGGATAATAGAGCCCACCTTCGGCCTCCTGAAGGCCAGGTTCCGGTGCCTCCATCTGACAGGTGGCTCCCTATAATACTCACCGAAGAAGGTGTGCCAGATCATCGTGGTCTGCTGTATGTTGCACAACCTGGCTTTGCGACACCAGGTGCCTTTTCTGCAGGAGGATGGGCCTGATGGTGATCTTGTGGCAGCTGTGGAGACTGTGGACAGTGAAGAAGAGGAGGCAGAAGAAGAAGATGTAGACAACCAAAACAACATCATCATGCAATACTTCCAGTGAGACACAGGTAAGAGGATTGAACTGCTTCCCACATCTCATACTATTGTAGGACCTAGCATAAATCTGCCTTTTTACCTCTGTGTATGGACCCTGACTTGTCACTTTGGCTTTCCATTTCACAGATCTGGGTCCCACTTTGTGCCCTCTGCTATGTTTACTGCTGGCCTACAACTGTGTTACATTGGTATGTGAACAAGTACATTGACATTGCTATATTTCAGAGATGTTGCAATTACACATTTGTGAAAGCACAGACTGACTCCAGATTTATGATTCAAGGGTGTTTATTTCTGTGCTAATAAGTGGAGGGGGGTGTGCAATGGGCTGGGGTGATGGTGGAGGAATGTCAAGGGAGAGTCCAGTCTCTTGGTCTCACAGGTGCATTGTCAAATGGGGCATTGGAAAGGGAGCAATGGCAGTTTAAGGTGGACAGGGTGACAAAGTGGGACAGAAGGGTGACATTCAGGAGGGTCTTATTTCCTGGCATGGGTCTTGGCAATGTTCTCTGTCTTGTTCTTGGATCTCAGGGACTGTCTGCGGGCTGGTTCTCCTTCTGCAGGGGGTGGGGTGCTGGTGGCCTGTTGGTCCTGTGGCGGTGCCTCTTGTCGGCGGAGGTGGAGGGCTGTTCATCGTCCAGGCTACTGTCAGGGCCCCGTTTTTGTGACACTATCCCTCATGGTGTTGACAAGGTCTGCCAGCACCCCTGCAATGGTGACCAGGGTGTTGTTGATGGACTTCAAGTCCTCCCTGATCCCAAGGTAGTGTTCCTCCTTCAGCCGCTGAGTCTCCTGAAACTGTCCAGGACAGGTCCATGGTCTCCTGGAAATGGTGGTATGCTCCCATGATGTTGAAGAGTGCCTCGTGGAGTGTCGGTTCCATGGGCCTGTCCTCCCCCTGTCGCACAGCAGTCCTCCCAGCTTCCCTGTTATCCTGTGCCTCTGTTCCCTGAACCGTGTGCCCACTGCCACTGACCCCAGGTCCCTGATTTTCTTGGGCTGGTGGGTTTGCCTGGGTTCCCTGTAGTGGTGGACACACTGCTGACTTACATGTCCTGGGGACAGAGGGATGGGCCCGCTGAGTGGGTGCTGTGGTGGTGTTTCCTGAGGGGGGAGGTTCTGTGGTGGCTTGTGACAGTGGCAGGGGAACCGACTGTCCAGAGGTCCCTGATGGGCCGGGCTGGTCATCTTGATCCAGGTGTGCAGAGCTGCTGTCATCACTGTGGGCCTCTTCTGTGGAGGGACTGGATATGCCTGATACCTCCTTTACGGTGACGTTGGGTATGGGTTCTGTTGGGGTGTAAATGCATAGTTTTAGAGTCTGTGTGTGCCATCTTGTGCATTCGGAGAGGCACCCTCTACTCCTGTGCTTGCATCATTGCGTTTGCCCTTTTGTGATAGTTGGTTTGGGGTTTGTGTGGGTATCTGTAATGGACATGCTTTGGTGATGGTGGTCCATGCATAGGTGTTGCATGCATGGCCTTGGTATTGTGATGTGTTGGCTGTGATAGTGGGACATTTGTGAGATGATGGCGTGATGGGAGTGAGGGTAAGGGTGGGGGTATGTGTTGGCATGCAGGTGGGGTGGGGTATATAGTAGTAAAGATATGACTTACCAGAGTCCAGTCCTCCAGCTACTCCTGCGAGGCGCTCGGGATACAGTATTGCCAAGACTTGCTCCTCCCATGTTGTTAGATGGGGGGGAGGAGGTGGGGGTCCCCCGCCAGTCCTCTGTATAGCAATCTGGTGTGTGGATACAACTGAATGCACCTTTCCCGGTAGGTTGTTCCACCTCTTCATGATGTCATCCCGTGTTCTTGGATGCTGTCCCACTGCGTTGACCCTGTCGACGATTCTCTGCCATAGCTCCATCTTCCTAGCAATGGAGGTGTGCTGCACCTGTGATCCGAAAAGCTGTGGCTCTACTCGGTTGATTTCCTCCACCATGACCCTGAGCTCCTCCTCTGAAAACCTGCTGTGTCTTTGAGGTGCCATGAGCTTGTGTGGGGAATGTGTGAGGTGCTGTTTATTGTGCTGTGTGAAGTGTTGTGATAGTGTGTGTTGTTTGAGGTGCGTGGAGGTTGTATGAGTGATGGTGTTGTGTGCCTGTGGATGCTGGTGTTGTGTTTGCTATTCTCGCTCTCTCTGCTTTTTAAAAAAATGTCATTGTAAGGGTTTGTGGGTAATGTGGGTGTGTGTTTTATAGTGGTGTGGGTGTGTGGGTGTGGTGTGTGTATGTGTATCAGGTGTATGTATTTTGAATTGTCTAATGTGGTTGTGTTTTGTGAATGTGTGTGTATTTTGAGCGCAGCGGTGTGTACCACCAATGGATTACCGCGGTTGTAAGACTGCTGCGTTGATTCGTGGGTCGTGACAGTGTGGGCGTATTCTTGTTGGCGTGAAGTTGTAGGTTTTGGTGTCACCAGTTTATCACTGACCTTTGGTGTGGCGGACTTGTGTGGCTGACTGGATTGTGGCAGATTCCGAAATGTGGGTCGTAATACCTTTAGTGGAATTCCGCCACTGCAATGGTATGTTGGCGGTCTTCAGCGCGGCGGAAAGACAGATTTACTGCCAGGGTTGTAATGAGGGCAGTAGTCTTTTAAAAGCAATAAATATCTCTTTCAAGCACAAAGTACTTGGTTCGTGTGCAAAATCTCCACAAAGAACCGCAGAGGAGGAGATGAGTGGAAACAAAGGGGTGTGCGTCGATTTCTCAGGCCGCACACGGTGATGCGTTGTTTCATTTTCATGCAGGGACAGCTGTGCGTCGATTTCCAGCACTCTGTCGTGGATCCTCTTCGGGTTGTGGGGTTTTCTGACACTCTGGGGACGATGCATGGATTTCATGTGCTGGCAGGACGAAGTCACAGGCGCTGGGTCAATTCCTCTCTGGAAGTCAGGCTGCGTCATTCCAGCTCGGCGTGCAGTGAATTTTTCACTGCGGTGCAGGCTGTACATCGTTTCTGGCAGACTGTGCGTCTAATTTCGCCGCACAAGGAGTCCTTCTTGTAGAGATGAAGTCTTTGTGGTCCTGAGACTTCAGGGAACAGGAGGCAAGCTCTATCCAAGCCCTTGGAGTGCACATCTTCAACACAGCCAGAGAGCAGCAAGGAAGCAGGGCAACAGCAAGGCAGAAGGCCTTCACAGAAAGCAGACAGGTGAGTCCTTTGAGGAGCCAGACAGTTCTTATTGGCAGGATGCAGGTTCTGGTTCAGGTTCTCTTCTCCAGGAAGTGTCTGAGTTGGTAGGGGCAGAGGCCCTGTTTAAATACCCAAAAGTGCCTTTGAAGTGAGGGAGACTTCAAAGAGTGGCTTAGAAGTGCACAAGGTCCCCTTTCAGTTCAATCCTGTCTGCCATAGTCCCAGTAGGGGATGTGGCAGTCCTTTGTGTGAGGGCAGGCTACTGTCCTTTGACATGCAAGTATCAGGCCCTCAACCCTCCCAGCCCATGAAGACCCATTCAAAATGCAGATGTATGCAAGTGAGGCTGAGCATCCTGTGTTTGCGGTTTGTCTGAGTGAATGCACAAGTGAACTGTCAATTGAACCTAGCCAGACGTGGATTTTAAGGCACAGAAGGAGTTAAGTGCAGAGAAATACTCACTTTCTAAAAGTGACATTCCTAAAATAGTAATAATAAATCCAACTTCACCAGTCGGCAGGATTTCGTATCACCACTCTGGCCATACTAAATATGTCCTCCATACTCCTTTCAGATCAGCAGCTACCACTCAAACAAGATATGAGGGCAGCCCCAATGTTAGCCTATGAAGGGAGCAGGCCTCACAGCAGTGTAAAAATGAATTTAGGAGTTTTACACTACCAGGACATATCAACTACATCGGTACATGTCCTGCCTTTTGCCTACATAGCACTCTGCCCTATGGGTTACCTAGGGCATACTTTAGGGGTGACTTATATGTAGAAAAGGTGAGTTTTAGGCTTGGCAAGCACTTTTAAATGCCAAGTCGAATTGGCAGTGAAACTGCACACACAGGCCTTGCAATGGCAGGCCTGAGACAAGGTTAAGGGGCTACTTAAGTGGGTGGCACAACCAGTGCTACAGGCCCACTAGTAGCATTTAATCTACAGGCCGTGGGCACATATAGTGCACTCTACTAGGGACTTATTAGTAAATTAAATACTCCAATGGGGTATGATCCAATGTTACCATGTTTAAAGGGAGAGAGCATATGCACTTTAGCACTGGTTATCAGTGGTAAAGTGCACAGAGTCTAAAAACCAGCAAAAACAGTATCTAAAAAGTGGAGGGAGGCAGGCAAAAAGTTAGGGGTGACCACCCTAAGGCTGCCAGGTCTAACACCTGCATTCTGGCAGTGGCCTACCCTGAGCTTGATTAGAATTTGAGGGGAGCATAGCAGCTACAAATGGGTGAGTCCTGGGCATATTGCTGCCTGTTACATTGCCAAGTTGTTGCATTAGAGTCTGCCATCTCTTCCTGAAGATTGGAGATGGGCCATGTGTGACACAAAAGATGAGTAATTGTTTGTGTTGGCATGGAAGTTGGTGCCTGCTGATGTGCCCTGCTTATTGGCTCAGTGACCTAGGACAAAACAGTGTGTAGTCATCACAACCAATTTACTCTCCAGGGACCGCATATGGCTGAATACAGTGATTAATCAGGTCATGTGGTTTGTTGTTGTGGGTGTCATTTGTGCCCAATAGTCCACTTGTGTGCAGTGTGTCAGCCCCAACAACATACAACATGAAGTAATAGACCACTTTACTCAAACATGTGTCCGCTCAAGTGAGCATATTGGCATCTGTTCCCCACAGGACACTTGTGTTCAGTGTGTCACGAGAGCTGGTGCTTCACTACTGTCTCCCATGTGAAGGCCATCATACATGTGACAGAGCATACATTGCCCTTTAGGTGTCGACACAGAGCAAATATTTCCCTTGGTAAGTAGTGAATGACCATTGGCATAATTTTGGTAACATCACTGCTGCCACCATTCCTTGTACCTATATGATCGCATGTGTACCTATCACTTTTACCATATCTTTTTCACTGCTGTTTCATGCATGGTCTACCTATCTTCATGGGATGATGTCTAAGTCTCTCACATATGTATGCATGACAACATGTGTTAAGAAAATGGACATATGTGATGGGTCTACAGTTCATGTGGTGCTACAGACATGAGTGTGTGGTGGCTCACACCTACCCTCACCCGTCACTCCATGTAATTTGGCATTGCTCAATTGCAGAAGCAAAGAAGGAAATGACAGGTAGGACTACAGTTTTACCCCCAATGTGCATTTTTATGCCATAGATGTAGAATCATTTGGCAAAGTGCTTAGTACATATTAAATGGTGAAAGTTCATTACCTAACTGTTAACATGCACCAGGAAGTGACTCGCAAGAATGTTGGAATCATATGTGGTTGTGTACACTCATTCATCCAAGGGAATCTGTGTTTGCATGAGAAAAAGGGACAGTGATGTGCCTTCCCATTGAGCAACAGGTTAAGGGCCTTCTACAGGCATGGGAGAATCCCTGAGTCTCTACCACATTCAATAGACTATTGGCTTTTAATTATGCAATATGAGTAGGGTATTCTCAGCAGTACCAATCAAGACAGGTGATTTTCCTGGGGCTAGCTGATTCATTGTGATGGGGAAATGTGTAGGCAAATCTCCCAGTCATTGTGTTCAAATTGTCTCCAGTGTACTTCTCTGTGCAAGATGTGTTATCTATCAGAGCAACATTGGTAAAATTCCATAAGTCTATTTAGACAGGTTTTGGAGTTACCATTGTGTGACATAAGTGTTTCCCTGTCACCTTCTTCCGGCTACTGTACTTCTTGTTGCAACATGGCTGGATTGTTTGGCCATCAATTCACCATGACGTGGTACTGGGTATATGAAGATTAGGTGGATGCATGGTCTTGTGTGAGATCTGTGAGACTGAACTTGGCATTGCCAACTATTTTGTGCCAATAGGTTACTGAACGATTCTACATAAGCTAAACAACTCAAGGTGCTAAGGTCTCCTTCTTACTCCAAGGGTATTGTGATTGCACAACTTCACCTATGTAATTGGAGTTGCATTTGATTCTAATTTTCCTGTGAGCAATTGTTGGGGCCACTTTGCTGACGCTTGTAGCTGGGGGCTACTGTACATTAAGGTAATGTTTGATAATCAAAGCAGTTGTTCAAGTGTGTTCAGGCACATGTAGTGACCCTATTTGTCTTTCTAATTTCAGGATCAGCACAGGCAAGCGGGGGAGACAGGGCCGAAACCAGTGGGGAAGCAGCTGGCCACGGTACCTCCAGTCAAGAGTCATCAGACACGAAGGGACCCAGTGGCCCGGACGGTGAGGTGAGTGCCACGGAGGACATAGGATCAACATCTTCATCTTTGGTTTCTTCCTCTAGTGGACACTTCACAGGGGTGGCAGACCCATCAGGACCTGCTCTGTTCCATACTTGTCCACCACCCCCAGTTCCATCTCCACCCTCCCTGTTGGTCCCCACCCAGTTGGCCATGCCCAGTCACTCAAGACGGCACTAGGAACCTCACCCCCTGCCCCCGTTACCCCTGCTGCCCTGAGTGAGGACGCTTTTGACCTTCTGAGGAGTATCTCTGTGGGTCATACTGCCATTCTGAATTCCATCCAGGTGCCTGGCATCCAGCTTCAGCAGGTGGTTGTATACCTGGAAGGCATTCATAGTGCCATGTCTGGCTTACATAGATCTCTTCAGGCTCTGGCCTCCTCACCGATGGAAGCCTTCTACTCCCCACAATCCGACCCCCTACCACCTACCTCTTCCCCATCAAAATTCCCTCTTCCCTTACCTGTCCCAAGCACATACACACATCGGCACTCACTCCCCTCAACACACAGAAACAGCACACATAAGAACAGGCACCTCAAGACACACTGGCACCAAGCACTCAACAGTCACTCACACGGACTACCACACCCACCATTCCCACAGACGACCATCCCCTCCAACCAACTCACACACGACACCTACCATACCCACAGACACACATTATACACATCATACCCCCAGACACCACCCCAACACCCACAGACACACACAGCATACCCCCAGACACCTCCACAAGACCTACAGACATACACACTACAGACACCATATCCATCAGACACCACCCCAACACCCACAGACACACACTCTACACACACCATAACTCCAGACACCACCAAAACACCTACAGACACAAACACCATAACCCCAGCCACCACCCTAACACCCACAGACCCAGCAACCCCAGACTCCATACTCCTGATATTACCCCAACACACACACCGTACCCCCAGACACCACCACAACACCTACAGACACAGACACAACTCCCACCTTGGCCATCACCACCACCTCACCGCCCCCAAGACATGCAAATGCCCACACTCACACATGCAACAGACACCACCCAAATCCAACCATACCTCAGACGCATAATGCAGCAACAACACCCACAGTCCAAACAAGCACTTCCTTAACCTCCCAGCCCCTAATCCCTTCTTCAGACCCTTACCATTTTCCAAAAGAAAGTTTCCTGGTTGACCTTGCCCGTAGCCCTGTGAAACCCCCCTCCCAAAAGCAAAAGTACCCCACCAACATCCTAACCCATCCCTTCAACATCTATGACCTTTACCTGTCACACCTGCACCCACACCCCTTGACCCTAGACTTAACCCTCCCACCCCCAAGAAGAAGCCCACCCCCTCCCAAAGTTAGGACCATCCTTCCCAAAGTGAAGCCCACCCATCCAAAACCAAGCCCACCCATCCAAAATCTGACCCCTTCCCACCCAAGGGGGGATCATTGAGGTGCCTGACATGCCCATTTGATGCCACTTCCTGTGGAGGTTCCTATGCAGGTAGTCAGTGAGTTGAGATGTGGTGCACAGCAGTGCAGATGGACTTCTGTTTGTAGACTGGCCATTGGCATTAGCACATATTTAAAGTTGTGTTTCTAAACTCAAGCTCTTTCTTTGAGTGCACATTTGTCCTGCATTACTTGTCTACCTTTTTGCAGTTCCTAAGTAATTTGTGATGTATGCCTACAGTTGTGCTTGATTCACCCTGATTGCTGATCCATTTGCTGTGGTTGGCAAGGTTTGGGAGCAGTGCTGGTGTCACCCAGGACAAGGGTAGATGTTCAATGGATGGATATGGGAGTGGTAATCCCATTGGGGTGTCATTGCATTGTGTGTTGTTTGATATGATAAGTATTTCATCTTGACTTGGCCAATGTCAGCAATTATTGGCTAGATTTGTCCCCCTGATGAAGATTGAACATTCATATCATGTATGCAAACTAGAGTTTTGTTTGTCCACACATGGAGGGTGTTCAATTATGCTAACTTCCTATGCATTTGACTGACCATGTCTACATTGTCATGTGGGTAGCTTCCAGAGACGTCATCTACATGAGTGACCCATGATGTTGCTAATGTATTTGCTTTCTTGACTTCCACTTACACATTTGGCAGATAGGCATGTCACTTGGTTATACTATTTGTTATCCCTGAGATACACAAAGGCCCAGTTCCTGTACAAATAGTGTTTTAGGGGGAAAGTGAAATGTGCCCCTGAGCAGCATCTTTCCTGGGATCCCCCTGGTGCTGCCATCCCTATTTTGCAGGTATTGTTTATATTGGGAGCTTTGTATATTTGTCTCTCAAAATATTGTGCATTCCATTTACTGTTCGTTGTCTTGCAATATGGGCGAGATATGAGGGTCCATTACATTGATGTCGCATGGAAAGGGATGTTTGGTTTAAATGACTCATCCATGCATTTGTGTCTTCAATATCACAACAGGACATGGCATGTGAGGAATGTGAGAGTGTCAGTTTATTTAGTAGGTGTGATGTTGATGTGGTGCTGCTGTTGTGTGACACAGTGTTAGGTACACTTCACTGTCCCTGAAACTGGGATGTGCAGACTTGTAGTTTTGTGGAGTGTGGAAGTGCAGTGTCAGAGACCTGCTCAAATGGGATGTCATGGGGCTGTGATTGGGTCATATGTTGTGTACATCTCTGACCCGAAACACACATTAGACACATTTTAATTGGTCCATGGAGCACAGCCCATGGCGGCTCGTTGATTTGTTGTGGTGTTTAGCGACACGCGTATGTGTTTTGTCGTACCATTTGTTGTGTCCACGCATAGGTTTTGGGCTACATCTATCCGCAGCAGCAGGGCGTGTGTGTGAGAAAGTAGCCTCTTTCTAACATGGGTACCCCCACTTTCGGACTGTTTGTGAGTGTGTGTCAATGTGTTTTTATTGTCTCACTGGGATCCTGCTAGCCAGGACCCAATTGCACGTAGTTAAAACCCTGTTTGTTAGTGTATTTTGCCTGTCTCACTGGTATCCTGCTAGCCAGGACCCCAGTTCTCATAGTTTGTGGCCTACATGTGTGTTGTCAGTAGTGCTTAACTGTGTCAATGTAGTTCTGCTAACCAGAACTTCAGTGCTTATGCTCTCTCTGCTTCTAAATTAGTCACTATAGTTTAGTGACTTCATATTCCAATTCCAATTGGCACACTGGACCCCCCTTTTAAGTCCCTAATATATGGTACCTGGGTACCCAGGGCATTGGGGTTCCAGGAAATCCTTATGGGATGCAGCATTTCTTTTGCCACCCATAAGGAGCTCAGACAAACCCTTCTTCAGGACTGCCACTGCACTATTTCACAGCCATTTTCACTTCACTTAAGTAACTTATAAGTCACCTATATGTCTAACCTTCATTTACTGAAGGCTAGGTGCTAAGTTATTAAGTGTGAGGTGATCCCTGCACTAGCAAAGATGCCCCCATGCTGTCCATGGCTAATTCCCCGACTTTGTGAGTGTGGGGATACCATTACATGCGTGCACTGCATATAGATCAATACCTATATGTAGCTTCACAATGGTAACTCCGAATATGGCCATGTAAGCTTTCTAAGATCATGGCATTGTCCCCCCATTCCAAATCAGGAATTGGGGGGCCAATCCCATGCATCCGGGGGCTCCATCATGGACCCCCAGTACTGCCAAACCAGCTCTCTGAGGCTTGCACTGCAGCTACAGCTGCTGCCACCTCACAGACAGGGTTCTTCCCTCCTGGGGTCTGAGTAGCTCAGTCCCAGAAAGGCAGGACAAAGTATTTCCTTTGGGAGGAGGATATTACGCCCTCTCCCTTTGGAAATAGGTGCTACGAGCTTGGGAGGGGTAGCCTCCCAGAGCCTCTGGAAAAGTTTTGAAGGGCACAGATGGTGCCCTCCTTGCATAAGCCAGTCTACATCGGTTCACGGACCCCCAGTCCCTGCTCTAGCGTGAAACTAGACAAAGGAAAGGGAAGTGACCACTTCCCTGTCCTTCACCACCCCAGAGGTGGTGCCCAGAGCTCCTCCAGTGTGTCCCTGGCATTAGCCTTCTTGTTTTCCAAGGTGTGGGGACAATCTGGAGATCTCTGAGTGGCCAGTTGGATCAACCACAGACTGCTCAAGGAACAGCTGTAACTGCAACAAAGTTTCCAGGATGACTCCTGTGACCTGCAACTTCAGCTCCAGCCAGCATTTGCAACAGTTTCCAAGGTGCGCACGCTCTGAGGATACCCTGTCTTCATCTTGCACCAGAAGAACCAAAGGAATCTCCTGTGGAGTGACTGAGTAACTTCCCTGCTCCTGCAGGCAACTTCCAAGATGACGACTGGTTCCCTGGGACTCCTCTCCTGACGACGAGCATGCTCCTTGGAACACAGGTGGTGGTCCCATCCGACCTAGACTGTCCTAAGGTCCAGCTGTCCAAATTTGGAGGAGGTAAGAGCTTGCTTTCCAGGTTTGCGGCAGTACCCCTGTGCACCGCGTCATCTCTAGCTACCTGGGCTTCTGTGCACTCCTTCCAAGAATCCTTCATGCACAGTATAGCCCAGGAAACACAACTCACTGAGCTGTTCTCCGGTGGCATGGGACCTTCTTTTCTTGTGCTGCACCAACTACAATTTGCATCTTCTTTGTCCCCGTGTCCTGGGACTCCTGTGGGTGCTGCCTAGTCATCTGTGGGCTCTCTCCAGTGTTGGAAGCTCCCTCTGCCTCCTCAGTCCGAGTTTAGGCCCCCAGGTCCCTCCTGGGTCCACGCAGCGCCATTTTGATGCAAACTGCAACCTTGCTTGAACCAAGGTTTGTTGGGCACAAAGAGCCTGCATCCAACATCTCGACGTGGGACATCTCCTACACCACGCAGGACCCCACAGCCATCTTCTTTGGTGTTCTTCTACAGACTTCTTCTAACCGGAGAATCCTCTTTAGCACCATCTTCTAGGTTGGCAGGGGCTCCTGTCCTTCCCGGAATCTTTTGCGACTTCTGGACTTGGACTCCTCTCTTCACAGGCCTTCAGGTCCAGGAATCCACCACTTATTGCTTGCAGTCTTGCTTGGTTCTTGCAATAACTCGTATCACAACTTGTAGTGTGTCCTGAGGAAACTTGCAGTACTTTACTCCTACTTTCCTGGGCTCTGGGGTGGGGTATTTTACTTACCTTTGGTGTTCTCTCACATTCCCAGCACCCTTCTACACACTACACTTGCCTAGAGGGGAATTTGTGATTCACATTACACTTTCTTAGTATATGGTTTGTGTTGCCCCTATTGTATTTTCTACTGTTTGCACTATTCTATGACTATTTACTTACCTGATTTTGGTCTCTGGTGTATATATTTTGTATAATCCTTACCTCCAGAAGGAGTATTGTCTCTAAGATATATTTGGCCTTGTGTCACTAAAATAAAGTACCTTTATTTTTGGTAACACTGAGTATTGTCTTTCATTGTGTATAAGTGCTGTGTAACTATAGAGGTATTGCAGGAGCTTTGAATGTCTCCTAGTTCACCCCAAGCTGCTCTGCTACAACTACATCTAAACAGCCTAAGCTGCTAGAACACTGACTACATTTCACTAATAAGTGCTAACTGGACCTGGTATAAGGTGTAAGTACCTTAGGTACCCACTACAAACCAGGCCAGCCTCGTACTTAAGATTGGCTTCATGGCAGCACAGGATGTGTGATGCTGCCTACCGGTGAGGTCCTTATATGCCTCCATTTCCTTCAGCTAGGACGTGGTGGTTGGACCGCCACAATTTTGCTGGTGAGAGGCATCATAATCTGTTTGGTGGAAACACTGGCTTTGACAGCCTGATTGGCCTATCTCATGACAGCAGCAGTCTGCGCTGCCTGGCAGTGCCCGCGGGACCACGGCTGTCTTTCATTTATGGAACCACATGCATTGTAATACAGTAGTTTGACTGCCAACCCGATGGCAGTTGGACCACTGCATTCGCCATGGTGGTCCACAGGCTGCCAAACTCGTAATCAGGCCCTTAATCTACCACGAGACCATCTATATAACGAAAGAATGTTCATCAAACTAAGCTCTATAGGCTTGTATAGCTAAAAGATTGAATAAAGAGTCACATGTTTTTATGATGAGAATGATCCTTTCAGAATTTAAAAATGAGAACTGAATAAATACAGCTTTGTTGGAAGGCACGTAAATTGAAAATAGATCCAATCACACACCAGAGGCAAGTAGATAGACATGGTGGGAATTTTAATGGCATGTTAATTTCACCTTAATAAGAAGGACGTAGTACCATTATAATATGATGTAGCTTCGTGTGCTTACTTCTGGTAGTGCCGAGGTATGCCATTTCGCAGTATTCCTGCAGGATTGCTAACAAGGGATACAAAAACTTGGAACAATCAGCAAATTAAGTGATGCTTCAAAACAAAATTTAACCACAGGATTAATCTTGGGCTTTTGTGACTACTGGGTCGAAGTGGCAACATAACTCAGATGGGAGTTTAAATTAAAGGGGGGCAATATACATCTGCTGCTGTTCAGTTTCAGACAGTTTTAACACATACAGGCATCAGATGTCTCTCCATTCTGAGGCGGGTCAGGGTGTTGTTGGCATACAAAATCAATAGCTACAAAAGGATTCCCTCAAGAAAGCAATTGGAATTACATAAATATTGAAATAAAGTACGGGACAGAATCAAACCCTGCTAGACCTCATACAGCTAGTCGACGACGGGACTCAAAAGGGGGACGCGCCACACAGTGCCTTTAGACAGAGTAGGCTGGAAACACATGATGAGGCACAATATCAGATCCGAACTGAACTGTGAGTAATGTGTTGAGGAGCAGCTTCTGATACGCCCATAAGAAAAAGAACAGTGACTTTACTGCCATTGCCCTAGTGCTAGGGCATAAAATGATCCAGTGGTAGGAGGGTAACGAGCTGACTTCCACAACAGGTGGAGTGCTGCTTGAAATCGATGCAATCCCCCTTGATGATGTGACTTAAAAGAATTGCATATCGCAATAACAATATCTAAAATTGGGTACATTGCGATCCAAGTTAGGTCTCTTAGCAATGAAAGCAGTGCTCTCTAACTCGATGCGGCTACATTGACTTTGAAATCAAACAGACATTAAACATTTTGAAATATTCTGGGGCCACCTTTAAGACTCTAGATGGGCAAAAATAATTTGGATGTGCATTAAGAATTACTCATATCGATAAATTCTAAGAATGTCAGTAGATCTATTAGATCAAAATGATCCTGAACTATAATCTCTGTTTAACAGTGAAACAAATTTACGTTGAACTTGTAATACGTAAGAGGGGATATCAAAAACTGAAGTCTGATGAGAATTCTGAACATAATCCAGCAAGGTAATATTAACATTAGTTATTCTTTCTGAATGGTTGGCATAAGTAGCAGTTTTAATCGGGAGATTCTAGCTACTTACTTACCTACTCCAGTACTTGTGTTATGCTCTCACATTGACATTTGAGACAAGCCATCTTCAATTTGCTTAAGTATTTTGTGACTTTACAAGCTGCGAATTAAAGAATTTAATAGTAGATGTAGCGGTTCTCTAGTTGGAAGTCAGTTTGCACTCTGTCCAAGCAGGGACCCTCACTCTAGTGAGGGCAAAGGAGATACATTCTTAAAATAACCCCTGCTTACCCCCTTGGTAGCTTGGCACAAACAGTCAGGCTTATGTCAAAGGCAATGTGTAAAGAATTTGTACCAACACACACAGTAATACAGTGTAAACACTACGATATGGCCACCACACAGGTTTAGAAAAATAGCCAATATTTATCTAAATCATACAAGACCAAAATGTCAAAAATCCAACATACAAAAGTAAAGTTATGAATTTTCAGAGATTAAAGTAAACAATAGTGCTAAGAAGCACAAATGCTGCAATTTAGTGTTATCATGGCGCTGTGGCAAAGTCGTTCCCAACAATACAATGCGCTGGTCACAGAGTCACACAGACCCCCAGGTACAGTACCTTGTGAAAAGTGAGGAAAGAAGCCGGTGCACGGAGTCAGGGAGCGAGGCATTGCCGGTTCCGAGGTGAAATTGGTTACAATGCTGCAGAGCAGAGGAGTGGAGGTGTCAGTGAGAAGCGTTGGGTCCTTGCTGCATAGTGTTGGAGGTGAGGCAGTGTCAGTGCGAGGTGACGGTCCCTTATACTTCCAGTGGGGTTGATGCCTGGCCAGTCAAGACGCTGTGGGGCAACCTCATAGGGTTGGTATCACACCACATGCTGCAAGCGCGGCAGCAGTGTTAAAGTATTACGAACATCGGTGATACAACACTCTGATCTCACAGGATGTCAGTGGCTGCTGCGACATTGGGCCTGCGATGTTGGTGTGGCCATCGAGCATCAGCGAAGACCACAGCTATAGGTGCAGGAGGGGCCGCGGGTTCCGGGCTGCATCTGTGCGATTTTGTCCGATGTCGTCCGAAGTCGTTGCACTTGGTTTTTCACCAGCTTTCACTTCCAGGGGACAAAGAACTGGAATAGGCAACACCTGGCACTTTAGAGTCCACAGCAAGTGAGCTCAGAGGCTAGTAGGTGACGTCTTTGCTGTTCTGAGACTACTTAACAGGAGGCAAACTCAGTCCAAGTCCATAGGGAAACTTCTCAACCAGGATACACAGCAAAGTCCAGTCGTTGCCCTCTCTAAGGCAGAAGCAGCAACTGCAGGCCAACCCAGCAAAGCACACACAGCAAAGGGGCAGTACTCCTCCTCCAGCTCTTCTCCTAGGCAGAGGTTCCTCTTGAGAAAAATCTAGGGTTTTGGGTCCACTACTTATACCCTTTCTGCCTTTGAAGTTGGCAAAGTCTCTGTTTTCACAAGATCCTGCCTTGCTCAGGCCTGACTCCAGAAACACACTAGGAGGTTGGAGACTGAATTGTGTGAGGGCAGGCACAGCCATTTCAGGTGTAAGTGTCCACTCTAGCTCAGATGGCCCATCAGGATATGCAGGCTACTCTCAGGCTCCCTTGGTGTCACTGTCTAGTGAAGATTCACAAACAGCTCAACTGTCAGTCTGACCCAGACAGAGAATACACAAGCAGTCAGAATGATTTAGGAAGGAAATGTCCACTTTCTAAAAGTTTAATTGTCATACTGACAATTTAAAAGACAACTTTACCAAAAGATGTATTTTTAAATTGTGTGTTCAGAGACCCCAAACTCCGTATCTATCCATGCTCCCAAAGGGAAACTACACTTAAAGAGTCATATAAAGGCAGCCTTCATGTTAACCTATGAGAGAGATTGGCCCTGCAACAGTGAAAACTGAATTTGGCAATATTTCACTGTCAGGACATGTAAAACACATCACTACATGTTCTATATTTAACATACATTGCGCCCTGCCCATGGGGCTACCTAGGGCCTACCTTAGGGATGCCTTACTTGCACAAAAGGGACGGTTTGGGCCTGGCAAGTGGGTACACTTGCCAAGTCAAATTGGCAGTTTAAAACTGCACACACAAACACTGCAGTCGCAGGTCTGAGACATTTTTACTGGGCTACTCATGTGGGTGGCACAACCAGTGCTGCAGGTCCACTGGTAGAATTTGATTTACAGGCTCTAGGCACCTCCAGTGCACATTACTAGGGACTTATTAGTAAATCAAATATGCAAATCATGGAAAAGCCAATTACACATACAATTTACACAGGGAACACTTGCACTTTAGCACTGGTCAGTAGTGGTAAAGGGGCATATTTATACTCCGTTTGCGCCGAATTTGCGTTGTTTTTTTCGACGCAAATTCGACGCAAAACTAACTCCATATTTATACTTTGGCGTTAGACACGTCTAGCGCCAAAGTTCATGGAGTTAGCGTAATTTTTTTGCGTGAACACCTTCCTTGCGTTAATGAGATGCAAGGTAGGCGTTCCCGTCTTAAAAAATGACTCCGATGCATATGCGTGGTATTTATACTCCCGGGCAAAAATGACGCCCGGGAGTGGGCGGGTCTAAAAAACCCGCATTAGCGCCGGATTTTAGCGCCTGGGTCAGGGCAGGCGTTAAGGGACCTGTGGGCTCAGAATGAGCCTAGAGGTGCCCTCCCCTGCCCCCAGGGACACCCCCTGCCACCCATGCCCACCCCAGGAGGACACCCCAGGATGGAGGGACCCACCCCAGGGACATTAAGGTAAGTTCAGGTAAGTATTTTTTTTAATTTTTTTTGTGGCATAGGGGGGCCTGATTTGTGCCCCCCTACATGCCACTATGCCCAATGACCATGCCCAGGGGACAGAAGTCCCCTGGGCATGGCCATTGGGCAAGGGGGCATGACTCCTGTCTTTGCTAAGACAGGAGTCATTTCAATGGGGGTTGGGCGTCGTAAAAAAATGGCGCAAATCGGGTTGAGGCGATTTTTTTGCCTCAGCCTGACTTGCACCATTTGTGGACGCCCATACGCCATTTTCCCCCTAAGCCGGCGCTGCCTGGTGTACGTCGTTTTTTTTAACGCACACCAGACAGCGCCGGCGGCTAACGCCGGCTAACGTCATTGAATAAATACGGCGCCCGCATGGCGCTTCAGAATGGCGTTAGCCGGCGCTAATTTTTTGGGCGCAAAACTGCGTTAGCGCAGTTTTGCGTCAAAAAGTATAAATATGGCCCTAAGTCCAGCACACAGTGAAAACACAGGAAGCAGAGGCAAAAAAGACAGGGGACCCCACCCCAAGCATGTCAAGTCTAACAAGTGTCACCCCCAGCTGAAAGTGGGGAGAACTACCCAACCTCATGGGAGTTCTCATCACTAAGGCAGAATAATCTGGACAGACCATCAGCATTGGTGTGTTCTGTTCCAGGACCGTGTTCTACCATAAAGTCCATTCCCTGTAGGGCGATGGACCACCTCAACAGTTTTGGGTGCTCACCCCTCATCTGCATTAACCATCTGAGGGGCCTGTGGTCTATCTAAACCCAGAAGTGAGTCCCAAACAACTAGGGTCTTAGCTTCTTCTTTGCCCAGACCACAGCAAAAGCTTCTCACTCAATGGCACTCCACTTACATTCCTGGGGAAATAAGTACCTACTAATAAAGGCTACAGCTGGTCTAGGCCCTCTTCATTTAGCTATGCAAGTACCACTCCCACACCGTGCTCTGCAGCATCAGTCTGCACAACAAACTCCCTGGAGAAGTCAGGCACCTTCAGCAAGGTGTCGTGCACATGGCTACCTTGAGGGCATCAAAAGCTCTCTGGCAAGTCTCAGTCCAGATCACCTTTTTGGGTTGCTTCTTGGAGGTTAACTCAGTCAAGGGAGCAACAATATTGCCATACCCCCTGACAGACCTCCTATAGCATCCTGTGAGACCTAACAAGGCTCTCACCTCTCTCTGGGTCTTGCGAGGCTCCCAAGCCAGAATGGTATAAATTTTTGATTGCAGGGGTGTCCCCTGGCCACTCTCCACCTGGTGTCCCAAGTACACAACAGAACCCTGCCCTATGTAGCACTTACTAGCCTTAATAGTGAGGTCTGCCTTCTGCAGAACCTTCAACACTTTGCAGAGATGCTGCAGGTGTTCCTCTCAGCTAGAGATGAACACTGCAACATCATCTAGGTATGCTGCACTGATATCCTCGAACCCAGCCAAAACCTGGTTAACCAACCTCTGAAGGGTGGCAGGGGCATTTTTCATCCCAAAGAGCATCACCCTGAACTGGTAGTGCCCATCTGGGGGGCGGGGGAATGCTGACCTCTCCTTTAGAGCTCAGTTAGAGCAATATGGCAGTATCCAGATGTTAGATCAAACGTGCTGAGAAACTTGACAAATCTCAACCAATCAATGAGCTCATCAGCTCTGGGGAGGGGGTACACATCAGTCTTCATGATGGTGTTGAGTCAACAGTAGACCACACCGAACCTGATTTCTGGGGTGGCACTGGGGGCAGCAGTCTTTGGGACCAAAACCACTGGGGTGGTCCAAAGACTACTTGAAAACTCAATAACCTGTAACGCTAACATCTTGGGCACCTCATCCTTGATGCTAGCCCTGGCCTTGTCAGTTACTCTGTATATCTTGTACTTTACAAATGCACTGTCCCCAGTGTCCACATTATGTGTACCTAGATGAGTGATCCCAGGGGTCAATGAAAACAAGGAGGCAAACTGTCCCATCACCTGGCGACAGTCCCTCTGTTGCTCTGGGGTCAGTGAGGGGAAGAGGTTCACACTCTCCACAGACCCATCCTTCTCCTGGGCAGACAGGAGGTCAAAAATCCTCCACCCAATCATCTTTTGCTAGGAGCATTATCAACTCAGACCTCTCAAAGTGAGGCTTGAGGCGGTTCACATGCAGGACCCTCAAAGGGCTCCGTGAAGTCCACAAGTTCACCAGATAGGGAACTTCACTCTTGCGCTCCACCACCTCAAAAATCCTAGTCAACTTATCTTGGAGAGCACAAGGCTCCACTGGGGCCATGACCCACACTTTCTGGCCAGACTGAAACTCAACTGGATTGGTATTCTGGTTGTACCAGAATTTCATGTCTTCCTGGCTTGCTTCCAGGTTCTTCTGAGCAAGCTTCTTGAAGCATGCTGTCTGGTTCCTAAACACCAGCATGTCACTTAACACATCCTGGGAGGGCTTACTGGATGTCTTCTTCAAGCCCTCCTTCACCAGTCTCAGAGCTCACAGGGTGGCTACACAACAACTGAAAGGGGCGAAAACCAAGTCCTTTTGTGGCACCTCTCTGTAAGCAAACAGAAGACATGGCAAGAGGATGTCCCACTTCCACCTCATGGGCTCTGACAGGCCCATAATCATGCCTTCCAGGTTCGGATGAATCTTTCAACCAAACCATTTCCTTGTGAGTGGTAAGGAGTAGTTAACTTGTAGGTCACCCACACTCCTTCCACAGAGACTTCATATAAGTAGATATGATTTGGTACCCCTGTCAGATACCACCTCCTTGGGGAACCCAATGCGGGTAAAAACTCCTATCAATGTCCAGCCCACCACAGGGACTGTAATTGATCTCAGAGGGCTAGCTTCGGGGTACAGGGTGGCATGGTCCACCAAGACCAGGATGAATCTGTTGCCCATGGCCGTCTTGGGCTCCAGAGCCCACACAAAGTCAATACCCACCCATTCAGAGGGGGTGCTAACCACAGGAAATGGTTGGAGGGGAGCCTTACATTTCCCCCCACTCTTGGCACTTGCTTGACAAGTTTGGGAAGACCTACAATGTGCATCAGAGTGCTTGTGCATTTGGGGCCAATAAAAGTGGGTGACAATCTTTTCAAAGGTCTTGTCCTGCCCCAAATGTCCAGTTAAAGGCACATCATGAGCCAAACCCAGTAGGAAGGCTCTGAAGCACTAGGGTACCACCAGCACACAGGCTACCCCAGGCTCAGCAACCTTAGACTCACTATACAAGAGGGCATCATCCCAATAAATCTAGTGTGATCCAGACTCATTGACAGATGTCTGGTATGCAGCCTGCTGCAGTAGACCCTCCAGAGTAGGGCATGTCTTCTGTGCCCCACAGAATGCCTCCCTGGTAGGCTAATGGGTCATCTCGGGCACCTGCCCTAGTTCAGCCACATGTTCCCCTGTAGGCTCCAGGGTGTCCCCCCTCAGGTTCAGCCTCCTCCCGGACCGTGGGAACTTCTGGGGTGGGGTTCCCATGCCCCTTGCCTTTCCTTCTTCTGGTAGGCACCTGGGCCACTCTTTCAGACTCCAGGGCCTTCTGATCATCCTGACGGGCTGCCATTTGTCAGTTAGGTACTGGCACAGGTCTGGAATACAAAGACTATACATGTGAAAAAACAGGGCCGAATGCAGAGCCCCCCTAACTTTTTGCCCCGTTGTTCAATTTTTGCTGGTGTTTTCCTGACACTGATTTTGCCCTGGGTACTGCTAACCAGTCCCAGGGCCAGTGCTCTGTGTAAAATGAGTATGCCAAATTAGACTAAGTATAATTGGCTATGACAACCTACCTATAAGTCCCTAGTATATGGTAGGACATGTAGGTTTAGGGACCCTAGCATAGGTCATGCCCCCATATGTGTACCGCTGAGGTGCCCAATGTCATTTTAAAGGCAGGCCTGCCTTGCTGGCTGCTTTTAAACTAAAGTTATATGCAAATTCGACTTTGGAATTAAAAGTACTTCCAAAGTCTTAAACTACCTCATTTTTACATATATGTCACCCTTGTGTGCCCTAAGTACCCCTATGGTTGGGTTCCATATAACTATAAGCAGGGACCGTATAATTTTTTTTTGATAAGCCCTGATGAGGTAAAATAGACAAATGCATTTTTCCCTCACTACAGTGAATGACCTCCAGAGGCTAAAATGGGGAGACTTTATTTTAATGAGCAGACCCCATAAAAGTTTGGTATCAAATTAATTGTTATAATAAAGCTCACAACTTGTCATTGTTGGATTTAATATAACTAGTTCAGTTGCCAACTTTAGCTCTGTAGCACACTTCTCTGACTGGCTAGCCTCTGGAAGCCTGGCCAGGCTGCCTTGATGAGGTGTGAAGTGGCCTGGGCTGAAAACAAAGGATACGACTGGGGGAGGAGATCTGCCTCAGCAGATGGTGAAGCAGGATAGGGGGAAAGCAGACAAACTGGTCTTCAAAGGCATGAAAGGACATTTGGAGCAGCCCAGGACCTTCCCCATGCCCTGCAATCCCAGACAATCAGGTGCCCTCTTGATTAGAGTATGAGAGGGCAGAGGAGGGGAGTGCCTGACCTGCACCTGGACAGTGCACTCTGAAGCACTGCACTAGCTGCGCAATTGGGCTTCACAACTAAAATGACTTTGCCTGTCTTCTACGGCTTAAAGAAGGAACTCCCTGCTGCTACAGGTACAAAGGAGCTGCCCAGAGTCCCCTGCATCAAGTCCTGCAAGCAGAGCCCAGCTGACCAGCGTCCAGTGGTCATTTGAGGATTCTGACCAGGTGTATTCTGGTAATTGTAGTCTCAATGCCCAAGGTGCAACTCAGAGCTTCTGGAACCTTGTATCAAGTTGGGGACACTTCAAGGACCCAAAAAGGACCTCTGGAAGATGATCCAGAAGTATGGAGACACGTGGAGCAACTCCATAAGTTGAAGAGGTGCATTGTGGGAGTTGTAGTCCCAGACCCCAAGAGGCAAACCAGAGCCTCTGAATCCTTGGCTGGTGCTGTGGACCTCTTTCCTGAATCAAGAAAAACTTCTGAAAATAAGTGTACCAGTGTAACCTCGTGGGAGGCCTGAACTCTGGACTTTGTCTCTGTCCGGAATGACATTTTTTAACCCTTTGAGCTCTAGTTCCATGCGTTAGAAAACTGAGGCCCTCATCATGACATTGGCTGTAAATCTCGCTTACAGCTGCGTGACGGTCGCCAACATACAGTCGCGGTGGCGGATATCCGTTCTCCATATTATGACACACACACACCAATCTGACAGAATACTGTCACATACACGAAACCGCCCGCCCAAAGGTCAGTCCTAAAGTGTCGGTACCAACACTCATAGCATTACCCCAACAGAACAACGCCCACCACATCATGACCCACAAATCACCACAGCGGACATTCAGTGGTGGTAAACCGTTGGTGGTACACACCGGCGGGCTCAGAACGGCCACCCAAATTCTAAATTACATGACATTGGCCAATACCAAATACACACACCTGACACTGATACACACACCACACCCACCCACCAACAGCTCTATAAAACACACACCCACATTACCCACAACCCTTTACAAAAACAAATTATTGCCACCAGACTGACGCCAAGACCACTGCGACAGCTAGAAACACACACCACATACACCCATAGATCCCTCACGCACCCCACTTCACACACCCAACCACAGTGCCCAACACCCACACACTTACACGCACCACACAACACCCATGTCCCCAAAAAGGCACCCCCCCTTTCACAGATGAGGAGTTGCGGGTCATGGTGGAGGAAATAGTTAGGGTAGAGCCACAGCTTTTGGAGCACAGGTACAGCAAATATACATTGCAAGAAAGATGGAGCTATGGTAGAGAATTGTGGACAGGGTGAACACCGTGGGACTGCATCCAAGAACAAGGGACGAAATCAGGAAGAGGTGGAATGACCTATGGGGGAAGGTACGTTCCGTGGCAGCAAGGCACCAGCTCGCAATCGAGAGGACTGGCGATGGACCCTCACCACCTCCCCCACAGCTCACAGCATAGGTGGAGCAAGTCTTGGCATTACTGCATCCTGAGGGACTCACTGGAGTTGCCGGAGGACTGGACACTGATTACATTTACTACTTATCACCCCATACCTAAATGATATCACACATCCGCACCCTCACTCCCATCACTCCACTCCATCCCACACACTGCACCTACACATACGACTAACCTCAATGCCAAGCCCTGCATGTGAAACCAATGCATGGACAGCCCTCCCACCCCTGCATGGACACCCATCATAAATGCATTCACAGCATGGAGAACTAACAATCCCACAATACATCACCATACACAAACAAAGGTGGCAGGGCAAACAGCAACGATAGAGGGGAAGCTAGGGATGCACCTTATGTCACAGACATGAAGCATAATACACCACTTACATCCCCACAGGTGCCCAGGCCAATCTCAGCAGAGAGGAGGTGCCACAACTAACCAGTCCCCCAACACAAGATGTCCCCAGTGATGACAGTAACTCTGGACTTCAGGATCTGGTTGAGCTACCTGGCCCATCAGGGACCACTGGTCAGTCAGCCACCCCAGCTTACTCCCAGTCAACCACAGGGCCTCTCCCATCAGTATCCAAAACCACAGCACCCACCCAACGTAACCAAACATATGTCCCCAAGACACGTCAATCAGCAGTGTGCCCTCCTGTACAGTGACCCCAGTCCACACCTTACACCCAAGGCAATCAGGGACCTGGGACCAGTGGCAGTGGGCACACCATTCAGGGGACACAGGCACAGGGCAACGGGGACACAGGGATGACCGCTGTGCACCAGGGGGAGGACAGACCCAGGGAACCGACTCTCAAGGAGGCACTCACCTATGTCCTGGGGGCCTACCAACAATCCCTGGACACGATGAGCCAGATCCTTAACAACATGCAGGAGAACAAGTGGCTGCAGGAGGAACACCATCAGGAGATCAGGGAGGACTTGCAGGCTCTCAACACCACCCTGATCTCCATAGCAGGGGTGCTGGCAGACATGGCCAACATTGTGAGGGAATGGACAGCACACCAGCCAGTGTATTGACTAGCCCTCCACTTCCACTGCAGCTAGTGGGCAGGACCCACAGGTCACCAGCACCCCTCCCCCTGCAGAAGGTGAACTACCCCGCAAATGTACCCTGTGACCCAGACAGAAGCCAGAGACACTTGCCAAGACCAAGACCACAGACTGGGGGTTGCCTACCCATAGCTGGATGGGCACTTGAAGGCATCACAGCAGCCACAAGGGGGTGAGTACAGTGGGCATTACTACAACAATTGGTAGGCAGCATGGGATCCGGGTGGTGGGTGTGAGTTAGTGGGTGCCCCTTAATGCCAGGTCAGAGTTTGCAGCGTGATCCAGCTCAAAGGTAATGAGTGTCTAACACATTCAGGTAACCTAGCTCGGTTGCATTCCATGTCAGTCAGGGCTTTGTGGGTTCCAGGAGGGGTGTAGTTGGCGGTGGTTGGCCCTCATCTTGCTGTGGTATCTAGCCAATTGAGGGCGAGTGAAATGCATAGTGCTCATTCATGATCCCTGTGTGTGACGGTACTGTGTATGCCAACTGTGGTGTTGGTGCTGTAATTGACCCAGTGCTCCTTTTCTCTCTGTCCCCCCTTTCTCCTTCTGTCATCCTGTACATGTGTTCATAAGCATCATCTGGTGGAGGAGCAGGGGCACCAGCGACAGAGGGAGTTGCATCCCACAGGACCCTGGAGGCAGAGTCCACCAACGCTGACGGAACCAGTGGGACGGAGGGCGAGGGGAGCACCACTTCGGAGACAGAAGGGACAACACTGACTCAGATATCTCCACCGATGCAGGCTCCCTGGTGATGGTGGACACCGCTGTGACCACCCCAGCTGCAGGTACAGCTGCCACCCACTACCAGCACTGCCCTCCCAGTAGCCCCTCACGGAGTTGCCCGTGCTTGCTCACCCAGGAGGTTGGGCATCTCCTTTGCCTCAGGCACCTCAGGCCCTGTCCTAGACAGCCCTGATGCCCTCAGTGAGGAGGCTATTGACCTCCTAAGAACCATCTCTGTAGGGCAGTCTACCATTGTGAATGCCATCCAGGGGCTAGCCGCCCAGATGCAGCAATGGAATGCATTCCTGAAGGGCATCCACTGTAGATTGGCGGACCAACAGAGATCTATTCAGGCTCTGGCCTCCTCTCTGATGGCAACCATTGTCCCTGTTTCTACCATTCCCCCTCCAGCTACTACTTTCCATTCCCAGTCTCCTCAACCCCAACCCATCCCAAGCACACATACAGACAAGCAAGCACACAAGAAATCACACAGGAGTGTCACAGTGAAACACAGACACCACACTTCAGTCCACAAGCACTCACACAAACACCAGACAGTTGCACACACATCCACATCCACTGCCTCCACTGTCTCCCCCTCCTCCTCCTCCTCCTCCACCTCTCTCACAGTCACGTCCACATCAGACACACTGCTTCAACAACCACCACTAGCATCACCACACCAAGCAGCACACACACCTCACTAGCAGACACCTCCACAACATCCGCACATGTCCCCTGTGTCCTCTCCCGCCCTGTCTGTCTCCCCCTCCTAAAGGACAGGCACTCAGACACCCAACAGCCATCCACCTCACATCAGCACACTGCCCATGCTCCTGCACCCAAGTCCAGCAGACGTACTCCTCCAACAACCAATCCCTCAACCTCCACTCCCATCCCTCCTCCCTTTTCCCCCACCGTCCTTAAGAAGCTTTTTCTTGCCCAACTTCACCTCTTTTTCCCCCTCCTCCATCCTGCCCGTAAGAGCAGGGTTCTAATGACCCAGCCCAGCACTGCAGCCAAACGTCCACAGGGACAGTGGAGGCACCTCCTAGTCGTGGAGACAAGACAGTGAAGGATCCCACTCCATCAGCCAGGAAAAGGAAGGATCTCACTCCACCAGCGAGGAGAGGTAAGGTTCAAACTCAATCACCAATGCAAATAAAGGTTCCCACTCAACCACCAATGCAAGAAAAGGTTCCCACTCAATCACCAATGACAGGAAAGAAGCCTTCACCTCCAGCTAGGACACAACAGCCCGCACCTCCAGCAGAGGCTGCCCAGGAGACACCTCTCCCAGCAGAGACAATGCAGCCCTCACCTCCAGCAGAGGCTGCCCAGGAGGCACCTTACTCAACTGAGACTCAGCAGCCCTCACCTCGAGCAGAGGCTGGCAGGGTACCAACATGACCACCAGTGGTCACGGAGCCCTACACTCCAGCATAGACACAGCAGCCCTCACCTCCAGTAGAGAGTAGTAGGCCACCCTCCAGGGACTGTTGTACAAGGAGCCCCCTCCAGGATCAGTGGGCAAGTTCCCCACCTCAGAGACTGTGACCTTGCACTCCCCAGATTTGGGAATTGGGCATAGGCCCTCCTCTAGAACCAGTGGGCAAGTTCCCAACTTCAGCTGAGGTGCCCCCCACTCCTCTTCCCCCTGAGGTGCCCGTCCACTTCTGTGATGTTGCCCCTGCAGAGTTTTGTGCGCAGTTAGTCAGAATCAAGTTGGGGCTTGGACTGTGTCTTGTGGTCATGTGGGCCTTATGGACTTTGGACTGGGCACTGGCCCTTTCTGGACAATTGTTTATGTATCTCTGTTCTAAAATTGGTTCATATCGTGACTTTTACCTTGCAATTACAATTTCAGTACTGCTGACCTGTAGTCCTTGTATTATTATGCTGTGTGTCCTGTGCCACTGATTTATGTCTGCAGCTGGTTGTGTGTATGGTGTGTATGAATGAATGGTGTGTGTTGTGTGTGTGTGTGTGTGTCACTCTCCTTTTCCTCCCTCCCTCCCTTGTGTGCTAGGTGGCTGTACTCACCGTCGTCATCTTCGTCGCTTTGGTGTTCCAGGTAGAGCATGATGTAGAAGAGCATTGGGAAGACTTGAAGTTCCGGTTCCATGGCGGCGTTGATCTTCTCTGTGTCTCTGTTGGTGAGTCTTTGGTATTCTGTGATGTGTTTCCGCTGGGCTTTTGATGGGGTTGGTACTGCCCCCGGAATCGTAGTGGATTGTAGTATCATGATATGGTGGGCGGTACCTTGTCTTCAGCCTGGCTGTTGATGGCTACCGCCATGGTGCATGGTGTTACCGCCCTGGTGGATGGTGTGTAATCTATTTTTATGAGTTGGTGTTGGATTTTTGTTGTGTTTTGTCTTTTACCTATTTACTGTTTTGTGATTTTTAAATGTTTTACACACTTGTCTTATAAGTTCAGCATTGTTGCTCGTTGCCAAGCTACAAAGGGGTGAGCTGGGTTTAATTTATTGAGACCTAACTGGTCCTAAGTGGGGGTTAGTGGCCCATTGCTAGGTGTAGGTACTTACCTGCCCTTACCAATAATCCACTTTCCAACATGTTTGGTGCAGAGTGGTGGGATCCAGTACTTGTGTTTAATATCACACTACAGTTTAAAGTGAAATAACTTTAAAATCCTCTAACTTGACCTAGAGCAAAAGTATTTTTGATTTTTCAAATTTGGACTAATTTTTTAATTACTTCATTTTTTATTTTTCTAAATTGTTCTAATCAGTTGGTGCCAAGGTTTTTTTAAGTGACACAAAACTTAAAGGAGACCATGGAGCTTGATCTGGCTAGCCTACCCATACTCACTGCAGCTGAGCTTAGGGTGTTGTGCAGATAGAGGGGCATGCCTGCTGCTAACAACCTTAGGAAGGCTATGATGGTCAAGTCCCTTGAAGCCTGGGTAGTGCAGATGGAGGCAGAGAAAGCTTCAGAGGTAGGAAGTGGGAGGGAAGATGTCCCTTCCAACCTCCAGGAGGAGAAGGATGATTGCCAAACTGTAATCTCAGTAGCTAGGGCCCCATCCAGAGCTAGTGGGAGGTCTGTGGCATCAGACCAAGAAGAAGCAGACCTGGCCATCAGTGAAAGGGAACTTGAGGCCCAGGTAGCCTCATAGCTTTGGAGGCAGAGAAGTTGGCCCTAGAGAAGAAGAAGCGGGCAAAGGTTGAACAGAGAGATGGTGGCAGCGACAGAGAAGTTGAGGTGTCCATGGGTGGTGGGCTCTGCCTCAGGTTACCCAAGCCGGTTGTTCCTGCTTATGTAGAGGGGATGACATAGACAAGTGGATGGAGACCTTTGAGATGACTCTCCAAATGAGAAGGGGTAAGCCCCAATATTGGGGCTCACTCCTTTTGGAGTTGGTCCCAATATCTGGGAGGGATAGGCTCCTGACCCTAGGGTTGGAAGAAGCAGATTCCTATCCCAGCATGAATAGGTGCTTAACCAGGAAGTTTGGTCTGACTCCAGAGCAGTACAGAATGATGTTCAGAAACACCCAGAAAGTCAATACCCATTCTTGGGTTGACTTTGTAGACACCACACTTAAGGCACTAGAGGACTGGATACATGGTAACAAAGTAACTATTTACGAGGGGTTATACAATTTGATTATGAGAGAGCACATCTTGACCAATGGTATCCAAGAAATGTTATGCCAGCATCTAGTGGACTCTAAGCTGAGCAACCCCAGAGAGGGAGGCAGCTGATGAGTGGATGAGAACTAGCGTGGTTGTCAAGTCCCAGGGGGGAGGCTCTAAGTAGGGATGGTCAGGTCCCAAAAAAACCTAAGGAGGAAGGTGGTAAGCCCACCACAGAGAATCCTTCTGTACCCTAGAACCCTAAGAAGGAGGGGAGTAAATACCACTCCAACTCTGGCAAGCAGAGGCCGGGAGACCCAGGGTTAAAGAAACTATTGGACAATAAGGCCTGCTCTGACTGTCAGCCGGCAGGTCACTTCAGAGGAGATACAGCCTGTCCAAATAAAATGGTTAGCACTAGGCTGTCCAGTGTAGCCATGGAGGAGGACTCCTCAGACAATGAGGTCCTCATAACATTGGGCTGGGAGACAGGACCAGATGGTAAGCTGGTGATCCCTGAGGGTGAGAGAAGGTACCTTTACCCCATTCAGGCGAATGGGATCCCTACCAGGGGCCTGGGAGTCACCTGTGCCAGTCACACTATAGTGAGTGACCAGTTGGTGACCCCAGACATGTATGTCCCAGGGGAGACCAGGAAAGTCAGGATAGCCACAGGTGAGATCACCACCAAACCTATAGCCATAGTGCCACAAGAGAGGGCAGGTATCCTTACCTGGTTTAGGGTGCTAGTCAGTGCTGACCTCCCTGTAGATTGTATCCTGGGCAATGACCTCCCAGAGGTGAGTCTGATCCCAGGTAGGGTGGCCACCCAGGGTGTCCCCCTCCAACCCGAAGCCCTGGGGAGCCAGTCCCTGCTGTTAGGAGACAGGGTCTCCAAGAAAAGGGATGAAAAAAAGAGGGGTAGGCCACTCTTGAAGAGAGTTCCAGGAAGCCAAGGGACTCCTGCCCCAGTAAGGGGGTGCCCAGAATTGAGACTGGTGAGGCCTTACCTTACCCCAAGGAAGTCGTGAGTAGTCAGGCAGCTTTCCAGATACCGGGTGTTGCCCCTGCACTGAGAGAAGGGAGAGTGGAAGAAGGGTGTCTGCTACAGGATGTGGTAGCCCTCCCCCTCTAAACAGAAAAAGCGGTGCAAGGACTCCACAGTTGTCCCTAAGGCAGCTCACCCACCTGTCAGTGGAGAGCTTAGGTTGTGGTTCTGGGTGCTGGCAGCTGTCAGTAGCCTCTGCTGGGTGCTGGCCTTCATGTCATCACTGCACTTGGCCTGGGAGGCAGACCCCAGGGCCAAAAGCAAAGTAGCCCTCCTTACCTGTTGGTCATGGTGGGGTTGCTCAAGTGTTGGGTGAACTCTTTGGTTAAGCTAGGTGTTGCCCTAGCAACGTTAGGGATAGAGGTGGGCACATGACTACACAAGTTGGCAGAGAGAGAGGAGGAAGATCCCCCTAGAAGGAAGTTTCAGTTTAAGAAGGGTCCTTTCACTGTTGGGATGGATTCACTACCCAGAGGGAGTGACCATGATAGGAGTGTGTAAGGCAGAGTCGGCCCTGCACAGGGATAGACAGTTTTCCTCACTGGCTTCCTCACCTGACAAGCCAGGAAGACTCCCCAGGGTTGCACTGAGTCTCCTGGGCATGTGGGCTGGGGGGTGCTTGTATGAGAAAACAGGGATGATTGTGGAGGCCCCCTAACTTTTTGCACCCATTTTTCACTTTTTGCTGGTGTTTTCTTGACTCTGATGGTGCCCCGGGTACTGCTAACCAGTCCCAGGGCCTATGCTCTGTGTAAAATGAGTATGCAACATTAGGCTAATTATAGTAATTATAAATGGCTAGGTCATACTACCTATAAGTCCCTAGCATATGGTAGGGAATGTAGTTTTAGGGACCCCAGCATAGGTAGGTCCCCCATAGGTACACTGCTGAGGTGCCCAGTGTCTTTTTAAAGGCAGGCCTGCCTTGCTGGCTACTTTTAAACTAAAGTTATATGCAAATTCGACTTTGGAATTAAAAGTACTTCTGAAGTCTTAACATACCTTATTTTTACAGATAAGTCACGCCTAATGAGTGCCCTAAGTGCCCCCATGGTTGGGTGCCCTGTAGCTCTAAGCATAGACTTTATAAAAAATTCCCTGTCAGCCCTGGTGAGGTAAATTAGCAAAATTCATTTTCCCTCTCTGTAGTGAATGGCCTCCTGAGGGTAAAGTGGGGAGACTTTATTTTAATTAACAAAGACCCCATAAGAGACAGATACCTTGAGTTTGGTATCAAATACATTTTTATACAAAATCCCACAACTTGCCATTGTTGGATTTATTATAACTAGTTCAGGTAAAGAGTTTTAAAACTCTACCTGAAAGTTGCCAACTTCAGCTCTGTAGTGCCTCTCTCTGATTGGCCAGCCTGGTGGCCTTGATGAGGTGTGAAGTGGCCTGGGCTGAACACAAAGGATGTGCCTGTGGGAGGCGATCTGCCTCAGCAGATGGTGAAGCAGGTTGGGAGAGAGCAGCCAAACTGGTCTTCAAAGGCAGGGAAGGACATTTGGAGCAGCTCAGGACCTCTCCCATTTCCTGCAACCCCAGACAATTAGGTGTCCTCTTGATTAGATTAGGAGAAGGCAGAAGAGGGGTGTGTTTAGGATTTTTAGCCACACCAGTCAATGGGCTCAGTCAGGTCTAACCTACAAAAATCAATTTCAGCCATGTTGGATTTTTTAAGAATGTTGCTTCCTGGGATTGATTTTTGCCAAACTTCCCAGGAAGTGGTCATCAATGGGGGAAGGTCCCTGCCTGTGATTGGACAATCGCCTCCCTCTGCTTTCCAGCCCAGGAGCAAGGAGAAATATGGCAGAGCTGCACCCACACCTCAGATCCCTACCAGGAACAAGACAAAGAAGAAGCACTGCTCTGCTGAACCCCTGACCTGCACTTGGACGCTACACTCTGAAGAACTGCTCCAGCTGCACCTTGGACTTCACCACTAATAAAACTTTGTCTCTCCTCTACTGCTTCAAGAAGGGACTCCCTGTTTGCTACAGGTACATAGGAGCTGCCCAGAGTCCCCTGCATCAAGTACTGCAAGCACAGCCCAGCTGGCTAGCGCCCAGTGGCCATTAGAGGATTTTGACCAGGTGCATTCTGGGAATTGTAGTCCCAAGGAGCAACTCAGAGCTTCTCAGATCTTAGATCAAGTTGTGGACACTTTAAGGACCCAAGAAAAGACCTCTGGAAGAAGATCCAGAAGTTTGGAAACATTTGGAACAACTCCATATGTTGAAGAGGTACATTGTGGGAGTTGTAGTCCCAGTCCCCAAGAGGCAAACCAGAGCCTTTGAACCCTTTGCTGGGGCAGTGGACCACTTTCTTGAATCAAGAAACACTTCTGAAAGTAAGTGTAAGAGTGTTACCTCGTGGGTGGCCTGAACTCTGGACGTTGTCCCTGTCCAGTGTGACCTTTTTTAACCCTTTGAGCGCTAGTTGCTTTCAAGCAATAGAAAACCTTATTCTTAAAAAATTCATATGTCTGGTTCCTCCATATCCGACTTTAATCGTTTATGTGCCATTTTAAAAATAAAAATGTAATCTATTGTTATAAATTGGTGTTGAATTTTTATTGTGTTTTGTGTTTTACTTGTTTACTGTTTTGTGATTTTGAAATGCTTTGCACACTTGTCTCCTAAGTTAAGCCTTGTTGCTCGCGGCCAAGCTTCCAAGGGTTGAGCTGGGTTTAATTTATCGATACCTAACTGGACCTAAGTGGGGGTTAGTGGCCTATTGCTAGGGGTAGGTTCTTACCTGCCCTTACTAAAATCACTTTCCAACAATACAAATACTCCCAACGCAATCAAATTGTGCAGCCCCTCAAAAGTTGTCACCATACTGCCCTTCACTCAACCATCCAGTGACCTGCAAAACGAGTCTTCACACTCCAACCAGGTTTGGGATTCTTTCTTTTTGTAGGACCTAAACTTTTTCTTATACTGCTCAGGAGTAAAACCATATCTGGTGAGTAGGATGTCCTTCATGATAGAGTAGGTGAGTCCCTGAGGATTCCCTAAGGGTGCCAGAGTGTCCCTCCCTTCTACATCAAAGTGCTTCCACAGACCCACTCCCCAATGTGCTTCAGGGACCCTGTTCATGTGGAGAGCAGACTCATACCCCTTGAGCCACAGATAAATGTCATCCTCCCTCTTGTTATCCCTCACTAAGTCCTTAGGAATGTGTACCCTCCTTTCAGGCTAAACTGAGGTACTGCTGCCACCATCTCTGCTGCGCTGGCTCCTTTGATACAGCTCTCTTAAACCTAATTCATGAGTCAATAGCATCTTTTTCTTCTCTATGGCCGACTTTCTCTCCTCCATCTCCATTTTAAGTTTTTCTAATTCAAATTGGTGCTTCCTCTCTGCTTGTCTATCCTGCAACTCCTCAGAGGTTAGACCTTCAGATGACACACTATTGCTTGCCCTTGATACCCTCCCCCATCCCGAACAGGGTTACCCAACACACCATCATGAATACTCTGCACCTCCTTATCCCCATCTACTTCCTCTGTGTGCCCCCAGTCTCCATGGCTGTCACCAAGGCCCTCAATGCTTTTTGCAGCTCCTCCTTCCTGGTGGAGCTCCTAATTGAGCAGGCAAGATCCTTACAAAACTGCTTCAGTTAAGCCTCTGTGTACTCCTCCAGTTACTCCAACTCAAACACAGCTTTTGTAGCAACAGCCGATGCATCCCCAGATTGAGAAATGTTGGTGAGGTTGAATCAAAATTCAAAGCTCCAAAAAGAACAGAGAGTTCCCAAGAAAAACCAAAAAAAGAAGCAGGAGGAATCCAAAAAGAGAAAAAGCCCAAACAAGTAGTATATGGTCACCTAATGGTCTGCACTAGAAACAGTAGTGCATACTTAATTACTTAATCACTGTATGTCAAGTATAAATAAAAATTCTATCCCACTGCTGCCACCAATGCTTGAAATGGGGTCTCTGGTTGACAGACATTTTGTACTCTGTCCAAACAGGGACCCTCACTCTAGTCAGGGCAATGGAGATACACACTTAAGATAATCCTTGCTCACCCCATTGATAGCTTGGCACAAGCAGTCAGGCTTATCCCAAAGGTAATGTGTAAAGAATGTGTGTCAAAACACACAGTAATACAGTGAAAACACTATGAAATGGACACCACACAGGTTTAGAAAAATAGCCACTATTTATCTAAATCAAACAAGACAGAAATGACAAAAATCCAACATACACAAGTAAAGTTATGAATTTTTAAAGATTAAACTAAAAAATAGTACTTAGAAGCAAAAATGCTGAAATTTGGTGTTATCACAGAGTCGTGACGGAGTCGTATCCAACAGTGCGATGTGCCAGTTACGAAGTCACATGGACCTCCAGATACAGTACCTAGTGAAAAATGAGGAAATAAGCTGGTGCACAGAGTTGGGGAGCGAGGTGTTGTTTGATCAGAGACAGTCAGTTCCGATGATGCAGAGCAGAGGAGCAGTGAGAGGCGCCGGGTCCCTGCTGTAGAGCGGTGGAGATGAGGCAACGTCCATGCAACGTGACGGTCCCTTAGACTTCTGGCAGGTTTGATGTCTGGTGGGTCAGGACACTGTGGGGTTTCCTTATGGGGACACAATCGTACCACAGGGCTGCAATTGCTGCGGCGGAGTCGAGTATCACAAACGTCATGGATATGACACTCCGAACTCACAAGATCACAGGGCGTTAGTGACTGCTGCGACGTTGGGCCTGTGTTGTCGGTGGGGTCATCGCCCCTCAATGACGACCACGACTTCAAGTGCAGGCGACGTTGCTGGTTCCGGGCAGTAGCGACTTTGCGATGTTGTCCGATGCCGTTGCACTTGGTTTTCACCAGCTTTCACTTCCAGGGGCTCAGGAACTGTAATAGACACCACCCGGCAAGTTAGCGTCCACAGCAAGTGACCTCAGAGGCAGGTAGGTGAAGTCTTTGCTGTCTTTAATTTTTCTCAACAGAAGGCAAGCTCAGTGCAAGCCTTTAGAGAATCTTCTCAAGCAGGATACACAGCAAAGTCCAGTCTTTGCACGCTCTAAGGCAGAAGCAGCAACTACAGACCAACCCAGCAAAGCACACACAACGAAGGGGCAGTACTCCTCCTCAAGCTCTTCTCCTTGGCAGAGGTTCCTCTCAATCCAGAAGTGTTCTAAAAATCTGGGTTTTGGGTCCACTACTTATACCCCATTTAGCCTTTAAGTTGGCAAACTTCAAAGGAACCTCTCTATTGTTTACAAGATCCTGCCTTGCCCAGGCTTGACACCAGACTCACACTAGGGGGTTGGAGACAGCATTGTGTCAGGACAGGCAAAGTCCTTTCAGGTGTAAGTGTCCACCACTCCCTCTACTCTTGCCCAGATGGCCCATCAGGGTATGTAAGCTACACCCCAGCTCCCTTTGCCACTGTCTTGTGGAGATTCACAAATAGGCCAACTGTCAGTCTGACCCAGACAGGGAATACACAAGCAGGCAGAGTTACAGAATAATTTAAGTAGGGAAATGCCCATTTTCTAAAAATGGCATTTTCAAACTGACAATTCAAAAAACAACTTTACCAAAAGATGTATTTTTAAATTGTGAGTTCAGAGACCTCAAACTCCAAATCTCAATCCGCTCCCAAAGGGAAACTGCACTTAAGAGTCATTTTAAAAGCAGCTCCCATGTTAACCTATGAGAGAGATAGGCCTTGCATCAGTAAAAAACAAATTTGGCAGTATTTCACTGTCAGGACATGTAAAACACATCACTACATGTCCTGCCTTTAATGTACATTGCACCCTTCCCATGGGGCTATCTAGGGCCTACCTTAGGGTTGCTTTACATGTATAAAAGTTAAGGTTTAGGCCTGGCAAGTGGCAAGCAGGTGCTGCGGGGACTTTGTTACACCACTGTTCAAGGCCTAACTGCTCAGCTGTTGCATTAAGCCATGCTATAATGACTACTCAGGTTTTAAGGAAGTGAACTATTCAGAGGAGTCAGTTGCATTATAAAAATAACTAAATAATTATCCTTCTGTAGAAGTATAATGTCTCACGTAAAGAAAAATTGGGCCTCATTTACGAGGCTCTTGCGCCAACAGAGTGTCACTTTTAGTGATGCTCTGGTGGCGCAATGCCTTGCGCCATATTTAGTAGGAGGCGTTAAGCTAATTTTTGTGACTTAATGCTGCCTTGTAAATACAGCCTCTTCACATGCATCACTTGGAGTAGAAGGGGCATGCAATGGGTGTTGCTGTGGGTGTTTCACTGCAATACCCATTGCATTTTGACAAGGAATTGTAAACCTGCAGCAGCGCTAAAAACTAACATTAGCATGGTGCAATAAGGAGAAATATTTATATTTTTCCTCATTTCTGCTTTTTCTATGTGTGCTGAATTTTGCAGCACACATAGAAAGAGCAAAACACTATGGGGGTCATTCTGACCCTGGCGGTAATTACCACCATGGCGGAGGTCGGCGGTAGCACCGCCAACAGGCTGGCGGTGCACCGCTGGGCATTCTGACCGCGGCGGTTCAGCCGCGGCCAGAAACGGAAAGTCGGCGGTGTACCGCCGACTTCCCGCTGCCCTTGAGAATCCTCCATGGCGGCGGAGCGCGCTCCGCCGCCATGGGGATTCTGACACCCCCTACCGCCATCCGGTTCCTGGCGGTTCTCCCGCCAGGAACAGGATGGCGGTAGGGGGTGCCGCGGGGCCCCCGTAAGAGGGCCCCACGAAGAATTTCAGTGTCTGCTTTGCAGACACTGAAATTCGCGACGGGTGCAACTGCACCCGTCGCACCTTCCCACTCCGCCGGCTCCATTCTGAGCCGGCGTCCTCGTGGGAAGGGTGTTTCCCGCTGGGCTGGCGGGCGGACTTTCGGCGGTCGCCCGCCGGCCCAGTGGGAAAGCCAGAATGACCGCCGCGGTCTTTTGACCGCAGAGCGGTCTTTCGGCGGGAACCGCTTGGCGGGCGGCGACCGCCGTCCGCCGCGGTCAGAATCACCCCCTATGAATGGTAGTTTATGTGAAGAAAGGTGTCCCTTTCTGCACATAAACAATCATTAAATAATGACGATTTACTAGTTCTATGTGTGCCTAAGAATGCAGCAAATCACCATTACTGGTTGTTTCTTACAGGAAGGGACACCTTCCTGCACATAAGCAATCATTCCCTGCAACACAGTCACCCTTGCTTAGTGCAAGGGTGTCTACATTGGTGCTAGGCAGCTAAATTTAGCGACAGCGCTAAGAGAAACACAGGAGTGCACAATATTTTTATAAAGACAGCGCATCTAAGTGTTTCTGAAGTGACATAGCGTGGCACCGCTGATTCTGAAGAAGTGCAGCAAATGAGCCACACATTTCACAGTGATGTGGATTCCAAATTGCCAACATGTAGCTACAGAGCACAAATAAATAATGTATGGAAATCAGGTTTGAGCGAGGATTTAGCATTGGCTCATCACCAAGTACAGTGTGTTAATTTGTTTTGATCCTATAAAAGATGTATTTCAATCACACTTCGGAATTGCAAAAGAAAGTGATCTTTGGTGGTTTCCTAACTGCTGATATAAGTGAAACTATTTTAGCTGAGGTTTAGTTGTGCAAGAAAAAGTAACATCCTACAGCCTTTCGTTTTACACTCAGCAAGACTGTCACATAGTTCACATTAGAAAATCCTCTCATTTTGCAGTTAGAGAAAGAAAAGTAAACATCAATCTCCATGTTAAAAGAATAGGGAGCAATCTGTCAGAAGAAGAGCATAATATTTGATCTCTGAGGGAAGATAAAAACACAATTTAAGGGCATTTTTATTTCTCACTCCCATTCTGAAGTCCAGCATGGTTGTTTTGTGGGTGCTGCAGCACCCCACACCACTACTTCCACTTCCTATGAGTGTCAGATCTGACATGCCTTAGGGTGGTCACCCCTAACCTTTTGCCTGCCTCTCTCCACTTTTTGGACTCTGTTATTGCTGGCTTTTAGACTCTGCACACTTAACCACTGCTAACCAGTGCTAAAGTGCATATGCTCTCTCCCTTTAAACATGGTAACTTTGGATGATACCCAATTGGACTATTTAATATACTTATAAGTCCCTAGTAATGTGCACTGTATGTGCCTAGGGCCTGTAGATTAAATACTACTAGTGGGCCTGCAGCACTGGTTGTGCCACCCACTCAAGTAGCCCCTTTACCTTGTCCCAGGCCTGCCATGGCAAGGCCTGTGTGTGCAGTTTCACTGCCACTTCGACTTGGCATTTAAAAATACTTGCCAAGCCTAAAGCGCCCCTTTTTCTACACATAAGTCACCTCTAATGTGTGTCCTATGTAACCCCTAGAGCAGGGGCCTGGTCTGACACAAAGGACTGCCACACCCCCTACTGGGACCCTGGCAGACAGGATTGAACTGAAAGGGGATGTGGTGCACTTCTAAACCACTCTTTGAAGTCTCCCCCACTTCAAAGGCACATTTGGTATAAAACAGGGCCTCTGCCCTACCACCTCAGACACTTGGTGGAGAAGAAACCTGAACCAGAACCTGCATCCTGCCAAGAAGAACTGCCTGGCTGCTCAAAGGACTCACCTGTATGCTTTCTACAAAGGACTGCTGCCTTGCTGTTGGCCTGCTGCCTTGCTGAACTCTTGTCTGGCTACAAAAGTGCTCTCCAAGGGCTTGGATAGAGCTTGCCTCCTGTTCCCTGAAGTCTCAGGACCAAAAATAATTCTCTTTTTAATTTGGACTCCTCGTGCGCCAAAAAATTAGACGCACAGCTTGCTCCGCGGTGAGAAAATCGCCGCATGCCGATCCAGAAAGACACCGCTCGACGTGACGCCTACGGTGCACGGCCTTGCAGGGACAACGCCACCCGACTTCCGGAGAGGAAATCTACGCAACGCCTGCCGTGAGAAAGAAAATTCCACGCACAGCCTCCCGGAACGACGCGCAGCTGGATAACAAGCCGAGGAATCCACGCACAGACCCTGGGACATCTGGTAATCCCGCGAACCATAGAAGGAGTCAGCCGCGTGCCAGAAAATGACGCACGTCTTCCCCGAGTGAAAAATAACGATGCAAGTCCATGTGTGAAGGGGCGAAACCAACGCACACACCATTTTTCCATGCATCTCCTCCTCTGCGGCCCTCTGCGGAGATTTTCCAATCCAAACCAGGTACTTTGTGCTTGAAAGGGACTTTGGGGGTCATTAAAACATTGGCGGTAAAAGCCGCTTACCGCCGCGCAGAAGACCGCCAAAACACCGCCGCGGCCGTGGAATTCCGCCACAGCTATTATGACACACAACTCGGAATCCACCGAAATTCAGACACCCACACAAGTCCGCAACACCAAAGGTCAGTGTTAAACTGGCGAAAACAAAACCTCCACCGTCACACCAACAGAAACACGCCCATGCTATCACGACCCACGAATCCACGCGGCGGTCTTTCAACTGCGGTACTCCATTGGCGGTACACACAAAATACACACACATCTCCAAAAACACCGCCACATTGGACAATTCGAAATACACACACCTGATACACATACAAACACCACTCCCACACAATCAATACAATATAAAACACACACCCACATCACCCACAAACCCCTAAGACCCAAAATCAGAGACGAAGGCGACAGACAGAGAGCACAGCAATAGAGAACCCCACCACACAGAGGCACACAACACCATCACCCAAACAACATTCCACGCACAAAACACCACGCACCACTACACATCACCACACACATCAACACATACACCACCCCACACATCACCTACACCACCCCATGTCACGCCAAAGACACCCCAGGTTTTCCGAGGAGGAGCTCAGGGTTATGGTGGAGGAAATCATCCGGGTAGAGCCACAGGTATTTGGATCACAGGTGCAGCATACCTCCATAGCCAGAAAGATGGAGCTATGGCGCAGAATCGTGGACAGGGTCAACACTGTGGGACAGCATCCAAGAAATCAAGAGGACATCAGGAAGAGGTGGAACGACCTACGTGGGAAGGTGCGTTCAGTGGTCTCCAGGCACAACATCGATTCAGCGGACTGGCGGCGGACCCCCACCTCCTCCCCCCCAACTAACAACATGGGAGGAGCAGGTCTTGACCATTATGCATCCAGAGGGCCTCGGAGGAGTCGGTGGAGGAATGGACACTGGTAAGGCAAATCTTAACTATTACATCCCCCACCCTACCTGCATGCTATCACACACCCCCACCCTCACCCCCTCCCCTATCACTCCAACTCCTCACTAATGTACTAATAACACAAACCACACATCCCAACACCAAGCCCTGCATGCAACAACTAAGCATGGTCACCCCTCACTAAAGCACACACACTGCACATGCCCATAACACTCTCCAACCATCATCACACAAGCCCCCACACAGAAATGCTTGCACTGGGGTACACGCACACCCACCCATTGCACACCATGACACACACACATGCAATAATCATGCTCTTATACCCCTGCAGGACCACTACGTAACGTCACCAGACAGGAGGGTCCAGACATCTCCACTCCACCCACAGAAGAGGCCCACAGTGACGACAGCAGCTCTGGCCAACTGGATCCTGATGACCAGCCCGGACCATCGTGGGCCTCGGGACAGTCGGTTCCCCTTGCACAGGCACAGCCCAACACTGACCTTCTACCCTCTGGTAACACCAATACAGCACCTACCCAGCGGGCCCATACCTCCGTACCAAGGACACGTCAATCAGCTGTCTGTCCACTACTACAGGGAACCCAGGAGAACCCACCACCCCAACAACAACAGGGACCTGGGGGCAGTGGTAGTGGGCACACGGTCCAGGGGACGGAGGCACAGGAACACAGGGGAACTGGGAGGGCTGCTGTGCAACAGGGGGCGGACAGGCCAAGGGAACCCACTCTCCACGAGGCCCTATCCTCCATCATGGGAGCATACCACCACTCCCAGGAGACCATGGCTACGGTCCTGGCCAAGTTTCAGGAGACCCAGCACCTGCAGGACGAACAGTATTTGGGGTTCAGGGAGGAGCTCAGAACCATCAGCTCCGCCCAGGGCACCATCGTAGGGGTGCTGAAGGACATACAAAAGACCATGAGGGACACCGTGGCACTCCAAGGGGCCCCTGACACTAGCCTGGACGATGAACTGCCCACCACCTCCACCAGCGCTAGTGGACAGGACGCCCCACACCAGCACCCCACCCCCTGCAGATGGAGAACCACCCCGCAAGCGGTCTCTGAGATCCAGGAACAGGACAGAGCAAGATGGCAAGACCCCTGCCAGGAAATGAGACCTCCCTGATTGCCCTCCCACTGTCCCACTTTGTTACCCTGTGCAGATTGGAACTGCCTCAGCTCCACTTCCTATGCCCATATGGCCAAAGCACCTGTGAGACGAATAGATTGGACTCTGCCATGGACATTCCTCCACCATCACCCATCACCATTTTACCACCCCCTTCATTTTTGAGTACTTAAATAAACACCCTTGAAGCACAAAACAATCTGGAGTCAGTCTGTGATTTTGAAAATGTGTATTAGCTATGACTATGACAAAATCCGTTCGAAATTTTAATGTCAACATACCTATGTCACACAGCACAAGTCCATGAAGAAAGCAAGCAGATGACACACGTTGGTAACCACACCTGTGAAACCGTAATAGAAATGTACAACTCAGTTACAATATACTACTTCCAATTGACAGACAGGATAGAGGTAGAAGTGTGAAAGTGAATATACTAGTAAACAAATGTTCTCACCTGTGTGTCACTGGAAATATTGCTGTATGACTGACTCCCTGTTGTCAATGTCTTCTTCCTCAGCTACCTCCTCATCACTGTCCACAGGCTCCACAGCTGCCACAACACCGTCATCTGTACCTTCCTCCTGCAGAAAAGGCACCTGGCGTCGCAAAGCAAGATTGTGAAGCATTGAGCAGGCGATGATGATCTGGCACACCTTCTTTGGTGAGTAGAATAGGGAACCACCTGTCATATGGAGGCACCTGAACCTGGCCTTCAGGAGGCCGAAGGTGCGTTCGATCACCCTCCTAGTCCCCCATGGGCCTCATTGTAGCGTTCCTCTGCCCTGGTCCTGGGATTCCTCACTGGGGTCAGTAGCCATGACAGGTTGGGGTAACCAGAGACCCCTAATAGCCACACCCAGTGCCTCTGGAGTTGACCCATCACATAAGGGATGCTGCTGTTCCACAGGATGTAGGCGTCATGCAATGAGCCAGGGAACATTGCATTTACCTGGGAGATGTACTGGTCTGCCAAACATACCAGCTGTACATTCATGGAATGATAACTCTTCCGGTTCCTGTACACCTGTTCACTCCTGCGGGGGGACCAGAGCTAAGTGGGTCCCGTCAATAGCACCTATGATGTTGGGGATATGTCCAAGGGCATAGAAGTCACCTTTAACAGTAGCCAAATCCTCCACCTGAGAGAAAACGATGTAGCTCCTCACATGTTTCAGCAGGGCAGACAACACTCTTGACAACACGTTGGCAAACATAGGCTGGGACATCCCTAATGCCATGGCCACTGTTGTTTGAAATGACCCACTTGCAAGGAAATGGAGCACTGACAGCACCTGCACTTCAGGGGGGATTCCTGTGGGATGGCGGATTGGTGACATCAGGTCTGGCTCCAACTGGGTACATAGTTCCTGGATTGTGGCACGATCAAACCTGTAGGTGATGATCAAATGTCGCTCCTCCATTGTTAACAGGTCCACCAGCGGTCGGTACACCGGAGGATTCCGCCATCTCCTCAAATGTCCCAGCTGACGGTGCCTAAGAAGGACAACAGTGACCACAGAGTCAACAAAATCTCAGGTATGTACCCACAGCTACAAAGAACACGACACCAAATACAAAACTCTTCGTGTATGTGTGTTGAGTGTAGGCCTAGGTATGTGTGACACAGTAGTAAATGAAGCCATGTGGGCCCCTGAAATGGCGGCTGCCTGACCTCTAAACTGGGACAATGGGATGTGAGGTAACTGCGCTGGCATTGTACACCGTCGCGGTAGGCGGTCGTAGGAGCCAATGATGAACTGCGCCGGCGGTAACGATACGCACTGCCGCGGACGTCACCGCCATTTTCTATCTGTTGAATCACTCGATCTCTGATCTTCGACAGGAGAGGACCTACTCTGCAAGTGCTGCTGTGACCTCGGTCTGGAAGAGACAATGGCTGCTGTGTCTGGGGAAAGGGCCCCTGCCTTCACTGCTCAGGAGTTGGAGAAGCTCGTGGACGGGGTGCTCCCCCAGTACACGCTACTCTACGGTCCTCCAGACCAATAGGTAAGTACACAGGGAGCACGTTGTATGGGCTATGCCTGGGTGGAGAGGGCTGGTTGTAAGACGGAAGGGGGCAGTGTTCTGCGAGCATGAAGGACTGTGAATGCATGTGCCACATGGCAAGGGTAGGGAAGTGGGCCACTCACTACGACGGTGCAGTTGGTAATGACTTCTCTTCTTCCCCTGCACATGTCATGTAGGTCAGCGCCCACCAGAAGAAGGACATTTGGCGTGCCATCGCCAAGGACGTCCGGACCCTAGGGGTCCACCAGAGACGGGGCACCCACTGCCGGAAAAGATGGGAGGACATTCGCCGCTGGAGCAAGAAGACGGCGGAGGCTCAGCTGGGGATGGCCTCCCAACGTGGGAGGGGTGCCCGTCGAACCATGACCCCCCTGATGTTCCGTATCCTGGCGGTGGCCTACCCTGAGTTGGATTGGCGCTTGAGGGCATCACAGCAGACACAAGGGGCAGTGGAGGGGTGTGGGTTGGGGAGGAGGGCTGTGGGTTTCCCTAGGCCAAGGCGAGTTCCGTAGGCTGGCTCCTCCCTAATGCAGGCCATGTGCCACTCCACCCTACCTCTGTAGAGTGCCAAGTACAGGTAGACATGCCCCTGTGTCATCTATGTGGGCAGATGACACCCATAGCCATGTAGGCCATATCCCAGGAATTGCATCTGTAGAGGCCAAGAGCACGGCGTAGTGCAGGGGGCTGCTGTGTCTGTATTGTCTTCCAACGGTAGCGGTACGCCATGCACTCAACCTGTCTTTCTTCTGTCGTCGTCCCCACTTTTTCTGCTCTTCCTGTTCTTTTGTGCATCAGCATCATCAGGCGGAGGTACAATGGCACTGGAGCATGAGGGAGCTGCATCCCACATGGCCATGGAGGGCCACACCACGGACTCTGAATACACCAGTGGGACAGAGGGTGAGGGGAGCTTCACGTTGGTCACCAGATCAGCAACCAGCGACACGGAGTCGTCCTCCGATGGGAGCTCCTTTGTGGTGGCAGCACCATCTGTGCCCCCCACTTCTACAGGAACAGCCACCACCCCCCCTACCAGAACCGCCCTCCCAGCAGCCCCTCAGCCTTCGCTCCGTGCCCGCTCACCCAGGAGGTTGGGCATCACCTTTGCCCCAGGCACCTCAGCCCCTGCCCCAGTCACCCCTGCTGCCCTCAGTGAGGAGGCCATTGACCTCCTTAGGTCACTCAATGTTGGGCAGTCGACCATTGTGAATGCCATCCAGGGTGTAGAAAGGGAGTTGCAACACACTAATGCATTCCTGAAGGGCATTCATTCTGGTCAGGCTGCCCATCATCGAACCATGCAATCTCTGGCCTCAGCACTGATGGCAGCCATTGTCCCTGTGTCTAGCCTCCCCCCTCCAACTTCCTCCACCCAGACCCAATCCCCTGTACCCCAGCCTATCCCAAGCACACCATCAGATAAGCATGCACACACCTCAACACACAAAAGTAGCTCAGGCAAACATAGGAACCCCACAACCAACAGGCACTCACACAAGCATCACCCACATACAGACACAACATCCACTGCCTCCACTGTGTCCCCCTCCTCGTCGTTTCCCTCATCCCTCCCAGTGTTGTCTACACTCTCACCTGCATGCACTACATCTACAGGCACTAGGACTCGCACCAAAACACCCAGCACCACACCCCGCTCACCTGCATTCACCACCCCCACTACCATTTACACGTCCCCTGTGTCCACTCCCAGTGTGCCTGTGACGCCCCCTCCCAAAGTACACAAACGCGGGCACTCACACACCCAACATCCATCCACCTCACGACAGCCTCCAGTACCTGCAACTGCACCCAGATCACCTAAAGTTACACCTCCTACAACCACCTCCTCTTCCTCCAATCCCAGACCCCCTCCAGCTACCCATCCCGGTCTTCATCAGAAACTTTTTCTGAGCAATGTTGACCTCTGGGCCACCACCCCCACCCCTCCAATTTATACGCCCGTAGTAGCACCTCAGCCAAAAAAAGTCCGGTACCAGTGGTGCGTGTTAGAGGTCTGTGGAGTGCACCGGCCACCAGGGCAGCCAGTGTGACACGGAGCCAAAGCACTGCCAGCCCACCCTCTGTAAAGCACCTTAAGTTGGACAGTGCAAGACGGGAGGGGGTGAAGACTCCTGCCGGCAAAACTGCTCACAAGGGTCCCGGGGGGAGTGCCGAGTTAGCTGTGACTCCACCCAAGGTGGTGAAGGGGCTCCAAAGTTTGGTAGGAGCAGCACGGCGGGGAAGGCCGCCATCCTCCCCGCTGGCCAGGACGCCACCGCCAGCACTATCGTCACTGGTCCGGAGACCACCGCCAGTGTCAGTGCCCTGGAGGGCACCAGTATCGTCACTGGTCCGGAGACCACCGCCAGAGTCAGTGCCCTGGAGGGAACCAGTATCGTCACTGGTCCGGAGACCACCGCCAGCATCAGTGCCCTGGAGGGCCCCAGCAGCCACAGGGACCGTCATGCCACACACCAGTGCACAGGTTAGAGACAGCAAAGTCAAGCACCGCTGAACAGGGCAAAGACCGCCATGGCAAAGCACCACTGAACAGGGCAAAGACCGCTGAACAGGGCAAAGACCGCCATGGCAAAGCACCGCTGAACAGGACAAAGACCGCCAACTCAAGCATCGTTAGCCCATGTGCAGCTGGGACAGTGACAGAACTGGGACCGTCACGGGGAGCGTGATGCACTCTGGGCACCAGTCCCCCTCCAGAACCAGTGGAGACATGCACCACATCTGTGATTCGCCGTGGCGGTGTTCTGTTGGCGGTGTGGTGTCGGCGGAGCTGCCCCCATGGCTCCCGTCCCCTCCCGGAGGATCGTCGGACCAGGTAAGTCGATCATCTGTGAGGGGAGGGGGGTGGGGGGTGTTGTGTGCTGTGTGGGTGCATGGGGGTGTGTGTCTGTGTATGTAGAGGGGGTGTGTGAGTGCGTGTATGCTTGCGGGGGTGTGCGTGTCTGACTGTGTGTGTGGATGTTGGCATGTATGTTAGTGTGTGTGCGTGTAAGTATGTAGGTGGTGCCTGTGTGCGTGTCGTGTGTGTATGGGTGAAGTGATGTTGGGGGTCGGGGTGGGGAGGGGGGTCCTGCCACCTTTGGGGGGTGGCAGGGGTGGTGGGGGGTAGGGGAGGGAGTCGGGGTGGGGGTGAGGGATGGGGGAGACCCCTATCAGTGGCAGGGAAGGAATTCCTTGGCACTGATAGCGCTTACCGCCATGGATTTCATGGCGGTTAAACCACTGGAAATTCACTGTGGTAAGCCGGGTCTCCAGCCCGGCGGGCGTTTCCGCCCTGGCGGGCAGAATGGAGAACTGGCGAATGACCATGGCGGTAACCGCCATGGTCATAATTCCACAAAGTAAGACCGCCAGCCTGTTGGCGGTCTTACCGCCAGTTCTCCGCCTTCCGCCAGGGTCGTAATGACCCCCTGTATATCACTTTTCAGTGATATTTCTACAAATTCTTGTTGCATCTTTTATTGTGTTGATCTACAAATATCAAGATAAATATTCTATATTTTTCTAAACACTGTGTGGTGTATTTTTGTGGTGCTATATGGTGTTATTGTATGATTTATTGCACAAATACTGTACACATTGCCTTCTAAGTTAAGCCTGACTGCTCGTGCCAAGCTACCAGAGGGTGGGCACAGGATAATTTGGATTCTGTGTGACTTACCCTGACTAAAGTGAGGGTTCTTGCTCGGACAGAGGGTAACCTGACTTCCAACCAAAAACCCAATTTCTAACAATGAGGCTTACCAATCAGTTATGACATAACTTTAAGCATCTGTTTTTCATTAGTAGAGAGGGATGGTCAAACCAGATACAAAATTGTATACAAATATTCCGACTGTACATAGTACACCACATAATTTTCCAACAAATTAATTTGGTATATAAGAGGTTTCTGGTAATGAATAAGAAAGTAAAAAGTCAAAATAGAGCATGATGATGCTAAACATTTGACACAAAGGGCCTCCTTTACGAGAAATTGGCGCATGTCTCACGATGCACCAGTTTGCTTGCGCCGCCCTGAGCCCCCCTATTTACAATACAGCGCACCATGGTGCTCGTTAGCACAGCTACATCAGAAATTCTGATAAGTTGTGGTGCTTTGCTGGACTAGCATACATTTTGTATGCTAGTCCAGCCAAGCGTGGGAGGCCCATCAAACAAAGTACAGCGTCTCTTTAACACCTGCCCTGATCAGGCTTTTGAAAATGACACTAGAATGACACAGTGAAATCTTGTAGATTCCCTGCGCTATTCCTAAGGCTTTCCTTGTGGGGTAATGCCTCACTTGCATACCTTATACCGTACATTGTCTGCAGGTATAATGTGGCGCAAGGGTTTACATACTGGTGCAATTGTGCCATAACACCAGTTTGTAAATATGATGCAGGGTGGAGAACTGTTCTGCGCCACCGTAGCATCTAAAAAAAGTTATTCTACATTGGTGAAAGGGGCTTGTAAAGGAACCCCATAGTTTACAGAGTCTGTGTTTGAAAGTTGTTCATTTTTACCACATTGTACTACTTGTGATACGCCTTTCACCTCCTACTTAGGATATTCAATGCCTAAATCGTATTTTGTGCCCGTCTTGGATGATGTTTGATATAACAGAGAAAGAAATCCCACTCAATAATGTTGCAATAAAGCCAATGTCTTATTTCCATTGTATGTTAAGGGTTCAACTATTAGCGGCTTTTCTTACAACAGACCAGAGATTAAGTATGTTGGGATAATAAAGTCAGGCTCTTACCAGGGTCTGACTGGGACAGAAAACAGGCCTGGGGACAAAATTAAAAGTTGCTCCCATTAGTGAAGCAGATAAATAAAAATGTGGCCAAAGTTTGCAAATCAGGGCAGTTTTCATCTTGTAAAGACAAGCTATTTGTTGCTAGCCAGGTGATTACTGTCATCTGAGTCGGCAAACACAATGAGACAGATGGACGTATTGCAGGTATTCATAGATATCAAATTGTATGCAAGAACCTAAACAATGCTAAATTTTTCAAATAGAAAGCATAACTGTAGAGGTAAAAACAGAGGTAACCATCTCTAATAAAATCCACACCATCTACAACCTCACAGTGGGCAATGCAAACTTCATTGACCAGCTCATTGAATGAATACAAAAACAGATTTCCTCATAGAAAAACACATTGCTTGGTGAGTTTAATTAGCTCTGGGAAAAGAGAATGATGTTGCAGTCTCTCAATTATAGCTGCGCAAAACAATTATGACCATCTACAATGTTACATTTTAGACCTCATCATCTTTCCAGAGGTAACGACAAAGGAACATTTGTGTTTGGCTGACGGGATACTCTGTAAGAGATATAGCAGATGTTCTGTTCATTGTATTGTAACTGCCATGTTTTGACTATTTTGTCCCCCAAACTCTAAATATTTCCCTAAGTGAGACACCCATTTCCTGGTTGACTTCCTAATCCCCTTGATAAGCCATTCTTTCACAAACACTAATAAAAAGCAAATTAGATAAAAACGGTGGGTTAAAGACCTCCAAAAGATCAATCATAATTCCATAGAATACAATTAACTTCACTCAGCAAGCATCAGTAAACCAAGATATCAAACTACTTGCTGCCCATTACACTACCATGTCTGGTATCACTGAGAAACTTTGTTCTACAAAACTGAAGAGACTGATAAAAGCTCCGGTTTTAGAAAAAAAGATAATTCTGAGACAGAGAAAGAATATGACCACACAATCCTCCACCAAACACTCTAAAATCCAAGAAAGTAATACATGTGTTACAAAGAGCAAATGCAGTTAAGAAGGGATATTATGCAAATCAAAATAGTTTGAGAAGAGTGGGAAGATGAAACTTACTTCAATACGATTATCAGCAAGGATGGAAAGGGAGGGATGTGGCATTTTTTCATTAGAAAATATGAAAACGATTCAGCTCTCACTTATCACTAAACCAGTAGATAAGTCAAACTCTTTGTTAGCAGGGGGACAAGTTAAAAGCATAGGCCAAGAGCTTTGGCAAAATCTTGCCCAAGTTGCTTGACTGAGTTTTCAGCCGTACCCACCATCGGGGCCCGGAGAGAGAGTTGCCATGAAGATGGTGGATGTGTTTAGACATACATGACCCAACAAAGGTACACCAGATGATGGAGGTGGATCTCCCCTTCTGAATTCTTGCACCCAGCCACCAGAAATGCAAAAAAATAGGGAAACCACTGATAACGCGTCCCAGTATGACTAACTTACTCACTTTGGGACTTGTTTTGAATCTTTTGACCCTAATTGAAGACACCTTAGGACGAGATAGCTAATCAGCATGTCAATCAACATATCAATAATGTCATCAAAGTTTACAGTAATACGACAATTCAAATTAATCAAAGACATTTAATAGAACTCACAAACCACCATGACCTTTCAGTCATGAATAACCACACCAGTTTAATATGATTTTTGTGAAGTTTATTCCCTATTGAGTACAATTCTACTTGCAAGTTTATTGATCTCAAAACCAAGAAACACATTAGCATAGTCACTATATGGCAATTCTGATAAGATTTCATCAAAGCAAGAATCACAAATATTAGAATATAACAGGGCGTCAGCATAGGTTATCTTTAGCAGAGTATCATCATAATGTTATTCAACAAAACATAGATTCAGTCATTAGTCTATTTGCGTCAGTTTAGTGAACCCTCTCAACTAACCTTGAATTAGCATTGGCATGTTGGGCTTCATGCAAACAATTTAGTAACACCAATTTGGAAAACATCTAACTATGGTCTCTGTCAAAAGAAGCAGTTGGTACCTAGAAAGGAAAAGCAAACAGCCAATCACAATTTCATTGTCATATAGTTACCCTCCGTATTTGGGTCAGCACTCTGGTCCGGTCTTCATCCTCAGGACATCAGTTGGTTTGACATCAGGAATACAGCATTCGTGGAAAAAGGGGGGCACTTCCCTCATAAGGAGGTAAAGTGTAAATGGGCAATTTATAATGCAAGAATGGTTTTAAGAACCAAACAGCAAAGTCTCTATGCAGAGTGACAAAATGTCTGGGTCATAGCAAATCGCATCAGCATCTCCCCTAACTCTCTCCTATCCCTCCTGTTCTAATTTACTTTCTGATGTCAATGGTTTTTATCCCCTTTTCTATGTACATTCCCCTAAAATGTGGTTGGTCAAGGAGTTGCTCCCCAATATCTTTAACCAATTGTCTTTACATTAGGTCATCGAATTTGTCACCCCATAACAGTTCTTACGTATTTTATTGGTCCTTATGATTGACGTCTTTAGCGGGTGGAATGTCCGGTATGATTTTATAGTCTTGTGGTCCTTTGCACATCTTCGGTCAGTGGCTCCATTGTCTGTACCGGTTCTGGTGACCTTGTATCTGCTACTGGTCTACAGTGTTGCATTCAGCTAAAATGTTTCTACATGCAAGTCAAATTTCATGAGAACGGATCCACTACAGTTACATTCAGCTTCTAGTCTGGAGAAAAAACAAGAGTTCATGTCCTTCAGCAAGTCAGCACACTGCACGTTAGAAAAACACATTTAATATGAGAGTCAGGCAGCTAGGCCTCGACTCATGCTAACTAAAGCCTAATGATTCATTAGCAAATCTTTAGCATATAGATTTTCGATATTAATGCACAATCACAAGTTTAATAAACATTTCATAATTATTAGTCAGTTTCATTAGCCCCCATATATGTTGGCAGCCACTCCCCGTGGGCACATTTCAAGTGCACGTTTTAGCACAATACATTAATACATTTTCTATGGGGCATTATTACACATTAGTTCATAGTCATTTCATGTTAATATAGATTATATAAGCTACGCTCTCTCAGTCCCTCCTCTGATGACACTTGTCATCACACAAACCTTTCCCTTCTTAACCTTTCACTTTCCGCATTATGCACATTTCAACATCCTGTCCTTTGTGTGAGCTTTCCCAAATTTCATTAAACATTTTCTCCCTTTCATTTTCTTCATTTCTTTTGTTTCATTTTGTCAAATTTCTTTTAATTCTTTCATTAACTTTACATGATAACCATAATCCCAATAAACAAATCAGAACAATCAGTAGACCCCCTAATATTTTTGCAAGAACCCCATTCCAAATATTACTAAACCAATTCCCTACTCTGGTAATTCCTTTCCCAACTTTCTCCCAAACTCCAAGTTCTTTCAGCTCCTTCAAATCTGCACTATCTCTTGTTCGGTTAGTAAGCATACCTCTAATCTTTTTGCTATTATCTGGTATGAACGCACAATAATGGCGCTCTTTAAGCATCTTACAGACTCCGCCACTCTTTGCTAAAAGAATGTCTAACGCAAGACGGTTTTGAAGAGTCATACCTCTTTCCGCAGCAAGTTCAGTATCCATCAGGAGTATAGCCCCTGTGAAGTTTGTCAGCATGTTATCCACAATAGTAGACAACTTTAGAATCTTTATGGAGTTTAAGATAACCCCTACTGAAGGAATTATGGCTCCAAATATGTCACCAACGACAGCAGCCGCTGTCTCTCTCTTTTGTCTAGTGTGTTGTAATTCAGACATTTTAGGAATTTGATTTAAGTCATCAATCTGGTAGATCTTTGGGAAACCTATTCCCAAATAGCATGTCCCATACCATCCCTTTGGAAGACGGTAATAAGCATTAAGTCCACATATATAATAGATCTCAGGGATCACTGGATCTTATCCATTTAACATGAATGTCCTTTTACTCTGAAACAAAAACACATGCCTGCATTCACTTGTTCCCACAAATAAAGTGGCATGCTCAGATTTCGGCCTATATATACAAAGCCTACCTACATGTAATGCATCTATAGCTAACTTGCCCTGTGTCTTTATTGCAGTGTAAGCATAATCATTTGCAAGCATGCGTTTTTCCAATCCCTTTTCTAGCCTTTCCTTTAATGCCTTTCGTCTATCATCAGTGTGATCTAAGAAGCTCTTCTCTACAGGTGTTAGTAAGCAGGTTAGGTTATTGCGATGGGCATAAGCTGTCCCAAATGTCAGTGTCGGCTCAAAGAAACCCCTAACTAATTTTATGCTGTGTTCTTTAGCTAATTTGTTTAGAAACTCAATCACAGACACAAAAGAAAATACTACATCTAAGTTAGAGTAGAAGTATTGCACATGCTCTTGATCATAGAATCTTGTTAACAGCAAACTACAGCTTATCCCGTAAGTTAGCGGCAAGCTATGGTAAGTAACCCCTTCTTGCACTGACGAGGGAATCTTTGTGCACACATAACAATTCTCTGCATCCATTGTGTCAACACACTCATTCAACAAGCGATAGAAGACATTAGTAGATAGTTCCCCTTTTGAATTAGTTCCCTCAAGCAAGTATTTTGCATCTTGCTCAAACTTCTCCAACGGTGTGAGTGCAGCAGTCTCAGGTTTTGAAGCCTTATTAGTCACTTTCTTATCCATCCATGGCATTCCCACAATCACACCTATAATTATTATTGCACATACAATACCTAGAATAGCACTTAACCAATCACACATCTTACCCTTTTTACTCTTACTTTTAGTGTAACTCATGATCTGTAAAGAATCAGATAGCAGAATAATACAAAGCAAACAATCAACTTGAGGATGATATAAAAGCTCTTTTGTTTTTTTCTCTTGTGCAAAGTTTCTCTCTCTCTGCGAGTATTCAAAGTGTTTCACTCACTCCAGGACCCCCTTTGTCAAATCAGGTTTAGCAGCTTGTCGTAACCGGTTTTCAGAGTCAATTCACGTTATCAGTGTCACATCAGGTAATTTATCAGACTCTTTTCTCAGCTTTCAATTTTAATTTCAATATTTTCAACACAGTCTCTTTCTACGGTTGAATTCAGGTGCCGTAGTATTGACCTGGTACCTCTCGATCAAAACAGAACACCAAGATTTCTTGTTGCCATTCAGCTGTTGTTGCATATGCCCATCCAGGACCTGCGTACTTTCTATTTGCGACTCTCTTTCTTTTCAGTTTGCATTCACTTTGTAACTCTCCTTCATTAAGATCCTCTTTTCTGGCTGTGTCAACTTCTTCCTCTATTGTATCACAAGGGACCACTTTCTCTCATGCAGCTTGTTGCTTCGGCCAGTTATCTCCTTTATGCGTTTTCTTCCTGCTTGGCCTTTCAGAACATTGAACAGCGCCCTCCTCTTGTGCTATGGTGTTTTCTCTTGATGGACCTGCAATCGGCTCAAGAGGAGTCAGTTCACTTTGACCTCCCTGTGCTTCTACGGGTTCAACTTCAAACCTGTATCCGTCTGCTTCTGGGAGAACCTCTATTTGTGTCGGTTCCCCTGTTACCTCAGCTGAGATAGGCTCACTGTCACCCCTCTGGAACTCACTTTGAGTGACTAAGCCATCCTCAGTGGGCTCTCCTTCAGTCTCAGTTCCCCTTTGAATACTCTCCGGCCCTGAGACTTCCTTATCTGCAGCTGTTGTTTTGGACACTTCAAGCTCTTCTTCAGTTGGACACGTCACTTCCTTTGTGTGACTGGCATGTATCCAGTTCGGAACGCCTGCACATTTCACAGCAGTAGAGGTTGTCAGTATTACTTGATATGGCCCATTCCAACGCGGCTCCAAGCACGACTTCCTCAACCCAGTCACCGGCTTTCAGGGTGTGAGCTGGATCACTGATCAGTGGCAATGTGTTAGCCTCCACCTGGTGAGAAAAAGAGCGGACCACATCAGCCAGACCCTTGCAGTAGTCCAACACCATATCATCTGTGATGTTCACAAGAGCATTTGCAGGTACTGCGGGTAATTGCATGGCTCGACCCATCAGAATCTCATGAGGAGATACTCCTGTTTTCTTGTCAGGTGTATTTCTCTTTGAAATCAGTACTAAGGGCAATGCATCTGGCCATTTCAGATTGGTAGCTGCGCACATTTTTGCCATTCTCGATTTCAAGGTACCATTCATCTGTTCCACTAATCATGATGCTTCAGGGCGATAGCTACAATGCAGCTTCTGCTCAATGTTCAGTGTGGCACACAAGAGCTTAATCAACTCAATGTCGAAGTGTCTGCCCCTATCTGATTCTAAAGAGATCGGGAATCCGAAACATGGTATTAATTCCCTAAGCAGCAGCTTTACGACTGTGAGACTGTCATTCCTACATGTGGGGTAAGCTTCAATCCAGTGACTGAAAACACACACAATCACCAACACATATTTCAGTCCTCCACACACAGGCATTTCAATTAAGTCCATCTGCATCCTGCTAAATGGACCGCCAGCTCTCCCAACGTGGCTCATATTCACCACCTTCCCTTTTCCTGCATTCATCTGTTGACAGATGATGCACCTGTGACTGATAACTTCTGCAGCTTGTCTGAATTTTGGATTCAACCAATCTATTTTGAACAACCTGATCATTGCATTTCTCCCTATATGGGCTTGGCCATGGTAGAACCTCACAAACTGTGACAGAAGACTGTTTGGCAAACCCATTTCCCCCTCCTCTGAGACCCATAAGTCATCAGCTCTTTGTACAGAGTGCATTCGCTGCCAGGAGCGTTTCTCTTTTTTGCGAGCACGTCCATGCAGTGATTTTAGCTCATCTACTGTGTCAACCACCCTTAATGCAAAATTCAAACATGTTTCATTCTCAGTTTCAGGTAACAATTCCCACTGATCTCGGAACGACATACAGTTCAATGCGCACAACCTTGCGAATTGATCTGCATAGCCGTTTCCCATTGATACAAAGTCTTGTGATTTAACATGAGCATTGCATTTCACCACGGCAATTTCAAGAGGTAACTGAATCGCATGCAACAAATCCTTAATCTTTTCACCATTTTTCACTGGTGAACCAGAAGAGGTCATGAAACCCCTTTGTGACCATAATTGGCCAAAGTCATGTACAATTCCCAATCCGTATCTGCTGTCAGTATAGATAGTGACTTTCAGGTTTTCAGCTGAGTGGCATGCCTTAGGAAGGGCAATTAATTCAGCCACCGAGCAGAGTACACTCTTTCAAGCCAGAAAGCTTCTAAAATATCGGTGATTGTACACATGGCATATCCAGCTCTCAGTACTCCTACTGAGTCTCTCAAGCACGAACCATCGACAAACATAATGTAGTCATTTTCTTCCAACTGAGTATCTTTAATGTCAGGTCTTGGTTTGGTGCACAGTTCCGTTACCTCAAGACAATCATGTTCCACTTCCTCAGCATCATTAATGCCTGCATTTTTAATAGGAAGTAAAGTTGCCGGGTTCAATACAGTACATCTCTTGAGGGACACATTTGGAGACCCCAGTATAACGGTCTCGTATCTAGTTAACCTAGCATTTGTCTTGTGCTGGGTTTTGGTTCGGGTTAGCAGAATTTCAACTGAATGAGAAACCATTACTGTTAAGGGGTGTCCAATTACTATGCCTTCACACTGTGTGAGGCTTTGACTAACTGCTGCAACTGCACGCAAACAACCCGATAAGGCTGCTATGACTGGGTCCAAAGTAGCTGAAAAATATGGTACTGGGCGGTTTGCACCTCCATGGACCTGTGTCAGGACAGACAAAGAACAAGCATCACGTTCATGGCAAAACAGTAGAAAAGGCTTCTTGTAATCAGGCATACCTATCGCTGGTGCCCTGCACATACATTCTCTCAATTCCATGAATGCCTTCATCTCTTTTTCAGACAAGATTATGTTACCCGGTTCATCCTGAACTTCCTTGCCTGTTAATTTCACCAACGTTTTAGAGATAATCGAGAAGTTGGGAATCCATTGATGACAGTGGCCCACCATTCCTAAAATCATTCTGACATTTCTTTTGGTTGTCTGGGGATTCATCTGCAATATGGCTGTCACTCTCTCTTTGGATATTTTTCTTGACCCTTTCTCAATCAGGTGACCTAAGTACTTCATCTCTCTCTGACAGTATTGCATCTTCTTTGGGGACACTTTATGTCCGTTCTTTCCCAAATGGTTCAGTAAGGCAATTGTGTCATACCTGCAGTCGTCTTTTGTTCTGGACGCAATTAACAAATCATCAATATACTGTACTAGAGTCAAACTGAAATGCTGTTCTACTGACTCTAAATCCTTCTTCAATATCTGATTGAAGATGGAAGGTGACTCAGAAAACCCTTGAGGAGTTCTGCACCAACTGTACACCTTATCCAGGAATTTGAAACTGAAGAGAAATTGGCTGTCCTCATGAAGAGGCACTGAAAAGAATGCTTGAGACAGGTCCACAACTTTGAACCAATCTGCATCACACAGAACCTGAAACATGATCGAAGCTGGATTTGGCACTATGGGGCAACACTTTACCACTATCTCATTTATTTTCCTCAGGTCTTGAACAATTCGAACCTTCCCACAAGGCTTTTTCAAACCCATTATTGGTGAATTACACGGGCTGCTCAGCACTTCTTTCGGTGCCCCTTGCTTCACAAAGTCTGCAATTATCTGTGCTACTTGAATGAGGACGTCCTGTGCCATGTGGTACTGCAGTACCTGAGGAAACACTGCACTCGGCTTAACCTGTACTTTGACCGGTTCTACTCCTTTGATCAGTCCCACTTCTTTTCCTGTCAGGTCCCACACTTTCTCTGTCACTGTCCCCTGCAACTCAGGTGGCAAGTCATTCACTGTAAGCATTGGGAATAATGTTATTAGAGGGTATACCTCATCTGGAATCTCCATCTCTAACTCTGAAAATTGTCCATTGTCCCCTTCATCATCACTGTTTGTCTGCACCTCAATTCCTTCATTGGAACAGGTAATTGAACACCTCGTTTTGTACAGCAAGTCTCTTCCCAGTAGGGATACGGGACTAGAATCACAGACTACAAATTTGTACAATCCCTGGAAGTTGCCATTCTCAATTTGGACCGGGTCTGTAATCGGATTTGTCAGAAACTGATTATGGTACGCCCCGAAAGTGGTAATTTCGGAACCTCTGCACTTCTGACTGTAGAGCGTGTAGCTCCTGTATCAACTAGGAATGAAACCTTATGACCTATTACCTTCCCTTCTACATAGGGTCCCCTCTGATCTACTTCTAGGGTCGCTGCAAGCCTGCACTCCTCACTGTCTGAACAATAATCCGACCATTCATTGTTTATTCCATCCTCACCACACAATGGGAACTGTTGTACTGTGTTATTTTGACTCATCGTTTGGCCTCTGACCAGTTGAGGTAGTATCACCTGTTGCTGTCCCATCGGAGCTAATGGTATCTGCATTTGCTGTCTAGGTACCATGGGAACCTGCTATTGTGAATGTTGCATCTGTGCTTGTTGGACACACGGCATTTGTATTTGCTGCATGGGCTGCAACCCCTGCATTTGTACCATGTTATTCTGGAAGTTCTGATTTTGACCCCTCTTTTTTGGACCCCTCACATTTTGAAATGTACCGACATCATTGCTTTGTTGAACAACACCATCCTGCACCACCATTGGGCATTCCCACTTCCAATGCCCCACACCCCCGCACGCGTGACATGGTGACACCTTTTTCATCCCCTGCACATCATTTTGAACCACCACAGTATTCAGGTCTGGACCACGGTTCACAAAACCTCGACCTCGACCTCTCGGTTGTGCCTTAAACATGCCATTTCCCTGCGGTTGCTGCTGTATCACCTGTTGTACCCCATTTCCCTACATCCCTGCTTGCGCTGCCTTAATCTGCATCACCATCACCTTCTTTTTCAATTTTCTCTGCTTCAACTCAATCTCGTCACTACAGTATTTTGCATACTGCAACACCTCATCAATCGGCTTTGCTTGCCAACAGATAAAATGATTCTTAATCATCTGACTAATCCCTGGTCTCAGCCGTACAACAAACCTGAACACAAGATGATTCATGTCTTTTGGCTCAATTACCTCAGTGCCACTGTAATGTTTGAGTGCCTTCAACAATCTCTCATAGTATGCATTAATCGATTCTTTGGCCTCCTGTGATGTTCGATCGATTTTCTGCCAATCAGTCACTTTCGGCTACACTTTCTGCTTCAAAAACTCAATCACTTTATGATAATACTTCATCATCTCCTCAGATGGTGCTCCAGTAACTTTGTGCCAGATGTAACAAAAAAACATTTTGCGAGTTGCAAATTTGCTAGTAATAGCGACTCGCAATTTGCAACTTGCAAAATGTAATGCAGAAAGGTGTCTCAGACACCTTCTGCGACTCGCTATGGGGTCGCAAAGACCCACCTCATGAATATTAATGAGGAGGGTTGCAGTTTGCGACCCCAAATCGAGTCCAGGCACTCACAGGGATGGTGGCCTGCTGGAGAAAGCAGACCACCATGTCCGTGACTGCTTTTTGAATAAAGAAGTTTTTTTTTCTTTTTGTAGCCCGTTTTCCTTAAAGGAAAACGAGCTGCAAAAAGAAAAAATTCCAAAACCATTTGGTTTCGGTTTTTTCAGAGTAGGCAGTGGTCCATTGGACCACTGTCTGCTCTGAAAAAATATTTTTATTGGCATTCACAAAGGGTAAGGGGTCCCATAGGGACCCCTTCCCTTTTGCGAATGAGTTACCATCCACTTCAAGTGGTTGGTAACTGCAAGTTGGTTTGCGACCACATTCGCGGTCCCAAAGCAACTCAGCATGGCGATGCTGTCGCAAATAGGAAGGGAACACCCCTTCCTAGTTGCGAGTCGCAGCCTCAAATTCGCAATTTGCGGTTCTGCATTGCGTTTGGCCTTTTGCGCCTCGCAAACTGCATTTTTCGCAGTTTGCGAGGCGCAAAAGGCTTCCTACATCTGGCCCTTTATCCCTTGCCGGTTCCTGTGTCAGCCCATCCACACCTCTCTTGCACTCAAGCCATAAATCGGGTGGAACTATAATCTCAAACAGTGCATTCAAGTCCTCCCAGAGACATTTCGCAAGCTTCACAAACCTGTCCGTCTGTTGGTACCATTCTATTGGCTTTTCCCTCAACCTGGGATAATCATTTCTGAATGACAGGAAGTCTCCCCTGGACCATGGTACATGGACTAGCACCCCTCCGGCTGTCTCTCTCATTGGTAACATTTTTATTGTCCCTGTGTCTGGTGCGGCTTTAGCCTGTTTTGGTTCCGGACCTTCGCCTTTCTCTTTATCTCTTTTCTTTGCCCATTTCTCTAAGGCTACCCAAATGTGCGCACTTTGCAGTATTTCTTTAAGATGCGCTTTCATTCCAGTAGACCTCATGTGATCAAAATCTTTAGAATCGAAGTCTAATCTGTAGCTTCTTTTCAAATGTTTAGTATTCTCAATATCTATGCCATATTTGTCTGCCATGTTTGCCAACCTCTGATGCACCTTGCCCACTTCTTTAGTGATTTTGGGGCACAGATACCTCAGTTCTGCTTCTGTGTATGACTCTAATCTGTTCACTCCCATTGTTCCTTCCACTAGTTCCGCAGCTTCTACACCCAGACTTACAAAATTCAGGTATTCTTCCCTTTCTGACTTCTCTGCGGTCACTGCAGTAGTTTGTGAAGCATTGAGCTTTTCTAGCCACTCATTTAACTGTTGCACGGAAAAGCCTTGCAACAAAATGTTTCCTGATTGCATCAATGGTGACTGTGTTGTATTTGTACTCAGTGTCTGTGGGGCCAGCACACTTAGCCCTGCTTGCCTCATTGACTCTAAAGGAGCCCCAATCAGACTGAGCTCTAGCAAAGACTTGAGTACTTCTGCTGCTTGTTCTCTTGGTGTTATCAGTTGGGGAGTTCCTGTGAACCCTCCTCTTATTGCCTCTTGGGCCACCACTCCCTGATCACACATGCCAGGCTTACCCTGCGCATACAGCGGCACTGGTGGACCAAAAGTAATTGGTAATGATATGGCAGCTGGGGACTGACCAACCCCCAAACCCTGTGGAGCATTAACTCCCATAGCTTGATTCATCATGGGTGCTGCAGGTACTGACTGTGGTCCTGCAACTGAAGTGTAACTCGGAACCAGCTGTTGCTGCGGCAGGGGCAGCAATTGCAGAGTTGGATCAATCTGCACTAGCTTTGATCTCGTATATATCGGATCAGGCAGCACCACCAGACTCGTATTTGTCTCTAGTACTGGGACATCTGGATAAATCCTTTGAATCTGTGGCGGAGGTTGCAACTGTATCTGCCTGTCTGATGCAGTGGGTACACTGACACCATTTTGTATCAAAACTGTATCACTTGTCTGCACTGTATTTGTAATTCCCTTACTCTGTGCCAGATCCTCAGGACCCGCGCTAGTGCTCGGAGTAGTGTCATTTATAGCATATCGTGGCGGGCGATCATGTAACAACTGATTAAGAAACTCTTCATCATCTGAATCATCTTCATCTACCCAAGAACTCTGAGTCTCCTTTGACTTGCTAGAGCCCTTGTCTGTCTTACAGGTGTAGGAGGCTGGACTGGCTTGTAGTGGGTACCAGAGGTACTTATACCTTGTGCCAAGTTCAGTTATCTCTTATTAGTGTAGGAGAGGTGTTTCTAGCAGCTTAGGCTGATAGAAGGTAGCTATGGCAAAGCAGCCTAGGCTGAAGCTCCAACTATACCACTGGTGTCATATGCACAATATCATAAGAAAACACAATACATAGAATTACTAAAAATAAAGGTACTTTATTTTTATGACAATATGCCAAATGTATATCAGTGAGTACCCTCAGTATGAAGATAAGATATATACACAAGATATATGTACACAAACCAAACTTAGGTAGGTAATAGCAAGAAAAGTAATGCAAACAGTGTAGAATTACAATAGATTGCAATAGGAGCACATAGGGGCAACACAAACCATATACTCCAAAAGTGGAATGCGAACCACGAATGGACCCCAAACCTATGTGAGCTTGTAGAGGGTCGCTAGGACTGTAAGAAAACAGTGAGGGTTAGAAAAATAGCCCATCCAAGACCCTGAAAGGTAGGTGTAAAGTGCACCTACTACCCCCAGAGAGCACAGAAGTTGTGGTAGGGGGATTCTGCAGGAAGAACAAACACCAGCAATGCAACAACAGTGGATTTCCAGACCTGAGTACCTGTAAGACAAGGGGACCAAGTCCAATAGTCACGACAATGTCGAGAGTGGGCAGGAGCCCAGGAAATGCCAGCGGAGGGTGCAAGGAAGCTGCCACCTGTTGGAAGAAGCTTGGAGTTCTGCAAGAAAGAAGAGGACTAGGGACTTCTCCTTTGGAGGACTGATGTCTCACGTCACGATAAGCTTGCAGAGGTGTACCCATGCAGAAAGACAGCAAAGAAGCCTTGCTAGCTGCAAGGGTCGCGTAAAGGTTTTTGGGTGCTGCTGTGGCCCAGGAGGGACCAGGATGTCGCCACTTGGAGGGTGAGACAGAGGGGGCACCTAGCAACTCAGGAAGCCCTCACAGAAGCAGGCAGCACCCGCCGAAGTACCTGAACATGCATTTAGAAGAAGAGTGAACTGGAGTCCACGCGAAGTCACAAAAGGGAGTCCCACGACGCTGGAGGACAACTCAGAAGGTTGTGCACTGCAGGTTAGAGTTTCGGGGATCCAGGCTTGGCTGTGCACGAAGGAAATCCTGGAAGAGTGCACAGGAGCCGGAGCAGCTGCAAATCACGTGGTACCCAGCAATGCAGTCTTGTGTGGGGAGGCAAGTACTTACCTCCACCAAACTTGGACTGAAGAGTCACTGGACTGTGGGAGTCACTTGGACAGAGTTGATGAGTTCCAGGGACCATGCTCATCGGGCTGAGAGGGGACCCAGAGGACCAGTGATGCAGTCTTTTGGTGCCTGCGTTTGCAGGGGGAAGATTCCGTCGACCCACAGGAGATTTCTTCAGAGCTCCTGGTGCAGGGAGGAGGCAGGCTACCCCCAGAGCATGCACCACCTGGAACAGTTGAGAAAGCTGGCAGGATGGGGCAATACAAGGTTGCTAGTAGTCGTCTGGCTACTTTGTTGCAGTTTTGCAGGTGAAGAGGGAGATGCAGAGGAACTCTGGTGAGCTCTTGCATTCGTTATCTAAAGAATTCCCCAAAGCAGAGACCCTAAATAGCCAGAAAAGGAGGTTTGGCTACCAACAAATGAGGATTGGCTACCAAGACAGGGAAGAGCCTATCGGAAGGAGACTCTGACGTCACCTGCTGGCACTGGCCACTCAGAGCAGTCCAGTGTGCCCGCAGCACCTCTAATTCCAAGATGGCAGAGGTCTGGGACACACTGGAGGAGCTCTGGGCACCTCCCCTGGGAGGTGCAGGCCAGGGGAGTGGTCACTCCCCTTTCCTTTGTCCAGTTTCGCACCAGAGCAGGGCTGGGGGATCTCTGAACCGGTGTAGACTGGCTTATGCAGAGATGGGCACCATCTGTGCCCATCAAAGCATTTCCAGAGGCTGGGGGAGGCTACTCCTCCCCAGCCTTCACCTATTTCCAAAGGGAGAGGGTATAACACCCTCTCTCAGAGGAAATCCTTTGTTCTGCCTTCCTGGGCCAGGGCTGCCTGGACCCCAGGAGGGCAGAAACCTGTCTGAGGGGTTGGCAGCAGCAGCAGCAGCAGTGGAGACCCCGGAAAGGCAGTTTGGCAGTACCTGGGTACTATGCTAATGACCCGGGGGATCATGGAATTGTCATCCCCAATGCCAGAATGGCATTAGGGTGACAATTCATGATCTTAGGCATGTTACATGGCCATGTTCGGAGTTACCATTGTGACGCTATACATAGGTAGTGACCTATGTATAGTGCACATGTGTAATGCTGTCCACGCACTTACAAAGTCCGGGGAATTTGCCTTGAACGATGTGGGGGCACCTTGGCTAGTGCCAGGGTGCCCACACACTAAGTAACTTTGCACCCAACCTTCACCAGGTGAAGGTTAGACATATAGGTGACTTATAAGTTACTTAAGTGCAGTGGTAAATGGCCGTGAAATAACGTGGGTGTGTAAGAATTGTCAGAGCTTTCTATGGGTGGCAAAAGAAATGCTGCAGCCCATAGGGATCTCCTGGAACCCCAATATCCTGGGTACCTCAGTAGCATATACTAGGGAATGATATGGGTGTACCAGTATGCCAATGTGAATTGATAAATTTAGTCACTAGCCTTTTAGTGACAAATTTGGAAAGCAGAGAAAGCATAACCACTGAGGTTCTGGTTAGCAGAGCCTCAGTGAGACAGTTAGGCACCACACAGGGAACACATATAGGCCACAAACGTATGAGCACTGGGGCCCTGGCTAGCAGGGTCCCAGTGACACATAACAAACATACTGACAACATAGGGTCTTCACTATGAGCACTGGGCCCTGGCTAGCAGGATCCCAGTGAGACAGTGAAAACACCCTGACATATACTCACAAACAGGCCAAAAGTGGGGGTAACAAGGCTAGAAAGAGGCTACTTTCTCACAACAGGTGGCCTTCTTTCCCTGTGTCTCATCTTCCTGGGTTATTGGCGGAAACAGTTTAAGTCCATCAACTATCCCCTTTCTTCACATTCTGCTCTCATTGTCCCATCTAGCCTCAGCTAAAGTCTTCTCTGCCCTTTTCATTCTCCTTTCACATTTTTGCTGTCTTTGTCATATGGCCATTAAATCCCAGACTGCTAATGGCTCATACTGAGCTGGTCTCGGAGGCGGCTTTTGCACACTTAACATCCACCTTAAATTCTCTAAGATTCTTGTATTGAATGTTCCATGCTCCGGAAACGCTAAACATCCCTCCTTCTCCTTCTCTGTTAATTTGTGCCTCATCCAAAGACATGGCGCGACTCCTTTTTCCTCCAATAAAATATAAGCTGGAGTACCCTCAGGCGGTGTAGGCTCCCCTTCACTCACCATAATAGATGTATCTCTCTTCCAGGCACTTTTTAAAGCCTTGAAAAACTTCATTTTTTGCGTCTTTTATTTTGTTTAGAATCTTATCAGAAAGTGACTTTAATTCCCAGAACACTCTTCACCCACCTTTCTCAACCTATTGCCTCTCACTGACGGCTGCCAATACGTGCGCGACCTCTCTCAGCAACTGACCTATCCCAGCGCGGCACCACTGACGTCATACTTACACACACTGCAGTTGACAAAGTCCTGCGGCTTGACCCCCTCACACAAAACTAATGCAATATATTGCAAGCACCTTTAACAACAAACCCCAAATTTGTCGGTTTACTACAGGAAGGGTAACACAATCGCTTCAGAACTTTACAGAGATTTTACTTGAAGCCTCAGCCGCTACTCTCTCCTTCTCAGCTCCCGCACTCGCAAGCAGAATTCGACCTGCAAATCCTACTCTCGACTTGTCAATGGTTTGCTCTAGTGCACTTTAGAACTTTAGAACTTGCCAAATCTCCATCAAAGGTTTCATTCACACAATTTGACTCAAACTCGACTTGTCAACCACGCCCATTGACCTATTAAACGGCAAAAATTACAACATAAACCCAAGTGTCTTCTACACTTGTCAATATATTCCGGAGTCTTAGACCGCAACGGGTTCGTACATCACCAACAATGACCACATGGATAATTTTGAGCACAAAGCGCCACACTCATATGAAGTTCGCCGACTTCCCTACTCTCATACTGCGGAGTAGGGCCACTCCTACTAAAACAACATTACCTTGCCTAAATACACACAAACTTCACAAAACACCTGCAGTGTGCACAAGCTGAGCAAGCGCAAATTATACACCACACATACTAAAACGCCGAGAACATACACAATTCACTTAGGTAGGCTCCGAGATTCCGGGAAAGTCATGGGGAATTTAGAAACGCATCATACCTCCAATTTGCATTATCTCGAAAAATAATTTAAACAATAGTCCTCCGTCCTAGGGCCCGAAAGGGCCTGAACCGTCGCTCTGCTACCGAAACTGATAACGCGTCCCAGTGTGACTAATTTACTCACTTTGGGACTCGTTTTAGGCCAATTAATCTTTTGACCCTGATTGAAGACACCTTGGACGATATAGCTAATCAGTATGTCAATCAATATATCAATAATTTCATCAAAGTTCACAGTAATACGACAATTCAAACTAATCAAAGACATTTAATAGAACTCGCAAACCACCATGACCTTTCAGTCATGAATAACCACACCAGTTTAATATGATTTTTGGAAAGTTTATTCCCTATTGATTACAATTCTACTAGCAAGTTTTTAGTCTCAAAACCAAGAAACACATTAGCATAGTCACAATATGGCACTTCTGATAAGATTTCATCAAAGCAAGAATCACAAATATTAGAATATAACACAGCGTCAGCATAGGTTATCTTTAGCAGAGTGTCATCATAATGTTATTAAAAAAAGCATAGATTCAGTCATTAGTCTATTTGCGTCAGTTTAGTGAACCCTCTCAACTAACCTCGAATTAGCATTGGCATGTTGGGCTTCATGCAAACAATTTAGTAACACCAATTTGGAAAGCATCTAACTATGGTCTCTGTCAAAAGAAGTAGTTGGTACCTAGAAAGGAAAATCAATCAGACAATCACAATTTCATTGTCATATAGTTACCCTCCATATTTGGGTCAGCACTCAGGTCCAGTCTTCGTCCTCAGGAGACATCCGTTGGTTTGCCATCAGGAATACAGCATTCGGGGAAAGAAGGGGGGCACTTCCCTCATAAGGAGGTAAAGTGTAAATGGGCAATTTATAAGGCAAGAATGGTTTTAAGAACCAAACAGCAAAGTCTCTATGCAGAGTGACAAAATGTCTGGGTCATAGCAAATCGTATCAGCATCTCACCTAACTCTCTCCTATCCCTCCTGTTCTAATTTACTTCCTGATGTCAAGGGTTTTTATCCCCTTTTCGTTGTACATTCCCCTAAAATTTGGTTGGACAAGGAGTTGCTCCCCACTATCTTTAACCAATTGTCTTTACAGTAGCTCATCGAATTTGTCACCCCATAACAGTTCTCACATATTTTATTGGTCCTTATGATTGACGTCTTAAGCGGGTGGAATATCCGGTATGATTTCATAGTCTTGTGGTCCTTTGCACATCTTCGGTCAGTGGCTCCATTGTCTGTACCAGTTCAGGCGACCTTGTACCTGCTACTGGTCTACAGTGTTGCATTCAGCTAAAATGTTTTTACAAGCAAGTCGAATTTCATGAGAACGGATCTACTACAGTTACATTCAGCTTCTAGTTTGGAGAAAAAACAAGAGTTCATGTTCTTCAGCAAGTCAGCACACTGCACGTTAAAAAAACACATTTGAGAGTCAGGCAGCTAGGCCTCAACTCATGCTAACTAAAGCCTAATGATTCATTAGCAAAACTTTAGCATATACATTTTCAATATTAATGCACAATCACAATTTTAATAAACATTTCATAATTATTAGTCAGTTTCATTAGTCCCTGTATATGTTGGCGGCCACTCCCCGTGGGCACATTTCAAGCGCACGTTTTAGCACAATACATTAATACATTTTCTATGCAGCATTAATACACCTTGGTTCATAATCATTTCATGTTAATATAGATTATATAAGCTACGCTCTCTCACCACAAACAGCTGGGTACAAGAGTACTCTAGGCCTCGTTGCAAACCAGATTCTGTTGCAGCACTGCAGAGGTGCAATCTGGTGAGCTGGTGGTTGCTGGCTCTCACTGAAGAGAAGGAGAGCCACTCTTGGTGGGCCCACAAGAAGCAAATTAGGACTGGAGAGGTGACTGGACCCCTGGAGTCCTGGCTGACCCAGCTCTGAGAGGACGTTCCTCTTAAGCTTACCTAGCAGCTAATGAAAACAAAACAAAGAAGGGGCACATTAAGCGAAACTAAGTGGTAGAGAGAGGTGTAAAATTGACTAGGCCCTGTGGGCAGATGTGTCTCTTAGGAGTTGGTAGCCATAGTTTCCGGCTGCCTACCTGCTTGTGGGGAGCACTAAGGGTAACATTGTGCCTGTTTGTTAGAAATTAGGTTGTTGGTTGACTGAGGTATGTGCCCTGGTTAAGCAGCAACCACAATTCTTGTCAGGGTAAAGGACAAGCAAACCTCAAATTAACCTGTGGTCAACCTCCTGGTAGCTTGGCACAGACCAGTCAGGCTTCACTTAGAGGTAATGTGCAGGGCCAGTCCTTCTCATACAGGCAAGAGGTCAGCAGGCAAAAGGTCAGCACAGCATGACAACAGTTCTTATACAGCAGCAGTCCAGCAGAGTGGCAATCCTTGGCACAGCACAGCAGTCTTTCTTCCTGGCACAGTATCCACAAGTCCAAAAGTGTACTGAAGTGATGGTGCCTGAGGTGGGGTGGTGGCCACAAGCCCATGTAGTGAGGTGCTGAAATCGGAGCTCACAGCTATCAGGCCCCATCCAGCAGAATTCTGTTGATAAATAGTGCTGAGGGGGCACCCATAATGTAGAAGGAGTTCCCCCTTGGACCCAGTAGAGCAGAAACCACATAGGAGTGACCACATCCAGCCAGATTAATTGGATTGGCATCAGCAGCTGCTCGGTCACGCTGCCAAGAAGGTGATGGAGTAGAGTAGTCAAAAACTGTGTTGGCTCCAAGTGGCAGCGAGGGAAGTGCCTCTGTCTGTCGGCACTGTGATAGAATGACACCGCTGGTCCTGCAAGTGCAGAAAGGAGAGGATTGGCAGCACCAGATTCACATTCTGTGGCGGGATCAGCTACCACCGAGCAACACTTATACACTGATGGTCAAGCAAATGAGAGCCAGCTGGGGTGATGATCGTTGAGCCCCTTCCTGGCGCAGTGCAGGGGAGTACATTGTAGGAAAGTGGACAGCTCTGCATTCAGGCAGACTAGCAGAGGTGAGACCCGGGGTCAGCTGTATGAGCAACTGGGGCCCATGACAAATGCTGCCTGCACTACAGCCCTCTGCCTGGGAGCGTCTGTAGAAGAATGACCAGGTTTCTCTCTGGTACCTCCCTGGGTATGGGGATGTAGAACACTGACTCTGCTGCTGGCCCTGTGTGGTAAAAAAGGAGCTGGTGACCCCTGTGGGGGGGGGGGGGGATGAGCAGCCGCAGCTGGGTTGTAAAGTCCTGTCCTGAAGTTACACACTAAAGTAGATGGACCCCTTGTATGGGAATACACATAAGGGAAGCCATGTGGTTGATGGGGTGAACCCATGCCTCGGAGATCCTTCCCAGCTGGTCGATTCCCTTGCGCAACTCAGAGCTCATAACAGTGGATCAGTGTACATCAGATGACTGGCCAGTGGCGGTTGAGGGGGCAGAGCCCCCTGAATCCTCAGGAAGACCACCTGATTGGGCAGAGGGAGACTCAGAAAGAAGGGGTATTGGAAATTGGGTTTCTGGTAGACAGATATATGTACCCTGTCCAAGCAGGAACCACAATTCTAGTCAGGGGAAGTCAGATACACACCATTAATTAGCCTGTGCTCTCCCGCTGGTAGCTTGGAGCAGTGCAGACAGGCTTAAATTAGGGAGAATTTATAAAGTGTTTTTGCAACACTTAAAACAGTAAAACAGTGAAAAACATCCCACAAAAAGATACCACACTCAGTTATAAAAATAGGTCTTACTTTATTGAACAAAGCAAGACAAGAAATAACAAAAAAGCAATAAGTAGAAGTTGAGATGTGAATTTTTAAAGAATATCTGAAAATATAGTGCTTAAAAGCATAAAGAACCAACCGGGGCTTTTTGGTTGTGCTTGACCAGGAAAAATCCAAAAGTTTAGGCCGACTGCGATGGAGCACGAGTGGGGTACTGGGACCAACCTTGACCCAATGATACAGTACCTTGTTGTGCTGTTGATGGGCCCAATGCATGGAGCAGAGAAGGCGATGCATTGTTGTTGATCTTGGGGCTGGGTTGGTTCTGAACTGCGCAATATTAGATGTGCCATTGGTGGCTCCTTAGCGATAAAGGCCATGAGTCATCCTCGAGCCGCACCGCTGGTGATGTAACGTCTTTGTCCTCAGCGACAGCAGGGATGCATTGGTATCAAAGAGAGATGTGTCAGTTCCATTCAACGCATCAATGGTGATGCATAGAGTTTTGCAGAAACAGTTGAAGGACCCTCTTTCAAGGGTCCAGGACTGAATTGGCACCACTTGGCAGGGCAGGACTCACGGTTGGCAGAGACTAGAGGCTGTAGCAGGGCTGATGGAAGTCTTTGATGTCCCTCAGACTTCAGAACAGGAGGCAAGCCATCAAGCCCTTATAGTCACTTTGGCTATGGGAATCAAGAGATGCAGGTCGAGTCCTTCCTACTCCCAGGCAAGGATGGCAGCAGGCAGCAGTTCAGGCACAGCAGAGCAGGAATTCAGCAAATTTCAGCAGAGTCTAGCAGAATGACAGACCCTTAGCAGCACAGCAGTTGTTCTTCCTGGCAGAATGTCCTCAGGTCCAGAAGTGTCTTTAATGAATGGGGACAGAAGTCCACTTCTTTTACCCAGTGGTGCCTTTGAAGTGTGGGAGACTTCAAAGAGGGGCTTTTGAAATGCACATAGTCCCTGCCCTTCCTGCATTGGATTGTCACACTAGGGGGTTTATTCAGTCCTTTGAGTGGGCTCAGGACACAATCTATTCAGATGTCGGTGTCAGCTCCTCCCTCCCATCCTGCCCAGTTAACCCTCTTTCAAGGCCCAAACCTTCTTTTATAATTCTGTGAGGATGAGGGACTGCTGTGCTGCTGAAGGGATTGTCACTCTGCTGGACTCAGCTGGACTTTGCTAGCTTCCCTCTCAATAGCACCCCACCTCTGTCCCTGGGGAAGAAACCCCCTACTAGTGAAGGCTACAAGTTGATCCAGGTCCCCTTTGTTTAGCTGTGAGAGCATGACCCCCTATGCCATGCTGTGAGGCATCTGTCTGTACAATTAATTCTTAGGTGAAGTCAGGAGCCTTGACATGGGCGCTGTGCACATGGCCTCCTTCAGGGTGTCAAAGCTTTCACACATGTCTCTCTTTAGACCACCTGTCAGGGCTGCTTCTTGGAAATCAGCTGTGTCAAAGTTGCAACAATGGTGCAATACCCAACTGACAAATCTCCTGTAGTAGCTGGTGAGGTCTAAGCAGGCTCTCACCTCTCTCTGGTTCTTGGGGGTTCCCCAGCCAGAATTGTTTCAATCTTGGCCTGGAGGGGTTCACCTTGCCTCTTCCCAATTGCTGACCGAAGTAGACCACTGACCTCTGCCCTATCTGGCACTTACTGTCCCAGATAGTCTGGCCTGCACTCTGCCAAGCCTGAACCATTTCTCTGTGGTGTCTCAGGTGGTCCTCACAGCTAAAACTGAAGACCACAATGTCATCCAGATAGGTGGCACAGAAGTTCTCCTACCAATCCAGGAAATGGTTGACCATCCTCTGGAAGGTGGCAGGGGTGTTCTTAACCCGATGGGCATTACCCAGAACTGGAAGTGCCCTTCGGGAGTAGAGAAAGCAGACCTCTCCTTTCCCCCTTTGGTCAAAGCAATTTGCCAGTACCCAGAGATCAAATCAAACGGGCTGAGGATCTTGGCAGTTCCTCACTGAACGTTGAGGTCATCAGCTTTGGTGATATTGTGTGTGTGTCAGTCTTGGTGACTGCATTGAGCTCAGGGTCCTCCACACAGAATCAAAATTCTGCAGTGACACTTGGAAAGGTAGCCTTGAGGGGGCAACACTACTGGGCTGGACAAAGGGCTGCTTGAGGGTACAATAACCACTAACTCCAGTATCTTGGAGACCTTCTCAGATAGCTAGTAGATTTTATTCTTCACATGCATGCAGTCTCTATTGTCAATATCATTGATGCACCATGTAGTGAGTCCTGGGGCAAGGGAAAAGAGTGAAGCAAACTGCCCCAGCAACGGACAGCAGTCTCTGTATAGGAGAGAGGCTGATACCCTCCACTGACCTATCCATCTCTTTCACAGAAAGGAGGTCAGAGAGAGGTTCACTCTCCTCTTCCACACCATCATCTGTTACTAATACCATGGTTAATTCAGACTTCTCAAAGTGAGGCTTTTGATGACTGAAATGTGGGACCCTTAAAGGATTTCTGGGAGTCTTGAGGTCCACCAAGTAGGTGTCATCACTCTGGCACTCCTTGACCTCAGTAGGCCCAAAACAACAGACTTATAGGGCCCTGGGCTCCACGGGCTCCATAACTCACAATTTTTGGCAAGGCTGAAATTCAATCAGAGTGGTATTCTGGTCACTATGATGTTACATACCCCCCTGGCTGGCCTGTAGATTTCCATACTCTTACTCCAGAAGCACTTCATCTGGTTACAGAATGTCACCATGAGGCCGACCACATCCTGGGTGACCTCTCCAGGAGTTTGCTCCTATCCCTCCCTCACCAGACTGATAGGTCTTCTCACAGGGTGCCTGTACAGAAATGGAAAGGGGCTAAAGCCAACCCCCTCCTGCTGGACTTTGCTGAAAAAGAATAAAATACATGGCAGTAGTATGTCCCATCTCTACCTCATGGGGCCCATCAGGCCTTTTAGGGTACTGTTGAACCTTTCAACAACCCCATTGGTTTGATATTGGTAAAGAGGGGAGAACTTGTAGGATACCCTTCACTCCTTCCACATGGCCTTTATATACCGTGACATTAAGCTGGTACCCCAGACTGACACACCTCCTTGGGGAACCGCACAGAGGTAAAGATTCCCATGGGTGCCCTGGCCATTTCAGGTGCTGTCACTGTCCTCAGAAGGATCGCCTCTGGGTACCTGGTGGCATTGTGCCCCAAGACTAGGATGAACCTGTTCCCAATGGTTGTCTTGGGATCCAGAGGACCAATAATTTTGATGTCCACTCTCTCAAAGGGGGTGGTAATGAAAGAAAATGTTTTCAGGGGAGCTTCCCTTCTGACTTACCACTGGCCTGTAAAGTAGGACATGACCTGCAGAACATATCTGAGGCCCTCCACATTTGAGCCTAGTAAAAGTGGGCAACACACCTGTCAAAGGTCTTCTTCTGCCCCAAATGACTTGCGGTGGTACACCATGACTCAGCTCCAATAAGAAGGTCATGTAGCATTGGGGGACCACCAACAGAAGGGTTACACCAGGCTCGGGAACCTTAGGACACTATACAAGAGACCATTCTCCCAGTAAATAAGCTGATCGCCAGAGGTATTGCCAGCTACCCGCCGATCAGTCTGCTACCATAGACCAACAAGTGTAGGGCATTCCCTCTGTGCCTTACAGAACTCCTCCCTGGTGGGAGCCCCTCCCTTCTGCCATTTGGTCAACTCAGGTTGGTTTCCCAGGGTAGCAACCTTCTCCCCTGTAGGGTCTGGGGTATCCCCCTTAGGTCAGCCTGCTTGCAGACTGAGGGACTTTCCAGTGCCCCTTGTCCTTCTTTTTTGCAGGTTCCTGGGCCATTCCTCCAAGCTCCAGGCTCTCCTGGCTACCTTCTTGAGCTGCTATGGACCATCTGGTCAGACACACCTATTCAGGCAACCCTAACATCTCCAAGTGCAACCTCAACTCCACCTCCTTCTAGATTGTGTGATCCAGGTCATTGCCAAGATGACAACCCACAGGCATGGGTGGACTCACAACTGCACTCAAGGAACCTGAGACTACCCCCACACAGACCAGGGCCATGGATAGTGACTCTCATAGTTGTCAGCAACTTAGTTGAATGTATTAGGGTCTATGGTGGACATTTTGACATTGTTGGTGACTGTTAAAGTGGAGGTAACACCGCCAACAGCCTGTCGGTAATTAACACCAACTTATGACCATGGCAGTGATAACTCCCACAGACAGCCAATGTACCACACCAACCACAAGAGTGTTAACACTACTGACCACGGCAGTAGCCATCAACAGCCAGGCAGAAGACAAGATACCCCCTACCATTTTGAAAAATAGCAAACTGCCACGATTTCTGGGGCAGTACCAACACCATCAAAAGCCTGGCAGAAACAGAACACAGAAGACGAAAGACTCACCATCAGAAACACAGAGAAGACCATTGTTGCCATGGAACCGGAACTTCAAGTCTTCCCAATGCTCTTCTATGCCATGCTCCATCTAGAACACAGACGCCGACGAAGACGACAATGGTGAGTGCAGCCGCCTAGCACACAAGGGAGGATAAGGAGAGTGACACACATGCACAACACACACCATTCACACACACACCATACATACAACCAGCTGCAGAGGAAAACCAGTCTCACAGGACACACATCATAATAATGCAAGGACAACATTTATCCAGAACTGAAAGTGTAATTTGATGCTAACAGCCATCATATTGTCCATGAGACAAGAAATACATGTCACTGTTCAAAAAGGGACAATGTCCAGTCCAAAGTACAAAAGGCCCACATGGACACAGGGCACAGTCCAAGGCCCAACTCGTTCCCTGACTTAATCTGCACTACACTGTGCAGGGGCATCATGCTGGAAATGGCCAGGGACCCCAGGGGGAAGGTGGTTGGGGGCACCTCAGCTGAAGTGGGAAACTAGCTCACTGGTTATGGAGGTGGCTCCATGCCCATTTCTCTTTGCTGGGGAGTGTAAGATCACAGTCTCTGAGGTGGGGAACTTTCCCACTGGTTCTGGAGGGGGCTCCATGCCCATTTCACTTTGCTGGGGAGTGCAAGGCCACAGTCTTTGAGGTGAGGAACTTGCCCACTGGTTCTGGAGGGGGCTCCTTGCCCATTTCACTTTGCTGGGGGGTTGCAGGGTCACAGTCTCTGAGGTGGGGAACTTGCCCATCAGTTCTGGAGGGGGCTCCATGCCCATTTCTCTTTGCTGGGGAGTGCAAGGTCACAGTCTCTGAGGTGGGGAACTTGCCCACTGGTTCTGGAGCTGGCTCCTTGTACCCTGGAGGGTGGCCTACATGCAATCTGTTGGAGTTGAGGGCTAGCGTGTCCCAGCTGGAGGTGAGGGCTGCTGTGTCCCAGCTGGAGATGAAGGCTGCTGTGTCCCAGCTGGAGGTGAGGGCTGCTGTGTCCCAACTGGAGATGACGGATCCTTGCCCACTGCTGTTGGAGGGGAATCCCTGCTAGCCTCTGCTGGAGGTGATGGCTCCTTGTCCACTGCTGTTGGAGGGGGTCTTTTGCCTCTCTTAGTTAGTGGAGTGGGAACCTTCCTTTTCATGGATGGTCGAGTGGGATCCTTCCCTCTCTTGGGTGGTGGAGTGGGATTTTTCCCTCTCTTGGGTGGTAGAGTGGGATCCTTCCCCCTCTTGGGTGGTGGATTGGGATTCTTTCCTCTCTTGCCTTCACAATTAGGAGGTGCCTCCACTGTCCCCGTGGGCTGTTTGGCTGCGGTGCAGTGCTGGGTCATTGTGACCCTGCTCTTACGGGGAGGATGGGGGGGGGTGGAGGGGGAAGGAGGAGGTCAAGTTGGGCAAGTAAAAGCTTCTTAGGGATGGTGGGGATGGATGAGGGAGGAGGGACGGGAATGGAGATTGAGTGAGTGGCTGTTGGCGGTGTATGTCTGTTGGACTTGGGTGCAGGTGCATGGGCAGTGTGCTGATGTGAGGTGGATGTCTGTTGGGTGTCTGAGTGCATGCGTTTGTGTCTCTTAGGAGGTGGGGCAGACAGGTTGGGAGAGGACACAGGGGACACGTGGATGGATGTTGTGGAGGAGTCTGCACGTGAGATGTGTGTGCTGCTTGGTGTGGTGATGGTGGTGGTGGCTGTTGATGCAGTGCATGCAGGGGTGAGTGTGGATGTGACAGTGAAGGAGGAGAAGGAGGAGGGGGAGACAGAGGAGGCAGTGGATGTTGTTGTGTGTGCAACTGTCTGTTGTTTGTGTGAGTGCTTGCAGCCTGAACTGTGCTGCCTGTGGTCGTCTGTGCCACTCTTGTGTCATGTTTTGTATGCATGCTTGTTTGTATGTGTGCTTGGGATGGGTTGGGGTTGAGGAGATTGGGACTAGGAAGTGGTAGTTGGAGGGGGGATGGTAGGAACAGGGACAATGGCTGTCAGAAGAGAGGAGGCCAAAACCTGGAACGATCTTTGTTCAGATGCCAATACACTGTGAATGCCCTCCAGGAATGCATTGCAATACTGCATCTGGGATGCCAGCACCTGGATGACATTCACAATAGTTGACTGCCCTACAGAGATATATCTCAGAAGGTCAATAGTCTCCTCAGTCAGGGCTGCAGGGCTCACTGGGCAGGACCTGAGGTGCCTGGGGTGAAGGAGATGCCTACCCTCCTGGTTGAGCGGGTACAGGAACTCGATGAGGGGCTACTGGGAGGGCAGTGCTGGTACAGGCGTGGCGTCTGTACCTGTAGCTGGGGTGGTCCCAGAGGTGTCCCACACCTCCTGGGAGCTTCCATCAGAGGAGGAATCTGAGTCAGTGTTGTCCCCTCCTGTCTTCCCCGTGGTGCTGCCCTCATCCTCCATCCTACTGGTCCCCTCGGCAACAGTGGACTCTGCCTTCTGGGTCCTGTGGGAGGCAGCTCCTTCTGCCACCCGTACCCCTGCTCCTCCACCAGATGATGCTAATGCACACATGGACAGGATGACAGAAGAAAAAAGTGGGGAAGAGAGAAAGGGAGCACTGGGGAAGTTGCACACAGACCACCACTGATGGCATACACATTACCGTCACACACAGGGATCAGGATTGAGCACCATGCATTGCACTGGCATTCCATTGGTAGGTACCACAGCAAGATGTGAGGCAGCCCCCACCAACTGCACCCCTCCTGGGAGTCACTAAGCGTTGTCTGACATGGAATGCGACCTAGGTTACCAGATTTAGCAATTCAACAATTACCCTTGAGCTGGATCACGCTGCGATCTCTGACCTGGCATTAAGGAGCACCCACTATCTGACATCCACCACCAGGATCCTATGCCACCTACCAATCATAGTTGTAACGCACACTGTACTCACCCCCTTGTGGCTGCTGTAATGCCCTCAAGCACCCATACAGCTTTGGCTAGGTCACTGCCAGTATGTGGGCCATCAGGGGGCTCAGGTTTCAACGGGCACCCCACCCTCGTTGGGAGGCCATCCCCAGTTGGGCCTCTGCGGTCTTCCGGGCCAAGCGTCTCAGGTCCCCACCTCTTCCTACAGTGGGTGCTCTGCCTGCTGTAGACCCCTGGGTCCACACGTCCTTGGCGAAGGCACGCCACAATCCCTTCTGATTGGCGCTGACCTGCAGAGAAAACACAGACAAGAGGAGACAATTACACATACAATCCAGTCTGTCACACATATGGCCCACAAATCCCCTTCCATCCCCATTGGCACGCACATCACCCAGCGCCCACAAGGCACACTACCACCAGACATACGACCCCCCCAAATGACACAATGCTTGCACACACATCTCCATGTAACCTTGTCACATGCATTCGGCCCAAGTTGTACTCACCTGTTGGTCCGGAGGCCCATACTGCTGCTCATACTGGTGTAGGAACTCATCCATCAAACACTTCAACTCCTCCGAAGTGAAAGCAGGGGCCCTTTCCCCAGTCACAGGGGCCATGGCAGGATTCAGACACAGCTCACAGAAGCACACACAGTGTAGGTGTTTTCCTATTGAAAGTCAGGAATTAAGTGAGGTTATAGACAGAAAATGGCAGTCACGTCCACGGTGGTGTACACCCTCACTGCCGCCGGTGATCCCCATTTGCCACTGTACTCCATAGAGCCCCATGTAATCCAATGAGGAACAGCATGGCGGTGCAAGACCGCCTTCTGCCATGATGTGCAATGCCCGCGGAGCTACCTCAATTCCATATGTCGCTACATACAGGACAGGCGGTCACCATGTTATGGTGGTGGACAATTTTCAGATAATTGAGAACTGCATCATTTTTTAAATAATTTGCACATACATTCCAATTCCCATTGTCCCATCATGTTACTGCTCTACTGTATGTACACCGAGGTGGTGGTTCTATTGCTCAAATTGTGATATCCTACTCACTCTTGTGTCCCTTAAATATCTACCACTGCGGAGGAATCGGAGGAGGAGACAAGACCCTGTGTAGACCCCTTGTGGAGTTGGCTACACTGGAGGACAGGCACATAGTACTGACCTATAGACTGGACATGGCCACTATCAGAGAGCTGTGTGCTCAATTATAGCCTGATCTGATATCAGCTGTCCATAATCCCACTCGGATCGCCCCTCTAGTGCAGGTTGTATCAGTGATCCATTTCCTGGAAACTGCTTCTTTCCAAGTGACAGTTGGCTTGGCAGCAGTAATGTCACAAGCCAATGTTCTCAATCGTGCTGGCAAGGGTTTTGTCTGACCTGGTGAAACACATGAGCAGCTACATTGCTTTCCCCCAGGTGGATGATTTGGCCAGTGTGAAGGCAGGATTCAATGCAATGGGACATATACCCAATATTATTGGGGAGATTGACGGTACAAATGTTGCATTTGTCCCCCACCCACCAGAATGAACAGGTGTTCAGGAATCGGAAGAGTTTCCACTCACTCAATGTGCAAATCGGGTGCCTGGCTGACCAGTACATCTCTCACATCACTACCAAGTATCCTGGGTCGGTGCATGAGGCCTTCGTCCTGAGGAATAGCAGCATCCCAAATCTGATGGCACATCTACAGAGGCATAGGGTGTGGCTAATTAGTTAGCCTTACTTCCCACCCAATGTATGTCAGTGTATGCCTTCTGGTGTTAACCCCATACCATTGTGTAAGGCTAATGTTTGCCCCTCTATACTTGCAGGTGACTCTGGCTACCCAAACCTATCATGGATCCTGACCTCTGTGAGGAATGCAGTGACAGGGGCTGAGAATCGTTATAATGATGCACTTGGGCGAACCAGGAGAATTAGTGAAAGGACCATCGGCCTCCTGAAGGGCAGATTCATGTGCCTCCTTCTAACAGTTGGATCCCTGTGCTACTCACCCAAGAAGGTCTGCCAGATAGTAGTGGCATGCTGCATGTTGCACAACCTGGCCCTATGATGACATGTGCCTTATCTGCAGGAAGAGGAGACTGAAAATGCCACTTTGGCAGCATTGGACCCTGAGGGCAGTAAGGATGAGGAGGCAGAGGATGTGGACAACAGAATATCAGTTATACATCAATACTTCCAATGACACACAGGTGAGACAGTCGAACTGACCATTCCTCTGATTATTGATGTTTTCTGTGTGGCTGTAGCAGGATGGCATTCACTTCCTTTGTATCTATACTTACTGCAACTGTGGCTTCTCATTTTGCAGATGTTGGTGATAGGACAATAGTGTACTGGTGTGATGTCTACAGACAGATACATGTCTTAAAATGTATGCTATCATAGTGTTTAGATCATTTGCACATAATGTGACTGTTTCCATATATGCACATTTTCCTTACATAAAACACTTTACCTTTGACAGAAAAGTACAATGGAATGGGGTGATGGCTGAGGAAAATCCAGGATATTGTTCCAGTCTGTTTGTAGCACAGGTGCAGTGTCCAAGGGGCCATAGGAATTGGAGCAAAGGCTGTTCAAAGTGGACAAGGTGACAAGGTGGGACACAAGGGGGACATTCAGGAGTGCCTCATTTCCTGCAGTGGTCATGGTCTTGGCAAGTGTCTCTGGCTTCTGTCTGGTTCGCAGGAAACGTTTGTGGGCTGGTTCACCTTCTGCAAGTGGAGGGGTGCTGGTGGCCTGTGGGTCCTGTGGCAGCGCCTCCTGCCCACTAGCTGCAGTGGAAGTGGTAGACTTCTCAGTAGACTGGCAAGTGGCAGGGGCCTGCTGCTGTGCTGTCCATTCCCTCATGATGTTGGCCATATCTGCCAGCAACCCTGCTACAGAGACCATGGTGGTGTTGAGGGCCTACAAATCCTCCCTAATCATCTGATGATGTACCTCCTGCAGCCACTTGTTCTCCTGTATGTTGGTAAAGATCTGGCCCATCCTGTCCTGGGATTCTTGGTAAGCCCCCAGGACATTAGTGAGTGCCTCCTGGAGACTCGGTTCCATGTGCCTGTCCTCCACCTGGTGCACAGCGGCCCTCCCAGTGTCCCTGTTCCCCTGTGCCTGTGTCCCCTAAACGGTGTGCCCACTGCCACTGACCCCCGGTCCCTGATTGTCTTGGGGGTGAGGTGTGGACTGGGGTCCCTGTACAGGTAGGCACACTGCTGATTGACGTGTCCTGGGGACAGAGTTGTGGAAACAAAAAACAAAACAGTGGAGCACACTCAATAGTCAATATGTCTATACTTTGAAAACAGATAATATCTAATAGATCAATTTAAGAAATCACAATAGGTTACACAATAGTGCCATTTCCCAAACAGTGTTGGTGGACATAGTCAAACAAAAAAACAATATAGAAAAAACAATACTATCCACAAACAATATTATTCACAAAATAGATGATTTTAATACATAGAGAAAAATATATGTTTTTTATCCACATAACTATAAACATAAAAACGATAAACATATAAATACAAAGTCGAAATCCATCAGCCAACACGTGTTTCGTTCACACCGGACTTCTTCAAGGCTGAGAGAATCACAACAAACAACACCCCATTATAATGCATATATATACATAATTTTATACAAAAAAAGGAGAAGAAAAAAAGAGTTTTTTATATTACGTTTTTCTTTTTTCTTTCCTTTTCCTAAATAAAAAAAAATAATTATCAAGAAAAGTAGAAAAGTCACCACACCAACACTGTGCATATAGTGTAACAATGTATTAAATAAAAAATAGCAACAGCGAAAAGCCACCACCACCTATCCTATTGTGTTAAAGTATTATTTGCTGTCAGAGAGAGTTATGTACAACACTCCACATATCTTCAATTATCAAAATGCAAAGGCCACAGAGGCCCCAAGGATGCTTTTTAATGCAGCATGCAAGCCCAAGTCATGTAGATTTTTGTGTCCAAAGTAACCTCACATTCTACCATGGTGAAAAAATAATTTCTGATAAGTCTATACCCTTAGTCACTTAATCGCCAGTTACACCCATTTCTCGCTTTGAAGCTATCATAAACCACAAAATGGAAAGAGTGAGACCCCATAAGTCTCCTCTTATTGGCAAAATATTTTTCATAAGGAAAAATTACAGATTGAAATTACACCCCTACTGACCTGCTTGCAACCAAAGTTAACCACCTCTTAAGTTCTTCAATTTAGATCTCAATATTGCGTGTCACCACTTCCTTTCATATGTCCTAGAACAACCTAAAAAACAACAAACAAGTGGAATGTTCCTTTTATCCTTTCTTCAAAACCCCAGTTTATATCGTTAACATGAAACCACAATTCACCCATACGAAATGTTTTTAATTAGTATCCACATGTTTCCTAGGAGCCGGAAAATTATCAAAACAAGGCTCCATTCAAACATGCCCAATACAATGAGCAATTGATCAAATCTTCAATGTTGCCTTACCTTCTAGTCCATTTTGCAATCTCCCTATTGTATCCACGTCGTATTAGCCCTCCATAAGGCCTCCAGACCTTCTTATAGTAGAAGCGAGCCTCACACGAGCGTTTTTAAATGCCGCGTTTGTGTTCATAGGAAATAGCTGACATAGAAAATGGACTCTTGCCCGTCGCGTTTAGCCACGGTGGCCATTTTGAGACAGTACCTGTTATAACGAAACACTTATAGCTAGCACACAGACCACAATGTATCGATAATCTCATGTCCAAACTTATTATAAGGGCAACACACCCAAACATATGTATAAAACAACTCTTTTTAACCGAAGTTGAGAATAATAAAAACGCTTCTCACACGAACATTTTTAGATGACGCTAAGGAGAAATTTAAACACACGTCATAAACAACACAGCAGTCATTAATATGTTCACATAACCAAAGCGGCCATCTTTAAGTGGTGATTTTATAGCACAGCCCTTCCAATTAACACGCTAAACTGATTCCTAAGTAACGAGCCATATAAGCAAAATATCATTCTATTCATCCATGAATCACCATTGTCAACAACTTGACCACATCTTTCCACGATATCCTCAGTGTATCAGTATGGCTCAATTCTTATTGATAAGAGGGATAATCATCCCCATTCATCCTACCCTGTTCTGCTTTCCTACTTATCTCGTAATCAGTGCTTACAGAACATATCAAGAATGCACTTCTGAGTTCAAAGAAGACTTTTTTTGTAGTTAATTCTTCTAAAACCACAAGTTCGTGAGAGACGAATTAATAGATTTCAAGCACAATTTCAATGAATTTGCAATATACACAGCAGGTTATATATATAAGATATTGAATGCAAAGCAAAACAAATACTTCACTGTGTGAGAAACTATTTACAGCTTCATCTTTCCAGGGTCTGCAAGTTAATGACTCCAGTCAACTGCGAGAAAGAGATAATCTACCCACACGGGATACTGGCAACTGGCGGCAAGTTCCAGTCCGAAGTCAGGCAGATTCGAATCTCATCCTCTGAAGCCTGTGAGCCACCCTCAGAAAAGCGTTCCCCCTCCTCTCAGACCCGGGAAAACTACGCAAGCCTTTGGAGATTGGCCAGATCTCCTAGACTGCGCCTCCTCCCAAGCCTGAGCAGGATGGTAAACACCACATGTACTCTCTCTTATCAGGTCTAGTCTAGTGTGAGAAGAAAACAGCTTGGTTCATCTTGTGCAAAAACACAGCTTGGAAAAATACAGCTTGGATTCTCAACTGCAATGTCTAACTCCACGTTAAAGGCAACAAGCAGCTAACCTAAATATCAAATGCAATGTCTAATGTCATGTCAAAGCCAATAGGCAGCTAAGCTGAATACAAAATGCAATGTCTAATATCATGTCAAAGCCAATAGGCAGCTGAGCTGAATACAGAATGCAATGTCTAATATCATGTCAAAGCCAATAGGCAGCTAAGCTGAATACAAAATGCAATGTCAAATATCATGTCAAAGCCAATAGGCAGCTAAACTGAATACAGCATGTCAAAGCCAATAGGCAGAATACAGAATGTAATGGCTAATGCAATGTCAAAGCCAATAGGCGGCTAAATTGAATACAGAAAGTAATGGCTAATGCCATATCAAAGCCAATAGGCGGCTAGGCTGAACAAAACATATAGGCGGTCATTCTGACCCTGGCGGTAAATACCGCCAGGGCGGAGGTTGGCGGTAGCACCGCCAACAGGCTGGCGGTGCTCCGCCGGGCATTCTGACCGCGGCGGTACAGCCGCGGCCAGAAGCGGAAAGCCGGCGGTGTACCGCCGACCTTCCGCTGCCCATGGGAATCCGCCATGGGGATTCTGACACCCCATACCGCCATCCTGTTCCTGGCGGTTCGCCCGCCAGGAACAGGATGGCGGTATGGGGTGTCGTGGGGCCCTTGGGGGCCCCACCAAGAATTTCAGTGTCTGCTTTGCAGACACTGAAATTCGCGACGGGTGCAACTGCACCCGTCGCACCTTTCCACTCCGCCGGCTCCATTCTGAGCCGGCTTCCTCGTGGGAAGGGTGTTTCCCGCTGGGCTGGCGGGCGGACTTTTGGCGGTCGCCCGCCAGCCCAGTGGGAAACCCAGAATGACCGCCGCGGTCTTTTGACCGCGGTACGGTCTTCTGGCGGTTCCCGCTTGGCGGGCGGCTACTGCCGCCCGCTAAGCTTAGAATCAGGGCCATAATGTGCTACTGGTGAACATTGAGCAACTAATATGCGCAGTGGTGAAACACAAAGTCATTGGTCAAACTCCAATAATATCATCACATACCCCCAACAATCCTATATTTTGGTGACAACACAATCAATGCCACAAATACATGTAGAGACATATTAGAAGTGCGACATGCAGAGAAAAGGGTGGAAAAGTCTCTTCAAAGTGCGAAGGGTTAGAATAAATCATATGTGTCCCAGGAATGCAATTTGTCATTATTATACATATTCATCTTGTCAGGGTACGTCAAGCAGATACAGACCGAGTTAGCACATATTAAAGAAAATGGTACAGTTCATCATCCAAATTCATTCCCATTTCGATTGCTCTTAATTTAATAATCCATTTTACTTCATTTCTTTGCAGATCCAGTGTTCTATTACCACCCCTAGGATAGGTCGGAATGTGATTTATACCCATGTATTTAACTAGTGGGACCTCAATTCCTGGATGTTTTTCATTATTATGTCACACTATCGGGGATGCTATGTCATAATTTCTTAAAGCTCTGATATGCTCCTGAATTCGTTCATTAAGGGCCTGATGGTACTACCTACATATATTTGGCCACATATGCATTCCAATATATATACCACAAATTTTGTGTTGCAGTTAATAAACGTAGAGATTTTATGTTTATCACTACCATTATAACTGAATTCAGAAGTCTTATGCAGTGCCATATCACACATATTACAAAAGCCCGTAATTTTATTGGAAAGCCATGTTGCTTTACATTCCATTATGGATGGTAAAAAACTCTTGCAAACTTCATTTCTAATGGTTTTACCTCTTTTGTGGATCATTCTTGGCCTCTTAGGGAGCAGAGCAGCAAGGGTATTGTCTGTCTGTAATACGTTCCAATGCTTGCATAAAATACGATATATGTTGTGACTATTCTGACTATAGGCGTACAAAAATTTGCTGCTCCATATGACGAGCTATCTCGCGTTTTGGTATTGTGGCCCAATAAGGTAGTTCTGCAGACTCGATTGATCTTTTTTCTTGCTGTCTTGATGATATGTTTAGATTAACCTCACTGTAAGAACCTATCTTCCAATTTATTTAGTTCTATATTGCGTACATTGGGATCACCAATTTCTTTTCAACCTAGTAATTTCCCCAAACGGGATAGCTGAGATTTGACTTTTAGGGTGAGCACTTTCAGCATGTAATACCGAATTACAGGCTGTTGGTTTGCGATACACTTTCGTGCAGATCTTATTGTCCACAATAGATATATCCAAATCCAGAAAGAAAACATTGTTCTTACTATATTCATACGTCATCTGTATGTTGAAAATGTTACAATTGACATAATTATAGAATTCCACTAACAGTTGTTCAGATCCAGTCCAAATCATTAAAACATCATCAATATATCTTCCCCAAAAGAAAATATTGTCAGTAAGGACAGAAGGACCCTTCTTCCAAACATGTATTGCCTCAAAGAAACCCATATACAAATTTGCATATGATGGAGAAAACCGTGAGCCCATGGCTACTCCTTGTGCTTGTTTGAACCATTGCCCTTCATGTATAAATACATTATTTTCCAATGTAAACTCAATCATGCACAATATAATTTCAGTATGTTCCATATGGGATGCAGATCTTCCAGACAAAAAATGTTGCACTGCCTGCAAACCCTTATCTTTGGGGATACATGTGTATAAAGAGGATACATCCAAAGTGACCAACATCATGTCTGAGGTTGTGGAAACGTTGGGTGGGTGCTGTGGTGTTGGATACTGATGGGGGAGGCTCTATGTTGGACTGTGAGTGGGCTGGGGTGGCCAACTGACCAGTGATCCCTGATGGGCAAGGTAGTTCATCCAGAGCCTTAAGTCCAGAGTTACTGTCATCACTGGAGGAATCTTCTGTTGGGGGACTGAATAGTTGTGGCACCTTCTCACCGTGGAGATTGCTGGGGCACCTGTGGGGATGTAAGTGATGTATTATACTTCATGTCTGTGACATATTGTACATCCCTTGCTTCCCCTCTATATTTGTTGTTGCCCTGCTAACTTTGTTTGTGTATGGTGATGTATTGAGGGATTGTTAGTTCTCCATGCTGTGCATGCTTTGGTGATGGGTGTCCATGTAGGGCTGGGAGGGCTGTCCATACATTGGTATAGCATGCAGGGCTTGGCATTGGGGTTAGTCAGATGTGTATGTACAGTGTGTGGGATAGAGTGGAGTGATGGGAGTCAGGGTGAGGTGGTGAGATGCCATGCAGGTATGGGGGGTGATAAGTAGTAAATGTCAGTTTACCAGTGTCCAGTCCTCCGGCTACTCCAGTGAGTCCACAAGGATGCAGTATTGCCAAGACTTGCTCCTCCCATGCTGTGAGCTGTAGGGGAGGAGGTGGGAATCCACCACCAGTCCTCTGGATGCGAGATGGTGCCTTGCTGCCACGGAACGTACCTTCCCCCATAGGTCGTTCCACCTCTTCCTGATGTCATCCCTTGTTCTTGGATGCTGTCCCACGGCATTCACCCTGTCCATGATTCTCCGCCATAGCTCCATCTTCCTGGCAATAGATATTTGCTATACCTGTGCTCTAGACAGCTGTGGCTCTACTCTTGCTATTTCCTCTACCATGACCTGAAATGCCTCATCTGGGAAAGAGGGGTGCTTTAGTGGGGACATGGATGTTGTGAGGTGTGTGGTGTGTGTTGTGCAGAGGGTGTTAAGTGATGTGGTGGGGTGTGTGATGGATGGATGGGTGTTTGTGGTGTATGTGTGTAGTTGTCTCAGTTATCTTCATGTTATTCTTGTGGCGCTTATTGTTATTCGTAAAGGGTGGTGTGTAATATGGGTGTGTGTTTTATAGTGCTATGGGTAGGTGGGTGGGGTGTGTGTATCAGAGTCAGGTATGTGTTTCTGGTATTGGCCAATGTTGTGTTGGTTTGTATTTGGCTGGCCATTCTGAGCGCGCCAGTGTGTACCGCCAATGGTTTACCACCATTGAATGTCCGCCGTGGTGATTCAAGAGTTATAATGTGGTGGGCGTTGTTTTGTTGGCTTAGTGGTATGGGTGTTCATACTTACACTTTACCACTGACCTTTGGCTGGTGGATTTGTGTATGTGGCAGTATTCTGTTGGTTTTGTATTTGTGTGTCATAATATGGCGAACGGATATTCACCACCACGGCGGTAATCAGCATTTACTGCCAATGTAATAACGAGGGCCTATATTCTTTGAGGTTACCAGATGACATCTGACAGTTGCTATGCTGGCTGTAGCGTCTCTCAGAGCCTCCGTCCTATGCCAATTAATAGTGACCTACTACCTGTACTTCCTAGTATTACTAGGCATGTGAGTTCTCTGCACCTTCTCTCCACCCATCAATAACTCAGGGACACTAGGGTAACCTTTACTCTATCCCCCACACTATCTGGGAAAATCTCCTTCCCAAGGGCTACACAAGCCAACCCCAGTGACTACCTACAGATGGGGGGCAGTGCCTGCTTGGGACTCTTGGCATTTGCCTTGAATTGTTCTTCCTGTTGCCACTCATAGCACTTGGGAGGTGCCTTCACTGAAGACTGAGGGCCATATTTACAAGTGGCTTGCACCGCCACTTCATAACTTTTGTGACAAACTGATGGCGCAGGCTGCAGGCTCATATCTACAAGGCCACACAAAGCCATTTTGCATAGCTTTTCATGGCCTTGTAGACATGGAGTAAGGCAAGTCACTGCAATGCATTACTCTGAGTCAAAAAAGGATTCTATGGGTGTTGCAGTGGGTGTTCCCATTCAACACCCATGGATTTTGACACATCCCAAGATTTGTAAAGCTGTGAATGCGTCAAAAGCCTACGCCTCCCAAGAGAAGCAGAAGGGAGGCGCAACAAGGAGGAACACTTTTATTTCTCATTGTTTTTTCTTTTTCTATGTGTGCTGCAATCTGCACCTCTCATGATTGTTTTGTGCAGGAAGGTGTCCCTTCCTGCACCAACACAATCATCCCGCAATGCAGACACCCTTGTGTTGGCGCATGGCATCCCATTTGCACCAGCGCAAGGGAAAAGGACAGGAATGCTCTGTATTTCTTGTAGGGATGGGACATTCCTGCCCTTTTCTTTTGACGCAGGGCAGCACGACAAGGATGCTTGCTGTGCTGCCCTGCGCCAAAAAGTAGTAATATTCCATTTACTGTCAGGGAATCATCTCTTCTTTTTCTCAGTTGAAGGTTTGGAGTCATGGAGCTAGCTTGTGGCCCTTTAAAGAAATTGTTGTTTTTACGTTTGACACCCCCCCTCTCCCTTAAATCTGATGGGACCTTGCCCACCTGTGTGGTGATCCATCCATATACCTTCTTATGGAGCATGATGCTGACCCAGCAGTTCACCTCTTTAGCAAGCTTCTTGGGGTCAGAGAGCATACTGTCAATCAGGTGTTTGCACAGATCTGCAAAGCAAAGACTGAACATCTGTTCCTTTGCAATCAAACTGTACAACCTCTGATAATCATTTTCTTTACTGACCTTCATCTAACCATCAAGTGTCTTGTAAAATGAATCCACACCATTCACCCAGGTGTGTTCTGCCAACTTGTGAATGTCTGTCTGTACTTCTCCGGGGCCAGACCACGCTTCCTGACAAGGGCTCCCTGCATGTGGGGGTACCTAATCCTGTTTATCTTCTCTAACACCAGTAGGGTGTACTTTGATTCAATAGGGATAATTCTCCACAGATTAGCCCACCAATACTCTTTAGGATCTTGTGCATCTGTAAGTCAATCTCATAAGCCTCAAATCACTTGTCAATGTTGTTTCCCAAAACAAAGTCATGCACCAGACCTCTAGGAATATTGACTCTCTTATCTCCAGAGGGCACTGTAGGTGCACTGCCACCCATGCTGCTGGGCTCCACCTGCTTAGCTCTGAGGTCCAGCTCTCTGAGACTTAGCTCATGGGCCATTCTCCTTTCCTCCATGGCTAGTTTTCTGTCCACCAAGGCTCTCTCAGCCTTTTCCAGTCCTGTGCAGCCTCAATGACTAGTTTATTTTCTTCCGTTCTTGGATTGACCTCATCCAGGATGAATTCCCTGACCTCCCTCCTCTCAGCCAGCTTCTCTGGAGAAAGCTGAGGGAGGAGACACTGCTCCATCCACTCAGGGGAAAGGTTTCCCCCCTCAACTGCAGGTTGGATCTCATAGAGGCCATCTCCTTGTTCATCCATCACATCATCCCCTTCTGTGGTTTCAACTACTGACTGATAAGCTTCTGCCCAGGCCCTCATGGTCTTTTGCAACTCACTCTTCTTGGGGTTGTTTTTTTTCTTCAGGAAATCTCCTCTCATTGCAGAACTCCTTTATCTGGGCCACAGTGTAAGCATCCATGTTGGCCATCTTGAATTTAATTCTCGCAGGTGTGGTTTCAGGGGAGGAATTTGAAAAAAAGAAAAAGCAGCCAATCAAGAAAATTTGAAAATTCTAATTGGTGTTAAAAATCAATGTAACCAGAGATATTGAGATTTTTAGAGTGAATAGCAGCAAAATACGTAAAGTGAGAACTGTGGATAATCTGGTCACACTAGACAGAGGCAAAGTCACAAGTTCAGGCTGACCAAGATGGAGTGCGGGTCAGCTACAGGGATGCACTTAGACCCACTAATCATACCGGCATATTTACAAGAAAGAGGCACATCAGCTTTGATGCTCCAATTTTCTGGTGCCCCCCATAAAGTCTCCATGGTAGTGCACCATTGTGCACATTAGCACAGTAGCATCAAACTTTTTGATGCTATTGTGAGAGATTGGTCCACTAGCGCCAAAACATTATGGTGCTAGTCCAGCAATGGATGGGGAGGGCCATAGAAAACAATGGGAGCATCATTTTAAAATGATGGTGCTAGTCCAGCAATGCGTGGGGAGGCCCATTGGACACAATGGGAGTGTCACATTAAAAATTATAGGAAAAATGAAGGAAAAAATGATGCAGTGAAATCTCATAAATTAGGGGGGAATGCCCCCCCTTGCATATATTATGTCTTGCGCAGGCATAATGTGGCGCAAGGGGTTATGAAGTGGGGCAATGCTTGCATTGAACCACTTTGTAAATCTGGTGCAGGGAAAAGACTTCCTTGATGCTGCATTAGCATTAAAAAAATGATGCGCAAGGAGGTACTATGGGCATGTAAATGTATCCCCTAATGGCATATTTAAGAAAAAGTAGCGCAGCACACAGTACAGCGCTTCTTTTCTTGGGCCCCTTTACGCCCCCTAATGCCACCATGTGTGTGCCACATTTAACATATGATGCACCATGGCGGTAACTAGGGGACTAGCATCAGGATTGTTGATGCTATTCAGGTACTTTGCAAGATTAGCGTAGAAAATGTTGTTGCTTATCCTGCAAAGCACCCAGAGGCCCATTGTAACTAATAGGAGTCTCCTTTTAACTCATGCTCAGAGTAGGCGTTAAAAGTGCAAAAAAAAATGATGCAAAAAAATCTTTGTGCCTTTTTTTTGGCTCCCCTAAGTGGGAAATGCACCCTTGGCATACATTATGTCTGGTGCTGGCATAATGTAGCACAAAGGGTTACAAAGTGATGCAGTGCATGCATTGCACCACTTTATAAATATGGTGCTGCATTTTTGGCCATCTAACACCACAATAGCATCAAAGGATGACCCTAATGCATTTTTAGAATGGCGCTAGACCCTCTTAAATCTAGGCCATAGTATTTTAAGTCCGGATTTGCAGACTGTTGCATGGATCTGGGTTGAAGATGCGTTGTACGCCCAAGGTGATGCATCGGCTCCGAGATGTAGCATGGCTGCAGTGCGAAGTCCTGTTGCATCAACGTCAAGGATCCAGTCGACAAGGCTTGTGATGTGAAGTCTGGAATCGGGGATGTGGCACACAGTCAGGGCGGTGAGTCAGTTACGAAGAGCTGCAAAGCGGAGTCCATCATCATCATCATCAAGGCTGCCGTCGACAAGAAATGCAAGGGCCTACACCAATGATGTGTTGCACAATGGCTGTTCCAAAGGCAATGTGGGCTGTGATGGCGATGTGAGTCTTTGCAGTGGGTCAAATCCACACAGCAGCAGAAATGTGTTGTTTCTTCTTGGGATTCCATCACAAATCAGAGGTGATGTGTCAGTTCTGCTGTGTCCATAGAGGTTGACAAAACACTTTTGGACTTCTTAAAAGGGGCCAGGCCTGGGGCGGCACCACTCGGCAGGGAAGACTCACAGATGCAGAGACCAAGTGCAGATGCAAGTTTGTTGGAAACCTGTTATGTTCCTGGGGCTTCAAATCAGGAGGCTGTGGCCTCTGCTCCAGCCTGTGTACCCTCCAATGACTACACTACACACTGAGTTGCAAATCACATATTTTAATTCCCCTGCATGTACCTGTGAACTCCAACATCCTAAACTAAGCTTTCTTACATTCTATCTCAGCAATTATATCACACTGCTACAAAGTCCGTCCATAGCTTTTCAATCAATCTTCTTGTTGCTTTTATCATTAAACCTGGTCTGGTTACTGGAAGCTGCCATCTTCAATGTCAGAGACTGCCATGGATGGTAAAGAGGCAGCAACAAGTCATTACGTTTTCAGAGTCATTCTTTCTTTTACCATTTCTAGATGAAGGCCGATAAACCACAGGCCTGAAGAGTCTCTCGTAACTGACTTCTCAGGTCACTGGGCAGTTACTATTTATCCCTTAGTAGACACCACTTTGAAAGGTTCAGCATTATATGGAGCATCAGATTTTCTTTTGCGCATCAGTCGAACGATCTCTAGATCTCCTTTGCTAAATGAGATGTCCTTTGCATGTCACTTCTTATCTTATTAAGCTTTCATTTTCTGCTTGCTAACCAAGCCCCATGTACAAATCATGTTTTAACTTTTCTCTCTTGGTGGTCCATTCAGGTAGCTTGGTTGTCATTGCTCTCCCAAGCTTCAAAATAGCAGGACTCTCAACTGTGGTCAAATGGGGTGTTGATCAATAAGCTCTCAGCGTGGAATTACGTACTATTTTCAAACTAAGCTTCTCATGAGATGAACACTGTGTTGTTCTCTTTAATGTGCTCATAAAACGTCACGTCTGTGACCATAAAGGTGTACTCTTTTATTGATTTATGTTTAGATGCTCCAGGAACTCTTTGAAATTTTTACTGTTAAAGGGTGGGCTATTATCAGACTTCACAATGACTGGGATGCCCCAGGTCGCAAATATGCCATCTAGTTTTCCAACAATTCCTTTTTAAGTAATGGATGAGAGAACTTCAACTAATGGGAAACATGAGTATTCATGTGCATTTACCATTAGATGATGGCCATTATCAAGTGGAACAAAGAAGTCAATGGCTATTCTCTAGCATTCATGTTTAGAGAGTTCTGACATGTTCAAAGTATATTGAGTAGCAGTGGTAAACAGCCTGTTGCATGTATAACAGGCCTTAAGTTCCTTTTCAACTCTTTTATCAAAGTATGGAATCGAAACTCAGTCTCAGTGAACCCTCTTTGTGGCAATGATGCCATAATGTCCTTTGTGAGCCACTTCAACCATGTTCTGTCTTTGACTCTCCAGAATCCTGATTCTCAATCCTTGATTTGTAACTCCTTCCCGAGTTATGGACAATTCATCTTTGACATTTCTGTGTTTTTTATATTCACCATCCTTGGTGAGAGGTCAAGTGTGTTTGATTCACAACGGATGTGTAATTATGTTTTTTTAACCTCTTCACTGCCAGGCCTTTTCCCCCTCAGGTGCCAGGACTTTTTTTGGGCAATTTGGGGCAGTTTGCGCTTAGACCCTCATAACTTTTTGTCCACATAAGCTACCCACGCCAAATTTGTATCCTTGTTTCCAACATCCTAGGGATTCTAGAGGTACCCAGAGTTTGTGGGTTCCCTGAAGGAGACCAACAAATTAGTCACAATACAGCACACATTTCATTTGTTTTTAAAAAAATGGGAAAAAAGGGCTGCAGAAGAAGGCTTGCTGTTTTTTCCCTGAAAATGGCATCAACAAAGGATTTAAAGTGCTAAAATAACCATCTTCCCAGCTTTCAGGAACAGGCAGACTTGAATCAGAAAACCTAATTTTTCAATACAATTTTGGCATTTTACTGAGAAATACACCATTTTTACTATTTTTTGTGCTTTTAACCTACTTCCAGTTAGTGACAGAAATGGGTGTGAAACCAATGCTGGATCCCGGAAAGCTAAACATTACTAAAAAAAAAAAAAAATTCTGAATTCAGCAAGGGGTCATTTCTGTAGATCTCACAAGGGTTTCCTACAGAAAATAAAAGCTGAAATATAAAAAAAATTAATTGAGGTAAAGAAATTGCCATTTGTCTCCACTTTTTACTCTGTAACTTTTTCCTGCAATGCCAGATTTTTTAAAGTAATATACTGTTACATCTGTTGGACTTTCTGGTTGTGGGGCTCATTGGGGTACACAGAGCCAATAAAGGAGTTGCACCTTGCAATGAATTTTCATTCTACACCGGGTATACAGCAATTCATTTGCTGAAATATAAAGAGTGAAAAATAGGTATCAAGAAAAACTTTGTATTTCCAAAATGGGCACAAGATAAGGTAATGCGAAGCAGTGGTTATTTGCACATCTCTGAATTCCGGGGTGCCCATACTAGCATGTGAATTACAGGGCATTTCTCAAAAATTCATATTTTTTACACACTGTCTTACATTTGGAAGGAAAAAATGTAGAGAAAGGCAAGGGGCAATAACACTTGCTCTACTATTCTGTGTTCCCCTAAGTCTCTCGATAAAAATGGCACCTCACTTGCATGGGTAGGCCTAATGCCTGCGACAGGAAACGCAACATGTACATATCACAAATTTACATTGAAAACTGACGTGTTTTTTGGAAAGTGCCTAGCTGTGGATTTTGATCTCTAGTTTAGCTGGCACCTAGAAAAACCTTCCAAACCTGCAATTTTTTTTAAACTAGACACCTAGGGGAATCCAATATGGGGTGACTTGTTGGGCTCTGTTCCCCAGAATCCTTTGCAAACCTGGCCAAAAAAAACTCACATTTTGGTGACAGAAAGTTCACCCAGTGTAGGTAGGCCCAGTGCCCGTGAAAGAAAATGCTCCAAAACACTATGGGGGTTATTCTAACTTTGGAGGAGGTGTTAATCCGTCCCAAAAGTGACGGAAAAGTGACGGATTTACCACCAGCCGTATTACGAGTCCATTATATCCTATGGAACTCGTAATACGGCTGGTGGTATATCCGTCACTTTACCGTCACTTTTGGGACGGATTAACACTCCTCCAAAGTTAGAATAACCCCCTATGTGGACACATCAAAATTATCAAATACAAAACTACCTGTTCTTGGGGGGGTCGCCTGCGTTTTTGGTCCTGGGCTCAGAAGCCATATAGGGAAAACTACCAAACCCAAACATTTCTGAAAACTAGACACCCGGGGGAATCCAGGGAGAGGTGACTTGCGTGGATCCCCCAGTGTTTTCTTACCCAGAATCCTCAGCAAACCTCAAACTTAGCTAAACAAAATCACATTATTCCTACTATCCAATGTTCCCCTTAGTCTCCCGGTAAAAATGATATCTCACTTGTGTAGGTGGGCCAAGTGCCTGTGACAGGGAAGAGCCAAAAACTTGTCAAAATTGAGGGGGAGCCAAAGCGGGTCCAAAAGGGCAGTTTGAAAAAATAGGCTGACAAGTGGGGCATCATTTTGATCAATATAGATGAGACAATGCTGGGTGGTAGGAATTTTGTGGATTCCTACATATTCCGGAAGGTTGCACCACAAAAATGTGTGATTACCAGCAAAGTTGGAGGTTTGCAGGCCATTGTGGTTAAGTAAATGGAGCGGGTTGCATGTGAAGCACACCACCCTGGACTCACCCAGATGTTTAGTATTTAGATATGTCTAGGTCTTGTGGATTTTTCTACATGGCAGCGTCCCAAAACCCCAAAAAGTGCAGACCTTCACCATTCCAAGTGGGACAATTTTGAGAGTTAGACAAGCTCTCATGGCCCAAATGTAAAACCAAAATCCATAATAATCAAATGTCCTCTTGCTTGCCGTGGGATGAGATGTTTTAGTGTGCACGGGAGGGCTGAAAGACTGTTATCCCCTTCACTTGGAGTGGGGGCATAACCATGCCCCTACTGGTTGATAGCCACCACCCTATTTTTTTTTTTTTTATTCCCTGGCATCTAGTAGGCTTTCTGCCCCCCGGGGAATGGATAGGCGGTAATTGCCCCATTTGCCCACCCGTGGCCCGATCGCGAATGCTGAGAGAGACATGAGAGGAAAGGCCTTTCCTCTCCTTTCATGCCTCTCTCGCCCCCCTCCACATGATCAGAGGAGAAATGCTTTTGCATTTCTCCTTCAATCCGTGCTGGAAGCTCAGCTTCCAGCACAGAGGGGTAGGTCTCTGATGAGGTCAGCGCAGATCGCGTGCTGACATCATCAGATACCACGGGGGTGAGGGCGGGGGTGGAAGGGGAAGCGATTCCCCTTCCATCCCTGTCCAGGGGAGGGGGTTGCTTGGCCTTTGAGGGGAGCGCTAGCGCTACCCCTAAAGGCCCATAGCAGGATGAGCTGGTCTCGACCTCAGCACTTGGCAACCATTGCCGAGGGTGAGACTAGCTCGTCCTGGGCACCCAAGGGGTTAACTTCAGCAGGGCACTCTCATGGCTCATGGGAGTAATAACCTGGGCTAAAGAGACAGCGCCTGGTGTATTTGACCTGATGATTTTAACATAGGCTTCAGCTGCTTGAATGAACTACTGTGTCCTTGTATAGGTACTCTTGAAAAGTATCAACATGATTCTGATTTTATCCTGGGTGATGCACAATTGTATAATCGTACTCCTGCAATCACAGTCTCCATCATTCAAAGTGAGAAAGCATGTTGGCTTTCGGATTACAAAAGATGGTCAGTAAGGCTTTATGATGAGTTACCAGCATAAAATGCTTTCTGTACAGGAATACATGGAAATGTTCACAAGCCCATTCCACAGCCAAGCTTTCCTTCTGACAAGAGTAAGCACATTCTGTTTGGGACAAATTTCTTCCAACATAGGCCACAATATGCTGTCAAGCATTTGGTGTCCACTATGCTGTGCAAGGAACCAACTACAACCTCTGTATGAGGCTTTGGATTGAAGTATGCCATTTCAGTAACATTTTCAATGGTATGTTTGATCCCCATTTTAAACTTCTTACACATTCGTCTGTCTATCGAAAAAAAAATCATCAACTCTTATAATGGAGTACTAACAGTGGCAAAGTTTTGTATGTACCTGGAACAGTAACTGGCCATGCAAAAGAAATGAATGTATCATTGAAACATCTTGTGGGGGATCAGTATTTGACAGAGCTTGTACTTTTGCTGGATCAGGTGTCATACCCCCAGCAGATGAGATATGGCCAGAGAGCTTTAGTTTTGTCTTATTGAACACATACTTGTCAGCATTCAAAGTCAAACCTGCATCACTGAGTTAATGACATACTTGTGTGAGAGCTCTATTGTGCTTCTTTTGTATAGTTCTGAAAACTAATTGTTAGACCTGACAGCATTACGGTGGTCACCCCTCAACTTTCTGTGTGCCGCCCTCCACTTTTCTGATTCCGTTTTTGCTGGTTTTAGGAGTCTACCACTGCTAATAAGTGCTAAAGTGTATATGCTCTCTCCCTTAAAACATGGTAACATTGGTTCATACCCAATTGGCCTATTTGATCTACTTGTAAGTCCCTAGTAAAGGGTACTACATGTCCCCAGGGCCTGTAGATTGAATGCTACTAGTGAGCCTGCAGCATTGGTTGTGCCACCAACAAAAGTAGCCCCTTAACCATCCGTCTCAGGCCTGCCATTGCAAAGCCTGTGTGTGCAGTTTCACTGCCACTTCGACTTGGCATTTAAAAATGCTTGTCAAGCCCTAAACTCCCTTTTGTCTTCATAAAAGTCACCCTTACGGTAGGCCCTAGTAACCCATGGGGCAGGGTGCTGTGTAGGTAAAAGGCAGGACATATACCTGTGTGATTTTTATGTCCTGGTAGTGAAAAACTCCTAAATTCATGTTCCACTACTGTGAGGCCTGCTCCTTTCATAGGCTAACATTAGGGCTACCCTCATATACTGTTTGAACAGTAGATTCTGATCAGAAAAGGTGATGTTTAATGTGGCTAGAATGGTAGTACAAAATCCTGCTTCCTGGTGAGATTGGATTTTGTATTACCATTGTAGAAATGCCACTTTTAGAAACTGAGCATTTCTCTGCACTTAAAATCCATCTGTGCCTTACAGCCTGTCTCCAATCCACTTCTGGGCTGGTTGACAGCTCCATTGTGCATTTCACCCAGACAACCACAAACACAGGATACTCAGTCATACCTGCACTCATCTGCATACTGAATGGGTCTTCCTTGGCTGGAAGGGTGGAGGAGCCTGACACATTTCAAAGGCTAGTGTCCTGCCCTCACACAATGGACTGCAAAACCCCCTGTGGGGACCCTGGCAGACAGACCTGTACTGAAAGGGGACCTTGTGCACTTAAAAAAAAATCTTTGAAGTATCCCCCACTTCAAAGGCTCTTTTGGGTTTATAACCTGGGTCCCTCACCCCACCAACTCAGACACTTTCTGGGACAGTAACATGATCATGTCCACTCACCTGAATTCCAGGTTCCGCGGGAGGGAAGAGAATAAAGCCCTCACCCCTAAACACTATTCTTTCGTATCTGAAATGAACAGGGAAGGAGCGAATAGCCTTCAGGGGAAAGGGTTACGGAACAGGGATTTTGGAAGGGAAGATAAACAAAACACTGGTTCACAAAGGAGCGTCACTGTTGTTCTAAGAAAGTTGTCTCAGGGCTTGGTGCGGGAATTTTAAGACCAAAAACACATCAAAAACCAAAGAACCACAAACATCACAGAGTTTTTTAGCAAAATAACAATAATTATTATCATTCGATTGGGTAATCACTGAGTCTTTCAGTAAAGTCACAATAATTATTAGTGCTTGATTGCTAAACTATTAAGCACGCTTTTGTAACTCACAACAAAATTGTTATGAAATCAAACTTCTGAATTTGTATTTTGTTATTTGTTTTCACACAATAGACTCGCTCCAAAACAATCAGATTAAATGTTTAAGTTTGCCCACTTAACTTCAATGTTGATTTTAAAAATACTTCTCAAATTGTCCTTGGAAAATAGTCTTGTATCATGGGTTTCTCACCATTGACAAATGTCTTTCAGAATGCACCAAAAGGTCACTAAATTGAAGAAGACTGAAAACAGAGAAACGAGAGGAGGATTACTCACACACCGACTTCTCCTGGAATGTTTTGATTATTTGAGGAAGATGGAATACTGCTCGTAAATTCTCCAGCCGCTGCGAAAATAATCCGCTGCAGAGAGGGAAGCTCCAATGAAGCCTCGCACTGAAAAGATGAATCCTGAAAGAATAACGGAACTCCAGCTGAACTGGGTACACCTGTGAGTGAAGGAAGACTTGAAGCCAAGCACAGGAAACACCTTGGCAATTCTATTTATAGACTGGTGTGCTGATGATGAGTCATCAGACACATGCTGGTAATAAGTCATCAATCATGAGGGCTGTGGATACTGTGCTGGTGATGAGTCATCAGACATATGCTGGTGATGAGTTATCAAACACTTCTGATGATTGATATGAAGGAATTAGATGTCTCCATAAACCTCTTGGCACACAGTTCACAAATGGGACAACACTTGCTTTTATCAATATGAACAAACATGCAATGTAATATTTGGTCTTCAGAAGGAAGATCATTTTCCTCACAAGTTACAGGGAAGTGCTGTGCTGTAAACACATTCATGACATGTTTCATCTTTTTTCATACATGCTGATTTATTTTGTGAGGGAGCAGCAAGACGCATGTGTGTGTGAGTGTGAGTCCTAACAGACAGACACTCTGAACCAGATCCTGCAACCTGCCAAGAGGAGCTGCCTAGCTGCCCAAAGGACTCACCTGGACTGCTTTGCTGTGAAGGACTGCTGCCTTGATGTTGCCCTGCTGCCTTGTTGGCCTCTGACCGCTGAGAAGTGCTCTCCAAGGGCTTGGATTGAGCTTGCCTCCTGTTCCTGAAGTCTGAGGGCCAAAAAGACTTCTCCTCTCAAAGGAAACTCCTTGTGCAGTGAAAATCGATGCACAGCCTGCCCAAACGAATGGCCAGCATTAAAAGAATCGCCACATCGACGAACCAGAATGATGCAGCCCGGCTCTCCGAGTGGAGATCGACGCAGCGCCTACGTTGTGACCGGAACTTCGATGCACAGCCATACCGGATACTCGCATCACTGAGCCTGAATGACGCATCCCAAATTCCTGTGTGAGGAATCGACACAGTGGCTGCCATGCAACAGAAACTCAGGGGCATCACCATATCGGATCGACGCAGCACCTGTGACTGCATCTCGCACGCCCAGGATTTCCACGCATCGTCCCTGGGCATCAAAAGACCCTGCATCACAGTAAGGATCCAATACTGCACTCCGGAAATAGATGCAAAGCCCTTGCAGCATGGGAAGAATCAACGCATCATCCTTGCACCTCAGGAAATCCGATGCACACCTTCCTTTTTCCATACATCTCCTTCTCTGCGTTCTTCGTGCATGTAATTTTGATGCATACAGGTACATTGTGCACACAAAAGACAGTTGTTGACTTTTAAAGACTTAAGACTCTTCTTATCATTGCAAAAGTGATATTTCAAATTGTGCTTATCAAATCTTGATCGCTTTGACCTTAATTTACTTATTGTAATATCTTATATTTTTCTAAACCTGTTGGTGTATTTTTATGGTGTTTTCACTGTGTTATTGCATGATTTATTGCACAAATACTTTACATATTGCCATCTAAGTTAAGCCTGACTGCTCTGTGGCAAGCTTCCAGAGGGTGGGCACAGGATAATTTGGATTGTGTGTGACTTACCCTTGCTCGGATTGTGGTCCCTACTTGGACAAAGGTGTATACATCTGCCAACTAGAGACCCCATTTCTAGCACTGATATTTAATTGCTATAGGTAAATGCATTCACAACAGGCTGTATGATACCTAGAATGACAGCTTGAAAAAGTTCTGTAACCAATGACACACCAAAACTAAGGGACTTTTATGTCTGTGGAGGGATTACTTTGTCACAAACGTGATGGATATCCTGTCCACTGTATTACAATCTCCATAAGTTATATTGGGATTGTAATACATCAGACAGGATCTCCGTCACGTTTGTGACCAGTTATTCCCATCTGCCGACATCTAATTCAGGCCCTAAGTCTCTTGTATCTAACAAACCAAGATGTGTAGAAAAGGTTGCAGAGGAATCTGCAACTTTCTTTAACTTCCAACTGATGATACCCTATATTTAAATGAAGGTGAGAGAAAACCTTTTCACAATTTAATTGCGTTATCATGTCAGCAATGTGTGGACCTCAATGTTATTCTCATTCAAATGATTTGTTTGTGTGATCTATGTCAACACAGATGCATACAGCTCCTTCACTGTCATTGTTAGGCACTACTACTATGGGAGAAACCCATGGTGTTGGAGCAGTGGAATGCTTCATAATGACATGCTTAAGTAGGGATTCAAGTTCTTTTTAAGCAGCTTCTTGTAAATGATAAGCAATTTGTCTATGTCTCTGAGCAACTTCATGGACATCTTCATGAATATGTAGTTTTACTTCCATAGTATTAAGCTTTCCTAAACCATGAAGTAATGAAGGGAATTGACTTACTATTTCATGATGAGCATCCATGTTGTAATTCACAGAAATAAGTCCCATATCATCAGCCGTATTGAAGCTGAGTAAACAGGCACTTGAGACTACCTTGAAGCACATAGATTGGTACTTGTACCTTCAGTTTTTCTAATGTTTTACTGTTGTTACAAATGAACCTTGACTCTTTATGGGAGTCGATGCAGCTCATCTGTACACCCTGGTTTGCAATGGGTTATGCAGCGGTAATTGATATATTTCATTGTATTTCTCTTCAGGCATTATGAGTATTGATGCACCACAGTTGATAAGGAAATCTTTGGAAAGTGTCTGTATGATTTTGCTGCTTTGGCATGTCGACTTTTCTTTGACTGACATTTTTCTTCATATGTGACTAGTTCCACATGTACAGTTTCTCTTAGGTAAACATCAACATGGTACAATCACTTTCTTCACTTGTTAATAAGACAGAAGGACTGTTTGATGATGATTTAGATGATGATCAACTTAATTTAGTATCTATTTGCCTCAACTGATGTTGCCACTTGTACTTGTGGATGTGCGTCAAATGTTGCTTCTGGAATGTTCTGGAAGCCATTATGTCTTCGTGCTGTGATGCACTTACTTTTTCCTTTGCTATACTGACAATCACAAAATGGTTCTCGTTCCCACAGCCCTTACATATCTGGTCAATGGTGAGACACATTCCTTCATGGGGAAATGCAAACCCACATCTAAAACACAACTTCGTTTTATGTGTAGACATCACTTTGTGCCTTTGTCTTTTGCTTCTGATTACTTTTCACACTCATGACTGACTCGCTCTGGGCCCCTCCGGCCTCCATGTCAGCTGCTTGTCTCTCAGCATGTTCCTCAGCTCTGGCATCCATGAACACTTATTCCAGACTAAGAGTTTCTCTCAGCATTCGTCATCTGAATGAATCTGACAAGCATCCATCAATAACTCTAAGACCCATAGCTTATTCATTATTAAATTAATTGAACTTACAGTGCTTAATGGGTGTGATGAGTTTTTCCATAAATTCATCAATAGTTTCACCAACTCTTTGACATTCTAGAATGAAAATGTATCATTTGTAATCAATGCTTGGTACTGGATTGAACTTGAGATTCAAAGGATTTTTAGTTAGTACATGACTTCTTTGTCAGTTCTCTGAATTTTCTTTTTTGGCTTCTTTCACACCATCACCAACAAGAGTTTTGAGAGTATTTAATAATCTTTCTGTTTACAGTCTCTTCAAGTGCAGCAATAACATCTTAAAATGTTTTTATTCAAGCAGTCCATCTATTGCCAATATTTTGCTTTTTGGTGGTATCAAAAGGTGGTTGTGTTTTCAAGAAGGTGACAGCAGAGTTACTGTTCATTGGAATGGTTGACATTGATGGTGGAACTCTTACAGATGTTGCTAGCTATCCCTGAGAATCTGCATCATTTCTGAGGCCCAATGATGAATCAGCCTCTGGGTTATCCAGGACAATCTTTGGAGTTTTTACCTTCTTCTTGATCTCTATCAGAACCTTGTTACTCTTGGAGACCTCAGGAGTGTTCTGAGTCATCACCTGGCAGCTGTGGTGGTGTGCCTCTTCAGGGATTGGACAGCTTGGTAAGAACAACTCCAGCAATTTTTCTTGGGCCTCTCCACCCATTGTTGAGGTTGTTATACTTCACTTATCAAGACTTGGGTGAGTATGACCAGTATGTTTTATATTTACATGTTCTGTCAGCCAGCACTCATATTCTAAGTTTTCTGGTGTACATTGTGATTGTCCTTGACTGTGCTTTGTAAACCTGGTTGTATCCACCTCCAACTTTAATGCTTCACATAATGTATAACTTTATTTTGGGTGGCAATACAGTACCTTTTAGTATGGCGTTGGTTGTAGTTTCTTGACCAATGACGCACAGACTTCTCAGTCAAGTTTTCTTTATCTTCAACTTCTTCACCCTGGCTGTAGTTGGGATTTGACTCCACATACATCAAGTGTTCATTCAACACTTTGGTGAGGGCACACGTGGCATGCACAAACAGTTGACTTGGACCACGGAAAACTCTCTAGACGAGCACCACCCTTCTTTGGGTTACTAATCCCCTATCTCATGGCCAGTTGCATTCTCCTCCCCAGCCTAGGCACCAACCAATGACTAGGCCATGCACGGAGCTATAAACAACGTCTTTATGCCTCTGCATGTACCTGTGAACTCCAACATTCTAATCCAGCTTTCATTACATTGTATTCTAGTGATTATGTCACAATGCTATGGAGTCTATCTGAAAATATGCAAGACACTACGGAGGCCAAGCAACTAGCCCTCGGTGTCACTCTGGGTCTTGTGTTCAAGTAATGCAGGCCAAATGGCTAAGCTAATAAAATGCAAGCTTTCTAAAAGTGGCATTTTCAAAATGTAGGAGGCTGGCCTGGCTCATAGTGGGTACCTTGTGGTACTTACACCTTGTGCCAGCTCCAGTTATCCCTTATTAGTAGAATAGAGGTTTTTCTAGCAGCTTAGGCTGATAGAGGTAGCTATGGCAAAGCAGCTTAGGCTGAACTAGGAGACATGCAAAGCTCCTACTATACCATTTACATCATATAGCACAATATCATAAGAAAACACAATACTCAGAGTTACTAAAAATAAAGGTACTTTATTTTAGTGTCAATATGCCAAAAGTATCTCAGAGGATTCCCTCACTTAGGAGGTAAGTAATATACACAAATTCTATGTACACAAACCCAAAACAGGTAAGTAACAGTAAGAAAAGTAGTGCAAACAATGTAGAATCACAATAGGATGCAGTAAGTGTACATAGGCCTAGGGGCAACACAAACCATATACTCCAAAAATGGAATACGAATCACGAATGGACCCCAGGCCTATGGGATGTTGTAGAGGGTTGCTGGGACTGTGAGAAAACAGTAAGGGTGTCCAAAATACCCCACCCCAAGACCCTGAAAAGTAGGAGTAAAGTTACCCGACTTCCCCAGAAAGACAGTATAGTCGAGATAGGGGATTCTGCAAGAACCACAACTGCTAGCAAAGCACTGAGGATGGATCCCTGGACCTGAGGACCTGTAAAAGAAGGGGACCAAGTCCAAGAGTCACACAAGTGTCCAGGGGTGGGCAGGAGTCCGCTAAACCCCGGATGAAAGTGCAAAAGGGCTGCCTCTGGGTGGAAGAAGCCAAAGATTCTGCAACAACGGAAGGTGCCAGGAACTTCTTCTTTAGTCAGAAGATGTCCCACAGCGTGCTGGAGGATGCAGAAGTATTTCCATGCAGAAATACCACAAACAAGTCTTGCTAGCCGCAAGAGTCATGGTTGAGGATTTTGGATGCTGCTGGGGCCCAGAAAGGACCAGGATGTTGCTCCTTGGAGGAGGAAACAGAGGGGGCACTCAGCAAATCAGAGAGCCCCAGCAGAAGCAGGCAGCACCCACAGAAGTACTCAAACAGGCACTTAGAAGATCTGAGGACAGCAGTCAACTCAGAGTCACAAAGGAGGGTATCACGATGTCGGAGTCCCACTCAGCGAGTTGGGTAATGCAGGTCATTGTGCTGGGGACCCAGGCTAGGCTGTGCACAAAGGAAGTCCTGGAAAAGTGCACAGAAGCTGGAGCAACTGCAAATCACGCAGTACACAGGTTTGCTGTCTGGCGTGGGGAAGCAAGGACTTACCCCACCAAACTTGGACAGAAGGGCCACTGGACTGTGGGAGACACTTGGACCCAGCTCCTGTGTTCCAGTGACCACACTCATCAAGATGAGAGGGGACCCAGAGGACCGGTGATGCAGAAGTTTGGTGCCTGCATTGGCAGGGGAAAGATTACGTCGACCCACAGGAGATTTCTTCTTGGCTTCCAGTGCAGGGTGAAGACAGACAGCCCTCAGAGCATGCACCACCAGGAAACAGTTGAGAAAGCTGTCAGGATGAGGTGCTACAACGTTGCTGGTAGTCGTCTTGCTACTTTGTTGCGGTTTTGCAGGCATCCTAGAGCAGTCAGCGGTCGATCCTTGGCAGAAGTCGAAGAGGGAAGTGCAGAGGACCTCTGGTGAGCTCTTGCATTCGTCATCTGAGGAATAACCCATGGGAGAGACCTTAAATAGCCCAAAAAGTAGGTTTGGCTACTGAGAAAGGAGGATTGGCTACTAAGAGAGGTAAGCACCTATCAGGAGGGGTCTCTGACGTCACCTGCTGGAACTGGCCACTCAGAACTGTCCATTGTGGCCCAACACCTCTGAATCCAAGATGGCAGAGGTCTGGTACACACTGGAGGTGCTCTGGGCACCTCCCCTGGGAGGTGCTGGTCAGGGGAGTGGTCACTCCCCTTTCCTTTGTCCAGTTTCACACCAGAGCAGGGCTGGGGGATCCCTGATCCGGTGTAGACTGGCTTATGCAGAGAAGGGCACTATCTGTGCCCATCAAAGCATTTCTAGAGGCTGGGGGAGGCTACTCTTCCCCAGCCCTTCACACCTATTTTCAAAGGGAGAGGGTGTAACACCTTCTCTCAGAGGAAATCCTTTGTTCTGCCTTCCTGGGACCGGGCTGCCCAGGACCCAGGGGGACAGAAACCTGTCAGAGGGTTTGGCAGCGGCAGCAGCTGCAGTGGAGACCCCAGAAAGGCAGTTTGGCACTACCCGGGTTCTGTGCTAGAGACCCGGGATGCATGGAATTGTCCCCCCCACACCAGAATGGTATTGTGGTGGCAATTCCATGATCCTAGATATGTTACATGGCCATGTTCGGAGTTACCATTGTGACGCTACATATAGGTAGTGACCTCTATGTAGTGCACGTGTGTAATGCTGTCCTGGCACTCACAAAGTCCGGGGAATTTGCCCTGAACAATGTGGGAGCACTTTGGCTAGTGCCAGGGGGCCCACACACTAAGTGACTTGCCACCTAACCTTCACCAAGTGAGGGTTTGACATATAGGTGACTTATAAGTTACTTATGAGCAGTGAAAAATGGCTTTGAAATAACGTGGACGTTATTTCACTCAGGCTGCAGTGGCAGTCCTGTGTAAGAATTGTCTGAGCTCCCTATGGGTGGCAAAAGAAATGCTGCAGCCCATAGGGATCTCCTGGAACCCCAATACCTTGGGTACCTAGGTACCATATACAAGGGAATTATAAGGGTGTTCCAGTGTGCCAATGAGAATTGGTAAAATTTGTCACTAGCCTGCAGTGACAATTTTAAAGCAAAGAGAGAGCATAAACACTGAGGATCTGGTTTGCAGAGCCTCAGTGTTACAGTTAGGCAACGCACAGGGAACACATACAGGGCATGCATTATGAGTACTGGGGTCCTGCCTGGCAGGATCCCAGTGACACATAGGCAAAAACAAACATACATTCAGTGAAAATGGGGGTAACATGCCAGGCAAGATGGTACTTTCCTACACAGAATTGTAATTTAAATCCAACTTCAGCATATGTAGGATTTTAAATTAGGGTTCCCATACATCAAACATGAATCAGGTATCACTTCCCATTTGGAAATTACATTTATAAAATATAATAAAAAATCTCCATTGTCATCCTTTGGTAGATTTGTTAAGATTTTTTCTCTACCAGACATTTAAAGATTTAAAGTAAATATCCAGCTTTTTAAAAACACTGCACCCTGACCTGTGGGCTGTCCAGGGCCTACCTTATGTGTGACTTACATGTATTAAAAAGGAAAGGATGGGCTTGGCAAGATATATATTTTGCCAGATTAAAATGGCAGTTTAAACTGTACACACGGGCTCATTATGAACACGGCGAGATTCCCCGCTGTGTTCATGCTGGTGGTCTAAACATAGACCGCCAGCCCCTAGATGACCCCACCGGCCACATAACATACATTCCACTGGGCCGGCGGGTGGAAACAGTGTTTCTGCCAGCTGGCCCAGTGGAATGCTGGGCATGGACACTGCCAACGGCTCCATTGCAGTCGTCAATGCGGCAGTGGGGCGGGTGCATCTTAAATCGTGCAGTGGCCTGTGTGACGGGGCTGTGCACGGGGCCCCTGCACTGCCCATGTCAAGTGAATGGGCAGTGCAGGGACCCTCAGGAGGGCCCCGGAGCACCCCTTCTGCTAGCCTTTCAGTGGCAGGGGAACCGCCAGGGAAAGGCTGGAGGAACAAGGGTTCTCTATCCGGAGGGTAGCGCTGCTTGGAGCGCTGGCCTGTTGGATAGAGGAATCCGCCATCGTCAGGCTGCCTGTCTACGGAATCCTGGCGGTGGCAGAGGGCCGGCTGTGGTGGTCTTCCCTTGTTCATTATATGGTGGTCCAGACCGCCATGCTGGTGGCGGTAATTTCCGCCGACGCCGGCATGGCAGTCTAGATCGCCATGTTCATAATGAGGCCCACAGTCTCTAAATCAGAAGGGCTGAGACACATTTAAAGGATTACTTAAGTGGATGGCAGAATACGTGCTTCAGGCTCACTTGTAGCATTTAATTTACAGGCCCTGGGTACATGTAGTGCACTTTACTAGGGACTTAAAAGTAAACAAAACATGCCAATTCTGTATAAGCTAGTGTTCCCATGGTTGAGCAGAGAGCACAAGCACTTTAGCACTGGTTACCAGTGGTAAAATACCTAGCAAAAACAAAGTCAGAAAAACAGGTCTGAAGGCAAAAGATTGGGAGGAATCACGCCAAGGATGCCAAGTCTAACACTGGCAGAAACCCAAGAGCAATGGAGATTTCTGGTCAGTGGGAGTGGACAGACATGGATGAATTAGAAGGGACTCTGTAGATGCACATTTGAATGAAATGCGATGAGAGAGGTTTGTGATTGCACTTTACTAAACCTGGTGGGGCCCTCCCTTTCAGCTGTCCTCTTTCAATGGGTCTCCATGGGGCATCAATAATGGCCCAGTAGAGCTTAATGAAGAATTATACATTATTTTAGAAATATGAAAAAAAGAGCCAGGGAACAGCCTCCAATATTCATCTCAGAGGAGGAGTGTTTCTGAGTGAGTCGGGATAATGGAAAGAACTGTATAGAAGCACTTGCCCAACATCAAAAACATGGAAGAGTGTTATAAACACTGTGATAGTTCCCGTTCAGACCTTGAAATTTTCATCATTTTGTCCTTCAGACTACCATTTCCAATCCTTGCCTTTTTCAGACATTTGTGTTTATCTCAAGGAAAGTGTGAAACTTAAAAAATGCATTGAAATGCTAGAAATGTCTGCGCCGTACACATCTACTTTATCATTATGATAATAAAATTGATGTGTTTGTTGCAGTGACCGTTTTATCTTATTGGTGGTTTAAAGTCTGCTAGTCCCACTGTTGCTTTCAAAATATATGAAAATATAAATATTCCGATCCTCTAAAAATCGAGGTGTAAGAACATATTTGAGAGAGGGGCTTCACACCAAAGTTATCACGACAAAGGTCACACCAGTTTGCAGCATCAACTTCAAATAGAGGTGAAAAAGGGAAGAAGTGCCTTCAGTTAGTTACTGTTCACGTTCCAGCCATGAACAAACTGAGAGAGGAAATACCTAGATTGCTGTTTCATAATAGAAATACAGGTGTGCTGTGTGAACCATCTCTGGAACACAAGGAGAGGCTTGCTATTTATTCCTTCAACTGAAACTTAGTGCAGCCCTTAGAAATATTTTGAAGGTGTGAGGACAATATTGATTCAATAACAGTATTAGAATTATTCTGGATGTTTTTACTTTGAATGTTTGACTGCATTAATTTTCACACTCTGCGTGGTTATCGTTCATGTTTTATGCACTAGGTTAGGTTTGTAAATTAAATATTTTAAAATAAATATCATGACCCAGAGTTGAGAGGGCCTAGTGCCACTTTAGTGCTGCCTCAGCGTCATTTTTCTGACGCTGAGGTGGCCTTTTCACTGTGCAAAATGTTCAAAGTGGCGCAATGCATGCATTGCTTCACTTTGTAACCCTTTGCGCCATATTATGCATGTTCCATGCATAATGTATTCAAAGAGGGGCTGAAAAAATGGCACAAAGAAATCTCAGAGATTTGTTGCATCATTTAATTCAGCACTTTAAACACCTGCTCAGAGCAGCCATTAAAAGGGGGCACACAATTTTTTACAATGGGTCCGTATGTGCTAACCCTGAACAGTACATCAATAACATCAAAAACATTTATGTTATTGCTCCCTACCCTGTGCCATGGTGCGCCGTATCTTAGAACGCAAGATGGATTACTGTATGCTCAAATCCCGACATCATTAGTGCCATTACTACTGGCTTTAAAGTGATGCATAAACACAGGAAAAACAGACTAGGAAGTAGAATTGCACTACGTTTTAAAGAACATTTAAATATTGCTGCAGATTACTAGAGAACCCAATATATATACATAGGAGTTTGAGGGATGTAAAATGCCCTTCTTTAAAGCTTGTGTAACCTACCTCATTTACAGAGTGTCTGATGCTAATGCTATTATTCAGTAAAAGCTTGTTGAAGCTTTTAGCTTTGTATTGGCTGCCTATACCCATATGATTATCCCATTCAACTCCCATTCAACGGTTCATCAGTGTTGTGTGCAGAATGTCTACCCAATGGGAGTACCTTCTACTGGCTTACTAATAAGTGCTATCTCATTGGGTAAATGCATAGTGCATCTCCTTCATTAAATCTGCGTAAAGGACTCTGGGGTAATGTCTCCAGTGACCTTGTGGGTCTGTAACTTTTCCAATGTAATTGTTCCTTGAGCGTCTTTATAAGATAACTTTTCAAGGTGGAACTGCAGAGAAACACACTTGTATAATTTGTATTCTACAGAAGTAAGTGCTTCTTTGTTTGTTGAAGATGTGATCAAATTCCTCTGCATGAAAAACACGGTCCCAGCTGGCTCCCCACCTCCTGCAGGAGCTGGCATTGCTCCTGCACACAGGGAGATGCAGGAAATTCAACTCCCTGAGTGCAGGTGCAATACTTTCACCTCTTTCCCTGCCCACATGCCTGCAGGCAGAGAAAGAGATGAAAATTCCACTCCCAGCAAGCAGGAGCATTTTGACAGATTCCATTTGGTGGAAGCAGAGTTTGTGTTTGCTTTTGCTTGGCAGGAGCTGTCAGAACAAAAGCAAACAGGTATCTGCTGAGGGTGGGCACCTTGGGAGATGGTAGGAGCCGGCTCAGGGGGGCTGGCAGTCTCCCCAGGTCTGTTCATGGCTCCAGGAGGGGGGCCACATGGCCCCCCTTGTATCTTTGCATGGGCCAGCCCCAGGGAGGTGGTAGTCTCTGGGCCCATATATGGCCCAGGAGGTGGGCTGCATGCCCCCCTTCCCTTTTGTACAAATGTAAATGGCCCTGGGGAGGTGTTGGTTCCTGGGGTGTGGAGGGTCTGTGTAGCCCCCACACTTATTTTGCTTTTTGCCCTGGGGCTTCATCCAGCCCCAAGAGCAGGGGTCCATGCAGCCCTCTCCTTTTTAAATAACATTATTAAAAGCCCCGGCAGGTGGTGGTCCCTGGGGCCCGTGTGTCTGCACAACCCCACTATATATTAATTTAATTTGTAGTTCCAGGAAGTTGGTGGTCCACAGGGCCTAAAAAGCCCTTGGAGGGAGACCGCATGAGCTCCCCTCCATTTATTTAACAAAATGTGCATGCCCCTGCTGTACCTGGCTCCCCCAGGGGCTTTAATAAAAACAAGCGCCAAAGACCACACTATTTTTTTTATTTTTTTTATTCACAGTGAAATTTGTGAATTGTCTTGAATTTAACAGTAAATTTTAAAAAAATGTTTTGCCCTGGCTGGGTCCCAGGAGGAACCAGGACCAAGGCTAGGTGATAAGGGTATTTGTACCCTTCACCTTTTTCTTTTTTTGGATTTTGTTTTTTGGGACTCGGCTGAAGCCGAGTCCCAAAATGACTGCTAACACTTCCTGGTTGAAGTTTTGGCAGCCAATCAGATCTCTGCACGATTCGCGTATTCGTCAGGACCTTGAGTATAGAAATATGGATTTCCCTGAATTTCTAAAAAACAACTGAATGGATTTACACCAAATAACAAAAAGGGTGCTTTGTGGACAAAGAGCTACCTTTCTGCCAAATCTGGTGTAATTATGTCCAGCTGTTCAGGCTGTAGTCATGTCTATAATCTCTACGGGAATTAACATGGGAAACACATTTTTTTTTGGTCCCCCTTTTTCTCAGACCCCCACTTGATGGATCACCCCGAAGCTTTACATGTACAACACAAGCCTTGAGGACACTTTTTTGGACAATTTCATGAAGATTCGTCGAACTGCACCAAAGATATAGCCAAGTCAAAAAACACTTTTCTATGGTAGCTAGCTCCTAACTATAACTACCTACTGGTGACTATATATATATATATATATATATATATATATATATATCCTACTATACCTATTCTACCTATACCTATATATTACCTACTGGTGGACGCAAATAACTTTGGTGCCATTTGACAAACCTTCATGAAATTTTCAAAATTAGTATGACACTCAGTTCAGCTGCTGTGTTGAAAGCTGCAGAGTGATTCATTGAGCAGGAGCCGAGAAAATGGGGTGGCGGGTGCTAAAATGCTTTTTCCCCATGCAAATTCACATAGGGATTTTGAACGCGATGACAGCCCAAACTGCTGAACAAAATTGCTCCAAATTTGGTAAAAAGGTAGCTCTTCGTCCAGAACAAGCCCTTTTTCTCATTTTATATAATTCTGTTCACTAGTTTTAAAGGTATTACAGGAAAAATAAGTTTGTATATCTAGGGGCGGGGATCCTTCCCCAGGCCCTCCACAGATCCAGGTGTATTCATGGATCCATACCCCAACTGCAATGCTGTGATTGACTGGCTGTAACTTGCTATTGTATTTTTTGGCCACCATTTTGCTCATTTGAGCTTGGTTCCCAGCCAGGAAAATAACATTAAAAGGTGATAGAAGGAGTCAGGGGAGAGGATCCCTGATACCATGGGACTAATGAGAGACCCCTCATGAAATTGTCCAAAAATGTTTTTTTACTGCACCAAGATCTGCAGATCTTACTAGATCATCATGGATCCAGACCCCAACTAAAAGAAATACATGCATTTGCACATGAACCCACACATCTACTCACACACTTACACACCATTTTATGCAACCACTTATACACCCACTCACACCCCCATACAGCCACACTCACACCCACTCAAGACCCACATATTTTTCACACACCCACTTACACACTCACAAAACCACTTACACACCTACAGAACTGCTCACACACCCACTCACAGACCCACAAAACCACTCACACACTCACTCTTAGATCCACATACCACTCACAGACCCACTCACACACTCACTCACTCACACACTCACATACCCATTTACACACCCACAAAACCACTCACACAACCACTCAGACACCCACTCACAGACCTTCAAAACCACTCACAAACCCATACTGGCAATCACACACCTATTCACAAACCCACACAGCCACGCCCTCACCCACTCACAGACCCTCACAGCCAGTCACACACACTCACCCTCCCACAAAACACTCACACGGGTACTTACAACCCCTCTCACTCACCCAGTCACACATCCCCTCATACATCAATGTTACATGGACGTTATAGTTAGGAAACCGCATTAAAAAACATAGAAATTCACTGAAAAAAATCAAAGATTATAGAGATGTTATAGTTAAGATCAGATTTTCCACACCTAAAACCCTGGAAATTCAGCAGTTATAGATATCTCATGTAGCTATAACTCATGCCCTTGCCATACACTGCTAATTACCTCACATATTACATTATTATAGTTATAGTTACATCACTGTTATAGTCACCATAGGGCATGACTTCTAGTTATATAAGATAACTATATCTGAACAGAACTGTGACGTCCCTCCGACCTTTGTTTTTTTCAGTGAATCCCTTTCTCTCGCACACTCTCTCTCTCTCTCTATATATATATATATATATATATATATATATATATATATATATATATATATATATATATATATCAAAATATGTGTGTGTCTGTGTACGTAGTAGTTCCTTGCTACAAATCATAGGCGCTATTCACAAAGGGACTTATGACTCATAAATTACGAGTGCCGGATCTTCTCAGTCGGGTGGAGTGTCCACACTCGTGGTGGAATCTCCTCATTTAACATACCAGCCGGGCACCGTATTTATTGAATGGCGCAAGCCGGCGCTAAACTTGGGCTAGCGTCTTAGAAGAATACGCTAGCCGGGTGGGGGTGACAGTAGGGAAGGAGGGGATTGTGTGTCAGAAAATGGCACTAACCTAGTTAGAGGCAAAAAAGTGCCCTAGCCAGACTAGCGTCATTTCCTGGCGTGCAACCACCAAAAACATGACTAATGTCATAGGAAAGACAGAAGTCATGCCCACCTCCTCAATAGCCAGCACAGGGGGCAAGTGTTCCCTGGGGATGGTCTTTGCCCAAGTTAGGGCCCATGATGGCAAAACAAAAAGTACCCAGACTTACCTGGGATGGGGTCCCCGTCCTCCGGTGTCCCTCTGGTAGGGGTGGGGGTGTTCCTGGCACTTGGGGAGGGCACCTGTGGACCCATTCTATGGTGTTTAACCATGGAAATGGGTCCACAGGTCACCTATCGCCTGGTCTGACCCAGGCATTAAATAATGATTGTTTAGCCCCTCCTCCCACCCGTGCGTCATTTTAGCATGAGAGGATAAATATGGGGCTATGGGGATAGCACAATTTTTTAGATGGGAATGCCTACCTTGTATCTCATTGACACAAGGTAGGTACACACATCCCAAAAATGGTGCAAACCCCTATATTTTGACATTAGACATGTCTAACGTCAAAATATAAATGTGGAGTTTTGCACCGAATTTGTGTAAAAAAAATGACGCAAATTCGGCGCAGATTACAAATATGCCCTGTGTACTCGTAACTTTACGAGTTTTAAGTCCCTTCCTGAACCAGGCCCTATGTCTAGAGAAGTCACTGCTAGTTCAAAAGGACAACGGAGTTTGGAATACCACGTATCACACGTTAGAAAAACCTTTAAAGTACCTTTGTTATTCTTTGATAACATTTAGATTTTAATCCTTAAATAAATCATTTTAAGAAGTTATGTAAATTCCACTCTTCGTGTCCTTCTTTGAGAACGAATATTTGTGTCTTTTCTAATATAAATCTGCCTTTTCATCGAAAAGAATGAACGAGCTGTTACTGGGCCAGTGTAAAAGACACCGGTTTTCAGCTCTTCTCTCTTTCCAGCATAACTCTGCTCTTTCCTCCTACGCTCCCCAGCACACCGCTTCCTCCTCTAGCACCTGCTTGATTCCCCCTTCCATCGTGAACCAGTGTGATTTATATGTTGGGTTGCCTGGGAAGAGAATTCTACCGAATCAGCAATATTTAATGGAGGTCAGAATGAAGCTGTAACCAGCGACGAGGTTTTTGCCGTAGTTTTTCCCTTTCACACGCGTCGTGTTATTTCCAAGCACAATGTTGTTCTACGGGCTTCAGGTACTTAGGACTGTGTCTTTTAGTCGACAAGGTTTTCCCGCCTCCTTACTGTATTTATGAAATCAAAATTTAAAAGTAGCACCTGACCCACTACCCACATTACCTCGTAGGGCCATAAAGCTAATTTCATCTCAGTTTTTGCAGTATTAATTGTTGATGACTGCATTCACTGGTGCGTGATTGAATAGCAAATTAACTCAAATAATCGCCCTCTTGTCAATCTGCGTTTGCTGATGGAAATGCTCCTGCAGAAAGATGGGACCTGGAGGAGTTATTCCAAGCAGCTGCTTCTAGAAGGTATTATTGTGCATCACTTCGCATCCCTTCAAAGACCACACATTGTTCCCTTTTCATGATTCATTCATTGCTCTCACAGCATTCTGCATTTCCCAATGTGCCTAATTTTCTATCGGATTTCCAACCTCCATTTCTTTGCAAAGTTATTTCTTTGTTTTTAATTAGCACTTTGTGGTGCATAACCAGCTGCTTGGATGCTAATTGCAGCCCTTTCATCTTTGGTCTCAATCCTGTTAATTTTCTCTCTAGGTAGATCATTTCTTTGCAAGAAAACTACCAGTCTTTTTGATCTACCAAGAAATTATCTTATCCCTAGTGCTCGGAGTGCCTATGCTGAAGAAATATTCGCAGCTATAGACATTGCCACACAAGCAGCCCTATTTAGAAACCAGACTTATTAATTTATAAGTTCAGAATGGTCACTTTCACATGTTTAACAGCAGAAAGCAGGTCCTACAGGCACGTGCTCATCTGGATCCAGCTATGTGTGATTGTAATTTTAACCCATGCCCTATTGGGTTGTTCGCACTCCCTTATGCCAGTGCTTTTTCCATAGGTGTTAGCTTGTGTACCTCCTTTTCTCTTGATTTGCATTCAACAGACTGGAATACAAGCAGGGCTTCTACGTCATTGCTGGCTTTCCACATATGCTGGGGGCAATGGACTGCAGCCATGTGCAACTGCTGCCTTCTGCTGCCACATCCCACTTGTTTAGAAACCTGAAGCACACATATTCAATCAATGTGCAGGGAATAGAGGACTATCTGGGGATGTTCATAAATGTGCTGGCAAAGTACCATGGAAGTGCTCATGATTCATACATCTTCAGACATTCCATCATTAACAAGTGCTTCCAGAACAGGAGCTATTGGAATGACCTACTGGTTGGTAAGTACATCTCAAGCACATGAATCACCTCATTACAGTCAATCATAACTTCAAGAAATAAAATATATTGAAGTCTGACAGAAGTGAAAGCTCAATTGCTTACTGACTATCCATAAGGCTGCAAACTTGCAATCAGCATGGCATTGGCACTCACAAGTTAGAGAAATAGAAAGTGTAACGCCAAAACCAGTACACTTGTATGTATATTACAGTGTCAGCCATACCAAAAAGTAAAGTGCATGTATGTGACTCAATGTCACTACACCTCTGGTACTGTGGAAAAAGTTACTGAGTCCATCAGGACATAAAACAGTATGTAAATGATTGTGGGCATAGCAAACATCATGAATATTAGCTTATTGTTCCCCTTCTGTCTTTACAACTGCAGCCATGCATCATTACATCTTATGCAGCTCCCCAAGCGGAGGCACAGCGCACCCACAATAATGCCCTCAGCAGGATCCAGTCCATTGTCGAGAGGATGTTTGGGATTCTCAAATATTTCTTTCAGTGCCTAGATTTGTCCAGGAAAAGATTGCTCTACTCTCTCCCTATGGCCTGAAATATCATCCTAGTCTGCTGCATTCTGCACAACATCTGAGTGCGGACCAATGTGCCCTGGGATGCAGAAACTGTGGAGCAGGAAGGCCCTGATGAGGATGAAGAGGAATGAGGGCCAACATCCAAATGTGGTCTCAATTGGCGGGTTATGCTGGAGACAGTAAATTGTAAACATTTTTTTTACAGAGGCCTAAGATAAATCAAGCCATGAATAAATACATTGTGTACCTGAATAAAGGAAAACAAACAAAAATGTTTTTTGTACCACTTGCAATGTGTAAGCATCCTTTATTTCAAGTTACTGTAAAGCACAAAAAGAGCAACCCTTATCTGTTAGTCATTGACATGCAACAAAGGCATGTAGCGATGTGTAACAAACAGGACTGGCCTACATCATTTAATCCAAAAAAGAGTGATCTGTGTCAAATGCAGCTCTGTTGAGAATACAGACCCCAAACAACTATTGTAATGTGCCAATATCTGGACAGCTCATTACAAAGTATTACATAGCATTGTAAATTACATCAGGTAATACAACTCTCTCAAAAAATGTGTAAAAGTAAATATTCTCCAAATACTATGTGTATGTTGTTCAGCTACCCATGTGCACTGCCACATACTTGTAAAGAATAGTAGAGTGAACTCATAGTCTGATGGCTGTCAGTTGAGACACTTAGGGGGTCATTCCAACCCTGGCGGTCGGTGTTAAAGCGGCGGCCAACCCGCCAACAGGCAGGCGGTGCAAAAAATGGAATTCTGACCCTGGCGGGAACCGCCAACACAGACCGCCACTTTAACACTCCGACCGCCACGGCGGGACAAACAAACAGCGCGGCGGTCACCGCCAACAGACAGGCGGCAGACAATGTACCGCCCACCCTATCACAACTCACCAATCCGCCACCTTTTCCGGGGCGGGAGCCCTGCCGATAAAAACACGGCAGAAACAGACTACGAACGGGAAAACGCTCACCCTACACACTCCACGAGGAATCTGGACAGCATGGAACCAGAACTACACATCCTACCAGCAATTGTCTACCTGCTCCTCTACCAGGAGCACGAACGCCGGCGCAGAAGACAACGGTGAGTACTGCACCTACGACACAGGGGAGGGGGGAGGAGAAAAGAATACGGGCACACACATACGCGACACCCCCCCCAACTACCTACACACCAAGGCAGAGCAACAACTCAGATTGACACCCCCAAACCCCCCAGAAGAATGCAAAGACAAAATAATATGTTATTGGAATTCAAATATATTGTAAGGCTAAGTAAATAAGTAAGTCGAACATCCCATAACTATATACACATATGTACATTGTCCCGTCAAAATTGGCTTTCTGTCATTGTACGTGGGCCAATGGTCCTCAACACATGGGCAAAGCCCACACATGAGACCCGAATCCATTGGAGAGAACACTGCAGGGGCATCAGATAGGAAAACTACAGGCACCTCAGGGGGAAGGGAAGGGGGGGCACCTCAGCCACATGAGTCCACGACGCCAGATCCACGAGGGGCCTCCATGGCCACTGTTCAATCCTGGGGAGTGCAAAGCCACAGTCTCTCAAGTCCCTACAGTGGGTGGCTTGCCCACTGTGCCATCCTGGGGAGTGCAAAGCCACAGTCTCTCAAGTTCCTACAGTGGGTGGTTTGCCCACTGTGCCATCCTGGGGAGTGCAAAGCCACAGTCTCACAAGTCTTTTCAGTGGGTGGCTTGCCCACTGTGCCATCCTGGGGAGTGCAAAGCCACAGTCTCACAAGTTCCTACAGTGGGTGGCTTGCCCACTGTGCCATCCTGGGGAGTGCAAAGCCACAGTCTCACAAGTCCCTACAGTGGGTGGTTTGCCCACTGTGCCATCCTGGGGAGTGCAAAGCCACAGTCTCACAAGTCTTTCAGTGGGTGGCTTGCCCACTGTGCCATCCTGGGGAGTGCAAAGCCACAGTCTCACAAGTGGATGACAGACTCCAGCGGTACTGGAGGAGCCTTGGTGCCCAGAGTGTATCGTGCAGCCTGTCAGACACGGATCCGGGCCTGCCCCTTCTGCCAATGTGTCAGCGGTGCTTGAGTTGAAGGGCCCAGCGGAGCGGTGCTTGAGAGGAAGGGCCCAGCGGAGCGGTGCATGAGAGGAAGGGCCCAGCGGAGCGGTGCTTGAGAGGAAGGGCCCAGCGGAGCGGTGCTTGAGTTGAAGGGCCCAGCGGAGCGGTGCAGAGACGGCAGGGCCCAGCGGAGCGGTGCCTGAGAGGAAGAGCCCAGCGGAGCGGTGCTTGAGAGGAAGGGCCTAGCGGAGCGGTGCTTGAGAGGAAGGGCCCAGCGAAGCGGTGCCTGAGAGGAAGGGCCCAGCAGAGCGGTGCTTGAGAGGAAGGGCCCAGCGGAGCGGTGCTTGAGTTGAAGGGCCCAGCGGAGCGGTGCTTGAGAGGAACGGCCCAGCGGAGCGGTGCTTGAGTTGAAGGGCCCAGCGGAGCGGTGCAGAGACGGCGGGGCCCAGCGGAGCGGTGCTTGAGTTGAAGGGCCCAGCGGAGCGGTGCTTGAGAGGAAGGGCCCAGAGGAGCGGTGCTTGAGAGGAAGGGCCCAGCGGAGCGGTGCCTGAGAGGAAGGGCCCAGCGGAGCGGTGCTTGAGAGGAAGGGCCCAGCGGAGCGGTGCTTGAGTTGAAGGGCCTAGCGGAGCGGTGCTTGAGAGGAAGGGCCCAGCTGAGCGGTGCTTCAGTTGAAGGGCCCAGCGGAGCGGTGCAGAGACGGCGGGGCCCAGCGGAGCGGTGCCTGAGAGGAAGGGCCCAGCGGAGCGGTACTTGAGAGGAAGGGCCCAGCAGAGCGGTGCTTGAGAGGAAGGGCCCAGCGGAGCGGTGCTTGAGTTGAAGGGCCCAGCGGAGCAGTGCTTGAGAGGAAGGGCCCAGCGGAGCGGTGCTTGAGAGGAAGGGCCCAGTGGAGCGGTGCTTCAGTTGAAGGGCCCAGCGGAGCGGTGCTTGAGAGGAAGGGCCCAGCGGAGCGGTGCTTGAGAGGAAGGGCCCAGCGGAGCGGTGCTTGAGTTGAAGGGCCCAGCGGAGCGGTGCTTGAGAAGAAGGGCCCAGCGCAGCGGTGCAGAGACGGCGGTGCCCTGTTCAGCGGTGCTTGTCTTGAAGGGCCCTGTTCAGCGGTTCTTGAGACGGCGGTGCCCTGTTCAGCGGTGCTTGTCTTGAAGGGCCCTGTTCAGCGGTGCTTGAGACGGCGGGGCCCTGTTCAGCGGTGCTTGTCTTGAAGGGCCCTGTTCAGCAGTGCTTGTCTTGAAGGGCCCTGTTCAGCGGTGCTTGAGACGGCGGGGCCCTGTTCAGCGGTGCTTGTCTTGAAGGGCCCTGTTCAGCGGTTCTTGAGACGGCGGTGCCCTGTTCAGTGGTACTTGTCTTGAAGGGCCCTGTTCAGCGGTGCTTGAGACGGCGGGGCCCTGTTCAGCGGTGCTTGTCTTGAAGGGCCCTGTTCAGCGGTGCTTGAGACGGCGGGGCCCTGTTCAGCGGTGCTTGTCTTGAAGGGCCCTGTTCAGCGGTGCTTGTCTTGAAGGGCCCTGTTCAGCGGTTCTTGAAACGGCGGTGCCCTGTTCAGCGGTGCTTGTATTGAAGGGCCCTGTTCAGCGGTGCTTAAGACGGCGGTGCCCTGTTCAGCGGTACTTGTCTTGAAGGGCCCTGTTCAGTGGTTTTTGAGACGGCGGTGCCCTGTTCAGCGGTGCTTGTCTTGAAGGGCCCTGTTCAGCGGTGCTTGAGACGGCGGGGCCCTGTTCAGCGGTGCTTGTCTTGAAGGGCCCTGTTCAGCGGTTCTTGAAACGGCGGGGCCCTGTTTAGCGGTTCTTCACATGTGTCTCAAGGGCACCAGATCTGGCCAATATATAGTGTTCACTCGCCATCCGACTTCTCGCTTGCGGGCCCTCCTGTGCTGGTGTCCCGTGCCCGTGGGTGTCCTCCTTCACCCCCGGAATGGGTCTGGTGGGGCCCTCCTGGGCAGCTCGCCTGCTGCCGGACTTGTCGGCCGTGCTGCCCTTGCCATCCTTGCCTGATCCTCTGTGTCCCTTGCCTCCCTTTGGAGATGTGCCAGGTGGCACCCCACTTCCTGACGGTGCCAGGGTGGTGCCTGTGGAGGCTGCCGTCTCTGTCCTCTCGCGCCGGCCCTTGCCTTTTTTGGATTTCTTCCCAGGGGGTGGGTTGGCTGTCCCTTTGCTGCTGGCCGATGTAGCTGCCCTCGAAGGTGGTGGACACCAATATCCCTGGACTATGGTCCTTGTAGGTCCAGGGCTTGTGCTGGCTGAGGTGCTGATTGGACTTTTACGAGATGGAGGGGGTGGGTCAGGTGATGGAAAGAGGTTAAGTTTGGAGAGGAAAAACTTTTTAGGAGCAATGGGAAGGGTAGGTGCAGTGGGTATGGGAGTGGAGGAAGAGGATGTGGTTGTAGGAGAGTCAAGTGTGCTGTCGTTGGGTGCAGGTGCTTGTGACGGAGGCTGTCGTGATGTGGATGGCTGTTGGGTGGGTGGCTGCCTGCGTTTGTGTGGTTTGGAAGAGGGGGTGACAGACACACTGGGAGAGGACACAGGGGACGTGTAAATGGCAGTGGGGGTGGTGACTGCACGTGTGCGGAGTGTTCTGGTGGGTGTGCTGGTGATGGACGTAGTGGCTGATGAAGTGGTGCATGCAAGTGTGAGTGGAGACGTCACAGGGAGGGAGGAGGGAGACGAGGAGGAGGGGGACACAGAGGAGGCAGTGGCTGTTGGTATGTCTGCATGTGGATGTTGCTTGTGTGAATGCTTGTGGGATGTGTGGTGCTTATGTTTGGATGAGGTGACCTTGGGTGTTGAGGTGTGTGCAGGCTGGTCTGTAGGTGTGTCTGGGATAGGCAGAGGGACAGGGGAGTGGGACTGGGTGGAGGGAGTTGGAGGAGGGGGGCAGGAGACAGGGACAATGGCTGGCGTCAGTGCTGAGGCCAGAGCGTTGAACGATCGCTGATGGGCAGCCTGATCCGAATGAATGCCCTCCAGGTATGCATTGCTCCGATGCACCTCGCTTTCCACCCCCTGGATGGCATTCAAAAGGGTAGACTGCCCAACAATGAGCATCCGGAGGAGGTCAATGACCTCCTCACTGAGGGCAGCAGGGGTAACTGGGGCAGGGCCTGAGGTGCCTGGGGCGAAGGAGATGCCCGCCTTGGTGTGCGAGCGGGCACGGGGCGAACGCTGAGGGGCTGCTTGGAGGGCAGAGCTGGTGCGCTGGGTGGCGGCTGTACCTGTAGTTGCGATGGGCACGGATGTTGCCGCCACCACAAGGGAGCTCCCTTCCGAGGACGTGTCGGTGTCGCTGATGTCTCCACGTGTCCCCGTTGTGGAGCCCCCCTCGCCCTCCGTCTCACTGGTGAAATCAGAGTCCATTGCATGGCCCTCCGGGGCCATGTGAGATGCAGCTCCCTCGTGCTCCAATGCCACTTCTCCTCCGCCAGATGATGCTAATGCACACATGAACAGGAAGAGCAGACAAAAAAAGGGGGGGGAGAAATAAAGACATGTTGAGTGCATGCATTGGCAACACAGTTGGCGGAGAGGACAGACAGAGAAGCCCCCTGCACTGCGCCGCGCACTTGGGGTACACTACTCAATCAGTGAGACTTGGCCTACAAGCCAATGGACGACATCTGCACACATAGGTGACACAAGGCCATGGATAGCTGTACTTGGCACCCTACAGAGCTGGAGGGCGGGGGCACAGGGCCATGCCTTACGGAGGGGACTAGCCTACATAAATCGCCCTGGCCTGGGGATACCCACATCCCTCCTCCCCCACCCAGACACCTCCACAGCGCGCTAAGATAGAAGAATGTGCTTGTACTCACCCCCTTGTGTCTGCTGTGATGTCCTCACGTGCCCATCCAAATCTGGGTAGGCCACCGCCAGGATCCGAGACATCAGGGGGGTCAATAGACGAGTGGCACCCCTCCTACGTTGGGAGGCCATCCCCAGAAGAGCATCCGCGGTCTTTCTGCTCCCGCGGCGGATGTCCTCCAACCTCTTGCGGCAGTGGGTGCCCCGTCTGTTGTGGACCCCCAGGGTCCGGACGTCCTTGGCGATGGCACGCCAAATGTCGACTTTCTGATGGGCGCTGACCTATGTGACACGTACAGGGAGAGAAAACAAAATATCAACATTTTCTGCATGCTCGATGTGAGTGTCCCCCCATCCTCCCATCCCCACCCTTGCCATGTGGCACATGCTCTCATCTGTCGTTTGATGCATGCCTCATACGCTCCCCTCCGCACCTTCGTTCATTCACCCCACTCAACCCAGGTATTGCCCACAAAGCATGGTCCCAGTGTACTAACCTGTTGGTCTGGAGGACCGTAGAGTAGCGCATACTGGGAGAGGACCCCATCCACGAGTTTCTCCAATTCTTCAGAAGTGAAGGCAGGGGCCCTTTCCCCAGTCGCAGCAGCCATTGTCTCTTCCAGACCGAGGTCACAGCAGCACTTGCAGTATAGGTCCTCTCCTGTGGATGATCAGGTCTCGAGTGATTAAGCTGAGAGAAAATGGCGGTCACGCCCGCGGCGGTGCGTACCGCGACCGCCAGCGCACTTCGTCATTGGCTCCTGAAACCCATAGGGTTCTATGTTAACCAATGCGGTTTTGCGCCGCGGTCTTTTATCGCCTACCGCCACGGTGTGCCACGCCAGCACATTGACCTCACATCCCATTGTCACACTTCACAGGTCAGGCAGCCGCCATTTCAAGGGCCCACATGGCTTAATTTCTACTGCGTCACACAGGCCTAGGCCTTGCATTGCCACTCATACAAGCCATTCAATGCATAGCGATTCGTGTACTGTGCAAGCTGTGCGAACGTACCTGTGGTTTGCTTGACTCTGTGCTCCATGTTGTCCTTCCTAGGCACCGTCCGCTGGGACTTGCGAGGAGATGGAGGAATGTTCCCGTGTACAGACCGCTGGTGGACCTGTCGACAATGGAAGAAAGACATGTCATACTGACATACAGACTTGACCGAGCCACTATACAGGAACTGTGTGCCCAGCTGGAGCCAGACCTGATGTCACCCATTTGCCAACCCACAGTGATTCCCCCTCTGGTGCAGGTTCTGTCAGTACTCCATTTTTTGGCAAGTGGATCATTCCAAACAACAGTGGCCATTTCCTCAGGGATGTCTCAGCCTATGTTTTCTAAGGTTTTGTCCAGAGTGTTGTCTGCCCTGATGAAATACATGCGGAGCTACATCATTTTCCCTGAGTTGGGCGATTTGGCGACAGTGAAGGGTGATTTCTATGCCCTTGGACATATTCCCAATATCATTGGTGCCATTGATGGGACCCCTGTGGCTTTGGTTCCCCCCAGTGAAAGTGAACAGGTGTACAGGAACAGAAAAAGTTATCATTCTATGAATGTCCAGGTGGTCTGTTTGGCTGACCAGTACATCTCCCATGTAAATGCCAAGTTCCCTGGGTCAGTGCATGACGCGTACATCATGCGAAATAGCAGCATCCCTTATGTGATGGAACAGCTACAGAGATACCGTGTGTGGCTAATTGGTGACTCTGGTTACCCCAACCTGTCGTGGCTACTGACCCCAGTGAGGAATCCCCGGACCAGGGCAGAGGAACGGTACAATGAGGCCCATGGGCGGACTAGGAGGGTGATCAAGCGAACCTTCGGCCTCCTGAAGGCCAGGTTTAGGTGCATGCATATGACAGGTGGATCCCTATTGTACTCACCGAAGAAGGGGTGCCAGATCATCGTGGCCTGCTGTATGCTTCACAACCTGGCTTTGCGACGCCAGGTGCCTTTCCTGCAGGAGGTTGGTCCAGAGGGTGGTGTTGTGGCAGCTGTGGAGCCTGTGGAGAGTGAAGAGGAGGAAGACGACGGGGACGACACAGACAACAGGGACACAGTGATACAACAGTATTTTCAATAACACACAGGTACGAATCAACACCGCCATTTTACATGTACTAACAGTCTCCTGCCTCTCTACTGTCTGTGTTTCCCCCCAGTTTATGTTAACTGAGTTGTGACTTTCCCTTCCGTTTTCAGAGATGTGGGCCCCACTGCGTGACCTCTGCTTTGTTTTCCCATGGACTACAGCTGTGTGACAGTGGTATGTTGTCATCACAATGTAACTGATCATTTTGGCACCGTTATGTCTAATACATTTGTTCAAAATACAAGCAGACTCCAGATAATTTTAGTGCAATAAGTGATTTTATTTAAGTGCTAAATTTAGGGACATGGTTGAAAATCGGTGATGGGTGATGGTGGAGTAATGTCCATGGCAGAGTCCAGCTTTTCAGTCTCACAGGTGCATTGTCCATATGCCTGTGGAAGGATGGAGCAGGGGCAGTTCAAGGTTGGACAGGGTGACAATGTGGGACAGTGGGATGACATCAGGGGGTATCCTTTGCTGGCGGGGGTCTTGGCATCCTACTCTGTCTTCTTCCTAGATCTCAGGTACCGCTTGCGGGGTGGTTCTTCTTCTGCAGGAGGTGGGGTTCTGGTGGCCTGTTGTTGTGTGGGGGCCTCCTGTCCACTAGCGCCAGCGGAGGTGGTAGGCTGCTCCTGGTCCATGCTAGTGATAGGGGCCCTTTGTGGTGCCACATGGTCCCGCAATGTGGTGACAATCTGGGTAAGAGCCACGACAATGGTCCCCATTGCGGAACTAATGGCTCAGAGTTCTTCCCTGAACCCCATGTACTGTTCCTCCTGCAGTACCTGGATCTCCTGGAACCTGGCCAGTACCGTAGCCATCGTCTCCTGGGAGCGGTGGTATGCTCCCATGATGGAGGAGAGGGCCTCGTGGAGAGTGGGTTCCCTGGGCCTGTCCCCCCCCTGTCGCACAGCAGCCCTCCCAGTTCCCCTGTTTCCCTGGGCCTCTGTCCCCTGGACCGTGTGCCCACTACCACTGCCCCCAGGTCCCTGCTGTTGTTGGGGTGGTGGGTCAACCTGGGTGCCCTGTAGTGGTGGACACACCGCTGATTGACGTGTCCTGGAGACAGAGGCATGGGCCTGCTGTGTGGGAGCTGTGCTGGTGTTCCCAGAGGGGGGTAGGTCTGCTGTGGCCTGTGGCTGTGTGAGGGGAACCGACTGTCCCGAGGTCCCCGATGGGCGGGGCTGGTCATCTAGGTCCAGGGAGACAGAGCTGCTGTCATCACTGGGGGCCTCTTCTGGGGGTGGGATGGACATTTCTGGACCCTCCTGGGCGGTGTGGTGGCGTTCGGGTCCTGCAGGGGTATAAGAGTATGGTTATTGCTTCTGTGTGTGCCATAGTGTGCAATGGGTGGGTGGCCGTGGACCCCAGTGCTGGCATTCCCTTGTGGGGGCTGTTGTGACGGTGGCTTGTGGGGGAGATGGGTATGTGCAGTGGGCATGCTTTGGTGATGGGTGTCCATGCTTTGTGGACGCATGCAGGGCTGGGTGTTGGGATGGGTGGGTTGTGATGGTGAGCCATTTGCAAGGAGTTGGTGTGATGGGGGTGGGGGTGAGGGTGGGGGTATGATTTGGCATGCAGGTGGGGTGGGGGGAATGAAGAAGTGAAGATTTGCCTTACCAGAGTCCATTCCTCCAGCTACTCCTCCGAGGCCCTCAGGATGCAGGATGTGCAAGACTTGCTCCTCCCATGCTGTAAATTCTGGGGGAGTAGGTGGGGGTCCGCCGCCAGTCTTCTGCACCGCAATGTTGTGCCTTGATACCATGGAACGCACCTTCCCCCGTAGGTCGTTCCACCGCTTCCTGATGTCGTCCCGATTTCGTGGATGCTGTCCCACAGCGTTGACCCTGTCCACTATTCTTTGCCATAGCTCCATCTTCCTGGCAATGGTGGTGTGCTGCACCTGTGTCCCGAAGAGCTGGGGCTCTACCCGAACTATTTCCTCCACCATGACCCTGAGTTCTGCGTCCGAAAATCTGGGGTGTCTTTGGGGTGCCATTGGGTGGTGTGGATGAGGTGAGGGGTGGTGTATGTGTTGTAGAGTGTGGTGAGTGTGGTGGTGTATGGTGTTTTGTGCGTGGATATTGTGTGGGTGATGTTGTGATTTGCCTCTGTGTGATGGTGTACTCTATTCTGTGCTGTCTCTCTCTGGCCTTCAGTCGCAATTGTGGTCGTAAGGGTTTGTGGGTGATGTGGGTGTGTGTTTTATATTGTAATGGGTGTGTGGGAGTGGTGTGTGTATGTGTCTCAGGTGTGTGTATTTTGAATTGTCCAATGTGGCTGTGTTTTGTAAAGATGTGTGTATTTTGAGCGCGGCGGTGTGTACCGCCAATGGAATACCGCGGTTGAAAGACCGCTGCAGGGATTTGTGGGTCGGAATAGCATGGGCGTATTTCTGTTGGCGTGACGGTGGAGGTTTGGTCATCGCCAGTTTTTCGCTGGCCGTTGGTGTGGCGGACTTTTGTTGTTGTCGGGTTTTTGGCGGTTTGCCAGTTGCGGGTCAGAATGACCGTGGCGGTTTACCGCAACCGCGGCGGTGTTATGGCGGTCTTCTGACCGGCGGTAAGCGCCTTTTACCGCCGAGGTCAGAATGACCCCCTTAATTTGTGCATGGGAACACAGTCCAAGCCGTACAGTCGACATATGATTCAACAATGTGTCCTGGCAAATACAAAACACATTGTGACATATCATAAAACACATATCACTTGTAAACTGACAAAAATGGCAGTTTAAGATAATCCATCTACTACCAATGCTGGCACATCAGCCCCACTAGGCATTTAGGGAAATGAACCAAACATGGATGTCACATACCATGTTCCTGTGTTGTATACAGATACAAACAACCATTTAACTCCTCTTACAACATGTCATGTGCGAATGTTAAAACACAGCACAAAGAGTCTGATCATATAACCTTTACACAGAAGCAAGGACTAAATTCAAGCTGAATCTAGCCAAGGAAGCATGCACTGATGCCTTCCAGGTCAGAGTGGCAGAATGTGATAATAAATGCACAGGTTAACAACTTTTGTGAATGCATACCCACATCTGAAGTACAAGTTACCTCTCAATATTTCCACATATGGTGATGCCAGCCAAAAACAAACTGATCCCTCCTTGGAATAACTCATACCCCTCTATTGCTAGCCAAGCTGGCCTCATCAACACAAAAATTATGTTAAAGTTACGTAGTTTAGTTTTAGTTTGCTTTTGAATTTGTAAAGCGCGTATCTACCCTAGGGTATCCCAGCACTGAGATACGTGAAGGCTCCTAAGAAGGAAAAAAGAAAAGGGGAAAAGGGAGAATTAGGGCAAATAATTAGCAGCAAAAAGAATCGTTTTTAGATTCTTCCTAAACTGACATTCGGAAGGTTCATGGCGAAGCTCTGAGGAAAGGGAGTTCCAGAGCCGAGCAACTCTGACCGAGAAGGAGTTACCTCCCCTGGATCTCTTAAATCAAGATATGTGGACTTGCCGGGAGCTGGACACATGCAAAAATCTGGCAGGGGCATAAATAGGAAAGCAATGCCTAAGAAAAAAGGGACCCTTATCATGTAGGCCTTTATGGACCAGACATAAGGATTTGTGAAAACATTTGCATTATGGCACTGTGCCTGTGAAACACATATCCTTCCAGACTCAAGTTCAAATAGCAGATATGTGTATACCATGACATGATATTGACCTCAGGTGGCACATGCATCTCAAACTTATCCATGAGGGCATGCCAAATTATCCTGTGTGGCTCATTATGGGCTCATAGCTACAATGTAAAATAAGGCACATAAATAGGTTGCCTTGATCAAATCTGTGTTGTGTGTGTTCTTTGAGATTTGCAGGGTGTTTTGACAGCCAAGACACATGGATATCTAGGATAACTGAAGTAAATTTAAATATGTAAACATGGAGTAGTAGAGAAGAATCTTGCCTTCATCCAATGTGACGTCAACTTCCATCAAAGACACCTATGCAGCTTCATGTACACAAAACATACATGGTTTTGTTTAGCATGTAGCATGTGTGCTGCATGTTGCAGCATACATGGAAATTTGTGAGTCAAGCATGTTATCTAAAGATTCACCTTGATACACCTTTTCTGGGGATGGTTAGGCCCATGTAAGCAAAAGAATATAAGTCAATGTCAAACTTCATGGGTCTTCTTCATGAATACCCATTGCAATGCACATGACACACCTCCTAAATACTGACTCAAGGTATGCTGGGCTTCACGCTTCCTTGCCCTAACAATGATCATGAGGTCACACACAGCTATGCAGGTTTGCTTGTAATTGCACAACTAGCATGGGTGAGACTCCTGTACATCACAACAACCAAGAAATGAAGTTTCCTGAGGGGCTGGATCCATCTATATGAACAGCACAATGTCAAGAAATGTAGAATATTACTGCCTCAATCACCTAACAGTTTGTGTCAACATTACACTACTGTTGTTACACATCCATTAGCCAAAAAGTCAAAACTCATTACAAAAGCCAGGGAATGGGCAATCTGACTTCTCTTTTGTGTGTCTGAAATAAATGTATACAAATCTGTATCCAATGCATTACATCTCATTCAGAAATGCATTCCATGTGGTAAACATAGCCATTTTCATGCATCCACCCATGTATTTCAGGCAATAACTGATTAGACAAGGCCTGTTATGCACGTATTGCAACCTTACCAACTCATAACGGAGGATGATGTGACCATGAGAACAATATGTCTGAGACATTGTCATTGAATATTCACATGCACCACACATAGATAAAAGGAAACCATTTCATTTGTTGTCTTTTGTGCATGAAGGGGTCCCTTCCTCCACATAAACAATTCTGCAAACAACACAGAGGGGGTCACTACAACCCTGGCGGATGGTGTTAAAGCGGCGGTAATACCGCAAACAGGCCGGTGGAAAGAAAAAGGGAATTATGACCGTGGCGGAAACCGCCAACAAAGACAGCCACTTTAACACTCCGACCGCCACGGCGGTACAGACAAACAGCACGGCGGTCACCGCCAACAGACAGGCGGAAGACAAAGTACCACCCACAATATTACAACAGGCCAATCCGCCACCTTTTCCGGGGCGGATTCACCGTGGATAAAAACACGGCAGAAACAGCCATTCCAATGGGAAAACGCTCACCTGAACAAACTCCACGAGGAAGGAGGGCACCATGGAGCCGGAACTCCAAATACTCCCTGCAATTGTGTTCCTGCTCCTCTACGAACATCAGCAATGGCGGCGCCGAAGACAACGGTGAGTACTGCACCTACGAAATAGGGGAGCGGGGAGGCAAAAGTCACGGAGACACACACGCAACACCCCCACCCCGACCCTCACCCACTACAACACACACCAATGCATTTCAAAACATCACAGTAACAACCCCCAACCCCCCCGGAAGAATGCAAAGACAAAAGGAAATGAGTACAGCCATTGTAATGTAGCACAATACAGTAAGCCAATATATACAGAAATATATACAAATGCCAAAAATAAACATCACGATCAGTAGTGCAGGTATGCACCATCCAATGTCCGTGGACCACTGGGCCCAAAATGCATGGGCAAGGCCCACACGCGATACCTGTCCTGAAACGGAGAGAACACTGCAGGGGCATCAGATAGAAATACAACAGGCACCTCAGGGGGAAGGGAAGGGGGGCACCTCAGCCAGATGACAGCACCACGCCAGATCCACGACAGGGCTCCATGCCCATTGATGTATCCTGGGGAGTGCAAAGCCACAGTCTCTCAAGTCTTTGCAGTGGGTGGTTTGCCCACTGTACCATCCTGGGGAGGAAAGCCACAGTCTCTCAAGTCTTTGCAGTGGGTGGTTTGCCCACTGTACCATCCTGGGGAGTGCAAAGCCACAGTCTCTCAAGTCTTTGCAGTGGGTGGTTTGCGCACTGTACCATCCTGGGGAGTGCAAAGCCACAGTCTCTCAAGTCTTTTCAGTGAGTGGTTTGCCCACTGTACCATCCTGGGGAGTGCAAAGCCACAGTCTCTCAAGTCCATACAGTGGGTGGTTTGCCCACTGTACCATCCTGGGGAGTGCAAAGCCACAGTCTCTCAAGTGGATAACAGTCTCTACTGGTTCTGGAGGGGGACTGGTGCCCAGAGTGCTTCATCCTGTGAAGGACAGACGGAGTGGATGCATGTCTCCACTGGTTCTGGAGGGGGACTGGTGCCCAGAGTCCTTCATCCCTGTTAATGACTGAGGTAGTGGATGCCTTTCTCCACTGGTTCTGGAGGGGGATAGGTGCATCACTCTCCCCGTGACGGTCCCAGTTCCGTCACTGTCCCTGCCACACATGGGCTAGCGATGCCTGAGTTGGCGGTGCTTGCCCTGTTCCGCGGTGCTTGCCCTGTTCAGCGGTGCTTGCCATGGTGGTCTTTGCCCAGTTCAGCAGTGCTTGCCCTGTTCAGCGGTGCTTGCCATGGCGGTCTTTGCCCATTTCAGCGGTGCTTGCCCTGTTCAGCGGTGCTTGCCATGGCGGTCTTTGCCCAATTCAGCGGTGCTTGCCCTGTTCAGTGGTGCTAGACCTGTTCAGCGGTGCTTGACCTGTTCAGCGGTGCTTGCCATGGCGGTCTTTGCCCAGTTAAGCGGTGCTTGCCCTGTTCAGGGGTGCTTGACCTGTTCAGCGGTGCTTGTCATGGTGGTCTTTGCCCAGTTCAGCGGTGCATGACTTTGCTGTCTCGAACCTGTGCAGCGGTGTGTGCCATGGCGTTCCCTCATTGCCCAGTGGGGCTGTACCTGCCGGGGCCCTCCTGGGCATTGACTCCGGCGGTGGTCTCCTGACCAGTGACGAATGTGCTGCCCTCCTGGGCACTGACTCTTGCGGTGGTCTCCTGACCAGTGACGATTGTGCTTCCCTCCTGGGCACTGTCTCCGGCGGAGGTCTCCTGACCAGTGACGATTGTGCTGCCCTCCTGGGCACTGACTCCGGCGGTGGTCTCCTGACCAGTGACGATTGTGACGATTGTGCTGCCCTCCTGGGCACTGGCTCCGGCGGTGGTCTCCTGACCAGTGACGATTGTGCTGCCCTCCTGAGCACTGACTCCGGCGGTGGTCTCCTGACCAGTGATGATTGTGCTGCCCTTCTGGGCACTGACCCTGGCGGTGGTCTCCTGACTAGTGACGATGGGGCTGGCGGTGGCGTCCTGGGCAGCGGGATTGATGGCGGCCTTCTCCGCCATGCTGCTCTTCCCACACTTTGGTGCTTTCTTCTGCCCCTTCCCCACCTTGGGAGGAGTCACAGCTGGCTCAAAACTCCCCCCGGGACCCTTGTGAGCAGCTTTGCAGGCAGGAGTCTTCCCCTCTCCCGTCGGGTACTGTCCAACTTCTGGTGCTTCACAGGGGGGGGCTGGCTGTGCTTTGGCTCCGTGTCACACTGGCTGCCCTGGTGCCCGGTGCACTCCACATACCTCTAACAGGCACCACTGGTACCGGACATTTTTTGGCTGAGGTGCTACTACGGGACCTATGAATTGGAGGGGGGGTGGTGGGAAAGAGGTCAACGTTGCTCAGGAAAAGTTTCTGACGAACACTGGGACGGGTAGCTGGAGGGGGTCTGGAAGTTGAGGAAGAGGAGGTGGTTGTAGGAGGTGTAACTTTTGGTGATTTGGGTGCAGGTGCATGTTCTGGAGGCTGTCGTGAGGTGGATGGATGTTGGGTGTGTGTGTGCCCGCGTTTGTGTACTTTGGGAGTGTGCGTCACAGACACACTTGGAGAGGACACAGGGGATGTGTAAATGGTAGTGGGGTGGTGAGTGCAGGTGAGCGGGGTGTGGTGGTGGGTGTTCTGGTGTGAGTCCTAGTGGCTGTGGTGGTAGTGCATGCAGGTGAGAGTGTAGACAACACTGGGAGGGAGGAGGGAGACCAGGAGGAGGGGGACACAGTGGAGGCAGTGGATGTTGCTGTGTCTGTATGTGGGTGATGCTTGTGTGAGTGCCTGTGGGATGTGTGGTGCCTATGTATGCCTGAGCTGCCCTTGTGTGTTGACGTGTGTGCAGGCTGGTCTGATGGTGTGCTTGGGATAGGTTGAGGTACAGGGGATTGGGTCTGGGTGGAGGAAGTTGGAGGGAGGAGGCTAGACACAGGGACAATGGCTGCCATCAGTGCTGAGGCCAGAGATTGCAGGGTTCGATGATGGGCAGCCTGACCAGAATTAATGCCCTCCAGGAATGCATTGGTGTGTTTCAACTCCCTCTCTACACCCTGGATGGGGTAGACTGCCCAACAGTGAGTGACCTGAGGAGGTCAATGGCCTCCTCACAGAGGGCAGCAGGGGTGACTGGGGCAGGGGCTGCTGGGAGGGCGGTGCTGGTGGGGGTGTGGGGGCTGTACCTGTTGAAGTGGGGGGCACAGATGGTGCCGCCACCACAAGGGAGCTCCCATCGGAGGACGAGTCCGTGTCGCTGGTTGCTGATGCGGTGACCGCCGTGAAGCTCCCCTCGCCCTCCATCCCACTGGTGTACTCAGAGTCCGTGGTGTGGCCTTCCATGGCCATATGGGATGCAGCCCCCTTGTGCTCCGGTGCCACTGTACCTCCGCCTGATGATGCTGATGCACAAAAGAACAGGGAGACCACAAAAAGGGGGTGGGAAACAGAAGAAAGACAGGTTGAGTGCATGGCTTACCGCTACCGTTGGCGGACAATACCGACACAGCAGCCCCCTGCACTACGCCGCTCTCTTGGCCTCTACAGATGCAGTTCCTTGGATATGGCCTACATGGCTATGGTCAACATCTGCACACATAGATGACACAGGGACATGTATACCTGTACTTGGCACTCTACAGAGGTGGGGTGGAGTGCCACATGGCCTGCATTACGCATGGGGCCTAGCCTATGGAACTCGCCCTGGCCTAGGGAAACCCACAGCCCTCCTCCCCACCCAGACCCCTCCACTGCGCGCAAAGTCAGCAGAATGAGAGTGTACTCACCCCCTTGTGTCTGCTGTGATGCCCTCATGCGCCCATCCTCAGGGTAGGCCACTGCCAGGATCCGGAACATCAGGGGGTCATGGTGGGAAGGGCACCCCTCCCACGTTGGGAGGCCATCCCCAGCTGAGCCTCCACCGTCTTCTTGCTCCAGCGGCGAATGTCCTCCCATCTTTTATGGCAGTGGGTGCTCCGTCTCTGGTGGACCCCCAGGGTCCGGACGTCCTTGGCGATGGCGCACCAAATATATTTCTTCTGGTGGGCGCTGACCTACATGACATGTACAGGGGAAGAAGAGAAGTCATTACCAACTGCACCGTCGAAGTGAGTGGCCCACATCCCTGCCCTTGCCATGTGGCACATGCATTCACACTCATTCATGGTCGCAGAACTCTGCCCCCTTCCTTCTTACATCCAGCCCTCTCCACCCAGGCATAGCCCATACAACTAGCACCCTATGTACTCACCTGTTGGTCTGGAGGACCGCAGAGTAGCGTGTACTGGGGGAGGAACCCATCCACGAGCTTCTCCAACTCCTGTGCAGTGAAGGCAGGGGCCCTTTCCCCAGACCCACGTGCCATTGTCTCTTCCAGACTGAGGTCACAGCAGCACTTGCAGTGTAGGTCCTCTCCTGTCGAAGATCAGGTATCGAGAAATTGCACAGATAGGCGGTGACGTCCGCGGCGGTGACGTCCACGGCGGTGCGTATCATCACCGCCAGCGCACTTCCTCATTGGCTCCTGGGACCCATAGGGTCCAATGTTAACCAATGCAGCATTGCGCTGCGGTCTCCGACCGCCTACCGCGACGGTGTACAACGCCAGCGCAGTTACCTCACATCCCATTGTCCCAGTTTAGAGGTCAGGCAGCCGCCATTTCAGGGGCCCACATGGCTTAATTTTCAACTGCTTCACACATACCGAGGCGCCTGGACTCAACACACCTACATACAACTTTTTGGAATTTGTTTCGTGTTCTGGGTTGCTGTGGGTACATACCTCGGAATTGCTTGACTCTATGGTCGCTTTTGTCCTTTCTAGGCACTGTCCGCTGGGACATGTGAGGAGATGGCGGAATCCTCCGGTGTACCGACCACTGGTGGACCTGTTGACAATGGAGGAGAGACATTTAATCATCACCTACAGGTTTGACCTGTGTACCCAGTTGGAGCCAGACCTGATGTCACCAATCCGCCATCCCACAGGGATCCCCCCTCAAGTGCAGGTGCTATCAGTGCTCCATTTCTTGACAAGTGGGTCATTTCAAACAACAGTGGCCATGACATCAGGTATGTCCCAGCCTATGTTTTCCAACGTGTTGTCCAGAGTGTTGTCTGCCCTGCTGAAACACATGAGGAGCTACATCGTTTTCCCTCAGGTGGAGGATTTGGCTACAGTTAAAGGTGACTTCTATGTCCTTGGACATGTCACTTACATCATAGGTGCCATTGACTGGACCCATGTAGCTATGTTCCCCCCCCACAGGAGTGAACAGGTGTACAGGAACCGGAAGAGTTATCATTCTATGAATGTACAGATGGTACGTTTGGCAGACCAGTACATCTCACAGGTAAATGCTATGTTCCTTGGCTCTGTGTATGATGCCTACATCCTGCAGAATAGCAGCATTCCTTATGTGATGGGTCAACTCCAGAGGCACCATGTGTAGCTATTAGGGGACTCTGATTACCCCAACCTGTCATGGCTACTGACCCCAGTGAGGAATCCCAGGACCAGGGCAGAGGAAGGCTACAATGAGGCCCATGGGCGGACTAGGAGGGTGATTGAACGCACCTTCGGCCTCCTGAAGGCCAGGTTCAGGTGCCTCCATATGACAGGTGGTTCCCTATTCTACTCACCAAGGAAGGTGTGCCAGATCATCATCGCCTGCTCTATGCTTCACAATCTTGCTTTGCGACGCCAGGTGCCTTTTCTGCAGGAGGATGGTCCAGATGACGGTGTTGTGGCAGCTGTGGAGCCTGTGGACAGTGATGAGGAGGAAGCAGAGGAAGAAGAAATTGACAACAGGGACTAAGTCATACAGCAATATTTTCAGTGACACACAGGTAAGAACACTTTCTTTACTACTACTTTTACTTTCACACTTTTACCTCTATCCTGTCTGTCAATTTCAACCAGTATTTGGTAACTGAGTTGTACATTTCCATTACGGTTTCACAGGTGTTGTTACCAACGTGTGTCATCTGCTTGCATCCTTCATGGACCTTTGATGTGTGACATAGGTATGTTGACATTACTATTGGGAACAGATTTTGTCATTGTTATAGCTAATACACATTTTCGAAAACACAGACTGACTCCAGATTGTTTTGTGGTTCAAGGGTGTTTATTGAAGTGCTAAATATGGAAGGGGATGGTAAAATGGTGAGGGGTGATGGTGGAGGAATGTCCATGGCAGAGTCCAGTCTATTAGTCTTACAGGTGCACTGCCCATGTGGGCATAGGAAGTGGAGCTGGGACAGTTCCAATCTGGAGAGGGTTACAAAGTGGGACAGTGGGACAGTGGGAAGACAATCAGGGTGGTCTCATTTCTTGGCGGGGGTCTTGCCATTGTGCTCTGTCCTGTTCCTGGATCTCAGGGACCGCTTGCGGGGTGGTTCTCCGTCTGCAGGGGGTGGGGTGCTGGTGTGGTGGTCCTGTGGCGGGGCGTCCTGTCCACTAGCCCCAGCGGAGGTGGTGGGCAGTTCATCATCCAGGCTAGTGTCAGGGGCCCCTTGGAGTGCCACAGTGTCCCTCATGGTGTTCTGTATGTCCTTCAGCACCCCTACGATGGTGCCCAGGGCAGAGCTGATGATTCTGAGTTCCTCCCTGGAGCCCAAATACTGTTCCTCCTGCAGGCACTGGGTCTCCTGAAACTTGGCCAGGACCATAGCCATTGTCTCCTGGAAGTGGTGGTATGCTCCCATGATGGAGGAGAGGGCCTCATGGAGAGTGGGTTCCCTTGGCCTGTACGCCCCCTGTCACACAGCAGCCCTCCCAGTTCCCCTGTTTTCCTGTGCCTCCGTCCCCTGGACCGTGTGCCCACTACCACTGCCCCCAGGTCCCTCTTGTTGTTGGGGTGGTGGGCTATCTTGGGTTCCCTGTACTGGTGGACACACAGCCGATTGATGTGTCCTGGGGACGGAGGTATGGGCCCGCTGGGTGGGTGCTGTGCTGGTGTTTCCAGAGGGTGGAAGGTCAATGTTGGGCTGTGCCTGTGCGAAGGGAACCGACTGTCCCGAGGCCCACGATGGTCCGGGCTGGTCATCTGGATCCAGTTGGCCAGAGCTGCTGTCATCACTGTGGGCCTCTTCTGTGGGTGGGGTGGCGATGTCTGGACCCTCCTGTCTAGTGACGTTAGGTAGTGGTCATGGTGTGCAATGGGTGGGTGAGCATGTACCCCAGTGCTAGCATTCCTGTGTGGGGGCTTGTGGGGTGATGGTTAGGGGTTGTTATGGGTATGTGCAGTGGGCATGCTTCAGTGATGGGTGTCCATGCTTTGTTGTGTCATGCAGGGCTTGGTGTTGGGATGGGTGGTTTGTGGTATTAGTACATTAGTGGGGATTTGGAGTGATAGGGCATTGGGCGATGGTGGGGGTGTGTGATAGCATGCAGGTAGGGTGGGGGATATGATAGTTAAGATTTGACTTATCATGTCCATTCCTCCACCGACTCCTCCGAGGCCCTCAGGATGCATGATGGTCAAGACTTGCTCCTCCCATGTTGATAGTTGTGGGGGAGGAGGTGTGGGTCCGCCGCCAGTCCGCTGAACCGCAATGTTGTGCCTGGAGACCACGGAACGCACCTTCCCCCGTAGGTCGTTCCACCTCTTCCTGATGTCCTCCCGATTTTTTGGGTGCTGTCCCACTGCGTTGACCCTGTCGACTATTCCTCGCCATAGCTCCATCTTCCTAGCTATGGAGGTGTGCTGCACCTGTGATCCAAATAGCTGTGGCTCTACCTGTACGATTTCCTCCACCATGACCCTGAGCTCCTCCTCCGAGAACATGGGGTGTCTTTGGCGTGCCATTGGGTGGTGTAGGTGATATGTGGGGTGGTGTATGAGGTGATGAGTGTGGTGATGTGAAGTGGTGTGTGGTGTTTTGTGCGTGGATGTTGTGTGGCTGATGGTGTTGTGTGCCTCTGTGTGGTGGGGTTGTCTATAGCTGTGCTCGCTCTCTCTGGCCTTTGTCAAAATGTTTTGGTCGTAGGGGTTTGTGGGTGTGTGTTTTATATTGAAATGGTGTTTGTATGTGTATCAGGTGTGTGTATTTGGAATTGTCCAATGTGGCGGTGTTTTGGAGATGTGTGTGTATTTTGAGCGCGATGGTGTGTACCGCCAATGGATTACCACGGTTGAAAGACCGCCGCGTGGATTCGTGGGTCGTGATAGCATGGGCGTGTTTCTGTTGGCGTGACGGTGGAGGATTAGTTTTCACCAGTTTATCACTGACCTTTGGTGTGGCGGACTTGTGTGGGTGTCTGAATTTCGGTGGATTCCGAGATGTGGGTCTTAATAACTGTGGCGGAATTCCGCGGCCGCGGCGGTATGTTGGCGGTCTTCTGCACGGCGGTAAGCGACTTTTACGCGGGTAATGACCCCCAGAAACGCTTACACCATGCTACAAGGGTGCCTGTGTTGGTACTAGTCTGCCTGCACTGCATCAGCAAAGGAAGGCCAAACCACTATTCTTTCATGTTCATGGGGGATTCCTGACCTCTCCTACCCACAAAATGCTGTGTATAAACTTGCCTTGCTTCATTGCATGGTGTCAATGATTAGCCTGCAAGGTGATCTGTGATAGCTCATGAAATGGCAGCTCAGTGCGCATGCACTGTGGAAAATGGAGTTGTTCTAAAAAAAATTGTGTGTAACACTTCACTGTGCAGCCATCAGGGCAATGCAACTATATCCCAAACCTGGCCATTGTGCAAAATTAAAATTGTGTGCATTTACAGAGTTAGTGAGGGATGCACCTCTTGTAATCTGAGTGGTTACTAAATTTGAAGAAATGCGCAATATAGTTAGGTACTTATTTACAAGCCCCTATTACCACCGGTGGATCACGTTTTGTGACACACTAACAGTGCATTGTGCAGGCCCATATCTATGAGGCCACACAAAGCCACTTTTCATAGCTTTTCATGGCCTTGTACATATGGTGTAAGGTAACACAGCACAAGTCAACGTGTTGCCTTACTCTGCATGAAAGAAGTGTTCCATGGGTGTTGCCGTGGGTGTTCCCACACAACACCCATGGATTTTTATGGATTCCCAGATTTGTAAACCTGGGAATGTGTCAAAAGCCTATGCTTCCGTATCGGAGGCATAAGAGAGGCACACCAAGGAGAAATACCTTTATTTCTCCTTGATTTGTTTTCTTTTTCTATGTGTGCTGCATTCTAGAGCACACTTAGAAAGAGGAAAAAATCTATTGTGATTGTTTTTGTGCAGTAAGGTGTCCCTTCCTGCACAAAAAAAAACATCCCCGTTTGTTGGGTCATTAGGTATTGTTGGGGTTCATGTCTGGAAAGGGAAATGCATGGAATATGAATGTCCAGGAGTTTGGAGGCTTCCTGTGGCTCCTAACCCACTATCTGCCAAACATGATAGCCAGTGGGGTAGAGATGGTACAAGGCTACCCCATGCAGGAGCAGAAGACTAGGTGGGGGAAGGTGCACCAACATATGCTTCGCTATTCAACTTTGAGCCTACAGTCCACTAAATAAAACATTGTTGAGCGGATGTGGTCAGCCAGTACTATGACCTCCTGAGTTATGTTGCGATTCAAGTTGATAGAGAAGTTTGGTAAGTACACATATTTGGAGATTACTTCCCTGTGTTTCATTTTCCTATATATGAGTTGGGTTCATAGTTTATGTGCCCCACATATTGTTTGCACAAAATGCCCCAACTAAACTATGGGGCACATTTTCCGTTAGTTTGCACAGGGCTGGCTTTCTTGCTGTGCTCCCCTGCATCAAAAGGAAAAGGACAGGAATGTGTTGTATCTATGATATACAACACATTCATGTCCTTTTCCCCTGTCCTGGCAAACAATGGGCTGTCATGCTCCAACCCAGGCATCCCTGCAGCATGGTGGAGGTGTGTCTATATAGCTGACACAATTTTATTTGGACATGAAGGGACACCTTCCTGCACAAAGACATTCAATGAAGGTGTTTGCCATTTGCAATGTACGCATTGTAATGCAGCACACATACAATGCTGAAAAAAACAAAAATAAATATTGATGATTCTCCTTGTTATGCCTCCCCTCGGTAGGCACCCAGTGATGAGGCCTTATATGCTTCACATAGTCTGGGAATTCTGAGAAGGTTTTGAAACACATTTCTGTTGTTTGGGACGGCAATTGCAATGGTAAAGAAATGACCTCTTGATGTAGAGTATGGCTATGCTGTGATTTGCACTGCCTTGCCTCACTCCATACCTCTTATTGCATGTCAAGCCAAGCAGAGTGGCTTGGCATTACCTCATAGACTTGACTGAGAGTACTGAGCCACTGGAGTGCTTCTCATAATTAAGACTTCAGTTGTTCATGTCACTTGTACTATGCAGCAGTGACAGGTACGGAACTCAGCTAAGTTAAGGATCAAGGATGGCCACAGTGTGATGTCTATAGCAGGTTCATGTGCAAGTAAAGATATGGGAAGGGCATGGGATTTGCAATACCTTACAGAGTGTCGTATGTGAGTTCTTTAGGTGCATAGAGCCATGAAAGCCAGCTACCCTTCGGACAATTTTGGATTAGTAAGGTATTTGAACTGGTACCACAATCTGGCCACCAAGTTCATGTTGTGGCTCATCAAATGTGTGTCCACTTCAACCTACCTTACCAATGTTTGTCATTAAGGCATGTTAACTGTGCATTGTTATTCTTTACAACCAGAAGACTTACATAGCCAATTGATTTTCATACATACTGCGCTTCATTTTCCCAGAGTGTATGTGTTCAATATTCATAGTGCAATATATCTTGTTATGTCGTGTAGGTGGGCCCGACCCATATACAACCTGTGAGATCAAGAGCTTTAGGACTCATATATTACCAGTGAGTACCAACCTGAATGCTTATTTTTTAGTGCAAATATTGTGTGTGATGTAGGATGCTGTGTGAAATACTATATTGACTGTGCATCCCTAACACAAAGTAAAAATATGTCATATGAAGGTTATTGCTGAAAGCTACATTTGATTTCTAGCATGTGCAGTCAAATCTGACTAATGTCAGAGTGAATATATTGCCAATATCCGATGTACCACATGATAAGTAGGCTGACTGAGGAGCCATTACCAAAATGCCATAATCAAAGCAAACATGTGGTAGTGGATTCTTAAGTGAACATGGTTGGGGATGTTAACCCTTCCTAATGCACGTCAGATGCACAATTCTAACATAGTTTCTAACATTGCATTATCTGTCCAACTTGTATGGCTAGTCCACACAGGAGGGGAGGAATCACAGAACAATAAAGACAGGAAGAATACGGGCTATCTTTACCAGAACACGGAAAGCCAGGCAGGGTGGCTTCACATGTGCTAGTAAAAATGGCCCTGCTGTGTGCACCACCAGCCCGTCACTGAAAGTGAGGTTCTGGCTGGGCAGAGGAACTTGTCAATAAGCCACTAAGAGTAGCAAGCACAGGTAAGGTATTTGAAGATCTCACTCATGTTGTCTAATGCACCGCACTCCATTTTGGATTCATGAACGTACCTTTGCCCTGTCTTCTTTTAAAAAATGTCAAGGTGTGTCTGACCAGAGGCATGTCTGTACAGCATAGTCATCCAACATGCCATTGCCCAATCCACCTTCAGATTGTGTCACACATGATAGTCTTTATTAATAGTCACAGACAGGATAACACTTATGACAGTTTTGCTATTCACATCACAGGATTCCTGGGCAGATGAGATGTTGAGCATGCATGCCACAACCCTCAAATGGATGTGCTGCGTGCTGATGTGTAGCAAGGTGACATTTATATCTGATACGTAGGGACAACACTAGGCTGTGTAGAGGAAAACATGCTATTAAATTGGCTGCATCTAATGAGCTGTGGCATGGTCCAGCAGAGATTTACAGCAGTTCATATAGGAGATGCTTCTGACCTCTCTTTGTGATGTGAGGTAGCTATCCACCCTCCATTCTTAGATCCCATACCTGGCATATGTTAAGTCTATGTAGCAATGTGTCCAGGCTTGTGTTCCTGCCATATCAGGTATCCAATGTTGTGACACAATATATGTACTTTGCAGACATTGCTCATCTTACTTTGGCTGATGAAAATGGAATCAAGGCCATTGAAGGATACTGAAGGGACACTAATCATCAGTAAGTATGACATATGTACCATTTCAAGGGTACACAACAGCATTATTTCACAGCATACTCTGTACTCATATGGTCATACCTTGATGTACCATGATGATGCAATAAGAGTGGCCAAACTTTGGTAAGCCTTGGTACTTTGGCCTTAGTGAATTGGGGAAGAAAAATATTAGGTGGATGTATGCTCACTATCACCTTTGAGTTAACTTTGGGTATTAGGAAATGCCACATGCAAAGTTTGAAACAGAAATTAGGTATCAGGATGATCAACCCATTTCCTAGTTACCCTTTGTCTGACAGTTTTTCATTCTGCTTCCACAAACAACATGACCCTGAAGCAGAAGAGGGCACACTATATCCAGGCAGAACATTACAGCCATGTCCAGCTCATTGGAAAAGCCTATAAGGCAACAACTAAGTGATTTACAGCAGAGAGGGCCTCTGAGAAATGGCCTAACACCTCAGGAACCCACTAAATTGACAAGCCAAGGCAAGCCCAGGATCACAGTGCAGACCAGGGTGGTTCTGCTGAAGCAGTTGCCAGCACCTCCACAAGCCAGCCACTGGAACAGAATTGCCACCAGGACCGGCCACAGGCAGCTCAGCTCCTTTGAGCACATGATCAATGAAGGGCATATTTGACCTTAAGCACAGAGTCGCAGGTCTGGAATATAAAATGGACACTGTGATTCAGCGAGTGCAGGATGTGAAGAAGACTGTTGAGAGACTTTCACCTCCCACTGAGACACAGGGACCGCTTCTGCCCTTCCCCATGTTTATACTTATTATGTAATGTTTTTATACCTCAGTGTACGGTTAGTTGGTGTAGATGTAGTGTAGATTTAGGCCCATATTTATACTTTCTTAAGCATTTGCATATTTTTTTTACGCCAAAGCGGCACAATGTACAAAATACAATTGTATTTTGTAAGTTTGCACCGTTTTGCGTCAAAAGTGGCACAAATGCAGTGCTAAAAACGTATAAATACAGGCCTTAGTATTTTATGTTCTAGGTGGGGAGAGTACAATTTTAGCAGATTGGGGTTTTTAGGGGTTTTGGTTGGGGGGTTTAATGTGTTGTATATGTGTAAATATATACTAAAAAATGAAAAATATATTTGTTTAGGATTATATGTGTGGTTAGTTTTTGTACAGATGTAGTGTAAGTTGCTTCTGTATAAAGATGTATATTGTTTGATGTTTAACCTGTCGTGTTACATGTTTAAAGTAGGCTAAGTTAAGATAAGGTCCTTTTAGATGTTTGTAAGACAGGTTAGTGTAGTTCGTATAGCATTGTTTAGAATAGGTTTATTTTCAGTAGGTTATGGTAGTGTAGTTAGGTATTTTTTATTAGGCCATGTTTAGTTGTTACATAAAGTCTGTTTGAAATCAACCTAAGAGTTTAGCTCATATTTTCTGTGTAGGTGTCAGTGCATGTGCCTATGTAATGTTACCTACAGGCATTTGTATTTGCTAGCCTTGTTTTTAGACTTGTGTAATTTAGTGAAATGTCAATCTGGGCATGAAATGACATTATGATTGACAAAATAAGTTATGCTATGTCAGTGAGACTGTTAATGTGAAAGTTTAGATAGGCCAAACCATGTTTTATCACTTTACTTCTGTGTGTATGTGTCATGCCACATATATTGTAGGTGCATTGATGTGAAACTATTGAAAACAATCTGGACACTCTGTGGTCACACACTGTTTGACAGGAAATTACGCACTGAGACGTCCCTCATTTGCTTGTCACATCAGTGTAGTTTATAGCCTAGTGTCCATGGATAGAGTCCCCACCAGTACAGTGACTAAATTTGTTCTCTACATTGACTACATGTTACATGTTGCACTTCATGCTTGGAACCTTGGGTGACCACATGCTTGTCTACAGATATATGGGGTTCACACAAGCTATTTCCCTTAGTTGGTGGAGCTTTGTCCATGGCACCAGTCCACATGTGCATTTTGGTGAGTTTGTTTTCTTTATGCCTTACACAATATACCAGGGTCTATTTACTACATACTCCTATAGACATACAATACACATAGGGGGTGATTCTAACATTGGCGGGCGGCGGAGGCCGCCCGCCAATGTTCCCGCGTCAAAATACCGCTCCGCGGTCGCAAGACCGCTGAGGGTATTTTGAGATTTGCCCTGGGCTGGCGGGCGGCCGCCAAAAGGCCGCCCGCCAGCCCAGGGCAAATCTACCTTCCCACGAGGATGCCGGCTCAGAATTGAGCCGGCGTAGTGGGAAGGTGCGACGGGTGCAGTTGCACCCGTCGCGTATTTCAGTGTCTGCTTTGCAGACACTGAAATACTTTGTGGAGCCCTCTTACGGGGGCCCCTGCAGTGCCCATGCCATTGGCATGGGCACTGCAGGGGTCACCAGGGGCCCCGCGGCACCCCCTACCGCCATCCTGTTCCATGGCGGTAGGGGGTGTCAGAATCCCCATGGCGGCGGAGCGCGCTCCGCCGCCATGGAGGATTCTGTAGGGCAGTGGTAAACCGGCGGGAGACCGCCGGTTTACCCTTTCTGGCCGCGGCTGAACCGCCGCGGTCAGAATGCCCTTGGGAGCACCGCCAGCCTGTTGGCGGTGCTCCCGTGGTCGGTGAGTCACAGGCACAGTTGTTGCAGCAACAACCCAATGGTCAATAGCGAATGCCACATTGACAGTATGCACATTGTGAGGTCAACAAGTTTGACAGCAATTGAGGTTGTGAAGTTTACTGGCATAGTCATAAGCAGTGGGCAAAATAGAAAGTGGCATCTTGGCACAGGAAACTATGACTAGGCAGTTTTACATTGGAAACGGGTGAAGTCCACATATTGCTCCTCTGATGTGTGTATTGCTTCCCATGAGGGGTATGTTGTAGGTGTTGGATGTGATGGTAAAGGAGGCACACACACATCAGGGGCAGAAGACGTGGCTCCCTAGTCCACAACAGCTATTCTCTGTGCCCTGTGCCAAGAGGTGAGGCAGCAGTACACTGAAAGGAGACTGCTGCTTACTGCTGCTTTGCCAAGACAGCACCAAGGGCATGATGATAGGCACCCATAGTGGCAATGTATGTGTCCTGCTTCTGCCCCATGGACTCCAGGATCTTATGTATAGCACCGAGCTGTGTGGCAATCTTGCTGGTTCTACTTTGGCAGGGCAGTTGTTCATGTCTTTACCTCATGACGCCAGCAATATCAGCAAGGGATTGTTGGTATCCACAGAGCAGCGTATAGGTGCCTCACATTGCGGCCGAGGTGTCCTTTTTTGAATTGAGGCATCTATGAACTGCCTCTGAGGTGCCCGCCATGGTCTCCATCCCCACCTGCATCACATCTAGCATCTCTCGATGGACTCTGACCGTTCAACGTTGAAATTCTACTTGAGGGTCCTCAGAATCCAGGGCTGGGTGTGGTCTTGCAGGTGGTGTTTGTTGTGTGCTGGGTGGATCCACTAAAGACCACACAACACGGTTGGCCCTTCCCACACCCGAGATGGTGTGTCAAGGGAGCCCAGGATTTCCCAAGAGGAATCTTGATCAAGGGTGGGCAGGCTGTCATCCTCAGCCAGATCATCATCCCGGCCAAGCAGCTACTCAAAAGATGTAGGTACATCCTCTGCAATGGGAGCGCACAATGTTATGGATGGCCTTTGTGAGATGTTGACAAGGCTAAACTGTTTGACAATCTGACGTGGTAATGTCTGATTTTCAAAACAATATTTTTCTCTGGGATGTCGGTTACACAGAGTCTTTGAGTACAAGTGGCACTGTAATTGCCTTTCATATGGCAGTATCTCTGCATTATCACTACAACTACTGTGTGACCAGACAGACCTTTGAAGTCATGGCACATATTGCAACATTGGTACACAGGTCACTGGGCCTACTGCTCCTGGACGTATGTAGAGAAGTCTTGTTCACATCTGTCAAGTTGATTTGCATTGGTTGACATGATGTCTTTAGTGAATGTGATTTGACATATTGACCCCACTACTGCTCAGACTGCACCTATTCACCAGGGTGGCTGCATTCAGTGCCCCTGGGTTCTTCCATAGCTGTTGTGCATGAATGTGGTTCTGCTCATGATGTTGTTATGATCCAGCCATCTGGTCTTGACACTGTACACTCTGAGATTCTGACTTGTTGCACTGCCTATCATGCACATCATGTATTCATGTGTCCAAGGGTTGGATATGTTACACTTATCCTGCACAACCCTACACACAAGAGAAAAGTGATAGACTGCAGAAAAGTTGTGTGGGCATATACTTTCTTTTTTTTTGTATGGAAAAGAAAGGTAATTAATTACAGATAATGGGGAAGAAAGAGATAAAAAAACAAAACAATAGTACTATACATTACAATTAAAGTAATTTATGCCTTACTTTCACTTTCGCTAAGCCGTTGCCGTGAGGGAACCAAATCTCCAAAGAGCCCCCATATTGTCTGCCCTTTACTTCTAGACTGCCTCCCCTTATGTTGATATAGGGCTGCCTCCAGATGATAAATAGATAAAAGTTGTAGCAGCCACTGCTGACCTGAGGGGGGCCATGAATCTAACCATGCAGATGCAACACAAAGCTGGTATACAGCCATTGACACAAAAATGAAAGCCCTTTGTGACTTTCCCCCTTTCTCCGAAGCCACTAAAACCATAATATCCGGGGTAAGTTCTACATCGTATCCTACCAACCCCTTTAACACCTGCTTGATTTCCCCTTTCAACAGCGCCAATTTGACACAGGTAGCAAACATATGTATAACTTCTGCCCCAAAAACTCCACATCTTGGGCAATGGGTTCCCTCCAGCCATCCCCATTTAGCTATTTGAGCTGGGTTATAATACAAATCATATAGGGGGTCATTACAACATTGGCGGCAAAAGCCACTTACCGCTGTGCAGAAGACCGCCAACACACTGCTGCGGCAGTGGAATTCCGCCACGGTCATTATGACCCAAAGTCCGGAATCTGCCAAAATTTAGACACCCACACAAGTCCGCCACACCAAAGGTCAGTGATAAACTGGCAATAACAAAACCGACACCGTCATGCCAACAGGAATACGCCCACACTATCATGACCCACGAATCCACGCAGCGGTCTTTCAACCGCGGTACTCTATTGGCGGTACACACCGCCGCACTCAAAATACACACACTTTTACAAAACACATCCACATTGGACAATTCAAAATATACACACCTGATACACATACACACACCACTCCCACACATCCAGTACAATATAAAACACACACTCACATCACCCACAAACCCCTACAACCACAATTGTGACTGAAGGCCAGAGAGAGACACCACCAGAAACAACACTAGCATCCACAGGCACTCAACACTATCACTCACATAACATCCACGCACCTCACACCACACCCCTCTAAATATCACCTCACACATCACAACACACACCACCCTACACATCACCCACACCACCCCATGGCCCCGCAAAGACACCCCAGATTCTCTGAAGGAGGAGCTCAGGGTCATGGTGGAGGAAATCATCCGGGTAGAGCCATAGCTATTCAGATCACAGGTGCAGCACACCTCCATAGCTAGGAAGATGGAGCTATGGCGCAGAATCGTGGACATGATCAACGCAGTGGGACAGCATCCAAGGACTAGGGATGTGTGGTATCTTGTATTTCCTGTGTTGGTTCATCCCTGGCCCAGGTGTCCCCTCAACCCTTATCATAATGGGCTCTCCCACCAGGATTCCAGGAGGAGAGCTGAGACTGTTGGAGGAGATCTGAGGGTGACAAGGACTGTGATGTGAGGTGGCTGGGGCGTTGTATTATTAAACTTATCATTTCACTGTCATCGCTTTCCTGTGTGATCATTGGCCATCTCTACACTGGCGACGAGGATGGGATCCTGTGATACAAAAGAGAACACACCTCAACACGGCAAGTTGTGAACAGCACATACGAACTGTGAAGAAGGATTAATTGAGCGCTGTGGTCCTGAGACAGATTCCAGTGAGGCAGTGTCTTTTACTTTTCACGAGGGATGGTGAAATTTAAATGTAACCCTGCAGTGTAGAGGTAAAGTCATCGGATGTGAAAGCTTGCGTAAGGACACTAGTGACCATCTGTCCTTTTAGCCAGCACTCTCGCACTGGAACATTAAGGCAGTCTTGTCACATTTAATTAAGGGACATTACTATTTCTGTACAGCTCAGAGTGTGAGGAAAAGTGTAGTGGCTACGAATGTCAACTGTTTGTTACCTGGAAGTCTCTATATTTAGCAGCTAAATCGTGGAAATAACTCTCCAGCTAAAGATCAAAGGTGTAAAGTGGTTTAAGTCCGAATAATATCGATAATTGTGCCTCGGGGAATTCACCACAAAGGCCAACAGCTATAAATCTGCAGCACACTCTGGGCGTTTCCTTTAGAATGTTCATGTCACCTCAGGGAATTCCTCTCAGCTGAGGCAGAGTGCACACACTTTGCATGTATAACCAAGGAAGAAACAAATAGTTCAAGGAATCTTCAAGCAAATATGACTTAAACAACTGCTGTATTTCAAAAATGTGTAACATTTTATAGAACTGAACCTTAATAAGGGACATCGAGTCATTTTTCTCAAGATACAGCTCCCTAGAACATTCCACATGAGATCACTTTTGAAATTCAAAACAGAATTTATGTGGGACTCCTTGTGTGATAAAGAATTCCAGGATGTGAAACAGTGCCTCAGGAATGTACCCAACCTCAGTGCCTTTATACCAGGGAGGAAAGTGTTAGTGACCACAGACGCCAACACAAAACGTCTGGGAGCTGTCCTATCCCAAGTTACTAGTAAAGGAGAAGTCACCATAGCGTTTGCCTCAAGATCATTGAGAGGAGCAGAAGCCAACTACTCGGTGATAGAAAGAGAGGCATTGGCTGTATATTGGGCCCTCCAAAAATTTAAAAATTTAATTTGGGGTAGTGAATTCAAGGTCAGAACTGATCACAAACCGCTAAAGGAGATATTTGAGAAGAAAGGTCTAGATGCTATATCAAATCGCATTAGGAAGTGGATAATCAATCTGCAGGAGTACACATTCACAGTTGACTACATCCCAGGTGTAAAAAACAAAGCAGCAGACTGCCTATCCAGATTACCTCCCAGCACAGATAGTGTCGTAGATGACAAACAACTTTCAGAGGAGGAAGATGTTGTGCTCTCGAATAACAGAAGCAGAATGGAAAACAAACCTCAGAGAAGATGAGGATCTGAATTTGGTCAGGCAGTACTTGAACAGCAAAAGGCCTTCTAAAACCCAAATCAAAGACAAACTGAAGGCAGAGGAGAGCTGAGCCTGTTGGAGGAGATCTGAGGGTGACAAGGACTGTGATGTGAGGTGGCTGGGGCGTTGTATTATTAAACTTATCATTTCACTGTCATCGCTTTCCTGTGTGATCATTGGCCATCTCTACAGGATGACATCAGGAAGAGGTGGAACGACCTACAGGGGAAGGTGCGTTCCGTGGTCTCAAGACACCACATCGCGGTACATAGGACTGGCGGCAGACCCCCACCTCCTCCCCCACAACTAACAACATGGGAGGAGCAGGTCTTGGCTATTCTGCATCTTGAGGGCCTCACAGGAGTAGCTGGAGGAATGGACTCTGGTAAGTCAAATCTTAACTTTTACATCCCCCACCCTACCTGCATGCCATCACATACCCCCACCCTCGCCCTCACCCCCATCACTCCTACTCCTCACACATGTCCCAATATCACAAACCACACATCCCAAGCCCTGCATGCAACACCAAAGCATGGACACCCATCACCAAAGCATGGCCACTGCACATACCCATACACCCCCCCCTAAACCATCATCACACAAGGTCCTACACAGGAATGCAAGCACTGGGGTACACGGTCACCCACCCATTGCACACCATGGCACACACATATGCAATAATCATGCTTTTACACCCCTGCAGGTCCCCTACCCAATGTCACCGGACAGGAGGGTCCAGACATGTCCACTCCACCCACAGAAGTGGCCCACAGTGATGACAGCAGCTCTGTCCAACTAGATCTAGACGACCAGCCCAGCCCATCTGGGACCTCTGGACAGTCAGTTCCCCTCACACTGGTACAAGCCACTACAGAGCTTCCCCCTTCTGGAAACACCAGCACAGCACCCACCCAGCGGGCCCATACCTCTGTCCCCAGGACACGTCAATCAGCAGTGTGTCCACCACTAAAGGGAACTTAGGCAAACCCACCACCCCAACAACAACAGGGACCTGGGGGCAGTGGTCACAAGGTTCAGGGGACAGAGGCCCAGGAACCCAGGGGAACTGGAAGGGCTGCTGTGCGACAGGGGGAGGACAGGCCCAGGGAACCCACTCTCCACGAGGCCCTCTCCAACATCATGGGAGCCTACCACCATTCCTAGGAGACGATGGCAAGGGTATTGGGCAAGTTTCAGGAGACCCAGTGGCTGCAGGAGGAACAGTATTTGGGCTTCAGGGAGGAACTCAAATCCATCAATTCCACCCTGGGCACCATTGTAGGGGTGCTGAAGGAACTTGTGAACACCAGGAGGGACACTGTGGCACAATAAGGGGCCCCTGACACTGGCCTGGATGATGAACTGCCCACCACCTCCACCGGCACTAGTGGACAGGAGGCACCACCACAGGACCACCACACCAGCACCCCATCCCCTGCAGAGGGAGAACCACCCCGCAAACAGTCCCTGAGATCCAGGACAAAGAGAGAGAATGATAACAAGACCCCGCCAAGAAATCAGACTGCCCTGATTGTCATCCATTTGTCCCACCTTGTCACGCTGTCCATCCTTAAACTGTCCCAGCTCCACTTCCTATGCCCCTTCGGACAATGCACCTGTGAGACTAATAGCCTGTACTCTGCCATGGACATTCCTCCACCATCACCCATCACCATTTTACAACCCCCCTCCAATATTGAGCACTTAAATAAACACACTTATAGCACAAAACAATCTGGAGTCTGTCTGTGATTTCGAAATAGTGCATTAGCAATTACAGTGGCAAAATGCTCTTTCAAATGTAATGTCAACATACCTATGTCACACAGCTCTAGTCCATGAGGAAATAAAGCAGATGTCACACAGTGGGACCCACATCTGTGAAATCGTAAGGGAAAGTGACAACTCAGTGACCATACACTGGGTGAAAATGACAGACAGTAGAGACGTAGTAGATTCAAATTGGATGTAGCAGGCAGTGTTGTCTTCTTACCTGTGTCTCACCGGAAGTATTGCAGGATCACTGTGTTCCTGTTGTCGATGTGCTCTTCTTCTGCTTCCTCGTCTGCACTGTCCACAGGCTCCACAGCTGCCATAACACCTCCATCTGGACCATCCTCCTGCAGAAAAGGCACCTGTCGTCGCAAAGCCAAGTTGTGAAGCATACAGCAGGTCACGATGATCTGGCATACCTTCTTTGGTGAGTGGAATAGGGAACCACCTGTCATATGGAGGCACCAGAACCTGGCCTTCAGGAGGCCGAAGGTCCGCTCTATGATCCTCCTAGTCCGCCCATGGGCCTCACTGTAGCATTCCTCTGCCCTTGTCCTGGGATTCCTCACTAGGGTCAGTAGCCATGAAAGGTTGGGGCAACCAGAGTCACCTGCAAATGGTGAGGGACAACTGATAAACACACACTAACTCATAGGGACATCCACAGACCCAGACAACTATTCCCACTGTATTGGGTCCATGTGCTCACCTAATAGCCACACACAGTGGCTCTGTAGTTGCCCCATCACATAAGGGATGCTGCTATTCTGCAGGATGTAAGCGTCATGCACTGAGCCAGGGAATTTTGCATTAACATGGTAGGTGTACTGGTCTTCCAAACACACCATCTGCACATTCATGGAATGGTAACTCTTCCGGTTTCTATACACCTGTTTCACTCCTGCGTGGGGGGACCAAGGCCACATGTGTCCCATCAATGGCACCTATGATTTTGGGGATATGTCCCAGGGCATAGAAATCACCTTTCACTGTAGGCAAATCCTCCACCTGAGGGAAACCGATGTAGCTCTGCATGTATTTCAGCAGGGCAGACAACACTCTGGACAACACGTTGGAAAACATAGGCTGGGACATCCCTGATGCTATGGCCACTGTTGTTTGAAAAGACCCACTTGCTAGGAAATGGAGTACTGACAGCACCTGCACTTTTGGGGGGATTCCTGTGGGATGGCGCATAGCTGACATCAGGTCTGGCTCCAACTGGGCACACAGTTCTAGGATTGTGGCACGATTAAGCCTGTAGGTGATGATCACATGTCGCTCCTCCATTGTCGACAGGTCCACCAGCGGTCTGTACACCGGAGGATGCTGCCATCTCCTTACATGCCCCAGCGGACGGTGCCTATGGAGGAGAACAGCGAGCAGAGAGTCAACCAACTCTGAGGTACGTAAACACAGCTTACTCTGAAAATATTCATAAATCGAAATTTGCCTGTATGAGTGTTTAGGCAAGGCCTAGGTATGTGTGACGCAGTCAAAAATAATGCCATGTGGTCCCCTGAAATGGTGGCTGCCTGACCTGTAAGGTGGGACAATGGGATATGAGGTAACTGCACTGGCGTTGTACACCATTGCAGTAGGCGGTCGAAGACCGTGGCGCAATTCTGCTTTGGTTAACATTGGACCCTATGGGTCCCAGGAGCCAATGACGATGTTCGTCGGCGGTGACGGTACGCACCTCCGTGGACGTGACCACCATTTTCTCTCTGTTTAATCACTCAATACCTGATCTTCGACAGGAGAGGACCTACACTTCAAGTGCTGCTGTGACCTCAGTCTGGAAGAGATAATGGCTCGTGTGTCTGGGGAAAGGGCCCCTGCCTTCAGCACGGAGGAGTTGGAGAAACTTGTGGATGGGGTCCTCCCCCAGTACACGCTACTCTACGGTCCTCAAGACAAACAGGTAAGTACACTGTGAGCATGCTGTATGGGCAATGCCTGTGTGGAGTGGGGTGGATGAAAGATAGGGGGGTGAGAATGAGGCGTGCATGAAATGACGGTGAGTGCATATGCGTCATGGCAAGGGTAGGGATGCGGGCCAATGACTGTGACTGTGCAGTTGGTAATTACTTCTCTTTTTCCCCTGTACAATTCCTGTAGGTCAGCGGCCAGGACATTTGGTGTGCCATCGCCAAGGAAGTCCGGACCCTGGGGGTCTACCGCAGACGGATCACCCACTGCCGGAAAAGATGGGAGGACATTCGCCGCTGGAGCAAGAAGATGGCGGAGGCCCAGCTGAGGATGGCCTCCCAACGTGGGAGGGGTGCCCGTCGCACCATGACCCCCCTGATGTTCAGGATCCTGGCGGTGGCGTACCCGGAGTTGGATGGGCGCTTGAGGGCATCACAGCAGCAACAAGGGGATGAGTACACTCTCATTCTGCTGATTCAGCGCGCATTGTAGGTGTCTGCGTGGGGGAGGTGTGCTGTGGTTTCCCCTAGGCCAGGGCAAGTTTAGTATTTAAGGTCCCTTCTTCAGGCAGGCCCTGTGGCACCCCACCCCACCTGTGTACTGTGCCAACTACACCTAGTCAGGCTCCTGTGACATCCATGTGTGCAGAAATCAGCCATAGCCTTGTAAGCCATGTCTCAGGGATTGAATAGTGGACTCCAAGTGCGCGGAGTAGTGCAGGGGTCTTCTGTGTCTGTCGTGTCCGCCAACAGCAGCAGTATTGCATGCACTGATCATGTCTTTCTTCTGTCTTCCCCACCCCTTTTTGTGGTCTCCCTTTTCTTGTGTGCATTAGCATCATCAGGTGGAGGAGCAGTGGCACCAGAGCAGGAGGGAGCTGCATCCCACATGGCCCTGGAGGGCGACACTACTGAGTCTGAAGTCACCAGTGGGACAGAGGGCGAGGGGAGCTCCACGGCGGGGACAGGAGCTGACACCAACGATACGGACTGCTCCTCTGATGGGAGCTCCCTTGCGGTGGCGGCCCCATCTGTGCCCCCGCATCTACAGGTATAGCCGCCACCCACCCTACCATCACCGCCCTCCCAGCAGCCCCTCAGCGTTTGCCCCGTGCCCGCTCATCGCCTGGGCATCACCTTCGCCCCATGCACCTCAGCCCCTGCCCCAGTCACCCCTGCTGCCATTAGTGAGGAGGCCATTGACCTCCTCAGGTCCCTCACTGTTGGGCAGTCTACCATTTTGAATGCCATCCTGGGTGTAGAGAGGCAGTTGCAACAAACCAATCAATACCTGGAGGGCATTCACTCTGGTCAGGCAGCCCTTCAGCGAGCTTTTCAGACTCTGGCCTCAGCACTGATGGTAGCCATTGTCCCTGTCTCTAGCCTCCCCCCTTCAACTTCCTCCACCCAGACCGACACCCCTGTATCTCAGCCTATCCCAGGCACACCATCCGACCAGCATGCACACACCTCAACACACAAGGGAAGCCCTGGCAAACATAAGCACCACACATCCCACAGGCACTCACGCAAGCATCAGACACATGCAGACACAGCAACATCCACTGCCTCCACTGGGTCCCCCTCCTCCTCATTTCCCTCCTCCCTCCCTGTCTTGTCTCCACTCACACCTGCATGCACTACATCCTCAGCCACTACGTCCATCACCAGCACACCCACCACCACACCCGGCTCACGTGCAGTCACCACCCCCACTACCATTCACACATCCCCTGTGTCCTCTCCCAGTGTGTCTGTGAGGCCACCTCCCAAAGTACACAAATGCAGCCACACACCCACACTACAGCCATCCACCTCACGACAGCCTCCAGCCCATGCACCTTCACCCAAAGTCAACAAACGTACACCTCCTACAACCACAACCTCTTCCTCCTCTACCAAACCCCCTCCAGCTACCCGTCCTAGTGTTCCTGAGAAACTTTTCCCGGCCAGCCTTGACCTCTTTCCCTCACCTCCCCCACCCCTTCAGTCTCCTAGGGCCCGACTCTCCAGGTCCCAACATAGCACCTCAGCCACAACATCGGCAGGACCAGTGGTTCCAGTAGTCACCGTATTATGGAGGGCACCAGGAAGCAGGGCAGCCAGTGTGGCAAGGAGCCAGAGCACGGACAGTCCCCCACCTGTAAAGCATACAAAGTTGGCCAGTGCCCGGTGGGAGAGGGGTAAGAGATCAGCCACCAAAGCCTCTCCCAGGGGTACAGTTGGGAGTGTGGAGACAGCTGCGACACCATCCAAGGTGGGGAAGGGGCACATTAAAACTGGTAAGTCTGGGAAGATCAGCACAGCGGACAAGACCGCCAGCAGCACCGCTGCCCAGGAGAAGACCGCCAGCAGCAGCCCCGCTGTCCAAGAAAGGACCGCCAGCAGCAGCCCCGCTGCCCAAGACAGGATCGCCAGCAGCAGCCCAGCTGCCCAAGACAGGACCGCCAGCAGCACTGCTGCCCAGGAGAAGACCGCCAGCAGCAGCCCTGCTGCCCAAGACAGGACTGCCAGCAGCAGCCCCGCTGCCCAAGACAGCACCACCAGCAGCACCGCAGGCCAGGACAAGATCGCCACCAGCTGAACCGCTGCCCAAGACAGGACCGCCAGCAGCAGCCCCGCTGCCCAAGACAGGACCACCAGCTGAACCGCTGCCCAAGACAGGACCGCCAGCAGCAGCCCCGCTGCCCAAGACAGGACCGCCAGCAGCAGCCCCGCTGCCCAAGACAGGACCACCAGCAGCAGCCCAGCTGCCCAAGACAGGACCTCCAGCAGCACCGCTGCCCAGGAGAAAATCGCCAGCAGCAGCCCCGCTGCCCAAGACAGGACTGCCAGCAGCAGCCCGCTGTCCAAAACAGGACCGCCAGCAGCACAGCAGGCCAGGACAAGACCACCACCAGCTGAACCGCTGCCCAGGACACCGCCGCCAGCAGCACTGCAGGCCAGTGAGCACCAATGATTCCGACGCTACTGAGGCCGCCACAGACAGGATGAAGCACTCTGGGCACCAAGCCCCTTCCAGAACAGTGGAGAGTTACATCCACTACCTCAGTCCTTGTCAGGATGAAGCACTTTGGGCACAAAGCCCCCTCCAGAACCTGTGGAGAAAGGCATCCACTACCTTAGTCCTTGGTAGGATGAAGCAATCTGGGCACAAAGCCCCCTCCACAACCTGTGGAGAGTTACATCCACTACTTGAGTCCTTGGCAGGATGAAGCACTCTGGGCACAAAGCCCCCTCAAGAATCTGTGGAGAAAGGCATCCACTACCTGAGTCCTTGGCAGGATGAAGCACTCTGGGCACAAAGCCCCTCCAAAACCAGTGGAGAGTTACATCCACTTTAGAGACTGTGGCTTGCACTCCCCAGGATTGAACAGTGGGCAAACCACCCACTGTAGAGACTTGAGAGACTGTGGCTATGCACTCCCCAGGATTGAACAGTGGGCAAACCACCCACTGTAGAGACTTGTGAGACTTTGGCTTTGCACTCCCCAGGATTGAACAGTGGGCATGTAGCCCCCTCGTGGCTCTGGCGTTGTGCACTCAACCGGCTGAGGTGCGCCCCCTTCCCTTCCCCCTGATGTGCCTGTTTTATTTCCATCTGATGCCCCTGCAGTGTTCTCTCCGTCTTGTTCAGGTATTGAGTTTGGGCCTCGCCCATGCCTTTTGGGCCCAGTGATCCACGGACTATGATGGTGGAATCCCTTGGAGTTGTGTTCTTGGTGTATACAATTGTATATAGTATAAATGTATATATTTGTAAATATTTTTGATTTATGTAATTGAATATATCACAATTATTTGACTCATTTCCTTTTGTCCTTGCATTCGTCCGGGGGGGTTGGAGGGTGTTACTGTAATTTATCAATATGTATTAGTGTGTTGTAGTGGGTGAGGGTGGGGGTGGGGGTGTTGCGTGCTGCGTGTGTGTGTCACTGTTTTTCCTCTCCCCCCTCTCCTGTGTCGTAGGTGCAGTACTCACCATGGTCTTCACTGCCGGCGTTCCTGCTCCTGGTAGAGGAGCAGGAAGATAAATGCTGGTAGTATCTAAAGTTCCAGTTCCATGGCGTCCTGGTTCCTCGTGGGGTGTGTAGAGGTGAGCGTTTTCCCTTCGAAGTCCTGTTTCCGCCGTGTTTTTGTTTGCGGTGAATCCGCCCCGGAAGAGGTGGCGGATTGGTGGGTTGTAATAGTGTGGGTGGTACATTGTCCTCCGCCTGTCTGTTGGCAGTTACTGCTGCGGTGTTTGTTTGTACCGCCGTGGCGATCGGAGTGTTAAAGTGGCTGTCTATGTTGGCGGTTTCCACCACGGTCGTGATTCCATTTTTTTTACCGCCGGCCTGTTGCCGGTTTTACTGCCGCTTTAACACCGACCGCCAGGGTTGTAATGACCACCATAATGTCTTATAGTGCTGTACTTGTAGTGCTGAAGACATTTACATAGTATACCCAAGCTCCAGGGTTCATAAAATTTGATACCTCCCTTGTTAAGATTGCTTTCCCACTTCTTACCATACTTCTCGAGGTCATTGGGTTGTTGTGACATAACATTGAACATATTAAACTTATTGATAATCGGGTCCTTTCTGTTACTGTTGGAAAATGGGTTATTGATAGGGCAGGTAGGTACCTACACCTAGCAACAAGCCACAAACCTCCACAAAAGTACAGTTAGGTCTCAGTAAATTAATCCCAGCTCTACCCTTGGTAGCTTAGCATCGAGCGTCAAGGCTTAACTTAGGAGACAAAGTGTAAAGCATTCAAATATCACAAAACAGTAATTAAATAAAACACAGGAAACAGTTTAAAAATCCAAAACCAATTTATAAAAATAGCTTATATTTTTATCTTTAAAATGACACAAAAACGATTAAAATCGGTTCAGGGGAACCGGAGATATGAATTTTTAAAGTATTATTATTTTCTAGCGCATAGAAACAAAAAGCGCCAATCGGGTCATCTGGTTGCACCAGGACCGGGACAAAGTCAAACTTTCAGGCCGACCGCGATGGAGCCCTGCTCGGCTACAGGTCGCGGGAGGCCTCGGTTAAAAAGTTACCTTCTGACTTAGTCTTTATTTTGAAGTTTTTCTTCACCGGGACGAACCTGCCAGTTGGATCCGACCTCCTGGAGCCCTTGTCCGGATACGCGAAGTCGGTTTCCTCGGTGGTGATTTCTACCTTCGGACTTAGTCGTTTTTTCGAGATGAAAATCCTTCGACCGGGGTAAACCTGGATCTTGATCCGACGTCCGTGGAGCCCTTCTCGGATACGATGGCTGGAAGGTCCCGGTCAACTTTTTACGTTCGGACTTAGTCTCTTTTTCGGATGTTTTTCTTGACCGGGACGAACCACGAAGTCAGGCCGGGTCGCGGTTGAGGCAAGCCGGCTAGAATTTCCGCGTCGAGTCGGTCACTTTATGGAGCTTTTTTCTAAAATTTCTCCAATCTTTTCCAAACTTCTGGGGCTTCACCCAGATGTTCTTTTAAGGTTCTTTTGGGGTCCACAGCTCACCCCAAGGGTCCAGAAGTTCTGTGATGGTCCTTGGGGGTGTGGACTTCAACTCCCAGAATGCACCTGGCGCAAACTCCTTTTTGGCCACTGGGCAGTGGTCAGCTGGTCGCTTTCTTCAGGAGTTGGTGCAGGGGACTCTGGTTTAGCAATTTTTCACCTGTAGCAAACAGGGAGTCCCTCCTTGAACCAGTGGAAGCCAGGCAAAGTCCTTCTTGTGGTGAAGCCCAAGTGTGCAGCTGGTGCAGTCTTTCTGAGTGCAGGGTCCAGGTGCAGGCCAGGGGTCCAGCAGGGCAGTCCTTCTTCTTCTTTAGTTCCTTTCTTGTTGAATTCTGGAGGGGATCTGAGGCGTGGGTGCAGGTCTGCCAGTTTTATCCTTGCTCCTGGGTGAAAAGCAGGGGGGCCCTGGTCCTCCAATCAGGGACAGGGTCGTCCCCCTGTGATGACCACTTCCTGGGAAGTGTGGCAAAAATCCATCCCAGAAGGCAATAGTCTCTAAAAATCCAAAATGGATGAATCTGATTTTTAGAGGAGAGATCTGGCTGAGCCCACCCACTGGTGTGGCTAAAAATCATAAACACACCCCTCTCCTGCCCTCTCCTAATCTAATCAAGGGGGCACCTAGCTGTCTGGGGTTGCAGGATGTGGGGGTGTTGCTGGGTGCTCCAGATGTCCTTCTCTGCCTTTGAAGACCAGTTTGGCAGCCCTCCCCCTTCCTGCTTCCCCATCTGCTGAGGGGAGATTCTCTCCCCCAAGCACATTCCTTTGTGTAAAGCCAGGCCACTTCACACCTCATAAAAGTGGCCTGGCAGAAGCTGCTGCAGGCTGGCCAATCAGAGCACAGCAGCAAAAACAATGCAGAGCTGAAATTGGCAACTTTTTAGGTAAAGTCTAAACTTTTTACCTGCACTAGTTATATTAAATCCAACAACTGGAAGTTGTGGGATTTATTATAACAATCAATTTGATACCAAATTCTTGGTATGTAACATTTAAGGAGACTTTAAAATTTAAAATAAAGTCTGCCCATTCTAGCCTATGAAGGCCATTTACTTCAATGAGGAAAAAACGAATTTGGCTGTTTTTACCTCACCAGGGCTTATAAATCTATTTTTATAAAGTCCCTGCTTATAGTTACATGGCACCCAGCCCTAGGGGCACATAGGGCACACCTTAGGGGTGACTTATATGTAAAAATAAGGTAGTTTATAACTTTGGAAGTAACTTTAATTCCAAAGTCGAATTTGCATATAACTTTAATTTAAAAGCAGCCAGCAAGGCAGGCTTGCTTTTAAAATGACACTGGGCACCTCAGCAATGCACCTAGGTGTGCACCACCTATGCTGTGGTCCCTAAACCTACATGCCCTACCATATACTAGGGACTTATAGGTAGGTTAACTTAGCCAATTTATAATTAGCCTAATTTGCATATCCATTTTACACAGAGCACTGGCCCTGGGACTGGTAAGCAGTACCCAGGGCACAGCCAAGAGTCAGTAACCACCAGTACCTATCCAGAAAGAGTGGGGGTGATCAGGCAAAAAAAAAGGACTTTCCTACACTGCCCCCCCCCAGATGAAAGGTGATGGGTACTAACCTACACCCTGGTAGTCCTCATCAGCTAAGTGGAAAAACCTGGAAAGGCCATCTGCATTGGCATGAGCAGTCCCAGGTCTGTGCTCCACTGTGAAGTCCATCCCCTGTAGGGAAATGGACCACCTTAACAGTTTTGGGTTCTCCCCCCTCATCTGCATCAACCATCTGAGAGGTCTGTGGTCAGTTTGTACACGGAAGTGAGTGCCAAACAAGTAAGGCCTCAACTTCTTCAGGGACCAAACCACAGCAAAGGCCTCCCTCTCAATGGCACTCCATTTCTTCTCTCTGGGGAGTAGTCGCCTGCTGATGAAGGCAACTGGGTGATCATGGCCCTCTTCATTAACTTGTGCTAACACTGCCCCAATCCCTTCCTCTGAAGCATCTGTTTGCACTACAAACTCCTTGCTATAGTCAGGGGCCAGTAACACTGGTGCTGAACACATAGCCTGTTTTAGGGTGTCAAAAGCTTTTTGACACTCTGGGGTCCAAATGACCTTCTTGGGTTGTTTCTTGGAGGTAAGCTCAGTCAGAGGGGCCACTATGGTCCCAAAATTCTGAACAAACCTCCTGTAATACCCAGTCAGGCCAAGAAAGGCCCTGACCTGAGTCTGGGTTTTTGGAGCCTCCCAATCCAGGATAGTCTGGATCTTGGGCTGGAGAGGTTGTACATGGCCTCCACCAACAAGGTGGCCCAGGTACACAACAGAACTTTGCCCTATCTGGCACTTGCTTGCCTTGATAGTCAGGCCTGCTTGAAGCAGGGCCTGAAGCACTTCCTTCAGGTGGACCAGGTGGTCCCTCCAGGTGGAACTAAATACAGCTATATCATCTAGATAAGCTGCACTAAAAGATTCCAACCCAGATAGGACTCTATTCACCAACCGTTGGAAGGTGGCAGGAGCATTTTTCATCCCAAAGGGCATCACCTTGAACTGAAAGTGGCCCTCTGGTGTGGAAAATGCTGACCTCTCCTTGGCTCTTGGACTTAAGGCAATCTGCCAATATCCTGAGGTCAGATCAAATGTGCTCAGGAATTTGGCAGCCCCCAACCTGTCAATGAGCTCATCAGCTCTAGGTATGGGGTGAGCATCAGTCCTAGTGACTGCATTTAGACCTCTGTAGTCCACACAGAATCTTAATTCTTTCTTCCCACCTTGGGGACTAGCTTTGGGCACCAGTACCACTGGACTGGACCAAGGACTATCAGAGTGCTCAATTACCTTCAGATCCAACATCTTAGCCACTTCAGCTTTGATGTTGGCCTTGACCTGGTCAGACAGCCTGTACAGCTTGTTCTTGACAGGCAAGCTGTCACCAGTGTCAACATCATGGACACACCAATTGGTGAGTCCAGGGGTCAGGGAGAACAGACTAGCAAACTGTCCCAAGACTTGCTTACAGTCTTGTTGTTGCTGATCTGTCAGTTTGGGAGAGAGTACCACTCCCTCCACTGACCCATCTTTTTCCTTTGAGGACAGGAGGTCTGGCAGAGGTTCACCCTCCTCCTCCTTCCCTTCATCAGTGACCATCAGCATGGTCATGTCTGCCCTGTCCTGGTGGGGTTTCATCCTATTAACATGCAGGATCCTGTGAGGATTCCTGGGGGTGCCAAGGTCCACCAAGTAGGTGACCTCACCTTTTTTCTCTAGGATTGGATAGGGCCCAGTCCATTTGGCCTGTAGTGCCCTAGGAGCCATGGGCTCCAAAACCCACACCAGCTGTCCTGGGTGATACTCAGGCATGGTAGCCTTTTGATCATGCCAGAGCTTCATGAGCTCCTGACTGGCCTCCAGGTTCCTGCTTGCCTTCTTCATATACTCAGCCATGCGAGACCGCAGGCCTAGTACATAATCCAGCACATTCTCCTTGGCTTCCTTGAGAGGCTTTTCCCAAGACTCTCTCACCAAGCACAATGGGCCTCTTACAGGGTGCCCAAACAGTAACTCAAAGGGGCTGAATCCAACCCCCTTCTGTGGCACTTCCCTGTAGGCAAACAGCAGGCATGGGAGGAGGACATCCCATCTCCTCCTGAGTTTGTCAGACAAACCCATGATCATGCCCTTCAGGGTCTTATTGAATCTTTCCACTAGACCATTGGTCTGTGGATGGTAGGGTGTGCTGAACTTATAAGTAACACCACACTCCTCCCACATGGCTTTCAGATAGGCTGACATAAAGTTTGTGCCCCTATCTGAGACCACCTCCTTTGGGAATCCCACTCTGGTGAACACACCAAGTAGGGCCCTAGCCACTGTGGGTGCAGTGATTGTCCGGAGGGGTATTGCCTCAGGGTACCTGGTGGCATGGTCCACTACCACCACAATGTACCTGTTACCTGAAGCAGTTGGTGGGTCTAGGGGACCAACAATGTCAATCCCCACCCTCTCAAAGGGAGTCCCAACCACTGGCAGTGGAATTAAGGGAGCCTTTGGCTTGCCCCCTGTCTTGCCACTGGCTTGACAGGTGACACAGGAGCTGCAAAACTCCCTGACTTTTTCTGACATTTCTGGCCAAAAAAAATGGTTGACCAGCCTGTTCCAGGTCTTGGTCTGTCCCAAATGACCAGCTAAGGGGATATCATGGCTTAAGGTAAGGAGGAATTCTCTATACTTTTGGGGGACCACTACTCTCCTAGTAGCCCCTTCTTTGAGGGTCCTAGCCTCAGTGTAGAGAACTCCATCCTCCCAGTAAACCTTGTGGGTACCACTGGTATCCCCTTGTTCTTGCCTGGCAGCAGTCTGCCTCAGGCCCTCAAGAGTGGGACACTCTCTTTGTCCCTGGCACAAATCTTCTCTGGTGGGCCCACCTGCCCCTTGCAGTTCTGCCAAGTCAGGCAGAGTTTGCAGGGAAGGTGTCCCTCCTTCAGAGTTCAGATCCTCCCCCTCAGGGTTGGATTCTTCCTGACCCTCTGTACTTGTTGGGGCTGGCAAGCCAGACCCAGTGCCCTTTCTCTTCTTCTTGGAGGCTTGGCCCATTGTTCCAGGGTCCAAGTGTCCAGCATTTCCCTGTTGTGCTGCCTGTGACCTGGTCACAGCACACACCCATTCAGGGAGATCCAGCATCTTTGCATGGACCCTTCTCTCCACTTCTGACCATTCAGATGCTTCAAGATCATTTCCCAGTAGACACTCTACTGGGAGGGCAGGAGCTACAGCTACTTTTTTAGGGCCAGTCACACCTCCCCATTCCAGACTCACCATAGCCATGGGATGGAGTTTGGTTCTGCTATCTGCATAAGTCACCTGGTGGAAGACACCAGGTAAGACCTGCTCTGGAGAAACCAGCTTTTCTGTGACCATTGTCACACTGGCTCCTGTATCTCTCAGAGCTTCCACTTCAGTCCCATTGACTTTAGGCCTCTGCCTATACCTCTGCATGATGGGAGGTAAGGTGGCCATAGTTGCAATGTCCACCCCACCCACGGATACTAAGGTGACTTCAGTGTACCCTGATTCCACCCCTGGGCCAACTTCCACCCCCAACCCTACACTAGCAATCCCCTGGGATTGCCCACCAGTGGGGGGCTTCTTGGTGCAGATAGCATCTCCTCTTTTATGTCCTGGCTGATAACAGTCAAAACACTTGCCGGCCTTAGCAAGCTCCTGAAACCTTCCTGCTTTAGCAGGATCAAAATTCTTTCCCTGATACCCTTTCCCTTTAGAAGTGAATTGGCTCGGGGCTCCCCCTCCCTGAGAAGTTTTTGGGGACTCTTGTGAGGACTCTTTGGGTTTTTTGTCATCTTTCCCCTGGTTCTTCCCCTGAGAAGAACCATGTCCTCCCTTTTTCTGATCACCCCCTGGGGGTCTCTGGTTAACTCTAGTTCTTAACCAGTCATCTGCTGCCTCCCCCAGCTCTCTGGGGTTGGTCAACCTAGAGTCTACTAGATACTGGCGGAGCCTCTCTTGGACACAATTAGTTAGAAGGTGCTCCCTCATAATCAAATTGTACAGCCCCTCAAAGGTACTTACCCTGTTGCCCTGTATCCAGCCCTCCAGTGCTTTCACTGAAATGTCCACAAAGTCCACCCAGGACTGGGTGCTTGTCTTTTGGGTGTCCCTAAACTTAAGCCTATACTGCTCTGGGGTTAGACCAAACTTTTTAGTCAAGCATCTCTTCATACTGGGGTATGAGTCTGCATCCTCCCCACTCATGGTTAGGAGCCTATCCCTCCCAGAGTTGGGAACTAACTCCCAAAGGAGTGAACCCCAGTACTGAGGCTTGACTTTCCTCATCTGGAGGGCCCTCTCAAAGGCCCCCAGCCACTTATCAATGTCATCCCCCTCTACATAGGCAGGAACCACCCCTTTGGGTAATCTGGGGGCAAAACCCCCACCCAGGGACACCTCAGTTTCTTTCTCGCTGCTTCCATCTTTTTTTTCTTTGCTTGCCCACTTCTTTTTTTCTAGGGCAAGCTTCTCTGCCTCCAAAGCTATGTAGGCTAGCTGGGCTTCCAGCTCTCTCTCCCTGATGGATGGGTTCTCTCCTCCTGAAAGGACCCTCTTCCTATCACTAGCTTTGGGTCTGCCCCTAGTGACTGTGTCCAGTGAGAACCGTTCCTCCTCTTCCTCACTTGGGGTCTGATGCCTTCCCTCCCCTGAATGGTTAGAGTTAGCATCTTCCTCTTTTTCTTCCTCCTCTGGAGCTTCCTCTGTCTCTACCTCTTGGGCCTCAGCCCATGCTGTCAGGGATTTAATTAGGATTTCCTTCCTGAGATTAGTGGTTGCAGGCAACCCTCTCTCAACACACAACCCCCTAAGCTGGACTACTGTCAGTGTGGGTAGGCTAGCCAGATCAAGCTCCATGGTTCCCTAGTTTTGTGTCAACAAAAACTTTTTGCAAAAATTGGAAACAAGAATTTAGAAAAATTACAAAAATTCAATAATTGAAATTAATCCAAATTAATTTTAAAAAAAAATTAAAATTAAAAATTAAAAACAATTTTTGCACTAGGACAATTTAAAGGATTTTTAATTTGTTTTATCTAAAACTGTAACGTGATATTGAACACAAGTACAGGATCCCGTCGCTGCTTCCAATTATGTTGGAAAATGGGTTATTGATAGGGCAGGTAGGTACCTACACCTAGCAACAAGCCACAAACCTCCACAAAAGTACAGTTAGGTCTCAGTAAATTAATCCCAGCTCTACCCTTGGTAGCTTAGCATCGAGCGTCAAGGCTTAACTTAGGAGACAAAGTGTAAAGCATTCAAATATCACAAAACAGTAATTAAATAAAACACAGGAAACAGTTTAAAAATCCAAAACCAATTTATAAAAATAGCTTATATTTTTATCTTTAAAATGACACAAAAACGATTAAAATCGGTTCAGGGGAACCGGAGATATGAATTTTTAAAGTATTATTATTTTCTAGCGCATAGAAACAAAAAGCGCCAATCGGGTCATCTGGTTGCACCAGGACCGGGACAAAGTCAAACTTTCAGGCCGACCGCGATGGAGCCCTGCTCGGCTACAGGTCGCGGGAGGCCTCGGTTAAAAAGTTACCTTCTGACTTAGTCTTTATTTTGAAGTTTTTCTTCACCGGGACGAACCTGCCAGTTGGATCCGACCTCCTGGAGCCCTTGTCCGGATACGCGAAGTCGGTTTCCTCGGTGGTGATTTCTACCTTCGGACTTAGTCGTTTTTTCGAGATGAAAATCCTTCGACCGGGGTAAACCTGGATCTTGATCCGACGTCCGTGGAGCCCTTCTCGGATACGATGGCTGGAAGGTCCCGGTCAACTTTTTACGTTCGGACTTAGTCTCTTTTTCGGATGTTTTTCTTGACCGGGACGAACCACGAAGTCAGGCCGGGTCGCGGTTGAGGCAAGCCGGCTAGAATTTCCGCGTCGAGTCGGTCACTTTATGGAGCTTTTTTCTAAAATTTCTCCAATCTTTTCCAAACTTCTGGGGCTTCACCCAGATGTTCTTTTAAGGTTCTTTTGGGGTCCACAGCTCACCCCAAGGGTCCAGAAGTTCTGTGATGGTCCTTGGGGGTGTGGACTTCAACTCCCAGAATGCACCTGGCGCAAACTCCTTTTTGGCCACTGGGCAGTGGTCAGCTGGTCGCTTTCTTCAGGAGTTGGTGCAGGGGACTCTGGTTTAGCAATTTTTCACCTGTAGCAAACAGGGAGTCCCTCCTTGAACCAGTGGAAGCCAGGCAAAGTCCTTCTTGTGGTGAAGCCCAAGTGTGCAGCTGGTGCAGTCTTTCTGAGTGCAGGGTCCAGGTGCAGGCCAGGGGTCCAGCAGGGCAGTCCTTCTTCTTCTTTAGTTCCTTTCTTGTTGAATTCTGGAGGGGATCTGAGGCGTGGGTGCAGGTCTGCCAGTTTTATCCTTGCTCCTGGGTGAAAAGCAGGGGGGCCCTGGTCCTCCAATCAGGGACAGGGTCGTCCCCCTGTGATGACCACTTCCTGGGAAGTGTGGCAAAAATCCATCCCAGAAGGCAATAGTCTCTAAAAATCCAAAATGGATGAATCTGATTTTTAGAGGAGAGATCTGGCTGAGCCCACCCACTGGTGTGGCTAAAAATCATAAACACACCCCTCTCCTGCCCTCTCCTAATCTAATCAAGGGGGCACCTAGCTGTCTGGGGTTGCAGGATGTGGGGGTGTTGCTGGGTGCTCCAGATGTCCTTCTCTGCCTTTGAAGACCAGTTTGGCAGCCCTCCCCCTTCCTGCTTCCCCATCTGCTGAGGGGAGATTCTCTCCCCCAAGCACATTCCTTTGTGTAAAGCCAGGCCACTTCACACCTCATAAAAGTGGCCTGGCAGAAGCTGCTGCAGGCTGGCCAATCAGAGCACAGCAGCAAAAACAATGCAGAGCTGAAATTGGCAACTTTTTAGGTAAAGTCTAAACTTTTTACCTGCACTAGTTATATTAAATCCAACAACTGGAAGTTGTGGGATTTATTATAACAATCAATTTGATACCAAATTCTTGGTATGTAACATTTAAGGAGACTTTAAAATTTAAAATAAAGTCTGCCCATTCTAGCCTATGAAGGCCATTTACTTCAATGAGGAAAAAACGAATTTGGCTGTTTTTACCTCACCAGGGCTTATAAATCTATTTTTATAAAGTCCCTGCTTATAGTTACATGGCACCCAGCCCTAGGGGCACATAGGGCACACCTTAGGGGTGACTTATATGTAAAAATAAGGTAGTTTATAACTTTGGAAGTAACTTTAATTCCAAAGTCGAATTTGCATATAACTTTAATTTAAAAGCAGCCAGCAAGGCAGGCTTGCTTTTAAAATGACACTGGGCACCTCAGCAATGCACCTAGGTGTGCACCACCTATGCTGTGGTCCCTAAACCTACATGCCCTACCATATACTAGGGACTTATAGGTAGGTTAACTTAGCCAATTTATAATTAGCCTAATTTGCATATCCATTTTACACAGAGCACTGGCCCTGGGACTGGTAAGCAGTACCCAGGGCACAGCCAAGAGTCAGTAACCACCAGTACCTATCCAGAAAGAGTGGGGGTGATCAGGCAAAAAAAAAGGACTTTCCTACAGTTACCTTCTCCAAAAATGGATTTTTTGCAAACCCGTCTATCCCACCAGTTTTTTTACTTAAAAGATCTCTTATCTGCAGATATTTGAAAAAAAAAATCCCTTTGCTCCAATCCGTACTTTTCTCGGAGATCCTCAAATACTCTGAATCCCGACCCCTCGTAGAAGTCTCCTAACCATCAGACCCCATGGAGGGCCCACCGAGCGAAGTAACAATCCTTAAATATCTCTGGGAGACCAGGATTATTATTGATTAACGTACAGTGGTTAAATCTGCCAAATCCTGCCTTTTTCTGCCAAGAACACCAGCATTTCAAGGTAGCTTCTAATACCATAAACCGAACGTTCTTATAGTAACTGGGTTCCACTAAGATCAACAGTCCCTCCCCCATTGGCTAACAAACCAATTAGTAACTCATATATGTTTGGGTTGTATTGCGGGTGCATATATTGGAAGGCCGCTGCCATCTGATACAATTTAAAATTCGGGACAGACCATCCCCCCTTCTCTCTGGGTAAGAACATATATTTGCTCGCCCTTCTACACTTACCATATGCCCAAATAAGTCTGGTTACTAGCTGATCTATCGCTGTAAACCATGAATTGCCAAAAACTAATGGGATTGCCCGAAAAAGATACAATACGTTGGGGAGGAATATCATTCTCGTCATATTACACCGTCCCATGATGGACATATGCAGATTGTTCCATCTACTGAAATCCAGCTTTGCTTTCCCTAAAAGTGGCTCCAGAGTCAGACTAACTACCTTCTCCACCATGGGGGAGATAGCTATACCCAAATACACTGCATGGTCTACCTTACAAGGATCTTGGGAAGTCACATATTTATTCACCAGAAGCTGAGTTTTCTCTGTTTAATAAATACCCAGAAAACTCCCCAAACATACTCGTCTCCTTCTCTATTTCTCTTAACGCTTCATCCAGCTTGGCAGTCATGACAGCTATATCGTCCGCATATGCCAATACCTTAGTATCCCGTCCGAACCTATGAACTGGTAAAAGGGCAGAATTCCTTTCTAATTGCCTAAGCAAAGGATCAATATATATTGCAAACAGCAATGGGGAGCATGGAAACCCCTGTCTGGTGCCTCGCCCTATCCGATTGCCACCAATAATTTTTCCCCAAGACCATATATTTCCAATATTTGCCAAAGATAGTCCCAATTCACCCTAGCAACGGCAATCTCTGCATCCAACAATTTCACCGGCATAGTCTTTTCTGCTACATCAGTTGCGTCAAAGAGCGTAATGACCCTTCTAATATGATCAGTGGTGTCTTTCACGGGAATAAACCCATGTTGATTTAGTACCACTAGTTTAGTGATAATAGTAGAAAGCAGAGTTGCAAGGATTTTAGAGTAAATCTTAGCATCACTAATTATTAATGTAATTGGCCTAAATGAACCTACTATATTAGCCGAGGCCCAGAAAGGAGGAGCGTTACTGCCTTTTTTCACCTGAATTAACAATTCCAGCATCACAGGCAGCAGTAGAGCTCGAAAGGATTTGTAAAATTCTGAGGGGATTGCATCTGGACTGATGGCTTTTCCCATGGGGAGTCCCTGAATTGCCTCTTCCACTTCACTCATACTAATTTCATCCCCCAATAACTCCTGTTCCTTTTCCGAGAGCTTACTGAGCGTTATAGTACTTAAAAACCTGTGCATTGCTTGCTCATCTATGGGAGGAGCAGGTTTATAAAGCTCTACATAGTACCTGCGGAAGACCTCCCTAATGCCTTCAGGATCTACTATGATCTGTCCCTGTTGATCTTTAATTTTCCTGATAGCCCTGGCAACCGCCTTATGACGTGCCCGTACCGCCAGTAGGCGGCCAGTCTTCTCGCTATCTTCATAGCTTTCGGAATGCTTTGAAAGGTATTTTTCTGCCACCTTTTTTGCTGAGATCTCATTGATTGCTGCCTTAGCTATAGCGATCTTCTCGAAAGCTGTATTCATATCTCTCCCCCCCTCAATGACCGAGATTAAATGACTTTCTGCCTCTCTGAGCTTTGAATAAGCCTCTTTAACCAGGGCTTGGGTATACTTCTGTCTTCTAAGGCTAAAACTCAGGGTTTCTTCTTGTATCCCTGCATTTAATGTGTCCCAAACAATCTCCACCGGAGCAGTTCCCCTATTAATTTCCAGAAATTCCTTTATTCAACTATTCATAAGCTGATGATATTCTGGATCATTAAGGAACCCTCTCTCAAAGGTTCACCTTCTCTTATTATTTTTAAAGCCTTCCCTATTTACTTCCAATATTAATGGGTTATAATCGGCCTTAAACTGTCAGTATATTTCCATTCCTGTCCCTATTAATAATTCAGGGGAAGTTAAGAAATAGTCTAATTGTGCCAGCTTTGCATGGGGGGCAGAGTTATTCGTATAACCAGGATCAGTTCACAAAGTTTTACCCAAGCATCCACCAGCACTAATTCCTTTTGCAAGCTAGAGAGAGCTTTATACACTCGTGGTTTGCAGCCATGATACCTATTGGGGTGGTATTTAGCAGATCTATTAACCCATCCAAAGAGCCGCTAAAGTTAAAATCTCCACATAAAATTTAAGGGGGAGGCCACTCCCCTAATTCCACTGACAGAAAATTCAACAGAGCTGGGTCATCCACCACAGCACCATAGATGGAACAAAGGGTAAAGCATCCTTTACTATGCTGACACTCTACCGCCGCCCATCTATCAGTTTTGTCTGCGGTCTGCCTTGTAAACTTAAATTTACTACTTCCATCTAATATCGCAACCCCCTTGGTCTTAACATTCTGTTCAGTAAGGATTACTACTTTCATACCTAAAGAGCCTAAAATCGACCTGTAACCATATTCTATGTGCGTCTCCTGCAGGCAATATATATCTGCTTGTAATATTTTCAAATCTTCAGCAATTTTTTGCCTCTTCCGGGGATTATTTAACATGCATACAATAATAGATGCAATTCACAATCTAGCCATTTATCCCTTCAATCTCCCTATTACCTTTAGACATACACATTTGTTAACAATTATGCACATTTGGTCATATACTTCCTATGTAATTCCTATTTCTGTTTCCTTACTTGTAATGCTTGCATACACTTTTTGGGCCATCACTGTGGACAGTGAGCACTGTGTAGCAATTCATAGGCTATTATGAATGTCACACTAGGAAGTTTGCTAGCTCTGACAGTCATCCGAGTTGATTTTGGGGCGGGCACAACTTATCGCCACACAGTGATGCCACCCAGGTCATACAATGAATCTCTTTTGCCTACAATGCCAATAATATGTGTGACCATGTCCAATATACTGACATGGCTCTCTTTTATTATGGGCTATGGTCAAAGCTGTACCCCGCATGTTAGTGGTGCAGGAAATTGTGACATGTATCTAAGTGGTTTGGCAACATGACTGAGAGCATCCACCTCAATATCCAAACATCACTGCTTCCTGCCCTTTATGTTGGCAGACTATTTTGACATGTACCCCACGAGATCCATGTTTCACATGATCCAACCGGGAAACATGCAGCAATGTGATACAATTTCCTTTTTAGACTCCCTCCTTCCTGATGCTACTTCATCACCCAGGACCACATAACATGTAGGCTGTTGTAACCCAATGGCCTATACTCAGCTGCAACACAAGTGTAACACTGTCAAACACAGATGTGCATGCATTTTGTATATGTTACCTATTAGGAGATTCTGCTATACTTGCTATGCAATGTCTCCCGATTCAGGCACTATGGCAGTTCCAACTACACATATGTCATTTTCAAGATTTTTGTGAATCTGGTATTGACAATTAGTGCAACACCTCCCGAGCTGTGACCCATAGCAAGGAGTTCTATCATTTATTATCTGAATTTAAATGTTTTCCTGTGTGTGCTGCATTCTGCCACACAGATAGGAAGTGGTCGGAAACCTGACATGATTGCATTTGTGCACAAAAATAATAATCCATGCAATGCAGACACCCTTGCACCATGGTGCAAGCGTACCTGCATTGGCGCATGGCAACCCATTGTGTGCCAGCACAGTGGAAAAGGTCACGAATGTGCTGTAACTCATAGATACAGCTCATTCCTCCTGTTTTCTTTTGACACAGAACAGCACAACAATAAGGCTTGGGGCACTGCTCTGCCCCCCAAAAAATAGCAAATATGCCCCCCACATGTTTTTGAATTTGAATTGTGAGACTTGCAGTGGCATATTTACAATCTTTTGATGCAGGGCAGTGTGGCAAGCCTTCTTGATATACTGCCCTGCATCAAAAGAAAAGTGCAGGAATGCTCCGTATCTACAAGATAAGACCCATTCCTGTCCTTTTACCATGCTCTGGCACACAATGGGCTGCCATGCCACAACACAGGCACCCTTGCACCATAGCGCTAGGATGTGTGCATTGTAGGGCTGATTGTTTTTGCGCAGGTATCAATCAATCAATCAACTTGTAAAGTGTGGCTTATCATCTCAGGGGGATCCAGGTGCTAAGGAATGTTGCTATAAATAGGTTGGTGCTCATCGAACAGCCATGTCTTCATTTTTTTCCTGAAGTCGAGGAGGGTGTGTGAGGTGCGGTGGAGGGGAGGTCGCTCCAGATCTTGGCCACGAGGTAGGAAAAGGAGCGATCTCCACTGCATTGAATTCTCTGCAGCTGTGCAAGGCCTTGGGTATTTGAGCTGAGCTTTCTGGTAGGCTGGTAGAAGGTGAGCTTGTGGGTAATAAGATTGGGTCTGACGCTGTGTAGGGCTTTGTATGTGTTGGCGAGGGCCTTGTATGAGATGGTGAGGGCCTTGAAGGGACAACTTCCTGCACAAAAACAATCATGAGAGATGTTCTCCTCTTTCTTTGTGTGCTGCAGGCTGGTATTTCTCCTCATTGCCCCTCCCTTACACCTCCTTGTAGAGGTGTAGGCTTTTGACACATTCCCAGCTTTACAAATCTTTGTAAATCTGGGAATGCGTCAAAATACATGGGTGTTAGTTGGGAACAACTACTGCAAAATCCATGGAATGCCTCTGTGGTCCAGAGTAAGGCAATGCAGCAACTTGTGCTGCGTTGCCTTACTCCATATCTACAAAGTCAAGAAAAGCCACGTAAAGTGGCTTTGCATGGACTTGTGGATACTGGCCTGCAGCCTGCACCGTAGGGCCAAAAAAAAGTGATGCATCCACGGCGCTAGATGCTTGTAAATATAGTTCTCAGTTTTGTAGACTCATTTAATGCATTGCACTACATGTACCAGAATCCACAGGTTGCGATGGACTGGCTGTGCACTTTCCAAAATGTATGGATACATGTAATTGAGCCTGTCTGAGCTATGCAACATTTTACTGGGCAGTGTGAGTGACCTTTCAGTGGCATTTGACAGGATATGATCCAGATACCTTCCCTATGCCCTGCAGACAGCACAGCGAAGCACCTGGACATAGCTAACATACCTGCAAACCTTGGCATTTGTTGCACCCATTGCCCCCTATTGATACTTACTGTGTACTGGTGGTAGTTCGTTACGTGCTGCATTGCCTTGTCTGGGGATTCCACCCACCAACTTGTCTGGGATGACAGCTGCCACCAGCTCCTCCAAGGCATCCAGCTCCTCTTGGTGCACAGGGCTCCCTCCTCCGGTCTGCATTGCTGCCTTCAAATTCTTCACCACTTTCTCCTTTGAACAGCACTTATAATCATGCTAGCCCTTCTTGCATCCTGTAATAGTCCTTTTCACTTGTCCCACACTGTTTATTTTTTCCATGATGGCCTGCCAAATGCCCTCTTTCCTCCCTATTGGCAATTTTGGGGTGACAAATAGCTGGTGTTGGTGATCTATACCTCGATGATCGAGATGTCATTTTGCCCATCACTGAAGTTACACTTCCCCTTCCTCTTCCCCAGTGAGTCTTTCTGGACATCCTGGATGGTGTTGGGGATGTTGACTCTTCTACTGCCGGGTCCATGATTGTCTTTTGTGAATTGTGCCATATTTTTCTATGAAGGGTCATTTTTGTGTATTGTTGGTGCATTCTGCACTCAAAAGTGATTCAAGGCCTATTTGCGTCACTTTACATGTATCAAGTCAGCCCTTCATCACTTTTACAGCAGTAGAGTCAGCTTTAAGTACGACATGGCACACACAGATGTGTCAGTTTTTCTAACGCTACCAGTATTGTAAATACAATGCATACATGACGTAGGATTCTGTCGTGCCAGAGCGAAAGTTTTTTTGATGCATTGCTGCCGCAAGCAACAATGCATCATTTATTGTAAATAAAGCCCTACATGTTTTCTAATTTTGCACAGCCTAAATAGTGCAAGGACCTCCATTGGGCTCACCGATGGCCAATAGAGATTAGTTCCCCAAAACCGGTCCCAGGATGCTTGGTTCCAGTCCAGGGAGGACCTGACCTGGCAGTTCGGACTGGTCTGTTCCCATGGGGGGGCTGGGTCAAGACAGATTTGCATATGGCTGGGGCCAAACTGGGATGGCACGGTGAGCAAAAGAGTGATGAATTAAACCCAGATCTGTGACTGGGGTGAGTGTTTGAAAAGTTTCAGCACTCGGTCCATCATCCTTTTTTTCAGCTGAAGTTGCCCTGAGCAGCCAGGGTATGCACAGTCATGAGTCCCTTCCTCACGGTGCCACTGGACTCAAGCTAGCCTGGCTAATGAGGGATGATATTCTGAAACAGGTCCCATAATGCGTGTTTCCTGCTGAGGGGGGACCTGGCCTGGCAGTTTGGGTTGGACTCTTCCCACTGGGAGCAGGTTCATGGCTGATTTGCATGTGGTTGGGTCCAAACTGGTGTGGCATGGTGAGCAAAAGCACATGGGATTAAACCCAGATCGGAAACTGGGGAGCGTGTTTGAAAAATTGCAGCACTCCATTCATCATCATTTTGTGTTGATAGAGATTGCTTAACATGATGTTTACACATATTCTTATATCAACATATTTTAAGCTTTCTTTTGCTGGTTCACAGGTAGGCATAGCACTGAGTAGCTGGCCAGAATATCATACAGAAGTCACATTTTTTTTTTTTTTAAATCCCAAACACTGGAATTCTCTTCAGTGTCCTTAACATGATAACAAGAGGGGTGGGCTTAACTTGCTTGATTCTATGTAGCGTAATCACACAGAATTAACTAAGAATTTTGTGCGAGTACATGGGAGTACTTGAGAAGAGAATTCTGCATTTACCACTGTTTCTAAAAATCCTATATGTATGTATGAAAGTTTCAGGGTCATCTTTCAAGTGGGGTCTGAGAAAAAGGGGGAAGTCAATGGGATTTTTCAAATGTTTTTAACACAACTACAGCCCAAACTGCTGGACAGAATGAGACCAAATTGGGCAGAAAGTTTGCTTTAGGTCTAGAAAGTGTGCTTTTTGTTCTTTGTTATAAATGTGTTCAGTAGTTTCTGAGATATTAGAGTTTAAAAAGAAGAGATATCTAGAGACGCAATCTTCTGTGGATTCAACAGTCCCCATTCTGATATCTGATTGGCTGTCAACCCATCAAGAAGGAAGTGTTGGCAGCCATCTTGGGACTCCGCTTCAGCTGACTCCCTGATAAAAAGTAAAACAAAAAGAACAAGGGCCAGGCTAGGGACACCTTTACCCCTTATCTCTGGTGCAGAGGTCCCAGAGGGACCCCACCAGGGTTTAAATGCATTTTCTTTTTAAAAACAACTGAGAAATCTGATCCGGATCAGCAGATTATTCTGATGTTTAAAGAAAAATGGGCAGTTTCCCGCCCTTTTCATGAAGCCCTTGGGTGAGCCAAGCCCCAGGAGCATGCATAAAACAAGGAGGGGGATGCAGGCTTCTTCCCCTGAGCTTGAAAAGCCTGGGGGTCTGCCACCTCTCCAGGGATACACTAGTAAGGTATGTGGGGGGCCGACAGGTCCCTCGCAGCCCCGGAGACCACCACTTCCATGATGCCAATTCAGTGTGTTATGAGGGGGGCGCCCTGCAGCCCTGGGGATCACAGCCTCCCTGGGGAATGAATATTTAGTTTTGTGCAAGGGGCACGCGGTCCCCTACAGCCCCAGGGACTGCCACCTCCCTAGGGTGAAGATAGCTGTGAATGTTGGGGGGGTGTCCCCCCTCAGCCCTGGAGAACACCTTCTTCCTTGGGCATAGATTTAGTTTTGTGGTGGGGGGGTCACACAGCCCCCCAGCAGCCTCAGAGACCACCAACTCCCTAGGGTGAAAATGTATGTGTGTAGGGGGCTGTACAGCTCCCCTGCAGCCCTGGGGACCACCACCTCCCTGGGGATTAAATACAATAATGAGGGTGGTCTGCTCTGGAGCCCCAGCCCCTGGGATCCACCTCCCTGAGGCAATAGTCATTGGAGGGAGCAGCACAGCCCCACTCAAGCAGCCAATGATGGCCTAGGGGACTGCCACCCCCTTGGCCACCTCCTGCTATGTCCCTGGGTGCCCACCCCAAGGGCATAGCTTTTTCCTTTTGCTTAGTGGGAACTGACAGTCCCCCCAAGCAAGAGCAAACAAAGTCTGCTTTCTGACAGCGGGAACAGAAAGCAGAGTTTTCAATATGTGTGCAGGGAAACAGATGAAAACTTTGAAGCAGCTCCCTGCTTGTGGGAGCATTGCCAGATCCTTGAGGTTCCTCCTGCAGCCCTGTCACTCTCTCTCTCTCTCTCTCTTCCATCCCACAATGGGATGGAAGAGAGAGAGAGAGAGCGAGAGAGAGAGAGAGAGATTGCCATTGAAATGGTCTCTCCATATAATGGCTTCAAGGAGTAAGACTATCAAGATGTTTCGTAAGAATGTTATAGTTGCGTTTGGATGCCTAGCGAAACAGAGGGTTCAAATCCTAGTAAGGTGTGGCAGTGTGTTTGTTTATTTACTAGTGTTGTGACTGTTAAACCTTCTAGGGCTGGTTTCTTTTCAATCACTGGGTTGACTGGAATAGGTATGTCTGGAAGCATCACAGTAAGGAGTGACTATGGCCTAAAGGTTAAGGTCACAGTCCCAAGTACTGAAATTTGAGGGTTATACTCCAGGTGTTTATGGTTCATAATGAAAGGTGATTTCACTCTTTTTAATTGACAAATACATTTTTCTTTTCAATTTCTCCATCTCTTTCTCTCTCTCTTAATGTCTTTCTTTCATTCTCCCACTTACAAACCCATTCAGACCCTAATGGACCCCCATAGACCTACTCAGACTCTCACAAACCCACTCACAGGCCCAGTGAAACCCTCACACACCTACTCACAGACCCACACAGGCACTGACGCACCCACTCACAGATCTACTAAGACACTGATAGACCCAGACAGACACTCTCACAGCCACTCCCACACCCAGATATACCCTTTCACACCTATTCTCACACCCAGAGAGGCAGGCCATGTCCAACTCCCACTGTGCATGGCCAAAGGCCTTGGGTTAGGTGGTTGACCGCAGGGTCTGGCCACAGGCCAGGCCTTGTGGCCAACCCTCACCATGCATGGCCAAAAGCTGTGCACGGCACGGGGTTAGGTAGTTATAGGGGTTTGGTCACAGGCCAGGCTGTGAGCTGTGGTGGTTAGATGAACATGTAGGGCCCTATCATGAGTTTGGTGGACGGAAAACTTTGTCCGCCAAACTCCCGACAGGGTGGCCGGCAACTACATGGAGACCTTGCAGACAGAGCTATTATGGGTTTCTGGCTAGGTCGGCGGGCAGAAACCTAAGTTTCCACCCTCTGGCCTAGCGGGAAACAGGCTACAGCACTGTCGCTGGCTCATAATCGAGCCGGCAGCAATGCTGGTATCTGCAGGGTGTACCACCACCCTCGTAATAAGGCCCATAGTAATGAAAACTACTTTACGTTAAACAAACATTAAAATTCACTGAAAAAAAACAAAGGTTACAGAGACCTTATAGTTAGGAAATAGAATTAAACAAAACATAGAAATTCACTGAAAAAGCCAAAGGTTACAGGAACATTATAGTTAGGCTCTGGTTTCACAAGCACAAAACCAGTGAAATACAGCAGTTATACTTTCCTCAGCTAACTATAACTTGCATCCCTGTAATGCGCTGCTTACGACCTCACATATTGCATCACTTCTGACATGATCAGTGACATCACAGATTACATCACTGATGACATCTCAAATGACATCACTGATTACATCACTGATGACAAAACAACTCAGAAACCCCCTCATACCCTCATACAATTGTACATTCACACACAACTACTCACATACTCATTCATACACCCATAAGACTACTGACCCACACACACTCACAAAGCCACTACCACAATGACTCACCCACACATATATTGCTAAGTCAGCTATTCATAAACTTAAACAGTTGCTCACACACCCACTCACATACCTATATAGCCACTCAGGCACCAACTCATACACCTGTACAACCACTCACAAACACAAATAACATACCCACACAGCCACTAATATACCAACTTCCTCACCCATACAAGCAGTCACATACCCACACACTCAGCTATCTTGTCACAGACACAGCCACTTACTCCCTGATACAGACATTTACACACAAAGTAACTCACCTGTACAACAACGACCACACCCAGTCCCTCATCCGTACAATCACTGACACACCCAGTCACTCACCCATGCATGCACTAATACACCAACTCACTTACTGACACAGCTACTCACACATCCACTTACTCTCCCATACAGTCACTGATACAGTCTGTCACTTATGTATACAGTCAATCACGCACACAATCAGTCACCCCTACATTCACTTACTCACCCATTCACTCACAGATACAGTCACTAACACACCCACTCACTCATCCATACAAGCACTCACACACCCATTCACACACCCAGACAGCAACTCATATACCCACTCACTCGCCAATGCACTGACATACCAAGTGACGAACCAATACAGCTAAACACACATCCACTCACTCTCTCATAAAGTCACATACACATCCACACACTTATCTATAAACCCACGGATACATCCACTCACTCACCCAACACTCACTGACTCAACCACCCACTCACTCACTGCTACAGTCACAAACACACTCTGTCACTCACACATAAAAGCACACATGAACCCAAATGGATGAGAGATATCTGAGTGTACAACATATATTGTCCTGTACTGATCAAAATACTCATGTAAAAATAAAAGTCTTTGGTTTAGAACATATTCCTATGGACCCCAGGAGTGGCAATGCGGAACTACAGTTGAGATGTAAGGAATCACTATGAATTATGAAATTACAAGCAGTGGAGGTGGGTTTAAACACAGACCATGAGCTGGAAGACATTTTAGGAACATAAATGCAGGATCTTAAGAGACATTAGGTTAATTAGCAAATGAGCACACATTACTTCTAATTATATTTTAGTAGAGTTTGTAGCTACAATTTATATTTATGCACAAGGAAGATCTCAAATGAAGCCGATCAATATCCACAGGCAATAGTTAATGGAGTAATAGGCATATAAAGTAAAATAAACATTAAATTAGTTTATTACTGTGGCTAAATTGATGAATATAAGGCTGCTAATACATTGAAGATTTAATGTAAAGTCCATGTGATTTGGATTTGGATGAATATTTAATGGATTTATGCTGGACGCTTAATAACTTAAAGGATCGCAGTGGATGCCACATGGGCATATATATGGACTGTGCAAAAATCATAATAAATATTGTACAAAATGATGAACACTAATCATTTACTGTGAATTTTACAAACTGTAAATGGGTAGCTGGATGAGTGCCTGAAAATAACTAAATGTATGTCTATCAGTAACCTGTTGCTGATATACAGGGTTTTTTGGGGGTATTCACTCTGCTCAGTGCACCTCATGAGCTAGTTAAGAATGGAATTAAGGACAGGAAGCGCCAATACACTCTGTGGAAACCTCCATAACTACACTAACACATGAACCCACTCACATGTACAGCCACTCACATTCACACTCACGCATCCATACAAACACTTACACTCATTGGATGACATCATCACTGACTTCATCAGTAGTGTCATTTGAGATGTGATCAATGATGACACTGATCATGTCATGAGTGATGTAATATGTGAGGTCATAAGCAGGAGATTATGGTGGTGCAAGTTATAGTTAGCTGAGGTAACTATAACTGCTGAATCTAAGTGGTTTTGTAAGTGTGAAATGTGAGCCTAACCTATAACGGCCCTGGAACTTTTGTTTTCTTTGGGTGAAAAAATATATAAATATATATATATATATATATATATATATATATATATATATATATATATATATATATTTTCTTCCAACCAACTTCAGCAGACGCCAAAGGAGGAACAATGCAGGCAACTCAGGAGTCATGAACAAATGCAGGTTTATTTGTTGAAGAACTCAGACCCAACTGCTCCTGATGTTTTTCGGCTGAACTGAGCCTTTCTCAAGGTGAATATACCTGATTCCACACAGAAAATAAATACAATAAATAGATCACTATAACAACAGGTATAGAAATCATACTACACTCCAAGTGTACCACATTTCAATTTAGTCTAAAAGACAAAGTCACTACTTCCCTTAGACACAAATGTAATAACATACAATTCAAAATAAAACACACAAAATAGATCAGTGAAACATTGAGCAAAAAGTTAATAGAGAATGATAAACTTTATAATCAGTTACATCAATGCCCATCTGTGAGTCCAGATTCATTTCCTGAACACATGAGGAAAAAGCTGCTTCCTTGAGCAATGCGTTCAGTGGTGGAGGCTGATGCCATTTCCCATCTCATTATATTTAAATTAAGGTAATATGTCCAATCAATAATACTACTTAGATTGCAACTGTGGTCTCCTAAAACATGACTAACATTAATGTCAGATAGTAATCTCAGGCCAGTGCCCTCACATACCGGTCCCATAAAAAGCCTATTATACGTGACCCTATGTTTTGCGGCCACTGGGGTCAACACCAGCTGACCCATATATCAATCCCAACACATGGAACTGGGTAGATATCATCCTATCAAAGTTCCTGAGGAAAAATCCCATTGAACAACATGAACCTCTGGCTCCTCATCTTTATTTAACCCAAAAGGGAAATTGGTGTGTAAATTGAGAATATATTCAGACTCTAGTCTTCTCACTTGTTTAACCCAGTCACCCTCCCCGAACGGTTTTCTTTACCCTATCAATAGAAAAAAAAAACTAATAGGGTAATGTTCTTGTCATGTACCTGTGAAAAATGTTTGGCCACAGGGTAGGGATAATCATAGTTAGATATAGCCCCATTGATGTTCCAAAATGCGTTTTCAAGGGGGAAAAATAGTATTCCCTAAATACAGGGGACAACAAGGGCATTGCAAGACATACACACAAAAATCAGAAGCACAAGTTAAATTCTTGGTGATTCTGCTCTTGTATTCCTCAAGTGTTTCTTACTCTGTAGTGTTGGTAATATATGTACACTCCTTGCAATGAGCACATCTGAAAAAGTCATTATCCTAGGTATCCAAACATTACTAGGTCATGTACCCATATAAAAACTATGCGTGAGTGTACCTCCTAAAGTCCTCCCCCTTCTATATGTAATTGCAGGTTTAGTTGGCAATTCTAGACCTAATAGTGAATCTTTTTTTCAGGATATCCCAGTGTTTGGATATTGAATTAGTTAGCCTGAATGAGGAAGAGTTAAATGTTGTAATAAAACGTATTCAGGAAACTTTCTGTTTAATTATTTTATTGGAGTAAAGCAATTGTTCCCTTGGAAGGAAGGGAAGCCTTTTTTCAGTCACATTTAAAACCATAGGCCAATAACCTATATTTTGAAACCTACTCCTCACTTTCGATTCCTGAACTCCTCCTCAGAGCTACAGACTCATTTAAGTCTTAGCATTTCCTCCTAGGGAATATTATTCTTTAAAGACTGGAAATGATGATTACCATCGTGAAAAATACTATTATCTGCCATAGCTTTACGGTGTATGGTTTTCTGTAACTTCCACTCTTTCACCCATAATTTCACATCCACAAAATTCACATCCCTATTACTCATAGTGGTAGTGAACAGGAGGTTGAAGGGATTATTGTTCAATTTCTGCACAAAAGACTCCGCTTTCTCTGAAGGACTGTTCCAAAGTAGAAATAAGTCATCAATATAGCTAGTCCAAATTAACACTTATTCCGTGTATTCCAAATTATCCTCCCCCCAGGCCACCAGCTCCTCCCACCAGCCCATCATGAGATTCGCGAAACTGGGGGTGAAGTATGTGCCCATCATGATCCCATCCTTCTGGCAATAGAATGCCCAACATACAAAAAAAATGTTTTTCTAAAGGCAATTTTTTATCATATCTAGAAGTCCTCAGTTGTGTTCCAGAAAGCTCAATGATTTTGTTAGTGAAAAATGCTCACAGGCACGTAGCCCAAAATCACGATCAATACAGGTGTAAAGAGAGACCACATCCAACGTTATTGTCAAAAATGTTTTGTCCCACTCTATGTTACATGTCTTGGTAAGAAAATCACCACTGTCTCCACAGTATGATGGGAGAGCCTTCACAAATGGGGATGAAAAGAAATCAATATTAATAGCTGTATTCTCCAGCAAACCTTCATTGAATGAAACAACATGGTGCCCTGGTGGACTGGTGGTTTCTTGTATTCCTTTGGTAATACATAAAAGCCTGGTACCCTGGGGTGATCCTTTCTAAGAAAACCATACTTATCGTCATCAAGGATACCCCGATCCCTCCAATCCAGTAGGAAAGCCTGATAGGAAGGTACCACAGCTTTATACTCATCAAAGGTAATAGCCTCATATCACTCTGCCTGACTCAGTTATCTCATTACTTCCTGCTCATACATGGCCAAATACATGATAACCATGCTGCTCCCTTATCAGAAAGCTTTATAACAATTGTAGAATATGATTGTTATATCAGCAGATCTTCACTTTGAGCAACAGACAAATTATCTCGACAACAATGTGGCTTACTCCTTAATGTTACCAGGTCTTTAATCAAAATGTCATGAAAACTATCAATGTTACAATGAGAGAGGGAGACAGTAAATCACTCTAGGTCTGCGTTTGAGCCCACTATTACTAGATGTACAATTATTGACCCCAATTGTTTCCTACAGGGTAGGTGAATCTACATTTGGATCCTCCCCACTTCCTTCCCTCTGTAAAGTTTCCAATGCCAATAAACCATTCACATCCATAATAGAAAATTCTGACAGGAGAGCCCTAGGTTCGCACAGTGGGTACTGCCTTTAGAAATCCTATGCAGTACAACTTAAACTTCAGTCTTCAGATGAACAAATACAGATCAATTCTGGTCTGTGCTTAATTCCAGTTCATAGTAGGGCAGAACATCAAGCCCAACTCTCTCTCACTCTCTCTCTTTCTCTCTCTATATATATGCATATATATATATATATATACATATATATATATATATATATGTATATATATATATATATATATATATATATGTCCAACACTTTCCTTTAGTTTGATAAGGATAGACAGCACTCCACGAGCATTAGGGCTTGAAATTTATTTCACAAACAGGAACGCGTTTCGGCGTTACCGCCTTCGTCAACCTGAGGGTCGCCATCTTGGCTCCCTTTAAATATCATGTGATCGTAACAAGCAATACCACGGTGCACAAAAGACAAAAACTACAGTGCAAATAACAAATCATAACAAATCAGTTTCCCATTGTTAAAAATCTTACTTTCATACCACACCTCCATCAATTGTATGTATTTAATCATATATCCTTTTACACTTATTGCCTTTCATATCTGACTCATCCTAATGATAACAGTGGGTTATACAATTCCCACGTCTACCATGGCATAGTGTAAACACTCTAATATAACAATTTTGAACCGGATTCCAAATGTTTATGGTTCTCCACCAGTTTAACTCACAATAACCCCTGGTTTAAATAATGATCGTTATAAACAAGATGAAGTTAATGTCCAAGCCTCCCGATTGGTTTCTCACTAAAAAATGTTTTTCACAAAAAAATGTTTTTGTCATTTACATTTAGTTTTTGACCCTATTTTATCACAGCACCATACTCTTTTCAACAGCCAATTCATATAATCTTGGTGTCCTTGCTCACCTATATCCCATTATTTCCTTCTTATGTCAGATATGATTATACACGCTCTAATCGCATTCTATTTCTGTTCAGTGACATATAATTTCAGCTTTTGAATCATTACTATTATTATTAATTAAATACATTTTGTGCTCTATGTTATGAAAAGCCAATATTTGTAAAATACATCTTTTTCTATGCCTTGACACTTGGACCATCCTCATTTAACCCTTTTCAATATCAATATGGGGTTAACAACGTACATGTGCTCACGGAACCATCAATGAAGGTGAATATATAGTTCCTCACTGCTATTTACCCAATGTGGTTCTTTGGTATCTAATGCCAATATGTATTTGGACTCTAATTTTCTTAGGTTCTTCTCCCTGTCACCTCCACGGATGTATTTCTTTATCCCATCTATTACGCTATACCTCACATCTTCTACTCGCCCTCCATGAAACTCATGTATATGTCGGGCAACCGGATAGGAACCATCTTTGTTAAGAATCGCTCTTAAATGATGTAAAATCCTTTTAAGTACTTGGAGTTTAGTACTACCTATGTACATTTTGGAACAACTACATTTCAGGATGTAAACTACAAAATCACTCTTGCAATCATATCATCCTTTGATGGTGTGTAATGTTCTATCACTTCTGACAATGGTTTTAATATTTTCTCCATTCATACATGCCTTACATTTTGAGCATTTGTAAAACCCTTCCTGCGGGTTAAGCCAACTACTTTTGGGGGTCGTTTGTTGTCTCACATCGCTCTTTACTAATATCTCTTTCATAGATGTTTCTTTCTTATAAGTTATCAATGGCCCGCATTTTAATTCATCTCCTATGACAGGATCACTTTTTAACATATGCCAATGTTTCTGTAAAGGTTTTCTCATTTGTGTATGGGCAGTATTAAAAGTCGTTATAAATCTCACATTTCCTGTATCTCTCTGATTTCCTTTCCTCTTTTTACCAAAAGTATTGTCACTCATATCTGTGGAAAACAATAAAGTATCTCTCGATCGGGATTTTACTTTTCTGGTGTTTCTCTCAAGTGTTTCACTAGAATACCCTCTCATCCATAATCTCTCAATCATTTCCTCCTGGACATCATTATAAGTCTTTTCCATACTGCAAATTATTTTTGCTCTTAATAACTCACCAAATGGGATATTATCTTGATGGCTGGTCACATGTAATATGCTATTCCCTGCAGTGGGTTTTCTAAATACTGTTGTTTCAATTTTATTGTTTTCTATGCTTACTTTGACATCCAGAAATTCAATTTCTTGTGTGTTAACTTTCCCAGTAAATTTCAAATTGCAATCATTGATGTTAATCTCATCTATAAAATTACTAGCAGTGGTTACGTCTCCTTTCCAAATTACAAATATATCATCTATATATCTAAGCCACATAATAATGTGCTCATTCCATTTATCTAAGCGGAAATTGGTTTATATCTGTTCTTCCCACCAACCCATAAATAAGTTGGCGTAACTTGGAGCGAAACATGTACCCATTGCTGCCCCACATTTCTGCTCAAATACCTCATTGTTGAAGAAAAACATATTATGTTGTAAACACCACTATGTCATTTGACTTAACATTTTGCTATGTTGATAAAAATTAATAGATCTCACTCTCAGAAAATAGTCAACCACGCTTAGTCCTAACTTATGGGGTATACTGGTGTATAATGCTGTCACATCTAACGTCATCAACAGAAATTCCTTTTCCCAGCTCACATCAAAAATCCTTCTCAGAAAGTCCGTACTATCTTGCAAGTAAGAAAATAATGTTCTTACCAGCGGTTGTAGAAACGTGTCAACATATTGTGACTCAAATTCAAATAGACTCCCTTTGATAGAAACAATGGGTCTCCCTGGAGGTTTACGGGCATCTTTGTGAATTCTGAGTATAAGATAGAATACTATGAATTTCGGAAAATCCACCTTTAGAATCCCATATTCTTGATCACTAATGAGGCCTTTGTCTCTCCATTGTATCAATTCAGCATCAAATTGTAACTTTATATTTTCAACATGTTTCATGTCTATTCTCTTATAACATGTTACATCATTCAACTGTCTGTAGGCTTCTTCCATGTATTCTTGTATGGGCCAGATATTGCTCCCTTGTCTGAACCTCTGATAACAATTTGTGAATTTTTGGACAATTTATTGAGTGTTTTATAATATCCACTCTTATTCTTCATTGGTTCTTTCATCTCTTTAAGTCTGAGAGCTTTTAATCCTTTGACAACCGAGTCTGAAAACTGATCAATCAAATCTTCGCTAGGTGCCAGAACAGTTCTGGACTTGGATTTGTGGCCCGATACACCTTCTCTATCTAATCGTACACCTTCTGACTCCAGTCTCGCAACTACTTGTTCTTCATCCATCCTCTCCATGGTATTCTCTTCCAGCTCTCATAATTCTCTCATTAACGTAACATCTTCTATTATTAAATTGTCACTCCTTTGCATCTCGGTATTTCCACTTGTTAATTCTGATATTTCTCCCATTAAGGGCGTCCTCCTTTTCTTACTTGTTTGGTATGGTATGGTAACAATATTTCTATAGAGCTTACTACCCCTGACGAGGCGTCGAAGCGCTATGGATTTTCAACAACTTTAATTTGCGTATGAAAAGAAAAAGATCTATACGACTTTGCACATAATCAAAACTATTGGGTTGGCAGTAGGAGAGGCCTAGAGATACATTTCTTATGTCTTCTTCTTCCAATATAACATTGGATACATTTACCACAGTTTTATCGTCGGTTAATACTGTTTGTTGCTTCGAGTCATTTTCTCGCCTTCTTCGATCTGTGTTTCTCTTCCCCCCTCGTCTTTTCTGCCTCTGCCTCTTCCTCTTATTCTGCTTCCTCCTCTCCATGGTCTGTGATTCGTTCTTCGATCTTTCCTTAAAAAATCAAACTCTTCTTGTAATGAAGTGTGCGTTTTTATCCATGAGGATTCTTTGAAATCTGTATCAGAACTCTCACTCATTCCAGCATTAGATTTCCTCCTATCGATACTTGAAACTTTAGATGATACCTCATTTCCTTTTTGTTGTCTCCAATAATCAAATTTTTTAGCAAAAGTATATATCTGTCCTGTCTCATAATCAATTGTGTCTCAATTAAATTTCTGTGACTTTTTCTGAATAATTTCTTCCTCAATTTTGGCTAGTCGTTCTTCCATGGCAGCATTCAAAGATTCAACCAACTTTTTATCTGAAAACGAGTCAACTTCCTTGACAATACTTTCAATTTTTTCCATCACCTTTTCTCTGTCTGTTTGAGCATATTTAATTAATATCTTCATCATCCCTGCGGAACTGGCCGCATTATGGGCTGCCCATTCTTTCAATAGCACTGGATTGGGATCATCATATGTAGGCATGAGAAAAATCCGTAGTCCCCTTGGGACTCTCTCTACTTCTAAATATCTATTATGGGATTCACATTCCCACCATTTATTTAGTTCTTTCTTTTTTAATTTCTCTAACTCTTTAAATGTTCCATAAATATCCGATCTCCCACTTTTCAATTCTCCACTTGGTTGATTCCTTTCCCCAGTGATTGATTTGGAAAAGGCTAATTCTGCTCTTAATTTTTTATTTTCATAAGTGTTCCGGGTCTTACTTGCCATAACTTACCTCTGGCGTTTATGTTTCAAACTCTGTGAAAAATACGATAAAAAACAGTTCCTCCTTGCACTGCTCGTGCGTCGTTAATTCATTGATATGAAATGTCATGCAATATGATTGTTAATACGACGTTTGACTCTGCTTTTCTCATATCAAGAACAAAGCGCTTACCGGCTACAGGTGTGTAGTCGACTTTGGCGCCCTCTGACCCCGAGCAAACATTCCCCTGAGGCCGGCTCAGCGTTCTCCGTTTTATCCGTATCTGTAGCGGGGTGGAAAGGTAAATAAAGAAACACTCTGTTTGGCGTTTCTTTTCCGCACCTAATCGTCAACCGTGCCAGTCCCCTGACGCGCGCCACAGCATCTAACATCCAACACTTTCCTTTAGTTTGATAAGGATAGACAGCACTCCACGAGCATTTGGGCTTGAAATTTCACAAACAGGAACGCATTTCGGCGTTACCGCCTTCGTCAACCTGAGGGTCGCCATCTTGGCTCCCTTTAAATATCATGTGATCGTAACAAGCAATACCACGGTGCACAAAAGACAAAAACTACAGTGCAAATAACAAATCATAACAAATCAGTTTCCCATTGTTAAAAGTCTTACTTTCATACCACACCTCCATCAATTTTATGTATTTAATCATATATCCTTTTACACTTATTGCCTTTCATATCTGACTCATCCTAATGATAACAGTGGGTTATACAATTCCCACGTCTACCATGGCATAGTGTAAACACTCTAATATAACCGTTTTGAACCGGATTCCAAATGTTTATGGTTCTCCACCAGTTTAACTCACAATAACCCCTGGTTTAAATAATGATCGTTATAAACAAGATGAAGTTAATGTCCAAGCCTCCCGATTGTTTTCTCACTAAAAAATGTTTTTCACAAAAAAATGTTTTTGTCATTTTTCATTTAGTTTTTGACCCTATTTTATCACAGCACCATACTCTTTTCAACAGCCAATTCATATAATCTTGGTGTCCTTGCTCACCTATATCCCATTATTTCCTTCTTATGTCAGATATGATTATACACGCTCTAATCGCATTCTATTTCTGTTCAGTGACATATCATTTCAGCTGTTGATACATTACAATTATTATTAATTAAATACATTTTGTGCTCTATGTTATGAAAAGCCAATATTTGTAAAATACATCTTTTTCTATGCCTTGACACTTGGACCATCCTCATTTAACCCTTTTCAATATCAATATGGGGTTAACAACGTACATGTGCTCACGGAACCATCAATGAAGGTGAATATATAGTTCCTCACTGCTATTTACCCCACGTGGTTCTTTGGTATCTAATGCCAATATGTATTTGGACTCTAATTTTCTTAGGTTCTTCTCCCTGTCACCCCCACGGATGTATTTCTTTATCCCATCTATTACGCTATACCTCACATCTTCTACTCGCCCTCCATGAAACTCATGTATATGTCGGGCAACCGGATAGGAACCATCTTTGTTAAGAATCGCTCTTAAATGTTGTAAAATCCTTTTAAGTACTTGGAGTTTAGTACTACCTATGTAAATTTTGGAACAACTACATTTCAGGATGTAAACTACAAAATCACTCTTGCAATCATATCATCCTTTGATGGTGTGTAATGTTCTATCACTTCTGACAATGGTTTTAATATTTTCTCCATTCATACATGCCTTACATTTTGAGCATTTGTAAAACCCTTCCTGCGGGTTAAGCCAACTACTTTTGGGGGTCGTTTGTTGTCTCACATCGCTCTTTACTAATATCTCTTTCATAGATGTTTCTTTCTTATAAGTTATCAATGGCCCGCATTTTAATTAATCTCCTATGACAGGATCACTTTTTAACATATGCCAATGTTTCTGTAAAGGTTTTCTCATTTGTGTATGGGCAGTATTAAAAGTCGTTATAAATCTCACATTTCCTGTATCTCTCTGATTTCCTTTCCTCTTTTTACCAAAAGTATTGTCACTCATATCTGTGGAAAACAATAAAGTATCTCTCGATCGGGATTTTACTTTTCTGGTGTTTCTCTCAAGTGTTTCACTAGAATACCCTCTCATCCATAATCTCTCAATCATTTCCTCCTGGACATCATTATAAGTCTTTTCCATACTGCAAATTATTTTTGCTCTTAATAACTCACCAAATGGGATATTATCTTGATGGCTGGTCACATGTAATATGCTATTCCCTGCAGTGGGTTTTCTAAATACTGTTGTTTCAATTTTATTGTTTTCTATGCTTACTTTGACATCCAGAAATTCAATTTCTTGTGTGTTAACTTTCCCAGTAAATTTCAAATTGCAATCATTGATGTTAATCTCATCTATAAAATTACTAGCAGTGGTTACGTCTCCTTTCCAAATTACAAATATATAATCTATATATCTAAGCCACATAATAATGTGCTCATTCCATTTATCTAAGCGGAAATTGGTTTATATCTGTTCTTCCCACCAACCCATAAATAAGTTGGCGTAACTTGGAGCGAAACATGTACCCATTGCTGCCCCACATTTCTGCTCAAATACCTCATTGTTGAAGAAAAACATATTATGTTGTAAACACGTTTGGATATTGAATTAGTTAGCCTGAATGAGGAAGAGTTAAATGTTGTAATAAAACGTATTCAGGAAACTTTCTGTTTAATTATTTTATTGGAGTAAAGCAATTGTTCCCTTGGAAGGAAGGGAAGCCTTTTTTCAGTCACATTTAAAACCATAGGCCAATAACCTATATTTTGAAACCTACTCCTCACTTTCGATTCCTGAACTCCTCCTCAGAGCTACAGACTCATTTAAGTCTTAGCATTTCCTCCTAGGGAATATTATTCTTTAAAGACTGGAAATGATGATTACCATCGTGAAAAATACTATTATCTGCCATAGCTTTACGGTGTATGGTTTTCTGTAACTTCCACTCTTTCACCCATAATTTCACATCCACAAAATTCACATCCCTATTACTCATAGTGGTAGTGAACAGGAGGTTGAAGGGATTATTGTTCAATTTCTGCACAAAAGACTCCGCTTTCTCTGAAGGACTGTTCCAAAGTAGAAATAAGTCATCAATATAGCTAGTCCAAATTAACACTTATTCCGTGTATTCCAAATTATCCTCCCCCCAGGCCACCAGCTCCTCCCACCAGCCCATCATGAGATTCGCGAAACTGGGGGTGAAGTATGTGCCCATCATGATCCCATCCTTCTGGCAATAGAATGCCCAACATACAAAAAAAATGTTTTTCTAAAGGCAATTTTTTATCATATCTAGAAGTCCTCAGTTGTGTTCCAGAAAGCTCAATGATTTTGTTAGTGAAAAATGCTCACAGGCACGTAGCCCAAAATCACGATCAATACAGGTGTAAAGAGAGACCACATCCAACGTTATTGTCAAAAATGTTTTGTCCCACTCTATGTTACATGTCTTGGTAAGAAAATCACCACTGTCTCCACAGTATGATGGGAGAGCCTTCACAAATGGGGATGAAAAGAAATCAATATTAATAGCTGTATTCTCCAGCAAACCTTCATTGAATGAAACAACATGGTGCCCTGGTGGACTGGTGGCTTTCTTGTATTCCTTTGGTAATACATAAAAGCCTGGTACCCTGGGGTGATCCTTTCTAAGAAAACCATACTTATCGTCATCAAGGATACCCCGATCCCTCCAATCCAGTAGGAAAGCCTGATAGGAAGGTACCACAGCTTTATACTCATCAAAGGTAATAGCCTCATATCACTCTGCCTGACTCAGTTATCTCATTACTTCCTGCTCATACATGGCCAAATACATGATAACCATGCTGCTCCCTTATCAGAAAGCTTTATAACAATTGTAGAATATGATTGTTATATCAGCAGATCTTCACTTTGAGCAACAGACAAATTATCTCGACAACAATGTGACTTACTCCTTAATGTTACCAGGTCTTTAATCAAAATGTCATGAAAACTATCAATGTTACAATGAGAGAGGGAGACAGTAAATCACTCTAGGTCTGCGTTTGAGCCCACTATTACTAGATGTACAATTATTGACCCCAATTGTTTCCTACAGGGTAGGTGAATCTACATTTGGATCCTCCCCACTTCCTTCCCTCTGTAAAGTTTCCAATGCCAATAAACCATTCACATCCATAATAGAAAATTCTGACAGGAGAGCCCTAGGTTCGCACAGTGGGTACTGCCTTTAGAAATCCTATGCAGTACAACTTAAACTTCAGTCTTCAGATGAACAAATACAGATCAATTCTGGTCTGTGCTTAATTCCAGTTCATAGTAGGGCAGAACATCAAGCCCAACTCTCTCTCACTCTCTCTCTTTCTCTCTCTATATATATGCATATATATATATATATATATATATATATATATATATATATATATATATATGTGTATATATATATATATATATATATATATATATATGTCCAACACTTTCCTTTAGTTTGATAAGGATAGACAGCACTCCACGAGCATTAGGGCTTGAAATTTATTTCACAAACAGGAACGCGTTTCGGCGTTACCGCCTTCGTCAACCTGAGGGTCGCCATCTTGGCTCCCTTTAAATATCATGTGATCGTAACAAGCAATACCACGGTGCACAAAAGACAAAAACTACAGTGCAAATAACAAATCATAACAAATCAGTTTCCCATTGTTAAAAATCTTACTTTCATACCACACCTCCATCAATTGTATGTATTTAATCATATATCCTTTTACACTTATTGCCTTTCATATCTGACTCATCCTAATGATAACAGTGGGTTATACAATTCCCACGTCTACCATGGCATAGTGTAAACACTCTAATATAACAATTTTGAACCGGATTCCAAATGTTTATGGTTCTCCACCAGTTTAACTCACAATAACCCCTGGTTTAAATAATGATCGTTATAAACAAGATGAAGTTAATGTCCAAGCCTGCCGATTGTTTTCTCACTAAAAAATGTTTTTCACAAAAAAATGTTTTTGTCATTTACATTTAGTTTTTGACCCTATTTTATCACAGCACCATACTCTTTTCAACAGCCAATTCATATAATCTTGGTGTCCTTGCTCACCTATATCCCATTATTTCCTTCTTATGTCAGATATGATTATACACGCTCTAATCGCATTCTATTTCTGTTCAGTGACATATAATTTCAGCTTTTGAATCATTACTATTATTATTAATTAAATACATTTTGTGCTCTATGTTATGAAAAGCCAATATTTGTAAAATACATCTTTTTCTATGCCTTGACACTTGGACCATCCTCATTTAACCCTTTTCAATATCAATATGGGGTTAACAACGTACATGTGCTCACGGAACCATCAATGAAGGTGAATATATAGTTCCTCACTGCTATTTACCCAATGTGGTTCTTTGGTATCTAATGCCAATATGTATTTGGACTCTAATTTTCTTAGGTTCTTCTCCCTGTCACCTCCACGGATGTATTTCTTTATCCCATCTATTACGCTATACCTCACATCTTCTACTCGCCCTCCATGAAACTCATGTATATGTCGGGCAACCGGATAGGAACCATCTTTGTTAAGAATCGCTCTTAAATGATGTAAAATCCTTTTAAGTACTTGGAGTTTAGTACTACCTATGTACATTTTGGAACAACTACATTTCAGGATGTAAACTACAAAATCACTCTTGCAATCATATCATCCTTTGATGGTGTGTAATGTTCTATCACTTCTGACAATGGTTTTAATATTTTCTCCATTCATACATGCCTTACATTTTGAGCATTTGTAAAACCCTTCCTGCGGGTTAAGCCAACTACTTTTGGGGGTCGTTTGTTGTCTCACATCGCTCTTTACTAATATCTCTTTCATAGATGTTTCTTTCTTATAAGTTATCAATGGCCCGCATTTTAATTAATCTCCTATGACAGGATCACTTTTTAACATATGCCAATGTTTCTGTAAAGGTTTTCTCATTTGTGTATGGGCAGTATTAAAAGTCGTTATAAATCTCACATTTCCTGTATCTCTCTGATTTCCTTTCCTCTTTTTACCAAAAGTATTGTCACTCATATCTGTGGAAAACAATAAAGTATCTCTCGATCGGGATTTTACTTTTCTGGTGTTTCTCTCAAGTGTTTCACTAGAATACCCTCTCATCCATAATCTCTCAATCATTTCCTCCTGGACATCATTATAAGTCTTTTCCATACTGCAAATTATTTTTGCTCTTAATAACTCACCAAATGGGATATTATCTTGATGGCTGGTCACATGTAATATGCTATTCCCTGCAGTGGGTTTTCTAAATACTGTTGTTTCAATTTTATTGTTTTCTATGCTTACTTTGACATCCAGAAATTCAATTTCTTGTGTGTTAACTTTCCCAGTAAATTTCAAATTGCAATCATTGATGTTAATCTCATCTATAAAATTACTAGCAGTGGTTACGTCTCCTTTCCAAATTACAAATATATCATCTATATATCTAAGCCACATAATAATGTGCTCATTCCATTTATCTAAGCGGAAATTGGTTTATATCTGTTCTTCCCACCAACCCATAAATAAGTTGGCGTAACTTGGAGCGAAACATGTACCCATTGCTGCCCCACATTTCTGCTCAAATACCTCATTGTTGAAGAAAAACATATTATGTTGTAAACACCACTATGTCATTTGACTTAACATTTTGCTATGTTGATAAAAATTAATAGATCTCACTCTCAGAAAATAGTCAACCACGCTTAGTCCTAACTTATGGGGTATACTGGTGTATAATGCTGTCACATCTAACGTCATCAACAGAAATTCCTTTTCCCAGCTCACATCAAAAATCCTTCTCAGAAAGTCCGTACTATCTTGCAAGTAAGAAAATAATGTTCTTACCAGCGGTTGTAGAAACGTGTCAACATATTGTGACTCAAATTCAAATAGACTCCCTTTGATAGAAACAATGGGTCTCCCTGGAGGTTTACGGGCATCTTTGTGAATTCTGAGTATAAGATAGAATACTATGAATTTCGGAAAATCCACCTTTAGAATCCCATATTCTTGATCACTAATGAGGCCTTTGTCTCTCCATTGTATCAATTCAGCATCAAATTGTAACTTTATATTTTCAACATGTTTCATGTCTATTCTCTTATAACATGTTACATCATTCAACTGTCTGTAGGCTTCTTCCATGTATTCTTGTATGGGCCAGATATTGCTCCCTTGTCTGAACCTCTGATAACAATTTGTGAATTTTTGGACAATTTATTGAGTGTTTTATAATATCCACTCTTATTCTTCATTGGTTCTTTCATCTCTTTAAGTCTGAGAGCTTTTAATCCTTTGACAACCGAGTCTGAAAACTGATCAATCAAATCTTCGCTAGGTGCCAGAACAGTTCTGGACTTGGATTTGTGGCCCGATACACCTTCTCTATCTAATCGTACACCTTCTGACTCCAGTCTCGCAACTACTTGTTCTTCATCCATCCTCTCCATGGTATTCTCTTCCAGCTCTCATAATTCTCTCATTAACGTAACATCTTCTATTATTAAATTGTCACTCCTTTGCATCTCGGTATTTCCACTTGTTAATTCTGATATTTCTCCCATTAAGGGCGTCCTCCTTTTCTTACTTGTTTGGTATGGTATGGTAACAATATTTCTATAGAGCTTACTACCCCTGACGAGGCGTCGAAGCGCTATGGATTTTCAACAACTTTAATTTGCGTATGAAAAGAAAAAGATCTATACGACTTTGCACATAATCAAAACTATTGGGTTGGCAGTAGGAGAGGCCTAGAGATACATTTCTTATGTCTTCTTCTTCCAATATAACATTGGATACATTTACCACAGTTTTATCGTCGGTTAATACTGTTTGTTGCTTCGAGTCATTTTCTCGCCTTCTTCGATCTGTGTTTCTCTTCCCCCCTCGTCTTTTCTGCCTCTGCCTCTTCCTCTTATTCTGCTTCCTCCTCTCCATGGTCTGTGATTCGTTCTTCGATCTTTCCTTAAAAAATCAAACTCTTCTTGTAATGAAGTGTGCGTTTTTATCCATGAGGATTCTTTGAAATCTGTATCAGAACTCTCACTCATTCCAGCATTAGATTTCCTCCTATCGATACTTGAAACTTTAGATGATACCTCATTTCCTTTTTGTTGTCTCCAATAATCAAATTTTTTAGCAAAAGTATATATCTGTCCTGTCTCATAATCAATTGTGTCTCAATTAAATTTCTGTGACTTTTTCTGAATAATTTCTTCCTCAATTTTGGCTAGTCGTTCTTCCATGGCAGCATTCAAAGATTCAACCAACTTTTTATCTGAAAACGAGTCAACTTCCTTGACAATACTTTCAATTTTTTCCATCACCTTTTCTCTGTCTGTTTGAGCATATTTAATTAATATCTTCATCATCCCTGCGGAACTGGCCGCATTATGGGCTGCCCATTCTTTCAATAGCACTGGATTGGGATCATCATATGTAGGCATGAGAAAAATCCGTAGTCCCCTTGGGACTCTCTCTACTTCTAAATATCTATTATGGGATTCACATTCCCACCATTTATTTAGTTCTTTCTTTTTTAATTTCTCTAACTCTTTAAATGTTCCATAAATATCCGATCTCCCACTTTTCAATTCTCCACTTGGTTGATTCCTTTCCCCAGTGATTGATTTGGAAAAGGCTAATTCTGCTCTTAATTTTTTATTTTCATAAGTGTTCCGGGTCTTACTTGCCATAACTTACCTCTGGCGTTTATGTTTCAAACTCTGTGAAAAATACGATAAAAAACAGTTCCTCCTTGCACTGCTCGTGCGTCGTTAATTCATTGATATGAAATGTCATGCAATATGATTGTTAATACGACGTTTGACTCTGCTTTTCTCATATCAAGAACAAAGCGCTTACCGGCTACAGGTGTGTAGTCGACTTTGGCGCCCTCTGACCCCGAGCAAACATTCCCCTGAGGCCGGCTCAGCGTTCTCCGTTTTATCCGTATCTGTAGCGGGGTGGAAAGGTAAATAAAGAAACACTCTGTTTGGCGTTTCTTTTCCGCACCTAATCGTCAACCGTGCCAGTCCCCTGACGCGCGCCACAGCATCTAACATCCAACACTTTCCTTTAGTTTGATAAGGATAGACAGCACTCCACGAGCATTTGGGCTTGAAATTTCACAAACAGGAACGCATTTCGGCGTTACCGCCTTCGTCAACCTGAGGGTCGCCATCTTGGCTCCCTTTAAATATCATGTGATCGTAACAAGCAATACCACGGTGCACAAAAGACAAAAACTACAGTGCAAATAACAAATCATAACAAATCAGTTTCCCATTGTTAAAAATCTTACTTTCATACCACACCTCCATCAATTTTATGTATTTAATCATATATCCTTTTACACTTATTGCCTTTCATATCTGACTCATCCTAATGATAACAGTGGGTTATACAATTCCCACGTCTACCATGGCATAGTGTAAACACTCTAATATAACCGTTTTGAACCGGATTCCAAATGTTTATGGTTCTCCACCAGTTTAACTCACAATAACCCCTGGTTTAAATAATGATCGTTATAAACAAGATGAAGTTAATGTCCAAGCCTCCCGATTGTTTTCTCACTAAAAAATGTTTTTCACAAAAAAATGTTTTTGTCATTTTTCATTTAGTTTTTGACCCTATTTTATCACAGCACCATACTCTTTTCAACAGCCAATTCATATAATCTTGGTGTCCTTGCTCACCTATATCCCATTATTTCCTTCTTATGTCAGATATGATTATACACGCTCTAATCGCATTCTATTTCTGTTCAGTGACATATCATTTCAGCTGTTGATACATTACAATTATTATTAATTAAATACATTTTGTGCTCTATGTTATGAAAAGCCAATATTTGTAAAATACATCTTTTTCTATGCCTTGACACTTGGACCATCCTCATTTAACCCTTTTCAATATCAATATGGGGTTAACAACGTACATGTGCTCACGGAACCATCAATGAAGGTGAATATATAGTTCCTCACTGCTATTTACCCCACGTGGTTCTTTGGTATCTAATGCCAATATGTATTTGGACTCTAATTTTCTTAGGTTCTTCTCCCTGTCACCCCCACGGATGTATTTCTTTATCCCATCTATTACGCTATACCTCACATCTTCTACTCGCCCTCCATGAAACTCATGTATATGTCGGGCAACCGGATAGGAACCATCTTTGTTAAGAATCGCTCTTAAATGTTGTAAAATCCTTTTAAGTACTTGGAGTTTAGTACTACCTATGTAAATTTTGGAACAACTACATTTCAGGATGTAAACTACAAAATCACTCTTGCAATCATATCATCCTTTGATGGTGTGTAATGTTCTATCACTTCTGACAATGGTTTTAATATTTTCTCCATTCATACATGCCTTACATTTTGAGCATTTGTAAAACCCTTCCTGCGGGTTAAGCCAACTACTTTTGGGGGTCGTTTGTTGTCTCACATCGCTCTTTACTAATATCTCTTTCATAGATGTTTCTTTCTTATAAGTTATCAATGGCCCGCATTTTAATTAATCTCCTATGACAGGATCACTTTTTAACATATGCCAATGTTTCTGTAAAGGTTTTCTCATTTGTGTATGGGCAGTATTAAAAGTCGTTATAAATCTCACATTTCCTGTATCTCTCTGATTTCCTTTCCTCTTTTTACCAAAAGTATTGTCACTCATATCTGTGGAAAACAATAAAGTATCTCTCGATCGGGATTTTACTTTTCTGGTGTTTCTCTCAAGTGTTTCACTAGAATACCCTCTCATCCATAATCTCTCAATCATTTCCTCCTGGACATCATTATAAGTCTTTTCCATACTGCAAATTATTTTTGCTCTTAATAACTCACCAAATGGGATATTATCTTGATGGCTGGTCACATGTAATATGCTATTCCCTGCAGTGGGTTTTCTAAATACTGTTGTTTCAATTTTATTGTTTTCTATGCTTACTTTGACATCCAGAAATTCAATTTCTTGTGTGTTAACTTTCCCAGTAAATTTCAAATTGCAATCATTGATGTTAATCTCATCTATAAAATTACTAGCAGTGGTTACGTCTCCTTTCCAAATTACAAATATATAATCTATATATCTAAGCCACATAATAATGTGCTCATTCCATTTATCTAAGCGGAAATTGGTTTATATCTGTTCTTCCCACCAACCCATAAATAAGTTGGCGTAACTTGGAGCGAAACATGTACCCATTGCTGCCCCACATTTCTGCTCAAATACCTCATTGTTGAAGAAAAACATATTATGTTGTAAACACCACTATGTCATTTGACTTAACATTTTGCTATGTTGATAAAAATTAATAGATCTCACTCTCAGAAAATAGTCAACCACGCTTAGTCCTAACTTATGGGGTATACTGGTGTATAATGCTGTCACATCTAACGTCATCAACAGAAATTCCTTTTCCCAGCTCACATCAAAAATCCTTCTCAGAAAGTCCGTACTATCTTGCAAGTAAGAAAATAATGTTCTTACCAGCGGTTGTAGAAACGTGTCAACATATTGTGACTCAAATTCAAATAGACTCCCTTTGATAGAAACAATGGGTCTCCCTGGAGGTTTACGGGCATCTTTGTGAATTCTGAGTATAAGATAGAATACTATGAATTTCGGAAAATCCACCTTTAGAATCCCATATTCTTGATCACTAATGAGGCCTTTGTCTCTCCATTGTATCAATTCAGCATCAAATTGTAACTTTATATTTTCAACATGTTTCATGTCTATTCTCTTATAACATGTTACATCATTCAACTGTCTGTAGGCTTCTTCCATGTATTCTTGTATGGGCCAGATATTGCTCCCTTGTCTGAACCTCTGATAACAATTTGTGAATTTTTGGACAATTTATTGAGTGTTTTATAATATCCACTCTTATTCTTCATTGGTTCTTTCATCTCTTTAAGTCTGAGAGCTTTTAATCCTTTGACAACCTAGTCTGAAAACTGATCAATCAAATCTTCGCTAGGTGCCAGAACAGTTCTGGACTTGGATTTGTGGCCCGATACACCTTCTCTATCTAATCGTACACCTTCTGACTCCAGTCTCGCAACTACTTGTTCTTCATCCATCCTCTCCATGGTATTCTCTTCCAGCTCTCATAATTCTCTCATTAACGTAACATCTTCTATTATTAAATTGTCACTCCTTTGCATCTCTGTATTTCCACTTGTTAATTCTGATATTTCTCCCATTAAGGGCGTCCTCCTTTTCTTACTTGTTTGGTATGGTATGGTAACAATATTTCTATAGAGCTTACTACCCCTGACGAGGCGTCGAAGCGCTATGGATTTTCAACAACTTTAATTTGCGTATGAAAAGAAAAAGATCTATACGACTTTGCACATAATCAAAACTATTGGGTTGGCAGTAGGAGAGGCCTAGAGATAAATTTCTTATGTCTTCTTCTTCCAATATAACATTGGATACATTTACCACAGTTTTATCGTCGGTTAATACTGTTTGTTGCTTCGAGTCATTTTCTCGCCTTCTTCGATCTGTGTTTCTCTTCCCCCCTCGTCTTTTCTGCCTCTGCCTCTTCCTCTTATTCTGCTTCCTCCTCTCCATGGTCTGTGATTCGTTCTTCGATCTTTCCTTAAAAAATCAAACTCTTCTTGTAATGAAGTGTGCGTTTTTATCCGTGAGGATTCTTTGAAATCTGTATCAGAACTCTCACTCATTCCAGCATTAGATTTCCTCCTATCGATACTTGAAACTTTAGATGATACCTCATTTCCTTTTTGTTGTCTCCAATAATCAAATTTTTTAGCAAAAGTATATATCTGTCCTGTCTCATAATCAATTGTGTCTCAATTAAATTTCTGTGACTTTTTCTGAATAATTTCTTCCTCAATTTTGGCTAGTCGTTCTTCCATGGCAGCATTCAAAGATTCAACCAACTTTTTATCTGAAAACGAGTCAACTTCCTTGACAATACTTTAAATTTTTTCCATCACCTTTTCTCTGTCTGTTTGAGCATATTTAATTAATATCTTCATCATCCCTGCGGAACTGGCCGCATTATGGGCTGCCCATTCTTTCAATAGCACTGGATTGGGATCATCATATGTAGGCATGAGAAAAATCCGTAGTCCCCTTGGGACTCTCTCTACTTCTAAATATCTATTATGGGATTCACATTCCCACCATTTATTTAGTTCTTTCTTTTTTAATTTCTCTAACTCTTTAAATGTTCCATAAATATCCGATCTCCCACTTTTCAATTCTCCACTTGGTTGATTCCTTTCCCCAGTGATTGATTTGGAAAAGGCTAATTCTGCTCTTAATTTTTTATTTTCATAAGTGTTCCGGGTCTTACTTGCCATAACTTACCTCTGGCGTTTATGTTTCAAACTCTGTGAAAAATACGATAAAAAACAGTTCCTCCTTGCACTGCTCGTGCGTCGTTAATTCATTGATATGAAATGTCATGCAATATGATTGTTAATACGACGTTTGACTCTGCTTTTCTCATATCAAGAACAAAGCGCTTACCGGCTACAGGTGTGTAGTCGACTTTGGCGCCCTCTGACCCCGAGCAAACATTCCCCTGAGGCCGGCTCAGCGTTCTCCGTTTTATCCGTATCTGTAGCGGGGTGGAAAGGTAAATAAAGAAACACTCTGTTTGGCGTTTCTTTTCCGCACCTAATCGTCAACCGTGCCAGTCCCCTGACGCGCGCCACAGCATCTAACATCCAACACTTTCCTTTAGTTTGATAAGGATAGACAGCACTCCACGAGCATTTGGGCTTGAAATTTCACAAACAGGAACGCATTTCGGCGTTACCGCCTTCGTCAACCTGAGGGTCGCCATCTTGGCTCCCTTTAAATATCATGTGATCGTAACAAGCAATACCACGGTGCACAAAAGACAAAAACTACAGTGCAAATAACAAATCATAACAAATTAGTTTCCCATTGTTAAAAATCTTACTTTCATACCACACCTCCATCAATTTTATGTATTTAATCATATATCCTTTTACACTTATTGCCTTTCATATCTGACTCATCCTAATGATAACAGTGGGTTATACAATTCCCACGTCTACCATGGCATAGTGTAAACACTCTAATATAACCGTTTTGAACCGGATTCCAAATGTTTATGGTTCTCCACCAGTTTAACTCACAATAACCCCTGGTTTAAATAATGATCGTTATAAACAAGATGAAGTTAATGTCCAAGCCTCCCGATTGTTTTCTCACTAAAAAATGTTTTTCACAAAAAAATGTTTTTGTCATTTTTCATTTAGTTTTTGACCCTATTTTATCACAGCACCATACTCTTTTCAACAGCCAATTCATATAATCTTGGTGTCCTTGCTCATCTATATCCCATTATTTCCTTCTTATGTCAGATATGATTATACACGCTCTAATCGCATTCTATTTCTGTTCAGTGACATATAATTTCAGCTGTTGATACATTACAATTATTATTAATGAAATACATTTTGTGCTCTATGTTATGAAAAGCCAATATTTGTAAAATACATCTTTTTCTATGCCTTGACACTTGGACCATCCTCATTTAACCCTTTTCAATATCAATATGGGGTTAACAACGTACATGTGCTCACGGAACCATCAATGAAGGTGAATATATAGTTCCTCACTGCTATTTACCCCACGTGGTTCTTTGGTATCTAATGCCAATATGTATTTGGACTCTAATTTTCTTAGGTTCTTCTCCCTGTCACCCCCACGGATGTATTTCTTTATCCCATCTATTACGCTATACCTCACATCTTCTACTCGCCCTCCATGAAACTCATGTATATGTCGGGCAACCGGATAGGAACCATCTTTGTTAAGAATCGCTCTTAAATGTTGTAAAATCCTTTTAAGTACTTGGAGTTTAGTACTACCTATGTAAATTTTGGAACAACTACATTTCAGGATGTAAACTACAAAATCACTCTTGCAATCATATCATCCTTTGATGGTGTGTAATGTTCTATCACTTCTGACAATGGTTTTAATATTTTCTCCATTCATACATGCCTTACATTTTGAGCATTTGTAAAACCCTTCCTGCGGGTTAAGCCAACTACTTTTGGGGGTCGTTTGTTGTCTCACATCGCTCTTTACTAATATCTCTTTCATAGATGTTTCTTTCTTATAAGTTATCAATGGCCCGCATTTTAATTAATCTCCTATGACAGGATCACTTTTTAACATATGCCAATGTTTCTGTAAAGGTTTTCTCATTTGTGTATGGGCAGTATTAAAACTCATTATAAATCTCACATTTCCTGTATCTCTCTGATTTCCTTTCCTCTTTTTACCAAAAGTATTGTCACTCATATCTGTGGAAAACAATAAAGTATCTCTCGATCGGGATTTTACTTTTCTGGTGTTTCTCTCAAGTGTTTCACTAGAATACCCTCTCATCCATAATCTCTCAATCATTTCCTCCTGGACATCATTATAAGTCTTTTCCATACTGCAAATTATTTTTGCTCTTAATAACTCACCAAATGGGATATTATCTTGATGGCTGGTCACATGTAATATGCTATTCCCTGCAGTGGGTTTTCTAAATACTGTTGTTTCAATTTTATGGTTTTCTATGCTTACTTTGACATCCAGAAATTCAATTTCTTGTGTGTTAACTTTCCCAGTAAATTTCAAATTGCAATCATTGATGTTAATCTCATCTATAAAATTACTAGCAGTGGTTACGTCTCCTTTCCAAATTACAAATATATCATCTATATATCTAAGCCACATAATAATGTGCTCATTCCATTTATCTAAGCGGAAATTGGTTTATATCTGTTCTTCCCACCAACCCATAAATAAGTTGGCGTAACTTGGAGCGAAACATGTACCCATTGCTGGCCCACATTTCTGCTCAAATACCTCATTGTTGAAGAAAAACATATTATTTTGTAAACACCACTATGTCATTTGACTTAACATTTTGCTATGTTGATAAAAATTTATAGATCTCACTCTCAGAAAATAGTCAACCACGCTTAGTCCTAACTTATGGGGTATACTGGTGTATAATGCTGTCACGTCTAACGTCATCAACAGAAATTCCTTTTCCCAGCTCACATCAAAAATCCTTCTCAGAAAGTCCGTACTATCTTGCAAGTAAGAAAATAATGTTCTTACCAGCGGTTGTAGAAACGTGTCAACATATTGTGACTCAAATTCAAATAGACTCCCTTTGATAGAAACAATGGGTCTCCCTGGAGGTTTACGGGCATCTTTGTGAATTCTGAGTATAAGATAGAATACTATGAATTTCGGAAAATCCACCTTTAGAATCCCATATTCTTGATCACTAATGAGGCCTTTGTTTCTCCATTGTATCAATTCAGCATCAAATTGTAACTTTATATTTTCAACATGTTTCATGTCTATTCTCTTATAACATGTTACATCATTCAACTGTCTGTAGGCTTCTTCCATGTATTCTTGTATGGGCCAGATATTGCTCCCTTGTCTGAACCTCTGATAACAATTTGTGAATTTTTGGACAATTTATTGAGTGTTTTATAATATCCACTCTTATTCTTCGTTGGTTCTTTCATCTCTTTAAGCCTGAGAGCTTTTAATCCTTTGACAACCGAGTCTGAAAACTGATCAATCAAATCTTCGCTAGGTGCCGGAACAGTTCTGGACTTGGATTTGTGGCCCGATACACCTTCTCTATCTAATCGTACACCTTCTGACTCCAGTCTCGCAACTACTTGTTCTTCATCCATCCTCTCCATGGTATTCTCTTCCAGCTCTCATAATTCTCTCATTAACGTAACATCTTCTATTATTAAATTGTCACTCCTTTGCATCTCTGTATTTCCACTTGTTAATTCTGATATTTCTCCCATTAAGGGCGTCCTCCTTTTCTTACTTGTTTGGTATGGTATGGTAACAATATTTCTATAGAGCTTACTACCCCTGACGAGGCGTCGAAGCGCTATGGATTTTCAACAACTTTAATTTGCGTATGAAAAGAAAAAGATCTATACGACTTTGCACATAATCAAAACTATTGGGTTGGTAGTAGGAGAGGCCTAGAGATAAATTTCTTATGTCTTCTTCTTCCAATATAACATTGGATACATTTACCACAGTTTTATCGTCTGTTAATACTGTTTGTTGCTTCGAGTCATTTTCTCGCCTTCTTCGATCTGTGTTTCTCTTCCCCCCTCGTCTTTTCTGCCTCTGCCTCTTCCTCTTATTCTGCTTCCTCCTCTCCATGGTCTGTGATTCGTTCTTCGATCTTTCCTTAAAAAATCAAACTCTTCTTGTAATGAAGTGTGCGTTTTTATTCGTGAGGATTCTTTGAAATCTGTATCAGAACTCTCACTCATTCCAGCATTAGATTTCCTCCTATCAATACTTGAAACTTTAGATGATACCTCATTTCCTTTTTGTTGTCTCCAATAATCAAATTTTTTAGCAAAAGTATATATCTGTCCTGTCTCAAAATCAATTGTGTCTCAATTAAATTTCCGTGACTTTTTCTGAATAATTTCTTCCTCAATTTTGGCTAGTCGTTCTTCCATGGCAGCATTCAAAGATTCAACCAACTTTTTATCTGAAAACGAGTCAACTTCCTTGACAATACTTTCAATTTTTTCCATCACCTTTTCTCGGTCTGTTTGAGCATATTTAATTAATATCTTCATCATCCCTGCGGAACTGGCCGCTTTATGGGCTGCCCATTCTTTCAATAGCACTGGATTGGGATCATCATATGTAGGCATGAGAAAAATCCGTAGTCCCCTTGGGACTCTCTCTACTTCCAAATATCTATTAAGGGATTAACATTCCCACCATTTATTTAGTTCTTTCTTTTTTAATTTCTCTAACTCTTTAAATGTTCTATAAATATCCGATCTCCCACTTTTCAATTCTCCACTTGGTTGATTCCTTTCCCCAGTGATTGATTTGGAAAAGGCTAATTCTGCTCTTAATTTTTTATTTTCATAAGTGTTCCGGGTCTTACTTGCCATAACTTACCTCTGGCGTTTATGTTTCAAACTCTGTGAAAAATACGATAAAAAACAGTTCCTCCTTGCACTGCTCGTGCGTCATTAATTCATTGATATGAAATGTCATGCAATATGATTGTTAATACGACGTTTGACTCTGCTTTTCTCATATCAAGAACAAAGCGCTTACCGGCTCCAGGTGTGTAGTCGACTTTGGCGCCCTCTGACCCCGAGCAAACATTCCCCTGAGGCCGGCTCAGCGTTCTCCGTTTTATCCGTATCTGTAGCGGGGTGGAAAGGTAAATAAAGAAACACTCTGTTTGGCGTTTCTTTTCCGCACCTAATCGTCAACCGTGCCAGTCCCCTGACGCGCGCCACAGCATCTAACATCCAACACTTTCCTTTAGTTTGATAAGGATAGACAGCACTCCACGAGCATTTGGGCTTGAAATTTCACAAACAGGAACGCATTTCGGCGTTACCGCCTTCGTCAACCTGAGGGTCGCCATCTTGGCTCCCTTTAAATATCATGTGATCGTAACAAGCAATACCACGGTGCACAAAAGACAAAAACTACAGTGCAAATAACAAATCATAACAAATCAGTTTCCCATTTTTAAAAATCTTACTTTCATACCACACCTCCATCAATTTTATGTATTTAATCATATATCCTTTTAAACTTATTGCCTTTCATATCTGACTCATCCTAATGATAACAGTGGGTTATACAATTCCCACGTCTACCATGGCATAGTGTAAACACTCTAATATAACCGTTTTGAACCGGATTCCAAATGTTTATGGTTCTCCACCAGTTTAACTCACAATAACCCCTGGTTTAAATAATGATCGTTATAAACAAGATGAAGTTAATGTCCAAGCCTCCCGATTGTTTTCTCACTAAAAAATGTTTTTCACAAAAAAATGTTTTTGTCATTTACATTTAGTTTTTGACCCTATTTTATCACAGCACCATACTCTTTTCAACAGCCAATTCATATAATCTTGGTGTCCTTGCTCACCCATATCCCATTATTTCCTTCTTATGTCAGATATGATTATACACGCTCTAATCGCATTCTATTTCTGTTCAGTGACATATCATTTCAGCTGTTGATACATTACAATTATTATTAATTAAATACATTTTGTGCTCTATGTTATGAAAAGCCAATATTTGTAAAATACATATTTTTCTATGCCTTGACACTTGGACCATCCTCATTTAACCCTTTTCAATATCAATATGGGGTTAACAACGTACATGTGCTCACGGAACCATCAATGAAGGTGAATATATAGTTCCTCACTGCTATTTACCCCATGTGGTTCTTTGGTATCTAATGCCAATATGTATTTGGACTCTAATTTTCTTAGGTTCTTCTCCTTGTCACCTCCACGGATGTATTTCTTTATCCCATCTATTACGCTATACCTCACATCTTCTACTCGCCCTCCATGAAACTCATGTATATGTCGGGCAACCGGATAGGAACCATCTTTGTTAAGAATCGCTCTTAAATGTTGTAAAATCCTTTTAAGTACTTGGAGTTTAGTACTACCTATGTACATTTTGGAACAACTACATTTCAGGATGTAAACTACAAAATCACTCTTGCAATCATATCATCCTTTGATGGTGTGTAATGTTCTATCACTTCTGACAATGGTTTTAATATTTTCTCCATTCATACATGCCTTACATTTTGAGCATTTGTAAAACCCTTCCTGCGGGTTAAGCCAACTACTTTTGGGGGTCGTTTGTTGTCTCACATCGCTCTTTACTAATATCTCTTTCATAGATGTTTCTTTCTTATAAGTTATCAATGGCCCGCATTTTAATTCATCTCCTATGACAGGATCACTTTTTAACATATGCCAATGTTTCTGTAAAGGTTTTCTCATTTGTGAATGGGCAGTATTAAAAGTCGTTATAAATCTCACATTTCCTGTATCTCTCTGATTTCCTTTCCTCTTTTTACCAAAAGTATTGTCACTCATATCTGTGGAAAACAATAAAGTATCTCTCGATCGGGATTTTACTTTTCTGGTGTTTCTCTAAAGTGTTTCACTAGAATACCCTCTCATCCATAATCTCTCAATCATTTCCTCCTGGACATCATTATAAGTCTTTTCCATACTGCAAATTATTTTTGCTCTTAATAACTCACCAAATGGGATATTATCTTGATGGCTGGTCACATGTAATATGCTATTCCCTGCAGTGGGTTTTCTAAATACTGTTGTTTCAATTTTATTGTTTTCTATGCTTACTTTGACATCCAGAAATTCAATTTCTTGTGTGTTAACTTTCCCAGTAAATTTCAAATTGCAATCATTGATGTTAATCTCATCTATAAAATGACTAGCAGTGGTTATGTCTCCTTTCCAAATTACAAATATATCATCTATATATCTAAGCCACATAATAATGTGCTCATTCCATTTATCTAAGCGGAAATTGGTTTATATCTGTTCTTCCCACCAACCCATAAATAAGTTGGCGTAACTTGGAGCGAAACATGTACCCATTGCTGCCCCACATTTCTGCTCAAATACCTCATTGTTGAAGAAAAACATATTATGTTGTAAACACCACTATGTCATTTGACTTAACATTTTGCTATGTTGATACAAATTAATAGATCTCACTCTCAGAAAATAGTCAACCACGCTTAGTCCTAACTTATGGGGTATACTTGTGTATAATGCTGTCACATCTAACGTCATCAACAGAAATTCCTTTTCCCAGCTCACATAAAAAATCCTTCTCAGAAAGTCCGTACTATCTTGCAAGTAAGAAAATAATGTTCTTACCAGCGGTTGTAGAAACGTGTCAACATATTGTGACTCAAATTCAAATAGACTCCCTTTGATAGAAACAATGGGTCTCCCTGGAGGTTTACGGGCATCTTTGTGAATTCTGAGTATAAGATAGAATACTATGAATTTCGGAAAATCCACCTTTAGAATCCCATGTTCTTGATCACTAATGAGGCCTTTGTCTCTCCATTGTATCAATTCAGCATCAAATTGTAACTTTATATTTTCAACATGTTTCATGTCTATTCTCTTATAACATGTTACATCATTCAACTGTCTGTAGGCTTCTTCCATGTATTCTTGTATGGGCCAGATATTGCTCCCTTGTCTGAACCTCTGATAACAATTTGTGAATTTTTGGACAATTTATTGAGTGTTTTATAATATCCACTCTTATTCTTCGTTGGTTCTTTCATCTCTTTAAGCCTGAGAGCTTTTAATCCTTTGACAACCGAGTCTGAAAACTGATCAATCAAATCTTCGCTAGGTGCCGGAACAGTTCTAGACTTTGATTTGTGGCCCAATACACCTTCTCTATCTAATCGTACACCTTCTGACTCCAGTCTCGCAACTACTTGTTCTTCATCCATCCTCTCCATGGTATTCTCTTCCAGCTCTCATAATTCTCTCATTAACGTAACATCTTCTATTATTAAATTGTCACTCCTTTGCATCTCTGTATTTCCACTTGTTAATTCGGATATTTCTCCCATTAAGGGCGTCCTCCTTTTCTTACTTGTTTGGTATGGTATGGTAACAATATTTCTATAGAGCTTACTACCCCTGACGAGGCGTCGAAGCGTTATGGATTTTCAACAACTTTAATTTGCGTATGAAAAGAAAAAGATCTATACGACTTTGCACATAATCAAAACTATTGGGTTGGCAGTAGGAGAGGCCTAGAGATAAATTTCGTATGTCTTCTTCTTCCAATATAACATTGGATACATTTACCACAGTTTTATCGTCTGTTAATACTGTTTGTTGCTTCGAGTCATTTTCTCGCCTTCTTCGATCTGTGTTTCTCTTCCCCCCTCGTCTTTTCTGCCTCTGCCTCTTCCTCTTATTCTGCTTCCTCCTCTCCATGGTCTGTGATTCGTTCTTCGATCTTTCCTTAAAAAATCAAACTCTTCTTGTAATGAAGTGTGCGTTTTTATCCGTGAGGATTCTTTGAAATCTGTATCAGAACTCTCACTCATTCCAGCATTAGATTTCCTCCTATCGATACTTGAAACTTTAGATGATACCTCATTTCCTTTTTGTTGTCTCCAATAATCAAATTTTTTAGCAAAAGTATATATCTGTCCTGTCTCATAATCAATTGTGTCTCAATTAAATTTCCGTGACTTTTTCTGAATAATTTCTTCCTCAATTTTGGCTAGTCGTTCTTCCATGGCAGCATTCAAAGATTCAACCAACTTTTTATCTGAAAACGAGTCAACTTCCTTGACAATACTTTCAATTTTTTCCATCACCTTTTCTCTGTCTGTTTGAGCATATTTAATTAATATCTTCATCATCCCTGCGGAACTAACCGCATTATGGGCTGCCCATTCTTTCAATAGCACTGGATTGGGATCATCATATGTAGGCATGAGAAAAATCCGTAGTCCCCTTGGGACTCTCTCTACTTCCAAATATCTATTAAGGGATTCACATTCCCAACATTTATTTAGTTCTTTCTTTTTTAATTTCTCTAACTCTTTAAATGTTCCATAAATATCCGACCTCCCACTTTTCAATTCTCCACTTGGTTGATTCCTTTCCCCAGTGATTGATTTGGAAAAGGCTAATTCTGCTCTTAATTTTTTATTTTCATAAGTGTTCCGGGTCTTACTTGCCATAACTTACCTCTGGCGTTTATGTTTCAAACTCTGTGAAAAATACGATAAAAAACAGTTCCTCCTTGCACTGCTCGTGCGTCGTTAACTCATTGATATGAAATGTCATGCAATATGATTGTTAATACGACGTTTGACTCTGCTTTTCTCATATCAAGAACAAAGCGCTTACCGGCTCCAGGTGTGTAGTCGACTTTGGCGCCCTCTGACCCCGAGCAAACATTCCCCTGAGGCCGGCTCAGCGTTCTCCGTTTTATCCGTATCTGTAGCGGGGTGGAAAGGTAAATAAAGAAACACTCTGTTTGGCGTTTCTTTTCCGCACCTAATCGTCAACCGTGCCAGTCCCCTGACGCGCGCCACAGCATCTAACATCCAACACTTTCCTTTAGTTTGATAAGGATAGACAGCACTCCACGAGCATTTGGGCTTGAAATTTCACAAACAGGAACGCATTTCGGCGTTACCGCCTTCGTCAACCTGAGGGTCGCCATCTTGGCTCCCTTTAAATATCATGTGATCGTAACAAGCAATACCACGGTGCACAAAAGACAAAAACTACAGTGCAAATAACAAATCATAACAAATCAGTTTCCCATTGTTAAAAATCTTACTTTCACACCATACCGCCCTCAATTTTATGTATTTAATCATATATCCTTTTACACTTATTGCCTTTCATATCTGACTCATCCTAATGATAACAGTGGGTTATACAATTCCCACGTCTACGTGGCATAGCGTAAACACTCTAATATAACCGTTTTGAACCGGATTCCAAATGTTTATGGTTCTCCACCAGTTTCACTCAGAATAACCCCTGGTTTAAATAATGATCGTTATAAACAAGATGAAGTTAATGTCCAAGCCTCCCGATTGTTTTCTCACTAAAAAATGTTTTTCACAAAAAAACGTTTTTGTCATTTACATTTAGTTTTTGACCCTATTTTATCACAGCACCATACACTTTTCAACAGCCAATTCATACAATATTGGTGTCCTTGCTCACCTATATCCCATTATATATATATATATATATATATATATATATATATATATATATTCATATATATTTATATATAAACACACACACACTTATATATTTTATATATATATATATATATATATATATATATATATATATATATATATATGAGAAAACAAACTGGTCCTGCTTCTGGCGCGCTCTTTCATGTTGGTGCAAGTGTGAGGAATGGACCATTTCCTCTCATAAATCCAAAAACAAGCAGTTGCAAAGCAACGTCACCACCGCACTCCAGGAGGAAGTTATTTCTTTTTATTGCAGTCAAGATTAAATCACCATCCTTCACCACCGATGCATTTCGACCTACTGGTCTTGATCACAGAAAATTAGTCCTATCTCCATGTCCTCTATTTATAGTGTCTCTTCTATGACCCCTATTAGTGCATTGTGGGACATGTAGTCTATTACAAATAAATTAAATGTTGTTCATTAAAAACCAAGCTCCCCACCACCACAAAACCTGCCCAACACTACACAAATTGTCTAAATTAATATGTGCAAAGAATATCACTATTCACAACAATCATTATGTCCATTTCTATTCTGTTGGAACTATTAACCTTACTTAATGCAATTACCTCCGTGATTGCTATATATACCTGATAATAGATTGGTGCACTTATCTATTATTGTTTTCATACTTTCTCATATACATCCTAAATTTACCTCATTTTCTCCTTGATATTTATCTATAAATGTCCTCTATCCACACATCCACAGGTAATCTTATCTAATAACTGTTAGCAAGAGCGTTATATATCCTCAACCAACAGATGATAATGCAATTCTTCATCCCCATTCAGACCCCTCGGGCTTTTGGTTTTGAGCTGTATTATGAACCGTGACCCCAAACGTCTCAGTTGTAACTCTCTATCTCCTCCCCTTTCATTGCTATCTACACTCACAATACCAAAAAATCTCATGTCTGTCCATTTAGCTCCATCATGAGTCATAAGGTGTTTTGCAATAGCATAGGTTATATCCTTATTTTTCACAGCTCTAATGTGTTCCAAAATGCGTTTTTTAAAGGACAAATTGTAATGCCCACATAACGCAGACCACATGTGCATTGAATCACAAATACCACATAAGTGGAATTACATGTGATCTTTTTGTTGATAGTCATCTTGTTACCACCAGAGTCCTCAAATTCCTTCACATTAATCCCAATGCGGCATGCTTTGCACCTCTTACAGCAAACAAAACCAATTGTTTGGCTCGAGAGCCAGTTTGACTGTTCTTTGATCTGAAAGTGTTTATTAACCAAAAGGTCCTGTAGAGATAGTACTTTTTTATAGGTAACCATAGGTTTTTCCCCAACCAACTTTCCCACCTCTGGGTCCTTTCTTATAATGTACCAATATTTCCTCAGACTTTTCGAGATTAAATGGCTCTCCTTGGTGTGTCATTACAAATCTGATAGCTGTATCTTCCTGAGGTTTGTTCATCATTGTTTTGTTCAATATATTATCTCTGGTTCGAGCTCTTGCTTTTAGTTCCCCAGCTCTAATATCTTTGTATTTGTATTTTCTTTAAAGAAATCTCTGTCTCGTCTCAGTGAATTTTTGTTCCATTTCACTTTCCGTGGAACAGTTACATTTTATTCTGACAAATGCTCCATAAGGTATACTCTTTTTCAATGACATTGGATGGAAGCTCTCTCCATGCAAAATGCTGTTAGTCGACATTTCCTTCCGAAATAGAGTTGTCTGAATCAGATTGTTCTCTACATATACCATCACATCCAAAAACTGGACCCATTCTTTACTTATATTATATGTGAATTGGAGGCCCATATCATTTTGATTTAGTTTTACAAAGTATTGCAGAAATTCATTTTGTGTCCCATTCCAAATGATGAAAAGATCATCTATAAATCTTAAACAGATCACAGCTTTCGCCGTTAGTTTCTCATTCTCACCTCCCCAGGCTATCTCTTTCTCCCACTAGCCGATGGTCAAGTTGGCGTAACTCGGTGAGAAGGAAACGCCCATTGCTGTCCCGCGGATTTGGGCAAAGATTTGATGATTGAATAGGAATATATTATTGTTCAGACACAATTCTAACATCTTCAACAGCATTTGAGAGTGTTTTAACAGACTGATATCACGTTGTTGTAAAAAGTATTGCACTGCTTTCAATCCAATCTCGTGGTCAATAGATGTATAGAGAGATACCACGTCAATAGTGACCAATTTATAGCCTTCTTCCCATCCAATGTCAGCAAGAATCCTCAGGAAATCACCAGTATCCTTAATATAAGAACTCAAATTTTGTACTAACGGTGCCAGAAAGTAATCCACATAAGTAGAAATATTTTCATACAGTGCTCCACAACTCGAGACAATTGGACGTCCTGGTTTTTTTTTTAAGCTCTTTTGTATCTTCGGGAGGAAGCATATTGTAGGAAGTGTTGGATTTTCATGTCTAAGGAATGTTTTTTCATCATCATTTAACAAAACAGCCTCATACCATGAGTCCATATATCTATTCAAATCAAAGATCAAATCATTTATGGGATTTCTTTGCAGTTTCAGATAGTGATTTTTATCATTTAATTGACGATATGCCTCCTGCATGTACTGTTGTCTTTCCATAATCACTATGTTCCCACCTTTGTCTGCTGGTTTGATTTATTAGATAAGATTACCTGTGGATGTGTGGATAGAGGACATTTATAGATAAATATCAAGGAGAAAATGAGGTAAATTTAGGATGTATATGAGAAAGTATGAAAACAATAATAGATAAGTGCACCAATCTATTATCAGGTATATATAGCAATCACAGAGGTAATTGCATTAAGTAAGGTTAATAGTTCCAACAGAATAGAAATGGACATAATGATTGTTGTGAATAGTGATATTCTTTGCACATATTAATTTAGGCAATGTGTGTAGCGTTGGGCAGGTTTTGTGGTGGTGGGGAGCTTGGTTTTTAATGCACAACATTTAATGTATTTTTAATAGACTACATGTCCCACAATGCACTAATAGGGGTCATTGGAGAGACACTATAAGTAGGGGACATGGAGATAGGACTAATTTACTGTGATCAAGACCAGTAGGTCAAAACGCGTCGGTGGTGAAGGATGGTGATTTAATCTTGACTGCAATAAAAAGAAATAACTTCCTCCTGGAGTGTGGTGGTGACGTTGCTTGCAACTGCTTGTTTTTGGATATATATATATATATATATATATAGAGAGAGAGAGAGAGCGAGCGAGAGAGACATATGATACGCCAAGTAAAAAATGCTGCACACCAGTCTACTTGTCTTTTATAGCACAGTCTTTATTCCTTTCAGGTATTTGCTGGAAGCAATAAAGGCTGTGCAATACAAGAAGATTGGTTTGCAGTGGTTTTCTTGGTGTGTCACAGTTTGAGGGGGATTGGTCTACCCCTTTCTACTTGTACTGACAGCAGTGTGCAACGTGAAACCCATTTGACTACTTTGCTATAAATATGTATAATGTGTATATATATATATATATATATATATATATATATATATATATATATATATATATATCATTTAAAACACTTATAAATTACCAGTACTCATCTGCAAAACCTTTACCACGCATGCACCTTTACCATTCAAGCCTTTAAAAAATTAACAAAAATAATACTTATCTTTAACACCTTTACCACTCATATGCCTTTACGAAATTACTTGTAAAGCCATGCGCTGTAAAGATATATTTGCGGTAAAGGCATGTGTGGTAAAGGCATGCATGATAAACGCATATATGTGGTAATTGCTCCTTGGTATCAGTCATGCGTAGTAATGAACATGTTGTAATGGCTGTTTCCCCTTTAGGGGCTGTGTTTATTTATGCTGTTTCAATGGTGCAAGTATATTAAAAGCACACAGAAAAATAGCTAAAAAACATGTGGGTAGGTTCTGCCCACCATGGTCATGACTATACCCCACCCCAGAAAGGCACAACCAGCCTTTCTGCAGTGCAGCAGGCAAATGGGACAATTACTCCAATGTGCCCCCTTAGGTGGTAGAAAGCCTACTAGATACAGGGATAGATAGAAAAAAATAGGGATGAGGGCTGCCCACTGTGGGCATGGCCATGCCCTCAGCTCAGAAATGGGTGCAACAATCCTTGTGCCTACTCTTAGGGGCAGATGGGAGAATTAACCCAATATGTCCCCCAGGCAGAATTAAAGCCCACTAGACACCATGGATAAAAGTAATTCTAAATATATAGAAAAAGGAGGAGTGGGGGCTGCCCAACGTGGGCATATCCATGCCCCCACCTTAAAAAGAGGCAAACAGTAAAGCCCAGTAGGCATCAGGAAATTCAAAATAGCACCAATCCAAAGAAAAACAAAAGTGTGGCATACATAGGCATCAAGCCATACCCCCAACCTAGAAGGTACAATAGTGTGTTTCTTCTCCTCTAAGGATGATGGGATCTTTTTCCCAACTTGGGAGGTTGCGTCAAACTCACCCTATAAGGGAAGGTAGAAAGCCCACAAGACACCAGAGACTTTGCATTTCAGGTAAAAGAAAGAGATTGCACTCTGGCATTGACCACACACTCACCCCAAAAGGGTCAAACCAGTCTTCCTTTTCCAAAAAGGAGCAGACAAATGTTTGCCCCCATTTTGACCCCGGAGAGTCATAAAGCCCACTAAACGCCAGGAATTTCAAAATGGCACCAAAAAAAACAAAAAGAGAGGGGAGGCCTAACCCGGGCATTGAGACATAACCCTGCTCCCCAGGGTTTAGATAGGACGTTTGTCCCAATTAGGGATGTTATGTCAAATCTGCCCCCAGGGGGATAGAAAGCCCATTAGACACCATGAATTTTACATTTGGTGCTAAAGAAAGCTTGCAGGCATCACACTTTGGCATTTGGTCATACCCCCACCCACACCCAAAAGGGACAAACCAGTCATTCTGCCATTCTGTAGGGCACCCAGTGGCAAATGGGGCAGACAGGGGATTTGTCCCTATTTGTCCCTGGCTGGGTGACAGGGTTCTGCATTCCTCAGGAGCAGTACCCTCAGAATTCCCACCTTGTGGGAGAACCGACTCTGCAGTTTTTTTACCAGAGTTTCAAAGTGACCAGGTGAGAGGAAATAATTTGGAGAGGGTACTTTGTGGAGGGAGGATCTAACAATAAAATGGTTGGTGCACCAATAGAACTGTTAACAGAAAACACTTTCTGGTAAAACTTCCATAAAAGACAGTCTAGCGTCTTGTTGAATGTCACAAGGTTAATAATGATATTATTCAATACTATCCACAAAGGATTACAGAGGTTAGCTTCACCCTATGATGCAGGTTACAGTACAGACTCAGTACCCTGGGACTGCTAAGACTTCCAAAGTAAATATGAAGCCACATATGAAAACACACTAGTATCTGGTGACTCGATTAGAAATAATATTTGTGGTATTCTACAACAATCTCTTGGCAGTCATGACTCAGAGTATTTGTATGCCACAAGAGTAATCAAAACCCATGTTACAATTACATCACCCCCAAATAAAGCAACATAAAAACTTTCATTGAAAACAAAGTACTATGTATTGTCAAACCAAAGCTTCTCTCTCTCTCTCTACCTCTATCTCCCTCTCATCTTAGAATTATTTTTGTAATTGCAGAACATCAACATTTTGAGCTATGCATTATCCTGGGATCCCTAATCGCTACAGAACATTAGTTCTAGGAACAATAAATATTTGCAGCTGCTTTGAATGTGAACAATGGAATTCCTGTGGTGGTAAGTCTTATGCAGCTTAAGATATTGTATTTCATGTAGTGTTGAATTGATCAATGCTCTGAAAAATTATGAAATGAAAATGTGGTGAGTTTCTTTACTTTCCTTTTAATATCATCACATGATTTTCACTTAGCCCACAGCACTCCACACCGGAACGTCTGTGCTCTCAAGACTAAATATTTCTCAAGGGCATCAGAACTTTTTCAATTCTGATAACCAGATTATTAATGGATATATTTTCAGCAAAAACTATCGTAAATTGCTTAGAAAGGAAAACAATCCTATATCCCACATGAAATACCGTGTGTTAAATGGAATATCGAATTGAATAATATAGAGCAGAACATATTATCAAAGTGAATATTCAGAATTACTTTTCATGTGCACGAATATATTTCTGATGAAAATGCTTGTTTGAAGATGAACTTGATTTTGAGAAAAAACAATTTGATATAGAAATGAGTCACTTCACCAAATGAAAATATGCGTGCAAATGCATCCAGTAGGTTGGCTGCTACTCTGTTGTGACGACTACAGAATACTTATTGCCTCGGAACCATTAGCTCTAAGTTTTTGGCCTCACTGAACACCATGGGGTTTTGGGGGGCAGCCAAACGGAGTGTTGGTCTGCCCAACAGAGAGCTTTGGGAGCGGGTGTAGTGAAAATTGCCTGCACTCTGCATCGTTGTTTATTGGTGCTGGTCTCCTGTGGAGCCCAATATAGCTCAACGAAGGTTAAAGTTTAGCCGTTGGGCGACTTATCCACGTTTTTATAAAGGTGACCTGGTGGCTTGGCATTTTGCTAGGTCCCCACGTGTTTTCAGGGTCCCCTAGTTTTTTTCTAGTTTGCGGTGGTTTTGCGAGCACAATCATGGTGTCTTTGGAGGCTTCAGTGGTGCAGGCCATGGGGCTGCTGCACAAATCAGGCTGCATGGAACTCATAGTCCAGGAGGAGCTGGTGCGGCCTGAGAGGAAAGCATTCGAAGGCGTGGGGTTGGAGATTTTGGCACACACACTCCCATGCAAGTATAAAGCGGCATCCCCGAAGGTCAGCCGGGGAGGCTGCGTGATGTTGAGGAGTGTGGCATCTTCTTTTGTGGTGTCTGGGGGGCAGCGGGGAGGAGGACGTTGCAGCCAACACAGCATCTGCCTGCACACCCCCATGGCATAAGTTGGTACCATGAGGGGGGAAAAGCAGGCAAAGGGACACATGCGGAAATGAAGGGGTTGTCCGCAGACAGGGCAGCAGGCACCTTCTTTCCCAAACTATATGGCAGCAAGAGCATGCCCAAAGCGAGTATATGGGCTTGGGCTTATACATGAAAGCAAGGAGGGGGGCATTGATCTTTCTGGGCATGCAATGGGACAGGCCCCCTCTGTAATACCGGATGCACAAGGAAGGGCAAGGTTGAGGGGGGTCCCTGGGTGCTCTATTAGTCAGAATTGTTGGAGATGGAGTGCTGTATGCATGAACTGGGTAACATGTTGGGGGAATATATTATGCAGGCACCTGTAGATAAAAGGGCCCCTCCCCACAACAGTATGGAGGGCGCCTGGGTAGAGGAGGCAGAGGAGGAGGGGGACCCATGGTGGGGGAGGTGGTATTGGTGCCAAGAGTCAGCACAGTCAGCTCAGGCCACCTGGGGGGACAAGGGCCCCAGGGGCAGGAAAACAGCAAGGCAGGCATCAGAGGGCCAGGAGAAGCAGGGGAGAACAGTGACTCCAAGGCAAAGTTGCAGAGGAGGCCATCAAATGTGAAGGCAGTGGGTTCAGAGTGGAGCGGAAGTGAGGAGGAGAAGGGGCCAATAAATGTCATAGGCACGGTCCACACAACAGCAGGGCATGTGCAGTGGAGGACCCTTCAAGGGAACTTGGCCCTCGGGGTGCGCAGGAGTGGGATAGTTGGGCTCAGGGCCAGGTAGCAGGGGATGGTCCCACGGGCTGGGACAGGGGCACCAGCACACCAGTCCTGTCTTCAATCTTTCAGGTCAGCCACCGGCCACGTCTGGACTCGGCTGAGCTGGGGACAGCTCCAATTCACCAAGTGGAAGAGATGGGTGAAGTGTCCTTGGTGGACTATTGAGGGGACAATCTTGAGAAGGGGGAAGTGGGTGAGTAATGACAGCGAGGGGGGCTCAGCTAATTTCTTGTCCAGTGTTTTGCAGACAAGACAGATTCTGGTGGAGGAACAAAGGAGGCCACTGGTGAGGCAGACTGAAGCAAAACAGACACCATCTTTGGAGCCAGGTAGAACCTTAGTGGGGGCATGGTTCCTGTGTTGATCT